>NC_089217.1:10300125-10907128 GCF_963930695.1 Labrus bergylta
GTATCGATCGGGGGATGTGACCGGCAAGCAGTTAAGGGTGTTTAGAGTAAAAATAGTGTAGAACAGTGAGGAAACAGATGTTTACTGTAACTTGGATCTGAGTGATAAAAACATGGATCTCTGTTTTCTCTTTTTTTGGGCACAGTTAAATGTAGTATGGATTTACCGTTACAGAGGCAATCCTAACTGATCTAATCCATGAGTAACTGTAATAGATACGTTTAAACCCTCCACAGACTTCTCTTCATGATTAGTCTTTGCTATGTGATAACAGACTTTATAAAATGTTTATATTAAACACAGATGTAGATATCCTAGACTATAATTGTGGTCACTCACCATGATATCTGCCCTCTCTCTCGCCACACCACAACTCCATTTCCCTCCTGGGGATGTTATTTCTCCTTATCCTGCCCTGGTCTTGGTCTCTTTGACACCTAGCAGGCTCATGATTAAAAGCCTTGTGGTCAATTTGATACTTTTAAAACCTTGTATTCCCTCTCCATTGACATCCAGACCCTCCCTTCCCCTTACAGAGATGATTCCAGAAGTCACTGTAGAATATGAATTTATATATTGTGTGAAAATATGTTTTCTTAACGATTTCGCTGCACATTGATTAACTAGGGTCTGAATCCTGCGAGTTGCCCTTTAAGCAACAGGCATCTTATCTCTTTGTGAGCTCAGGTCTATTGCTGGTGCAAATGACCACAATAGCTGGGCTAATGGTCTGAACATCACAAAGAAATATCATTTAGCCTATTACCTTCAAAACCTGCCATTAGTCTCCATCTCCCAGCAAGCAAAACAGAAAGTGTGCAGCTCTGAGCTCCCCCCCACCCTGTTTTAATTATTATTATACATTAATGCTACATGCTGACAATGATAATGCTAACAAGCAGGTAAACTTCAACTGTTTACATAACCTCAGTTAGGCATGTTCCAACATTTAGAAACACAGCAAGTAGATCTGGGGATTATAAGAATGTCTTTCAGCTAGCATTTAACAGTATTTTGTTAAAAATCTAAGTACTGAAAATTAAAAATGTTGTCCTACTGATGGAACAAGATGTACACAAACAGGGTGTACCAAATTACAAACAGGTGTCTAGACCTAATCTCTATTTACATATCCTGCATAAAAAAAGCAAACTATGATGTGGAACCGGATTTTCTTTTCGTCAGAAGTGTTCTGGTTTTCATTTGTAGACTGAGTTGTGTCGTCCACCTTCGACTCAGTGAGTGACCCTTCGCAGAAAACGTCCACGTTTTCCAGCAAAAGGAGCAGAACAAAATTCACCGTCATGCAACCCCAAATCCTTTCAGCAGTAATGTAACAATGGTTTAGCTTCAGCTAATGCCTTTAATCAGACAAGTGCAGCTGACCATACTTAGACACCGTGTCTCAACCCTAACTCCATTCTGGCTTCTCTTCTCTCGATTCAGACTGTAAACAATGCAAAGCAGAGAAGAGGAAGTCTTGGCCAAGTACTTTATTACTGACCACTGGCTGAGCTGGAAACTCCAGAAAGTAGCCATTGCTCGTAGAGGTAAATACAACGTTGTCAGAAGTCTGCTGATGGGTTGTGAGATAGGTATATCCTTAATATCACAGTTGATATCATGGCAAGCCATCCGAAAGGTGTCAAATTACACTCATAATGACTGATAAACCTCATGTAAAGCTAGACAAAAGGCAGTGATCACTAATTTCAATTTCTGGACAAACTTTTGCTCCTGTCAAACAAGTGGAGGTTGATATTTTTCACTGTATTTAATTTGTAACCTCACGATGTATTCTCTTGGAACCGTACATGTCTGCACAAAACTTTCTTGAGATTCAGCCTACAAGGAGGATTAGTCTTTTCATATTATCAATTTGAATAAAACAGAATGCCTTTTATATTAATTAACTTAAAAAATAATAAGTGTGGGCTTATTTAGATCTGAAAGAGTTCAGTGAGCACCAGCCCTTCTTGTTCCAGCAGTCACATCAGAACACTTCATTATAAATGCATGTGAGCTTTCCTTGTTCTCTACAGTGTGAGATCAATGCCAAAAATGTTATAAAATGGTAATCACATCTCATCCTATTTTTATGAGCGAGTTAAACCAAAAACACATGGTGTGCAAACTGGCTGATTCTTCACTCTTTGGTATCCATTTTTTTATTACAAATAGTCACATCAGTTTCTGTCACACTGGGAATGTTTTCTATTATCCTCTTTCAACATTATGAAATCAAATAGTTGCTATTTAGAAATGCATACAGAACATTTGACCAAGGATAAATGGCAGTATGCTGTTGGAACTTGGATAGTCTGAAAAGACTGTCTCTTGAAGCATGAGACAACTATGGCGTTTCCAGTGTAGCTAGCAGTTAGCAGGTCAAAGCCTGTTCCATGCATTGTTAACAATGTTTACGCTGCGACAAGAACCTAAAAAGCAAGAATGTAGTCGGGATTGAGAGACAACATCGATGAGCTGATGGTTAGTTGCACTCATTTGCAGGATTATTCTCTTTTGTAAGGGATAGATTAAAGATAGAATATTGCTATATGTCTACCAATTGGTTCCAGGATTTAATTATTGCTTTTTGTTCAACACAAGGGCTCTGAAAAAGGAGGTTGTAGGAGCTGCTGTCTGTGGACAAAGGCCCTGATGTTGGTATAATTTGTCAAAGGTGCCAAAGGCAGGTCAAAGATTTAATTGACTCTTTTTGTGAAATATCCAAACATTTACTGGCCTGCATTGGGAACCAAGTTTGTAAAACGTTCATGGTCCAAGAGAAAAACTCATCCTCACTTTGTAGTTTGTAGTGGCATAAGAAGTGGACATTTTAAGTTTTTATAGAAATTAAATTGTAGAAAGTGTTGTGATAAACCCACTCTTTTACCCTTCAGGTTGAGATATGTGATTAGGTGATCTCCAAATATATCAATAGCATCCCCATAAGTCTAAACCAGTCTTTAGAAAGTGTTAGAAAATGCCAACATGCTAAATATCTAAGTTGTACATTATACCTCATCGTCAGCATTGTCACTGTCACTATGAGAAAATGCTGATGTTTGCATATATCTGAAAGCAGTACTTTGCCAATGTATAGCTCCAAAGAGCCGTAGGCATGGCTGTAGACTCTTGTTCTTGTTTTAAATATTTACATAAATTGTTGAGACATGTGCAGAATAATGATCAAGGTGTTCAATATGTTAATGCCACTTAATTTACACTGTTTGTTTAGCCGTAGGGGTTCTGTTGACAAACTCCATGAGATGTCTTTCAAGGACATTTAATAATGTGTCAAGAGGCTAGTGGGAGGGATAGTTAAATGTAGAAAAAAAATACCAAAAAATTGTTGTCTTGAGGCTTTTCAGCACTACAATTCTTACTATCATTTTCTGTTTCAAAATGAGGCAGAGTTCCAGCAACGGGCTCGAAATCTCACAGGGTATACACTGTGTAGTGTCGATAAACAACCTAAGCAGATTCAGAAGTGTGTATGCCAAGATTCACAAAGATATAGACGCACATAAATGAGTTTATAAAATCACAACAGGTGGGTTATGGCATGAACATACAGGCTCATGTCAATCCGCCTGTCACATAGTCAGAATTAGGCATAGACACAAAAACCTGTCTTTTAGGACATCTTTTCCTCTGTGGTTTGGATAGCGCTTTAACATATTATTATTGCTGTACCTCCAGCTAATGAAGACGCTATGGAAGCAGAGCTTTCAGGGTTCTCCTGATGCAGCAGTTAAACACTCAGCCACTATTTCTTTGCACAAAATCTTTCACTGTGTGACAAGTTTCAGCCTCAGGAATGATACATTATTGAGTGTGACTACTTTATGCATCGCCTGACACCCTTACTGCTCCAAAGCTACAAACAGTACAAACAGACTCTACAACATGCAAACTGGATGTTGTGTTTATACAACAACAGTTCAGTGTCTGATGCTGTTTTGCTACACTGAACTTTTCTAACCTCCTTTGACTTTTGTTTCCATGTGATTGGCAAAAGATATATATTTTTTTACAATATGGGCTGTATTGTCATGAACCAATCCTTGTAATATTAAAATGATTATACCCACCTTATTAATTCCTGGATCTTGATCTGTAATAAGCTTTCAGATGAAGTGTGTAATAGAAAGATTGATAGCGTATTACAGGTGTTCAACCCAAAGATTACATGGTAAATGGTTAATGGACTTGAGCTTGTATAGCACTTTTCTATTCTTCCTACTACTCAAAGTGCTTGTTACAGGTCATACATATTCATTCACACACATGGCAGAGGTTTCTATGTTAAGTGTCCATCAGTATTAACTAATCCCATTCATACACATTCACTCACCGCTGACACAGCACGAACACTTTAGGGTTCAGTGTCTTGCCCAAGGACACTTCAACATGTGACTGAAGGAGATTTGGATTAAACAACAACTTTCCAATTGTGAGACAACTGATTCTACCGCTGATCCAGAACTGCCCAAATCACAATCTCATTTGAAGAAAAAAACAGTCATCACATCCAACAGACTAACATCTGGCCTCAAATGACGATACATAGAAACCAAAGTAATTTAAAGGAACCAGAACCCAGTTAGGGGCAAATGGTGTCAGCTTGTATCATGAAATGCAGTAATACAATGACAGAAAAGGAATCAGCATGTTAGCAGATCCATAAGACTGTGCATAGTGTTGTTTTTTTTTTTTTTTAATGCGGAATGCGAACTTTCTGCTAATATGCTTCATGATTATGTTAAAATATTTGTGAAGAAATTAACAATTTGGAATTAAAGACATTCATGAAAAAAGAAGGTATTTCAGCTAGAATGTCTAAAAGATGGAATTGTAACTCCTTTACTTGCAACAGTAACTTCATATTTTGGTAAAACAATTGTGATCATCTTCATTTGCAAAGTACTTATTCAACTTCAAAGTAACATCTGACTAACACCGAGTGCGGACTTAAGACTTCACAGCTTACTCGCCTACAGCCAATAAAAGAACCTACATGATATAACTAAAAATATATTAAATATCCTCTCTCTGTACAACAATGCTACTAACAAACACTTTTGCATTACCTACTCTATTCTCGTCCCAAAATTGGGGCCCCTACTCAGTATGCATCCAAGTATGTATATCCAAGTCTTTGTTGTAAAGCCAAACTGGCAAGCTGAATGATATCAATGCATTGATGGTCATATCCCTTGATAAGAATCAAAGGCAGTCATGCAGCGACCTGACACATCTACACCAGTGGTTCCTCTTCTGTTGATCACAAGAATCAAAGCTCTCAGGGGGATTCTGTGCTCATGCAATCACTCTGCGTGCGCGTCTAACAAGATTGCCCATGCGTAAGTAAAGGCTTTTCCTGCTTCTACATGTTCCAAGTACAGTTTGATGGATGGCGGCTGGTTTGAACCCGTCTGCACTATGATTCCAAATTGCTGCTATCTGCTGATGTGTTTGAGAAATAACATTCTCCATCTTGGCCTGTCGGGATGCCAGGCTCTTCGGCCTCGCGGCGATGTATTAAATGGGATATTGATAATTGAAATCTTTGTGATGCCTTTCTGCTGACTAGGATGTTTTAGGCAGATGGACTCTATTACTCATGTGCAAAGGAGAACAGAGGAGAGACAGACAGGGCTTATGTAGGGATCGGATTATATTACAAAGATCCTTCAAGGAGACAGAAAACATCAGGACCCACATGTAACATTTGAAACTCCCTATTCATAGTGCACTTAATATTCCAAACATACTTAACAGTTGATAAATGTGGACTTCACAGGATCCCTCTGACTCTGTGCATCAGAGCCATAACCAGATCACTGCAGCACAAATGAGAGACCTCTTTTCATTTCCATCGCCTCAGAAATATCACACTGAAGGGTAATAGCCCATTTCGTTACAATTCCAATGGACTTCGCAAGTGTATTTTCACCCATGGCGCTCAGCTGAAATAGAAATAGAACACACTGTTGACAGTAACCAATGTCACATAATCTCCCCCTGAAGGACAAGCATCAAAGATCAATTTATTTTCCTAAATGCTATTCATATAGCCGTCTCTGCCGAGCGCCTTGGGACATCGCATATCAGAGTTGGAATCTAATGTTGCATGAATTGCTTCTTCGGAGGGGCAAAGAACAATACAGTGACATAGAAAGAGGACATGAAAGAGAGGTGAGGAACAATCTTGCGGAAAAAACAATGAGCTGAATTGAATAGCTGAATGGAAAGTGATGTGGGAAATGGTGGAAATGTTTTTGTTGCTTTTCAAAAGCTATTCCCAAAGAAGACAGCGCTCATGAGAAAGTCATATCTGATCAACCTGTGCAACAACATTCAAAAACATTCCTTGAAAAAGATTTTTTTTAAAAAGCAAAGTGCTAATTAGATGTAACCATAAGGCATTATTAAAGCTAATAGTAAGTGTTTCTTTCCCTTCACCTTTCTGGCTCCGGCTGCTTTAAGTCTTTTTATAGCTCATGCAAAACCTGCTACTTCTTGCACTTCATAATTGCTCGGCACACATGGGACGAGGAGGCTTTGTTTACTGTACCGCGCGCCGGCAGATCAATTCCTCTCCCACCATGCCCCCCTTTTGATAATTGCTGAGCAGGAGATGTGTGTTTGCAGGAACAATTCTGCCAGCTCCGAAACACTTTGGTCCGGGAATAAAAAAAAAAAAGTGAAAGGCTGTGAGGTGGATGGGAGCAGCAGAGAGAACAAAAAGCTAGCAGCATCTTTTTTTTTTTGAAAATGCAAGGCCTGATATGATCGGTGAAAAATCAATACTATTAAAAATGAGGGATGGGCCAACAGAAAGCCCTTCAAAGTGTCAGATTCAATAAAAGATGGTGCTGGGATAATTAGTCAGTGAGAAGAAGCCACAGATCTCCTACGTGACCTTGTGTAGAATTAACATTCAGAAGACATCCTAACAGAGTGAAAGGAGGTGACAGATTGGCAGACAATCTTTGCAAGACTTGCAGTTCTTGGTTAAAATATTTGTGTGTTTACCATTTACATGGAAAAACAGTTTGGTCAGTTTTGAAAATTCAATTGTAAATGGATTTTTGAATTAGTTGAGTTGTTGACACCACTAGACAACGTGACTGAGCAAGCGAAATAGAAACACAAAATGCAAGCAAAAAGGTTGCAAGTCACTCCTCATGCTAAATGGCAGTCCATGTTTACTTCCTTTTTTTTCTCTCTTTGATTTTTTAAATCTGTAACTGGCTAAGCAAAAGAAAGTGTAAGATATTTCGGCCTTTTTTGACAGTGTAACATTTTTATTATATTTAGCGCAAGGCGCAAAGTAATTTCGGGCGTGCCCAACTTGTTGCTAGTTAGGACAATCAGGGCGCTTAACGAGGCACAGGGCGCAAAGAGGTTGGATTAGGTCCCAGTCAGCTCTCATTCTCTCTCAGATGAACATGCGCCTGCAGCCTGGCGCGTTATTTACACAGCAGATTTCAGTTTTTATTCTCAGATAGACCAGACTCCAGCCAGCTTACAGTATTTAACTTCTCTGTTTTCAATGAGCCACACAGAATACACACCGTACACTGTATGAAATATATGAACATCTGACTGAAGTTATATTTCACTGAAGCACTGCCACAACATCTGACCAATCAGTGTCTTTTCAAAATTTAGAGAGCTGGAATGAACATTTGTGTGAGGCACACAGCAAGTGTATCCTCATTAATTATAAAAATCCCAAGACATGCCAACAGTATCAGACAGGATCTATGTCAACTAATATTCTGTGTGCTACACATTTGACTTATTTTATGCTGTTGGAATCCGTGTTTTGTATTCTCTAAAGGGCGAGTAATGGACACTGCACAGTCTGTATTAATATGTGTGGGCTGGATAGTCTGTGGCACTCTAAGGGCCAGATCCACAAAAGAATTGTGCTGCTCATTCGGGCACTAAATCTATGCAAATGACAGAAAAAGATCATCCACAAATTTGCATCTATGCAAATTAGGGAAGATTCCAAAATGCAATGCAGAATTGCCCCCTTCCTATGCAAATAAGTCTAGCTGTTTATACCATCTCATTCACAAAAACCACAGGCAATTACATGAGTGCTATTAAACGCCATTGAGATCAGTGTATTAAATCTGCACAATTTTTACTTCTCTCTTTTTCTGCCTCTCTCTGCTTACTCAAATCAACGCAAAAGGAAGGCACATTACACTCAGCAGGGGGTAGTGCAGTAATTTTAAGAGATGTCACAAAACAATTCCACCTGTGTATGACATTAAAATAAATGCTCTGTTAAAGTTTGTAAATGTTACTTTGACATTACTTTTGTTAATATAATCAGGGCTTAAATCACTCCAGGACTGTCAACGACTCGACACTTCATCCACATGAGGTTGGAGCCTTCACAATTTTAAGTTCTGGCATCAAAACCTGAAAAATGTTTTCCTCATATCATCTTCATGTGAGAAAAACAGCTCCATCAGAAGGTGCAGACAGCTTTTCTCCACATTCAGATGCAAAATAAGAGCAAACTGCATAGAGCAGGACAAGTTTGTGGCTGTGTACACCATACGGTGTTAAAACAGGGCAGATTGTGGATATTACTTCTTCGGAAATCATGGTGTTATAAGCAGGCCCAATCAATTCTTAGTGGATCTGGCCCTTTCTGGGTACACCTTCCCTGAGGTGTACCAGTATTCAAAGATTTAGCAATGAGCTCTCCTTTGCATTTTGGCATCACCAGACTGGCCTCATGTCCAAAGGAATAGAAAGATGACAGCAGAGAGGGAAACAGAAGCTTACTGTCCACCAGCCGTCTATGCCATTTAAAACCAAATACTTTGCCACAGACTTTAGACCAGGTTTCCGTGGCTTTCTGCTTTCTCAAGGCTTTTACCAGGGCGAAAGCTCTTCTTTTTTTTTTTTAATCTAATGTGGGTGCAAGTGAAGTAACAATTGAGTCGGGTGAACACTAAATAAGTGCGCCTAAACGACAGAGCATTACTCATTATCAGTTGAGTGGTTTAGTAATTCTGCTATGCAGAGGTATAGCTTTGTCTGAATGGTATCTTGCAATATTTGTTAATAACAGCTCACATTTTAAACCAAACACTAAAGGTTAACTACTATTATCTTGCTTTGAGCAGGTGTATGTCATGAATTGAACGGTTTAATCATTTTCAAGTATTCAGTATATAATTTTAAAGGTTACTTAACATAAGGTGAATAAGCTACAACAGAAAAAAATTATATTCTACTCATGAGTTGTTGGCTAGCTGAGGCAGCCACAATCAATAGAGCAATGAAGGCATTCTGTTGGTGACAATGGGTTTAAAAAATGTGATTAGTCATGAAGTTAAGAGCAAAGAAAGCAGTCTTGTATTTGATGCACATAAAAACATTTGTTTTTGGACTTTCCTATAATCCCTGCTTTTTGTGTTGTTGTTTTTTTTTTAGAAGTTTCGCACTGAATTGAATAATCCTCTCTATTGCATGTAGGTTCTTAATAATCCTTTCCTCTCTTTGGATATATTTCAAGGAAGCCTAAATTAAAATCTTATTTTTTTTACTTAAAAAAGTTGAGTGTGTTGCCACAGTTTCTCAGTCAGTTTAATGTGGCTCCCAGCATCTCTGCTTTGATGAATAATGATTACATGAATATCATTATTCTAAAGCACTAATTTCCAGTGTAATAATAGTGAAGCCCTTTAGTTGCTCTTATCACAAACAGCCAAGTTGCTGTTGGCTGAAAGTTTGGTTCCATACATAAATTGACTTGTTTTCACAATGCACACAGAGTACAAAGTTATGTCCCACCTGCAGATATATGAGCAGAGAGTAAACTGGTCTCTCACATAAAATTCAATGTTTGTAAAATGTGAGTTTCAAGTAGCTTTCATGTTGTCGCTTAAAGCCCAGCATCCTCAGCCATGAGGGGCGAGAAGAGGTCTAGGTAAGGAAAACATTATTACCCTTTCTATCTTTAAGGAGGCAGGCGTCCAATTCAGGCTCCTACCCTTGAGATATTGTCGAGGCCGGTTGTTTATGGGGCCCCTGGGTGTCACCACCAAAGTGACAGTGCGAAGGAAACCGCGGGCAACGGCAATGAACTGTGTACTTCTGCAGAGAGAGGGGTAAAGAGAGGCAATTTCTAGAATGATAGGTGCTGGAGATGATGCCCAATATGCTTCAGCTCTTTAGAATTTACAGCCTCTGCAGCACTGTGTAAACAGCTGGGAAGCAAACAGGGTACTCTGCAATTTCCTCCTCCCCTTTTCCATTTTTTTTTGCAGCTTTTTTTTTTATGCTCTGTCGGCTATGTCCTTGAGAGAACATAATTTTAGATTTCTCTGGAGAAATACTTAACTATAGTGCCTTGCCTATTGTTTGGATGCCAATATTGCAGGTTTTACTTGTGCATCTATCATCGGTGACGGAGCAGAATTGTTGTGTTAAATGTTTACTGGAGAGCAGAGTGGCCTATATGTGAGCATGCAGGGGTTAAGAATGGTGTTATAAGCAGGTGTTTAATGGATAGCTGTGGAAAGGACAAGAAGAATTCACAGTTATCTTGATGGAAGGCCATTACTGTGAATCTTTTTTACAATGTCTGTCGGCTAACAGAGTTCTTTGGGAGATAGAGACGCTTTGCTTTGACACTACAGTACATCAAATACATCAAATATTAGAACCAACTTCATAATATTGAGCAGTATAATCCATATCTCACGCCCATTGTCTCAAGGTCTGGAAATGCCTTTTCCCTATGTATCCTCTTTGTGTAACCAGGTGGGTTATTCAAGGAAAACACACTACATCTAAAATCAACATTTTGCATTTGCACAGAGCCACAGAAACATTTGAGCAGTTTTGCAAGAAAAGTTATGGAAAAGTTTAGCTAAACCTTTGCAAATTCAAGCATATATGTACCATTTTACTGCACTTATACTTGATGGTTCTGCTTAATGTAGAGGTTGTATTTTTAACTTTCTTCACTGTATGTAGACCTTTTACTTAAAAGGAGAAATGTCGTATGTTTGGTTGAGGAAACATTTGGCCTTGTGACAGATTTGTTCTAGGAAGCGACTCTTGAGAACTTCTAAGATTCACCAATTTTCTCAGATTTATCATTTTCTTCAGGATGGTAATTGCTGCAGTTTTGATGACTTATGCTCCACATGTTCAGCGTTCGGAGCTGCAGCGGTGTCTGTCACACAAAGCTCACGGGGAGATATAAAAAGGCACTTTAGAACCCTTCATGCCGGGTTGCCGTTATTTGCTTTAGAAGCCACACTTCTTGGAATCATGGAACGTAATACTCAAGCTTAAGATTCAGTTTGATTTACACGTTTTCATTTCTATCTTGAATAAATGTCCATAAATTTGACTGATAATGTGTTTGTCTTACTTAATGGTGCCAATTTGATTTCATTTTGATTGAATGCACACAGATGAATTTACTACTCTTCATTTACAAGGGGATTTATTTGACTGCCTCAGTGTCTGTATGCAGGATCATCACCTTGTGTATAAAGCTCAATAAATCAGAAATCAGAAAAAGCACAGGTTTAGTCAATAACATTTAAAACAACTGTGTTACATTCAGGATAGACATTCTAAGGGTCCTGGCATCATGCATGGCAGCACACTCTCCTGTCTTATTGAGACGAAAGAAACTTGTTGAAAAGGCTTGTAAGAAAAAGTTGCAAGTGTATCATTATTTTTCTTTTAACCTTTCACACGAAAATATGTTTCATTTTTTTCCCCCGCTGTCTGCTCTATCAGGAATTAAATTCTTCAATTTTGAAGTCATATTTTGATGAATGAAATTTGCTAGCAAATATAGCAGAACAGGTAGCCATATACAGCGGATGATTGACTCAATCAAGTTGAAACGACCAATTTAAGGCAAGTTTGTGCATTACGAGTTTTATGAATCCTGAATTTCTATTGCCAGCAAGACTCACAATATTTAGAAAATAATTGTCTCATTCTCTCCCTCTGCAGCTGTCAATTTTTTTTCAAATTAAAATCTTCTGTGTAAATTGTCTGAGCCGCAGTGTACTCCTTCCTGAGATCCTCTGAGAGTTTTATTTTTCGAAAGTTTCACTTGGTGAATTTAAATTTCCTTCTCTATTTATAAGGTTTATGGATATTACCTTCCTCTGGGAGTCGCACACATGCCAGAGGCCGACAGAGTTCACACAGTCTCAAGCCATGTGGGTCAACTCCCTGTTGGCAACAAAAAGAGAGCACTGTGCCAAACATCTTGAGCTTTTGGCCTTGAGAGAAATCCATCTCACACTCTGGTCTGCTCATCTGAGAGGAAAGTTTCTCAGATTCGGATGCAGATCCATAAAGGTAGCTTCAGGGTCGCTAGCTCACAGTTCTCGGGGGCCAAACAAGCAAACACACACACACACTCGGAAAGAAGACTCTGATGATTGGGAGAGCGAGTTGCTGAAGTGTGTGACTGCTGGTGCACTGCATATACCCTACGCAGTGCAGAGAAGCATTATGCAAGGTAGCGTGGATAAGGAAGAGCTTCTGTCCACCCACAGGGATGAATCTCAAGAGTGTGTGTATTAGTGTATGTGTGTGCGATTTAGCTTAGTGTGCAGGGGGAAGAATGAAATGTGGTGGTATATCTTGATATTTTTTTCCCCTGCAGTTGTAAACGCTCCTGCACATTGCTGCGCAGTGCACAACAATCCTCCACTCAATGACCCCAACCTTTCATGTAATAAAATGCTTAAGTGGCCGACCAGCGCTGTTGAATTCTGGAGCAATGGCCTCATATTTCCTCCACATTGTCCGAGATAACATTCAAGACTAGAGCACAATGGAGGGATTAAGAAATGAGACATAAATTGGGCTGTTTTGCAGGGGTTTGGTTCAGAATTGTTTGACTGTGGTGGCCCAACTAAGGACCAAGTTTTCAGGGGTGTTCTTAAGCTGTGTAATCCACCCACACCTGAATAGCATTTAGTCATCAGTTCTGTCTCCATATGTCTCCTTTAACTCCTAACATTAAGCTTTCATACTTTAAAGTCCTGTAAATTGGTCTATTCATTGTAAATAAATAACACAACAGATTGGCAACATATGAAACTTTTGTGCTTCATTTTTGAAGGACTCAAAATGATATGTATCTCTAAAAGTCAGGGTAAAAAGTACCAATGTTCCTTTATCATACTTTCCTTTCCAAAACCAATTCCCATTCTTAAAATTGCATAGTGGACAATACAATTGGACAATTAGAGACCTAAAAATATCATCTGAATACCAGTAACCTTGTACAGGCACAATATGATTGCTATCGTTTCTGTGTTGTGTTGTCGGAAAATGAATGAAAGAGAACTTCTTTTATTTTGTTGTTGGACAGTCAGTCACAACTTCAAGAAAAACTCTTGATGATTATAAATAATCATTCAGTTTTGAGAGGATTTGTTTGAAACAGCTCTCTCTGTCTGTTTAAGAGTGATAGAGAGACATCGATTTAAAGCCTGAAGCTGTTAAATAATTAAATATACCAGAGTAATTACCACGTCTGTTTGTTTAGGAGAGTGCCGATAAACCGGATGAGCTAATGTCTGTGGCAGCTAGGCTTTGCAACCAGATTTTGAAGTGCTGAAGTGAAAGGAGTTCTCATTGTCTGTCACCGCTATGTTTTTGTTTTTGTTATTGTCACAAGATTTATGACCGGTCATATGTTATTCTTCACCACTCAAAAATAGGTACAGTACCACTTGCTAAGTATGCTGCTGCTCTGAAGTATAACAAAATAAATGATTTTCAATTAAACAAGTTGCTCTACTATGCAGGACTTCTATTCTGGTAAGGGTTGGTGCACAGATTGATTAACTCACCAAGACCCACTTCTGCATTTTCTTTTCATTTTTTGTATCTCCTACATTAGTGTTGGATGAACATCCTCCTGTACAAGACCGACCTCTATTTAGAAACAAATCATACTGTGCTTGATATCTACATTTCACCCTTGTTGCCTCTCTTAAATGTGCACTTACTTTTCAAGCATCTTCACAGAAGGGAGGGAACATAACATAATGCATATTTCAGCCTGAAGAGGAAGTGTGATAGAAATGCAGGATGGTGATGATTCATGCATTTAATGGATCTGGCATCCCAAATGAAGCACTCTGTTGCATAACCCGACACATGTCGAGATATACTGCATCTAACTGTCACAAGTGATGTTTTCATTTCTACTACAGACCCTGGAGCTTCTTTTTTTGCAAGCAATACACCTGCAAATACAAAATAATGTTGACTTAGAAACTATCTTTAATTATGGCTTTCTTCCTTTGTTATAACACAGAGAGTTTTAAAGCTATCTTTACCCAACAGGCTCGGTATAAAAGAACATACTCCAGAGTTTGCAGTCATTTCTTTTTCAAACTTTTGTGGTTTGCTCATTAAAAAATGTTTTTAAAGTGCTCTTAGTAAGATAATTTTTTAATTATGGCTCTGAAAACACTAATTCATAATTTATTTGAGCTGAATAAATCCGAGAAAGCACTGCAACCAAACTGCCCATAATCCTTAATGCTTTTACAAAAGTGGTATGAGGAGAGAGGAATGAGAGCGTCTTTTTTAACGAAGAATTACACATTTATAGGAAAAAGTGAGGGTAGGAAAGGGCACGTTGTTTAAAATAAAACTATTATTCACTGTGGGGACGTAAACAAGGCATGGAACAAGGTGCAGCCCATGCAGTTTGTATGAATCTGTGTACATCTTAGCCTTGGGAATCCCTGCAGGGGATCACTCTCAGTCTGCTCACGGAGAAGGGTAAGTGACAGGGTAAAATGGACACACACAGCTGGCTGCTTCCCAGGTCTGCAGAACATGTACTTTTTAACATTTGGTATTCATATCACACAAAGCAAAATCCAATTGGCAGCCACTGCTACTTTGATTGGATTTAAAAACACATACACACTGACTGAATTTTAATAAAAGGTAAAACTAAACAAATAAGAGATATAAAATATAATCGTAAACTATCCACACACATATTAAACATTCTAACTAAAGATGATGTGAACAGCTTGAATTATTGAAAACAATAGCAGGGGGTATTGTGTGATTACTCCGACACAACAGGATTGAAGGAAGACTAGCTTTGTGAGCTGTTTATGTATTTACAACTCCAGTTGTGGTCACATTTGGCAAAACTGCAAGATTAATAAGCAGTTTATCCCAGAAGGGGCAACATCTCCTGCATCTTAATGTGTTCACTCTAGTCCTTTTTGTGGGAGTTTATGGACACACAAACACAAACACCAACCACATACAGTATAAGCATACAGTTACACAAAAAAAGTATTTCACAAATATTTGCTGTTCCTCATGAACTTTCTTGCTACAACACCACTCTTTTTTACTGCAGATTCAAATTCACAAGCTCCTTTACATGGTAGTAAAGCTAAGAAAAAAGCCTCTGGTAACAGAGAGTGAAGTGTAAAAATTTAGAAAACATGCAAATGGATGCTGATTATGCAGCCTCCTCAAAGTAATTGAAAAAAAAAAAAAAAAGACACAGAGAGAAAAAGACAGCAATTACCAGAAACAATGCCTAGTTACTCAGGATAATTCACAGACCTCAGCATCAATAGTTTTCATGCAGGGGGTTATGTGAAAAGTGGAGGTCTGTGGATTAACACACTGCTGAGTCTTTTGAATGTCATTTTCAATATGTTAAGCTGCATAAACATTATAACAGCCATTATACTGTGAAGGTGGGAACCTTGAACAACAGCTGGTGAATGAAAAAGTAGGTTTTGTATGTCTTTCAGGCCTTTCTCTAACTTCTCTCCAGATCAGTTTGCAGTGATCATTTTATTGCCGCATTTTATGATTACACTGATGTTGCAAGGAGATGATTTTGTGTGGATGGCCGGAATATATAGAGCAGGACTGTCACAGCATTGTCCAGAGCTTTGAATCCACACTTCTTTCTGTGCTTATGCTTATGGTCTCTGTTAAATGCTGGAAAAATTATCTAATGCCTCAGTTCTAAGCAGACTTTTTTCTGTCTTATTGACGAAGTACAATGAAAAACAACATCTTGATGACTTGAACACTTGTACATGTTTTTAATTACCTCATTATCTCCTAGAGGAAACTGGTTATAAAAAATGTATTTTTGAAGGCATAATGCTTCCCCCTAAATTATTTGATGCAACAAATTCATGTTTATAAAAAAATATGTTTAAGGGGACAGGGCTCTTTAAAAAATATTTTCATCAAATTATTGTGTTTAGCAATCAGTACATATTAGAAAATTGTTGTTGGGAAGTTGTTGTATAGTCACAGAATTGGTAAAAGCTAAACAAATGTCAGAGGTTTAAAAAAATGATTATAAAAAACTTGGTCAGTGGTAAATAGTGTTTGACTTGAAAAGCTCTTTTCAAGTCAAACACTTCTTCTGACCACTCAAAGCGCTTTTACACTGCACGTCACATTCACACATTCAAACACTCATTGCACAGGCTGCGACGTAAATGAGATGAATGCCCAATGGAACTTTACCATTCACTAGCATTCCCACTATGCAATGGGAGCAATTTTCAGGGTCTTGCCATAGGATACTTCAACATGTGCAGGAACTTAGGATAAAACCTTCCAGTTGGGAGACAGCTGAGCCAGAGCTGCCCTGAACCAATGAGGACCATATATCATACACATGCTCTCATTCATGTAAAGCAGGCTGTTCAGCAAGTGAAAGTTGAGACCTGGAGGGGAAGTAGCTTCATGTAGGAGGCTTGTACCATCAGAGTGTCATCTATAGTTTTTGATCTTCTATAGGGCCTGGTTATGGAGGCGTATTATCAATGATTCTGTCTGTCCTTGTAATCTTGTGATCATGCCAAACATTCCAGGGGCCTCCCCATAAATCTGTATTTTTAGCAAGTGAAATCAACCACTGCAATCACTTCAATCTCTGTCATCCTTGTCCAAGAAAATTGTTTGATGTTGAGACTGTTGGGTTTTGTTGGAGATTTGCAACAGGCTCTGAATGGATATTTCCCTCATATTTAGGAAAGGGGCAACACTGTATACCGGAGCCAGCAGCCACCAACTGTCTCCTCTTTGAAAATGTCCTGGATTAAAGCCCCTTAGTGGCTGCTTGAACAGGGAATACTCATGAATGTATCTTCCCAGCCTCATATACTAAACCTCCTTTGTGACTCACAAAGCGTGAGTGTGTGTGTGCTACTTTGTGTCACTGATTTGTTCATCACCAGTGACTACTCCTGTATGAAGGTAATTCAACATGCTTCCACTACACCTGACTTGTTCTGCCTCGGCATCGAAATCAATTTTCCCTAGCTCCCCACTGTAGATCTGCTCCAAGCTTCAGATCCTCCGCTGCCAGACTCCTCAGCTGTCCATCATGAGGCAGCCGTTAGCATCCTAGACAGTAATTGGACGGGTGCTGCACACAGGCAGTCGCCTTCATTTACATCATGCTACGAATATATAAACAGCAGAAAAAGGAGGGGAATAAACTATTACAGGTCTACATCAGCACATCTGACACTATAGATGCTTGACAAAGTAAATGTTCTTTTAGAACAATACTATTAGCAACAGCTGTGTCTGTAGAAAAGAATGAAAAGGAGAAAGCACAATAAATAAATGTGAAACTCTTCCTCCAGTCATTAATCCAACAGTCAGAGCAAGTCGAGACCATTGATTTTTAATATCAAATAGAGAGGCATGGTAATAGAAGTGTGACTTATAATTATAATAAGAGAAGTTGGAGTCTAGCAGGTCTACCTTTGAGGCTGGTCTGCAACAATGATCCACAGTAGTGGTGTAAAGATAAACCAGTCTGAACTGGAACGGGATCTCAACATCAAAGACCTGAGTGATTAATTATGTACTTTGTTATAAGTGTAAGCAGGGCTTTACAAAGCCTACAAACTGAGAGGTAGCCTTCGAAGAGCTGAGATTTCTGTGTTGGTAACACAATGTGTTCCTAACTCTAACTACCTGTCAAAGTGAGACACCAGGGAAGGTGTGTGATGAAGACTTCCCATAAGATACAACATGTCAAAATAATTGTTTGTTCACTATTGTCTTTTCTTTTGGAAAAGTAATAAACACAAAGACATGTTGATTTTTAAATGACACACTGGCCAACTCTTTTTTTTAGGTCCATAAAAGTAAAAATAATAGTTTGGATTCAATTATCAATCTGTATCAAATCGGATGGCACCCAAACATTCTGTATTTCAATTAATCGTCCTCGAATCAGATCGTAGCTCTAAAGAATCGAATTGTATTGAGTCATCTAGCAAAGGAGAGATTCACACCCCTAATCAACAGGAACAAGGGAGCTCAAAAACCCCAGGGAAGATACAAAGTTAGTAACATAAATTAATGTGACATGACAGCAATCTAAGCCTATAGTAGTATAACTTGGGACTGTCCTAGACTAGCCCAGGCCAGCTCTTGTAATAAGCTTCTTTAAAGAGGAAAGTTTTAAACTTTCTTTCAAAAGAAGAGAGATCTGTGTCTGTCTATTGTATCATAACTCATAACTTAGAAATAAACTTGACTAACTGACAATGGGACCCGATAACTGAAGGCTTGCATACTAATCTTGGACACCTAGGGTAGCACAAGCAGGCCAGCTTTCTGCTAGTGCGATGCTCTTGAGGGGCCAAAGGACAATTTGAGCTCTTTAAGACATGACGGTACCTGACCATTAAGAGCTCTGACGGAGAGAAGGACAATTTTAATTTAGAATTGAGAATTGAATGTTCCATTTGTTTGTCACATCTGTTGTTTATGCTTCACACGAGTGCCAGTCCTGGAGCAAGACAGCATTTGGCATGCCCAACAAAAACGTTTACAGTGAGCTACAATATTGTCCTTGATACTAAAATACTTCCTGTGTCTGTTTGACTTAAAAAATTGAAACCAATCCGTTTGACAGTAATACTTCCTTTCCATCTTTTAATGTAAGATATAATAAGTAACTGCCTACAAAGCAGTCACTTCATTACTTTGGCCCTAGTTATGAAGCTGACAAAGATTTTAGGACTGACAGAATCACTCCATCATGAAATATTTACCACCACCTAATTATTTGAGGCTTGGCAGCCGTTTTCAAAAGCACCTCAGTGGACGAGCCAATTTCCAAATGAAAAAAAAAAAGTCCTGTGAAGTTAGCCATGGCCCCTATTAATATTCCTCTATGCAAATGCCAGATGATCTTCCCACGCATTTAACGCTCTGGCTTTTCTGCAATTCACTGACTGACTCAGCCCAAAGGGAAATTTCTTTATTGAAGGCTGAACCTGAATGCAAGAACAACTTCTTTAAAATCCTTTACAGTAAAGAGGAGGGAGCTGAGGCCTGGAAGAATGTTTCGCAGACAAAAATAATAATTGCAGTCTGTATTGCTGGATATTAAAGCATGTCTGCTTCAACTGTAAAGAATAATTTCAAAGTTCTATCTAAGCTCAAAATATATTCTTTTGAAGCTTTGTATTCCTTTTATAGAGCACATTACATTAACTGCAGAGGGAAAAGTACTATTTCCCCACTCCTGAGGCACATTTGTGCTTTTGTTGTTTCTGACATGGAAGTGACAGGTAGATAATAGTGCCCGAAAACATAAAAAATAAATTTAATATAGTTAAAAGTAGAAAAATCACAGGTGGGTTAAAAAAGGGAGAAAATTAGGAACGCACTTAAGGGTTGAAAAGGTGATGACCATGATTAGCACTGGTGTGGAAAAAACAGTAACAAATTTTCAGCCACATTGCAAAAAATATTTTAAATAATTGACCATCGTCTTGACCTTGCGGTATTCTTCAAGGTTTTGAATGACATTAGAGCTTAAGCATTCAAACATTGAAAAGGGGACAGGCAGGTGTGAAAATGTCTATTTCCAGTTAACATATTATACCAAGAGGAAGTAGCTATGGCAGAAAATAACTGTCCATGCTAAAATGACTCTTCCTAATAGAAATGCTTACTTTTTCGCAAGCATGGGAAGGGAACAACTACAATAAAAACACTGGCTGTTAGAAATGGGATTTAAACTAGGGATGCACCGATGCATTGGTTCAATATTGGTAACATCTGATTTTTGCCCTGTTGACAGACATTAGCACATCTGCAAATAATGTGGCATGAACCATTGTCAGTAATCTTGAAAATGTGTGTATATATTCCATCTGACTCTTATTCATGTAAATATTTCTTGTACCTATTATTTATATCTTACTTACATTCCTATTCTATTTGATTAATATTTTTATTACTATATTTGTACTGCTATATTGTATGTTTTGGAGCAACTGTTACGATCGAATTTACCTCTGGGATTAATAAAGTATTTCTGATTCTGATACTTGATGTTTATTTGTGGTGCCAAATCAATTCAATGCTGACATCTAGTACACCTAACTACTGATTCAGAAAAGAGATTTTTTTATTTGGCAGATGAAGTCACTTGCTGAACAAACAGGTGAAAAATGACTTGCTTTCATTGTCAAACAGAAAATGGTGGCATTGTGGGAGTCTTGCACCAAAAGAAGCCATGAAACAAACATCAGTATCGGAATCGGGGAAAGGCTAAATTGTTATGTCAAACATCGACATCAGCATCACCTCGGATTTTCCCAATCAGTAAACCCATGCCTCCAAAGTACACTGCAACATGAATGAATCCCTTAGGGGGCACTCACACTAGGCTATCAGTACTGTGCCCAAGAATGTTTGACCCCCAAAGTCAAGTTTAATTTGATTATATTGGTGAAGTTAAAATCCAAACTAGTGACAATCCAGACCAACAATGAAAGCAGTCACTACCAGCTTTAAATACCTATGTTGTGCTGCTGGCAAGAAAAGCAGCAAACATAAATGATCTGTTGGTTTACAGAGAAAGCCTAAATCCAATCAAAAGAGCATTTGAAAGAATCCAATTTCCACACATCCCTCAATGGACAGGTTGCATCCCCATTTACCCCTATAATGCCAAGACTTCACTAGCAAGTAGTGGTTCATGCATGTTCATTAAAACGCCATTCTAAAAAAAAGGAGATTGACACCTTTGGTTATCCAAAGATAAGAGGAAATCCATAAGTTAACAAACAAACAGACTAAACATTACATACATTTGATCAAAATAGGTAATACAATTCCAAAAGAACATCATTAAGTCCTTCCCTGCTACACACTGTATGGGTATATTCAAGCCCTCAATGAGCTGTCCACCTTTTAGCCTGAGGCAGGAAAATAACTGGCATTCACATGGCTATTACAGGCATCAAATAAGCAGAAGGAAAGCAAAGGCAATTTGCCCCCCAAAAATAGCAGTAATGATGTGCACCTATTTTTATGAGCTTTTCTTGAAGGCAAGTTTGACTGCTTATTTATTTTTGGATTTGGCCTTTTCATTCCTATAGCTATGATTATTTACCATGTCAGAGCCTTACAGAAACCATTTCTTAAAATATCAATCATCTAATTCTCTCAAGTGACTCTTGTGAATTGAAAGTGAAATGGTTGAGCTATTACAATACTTTTTAAAAGAAACTTCTCAGTGACTATGTATATGCCTTTCAGGATGTTCTGCTGCTTTTAGGAAGTAAAACTGTTTTAGAATTTTAGCAATATTCATAGAACACCCTCACAATGTT
Organism: Labrus bergylta; assembly: GCF_963930695.1. Classification (NCBI taxonomy): domain Eukaryota; kingdom Metazoa; phylum Chordata; class Actinopteri; order Labriformes; family Labridae; genus Labrus; species Labrus bergylta. The sequence goes on from NC_089217.1 coordinate 10,321,833, forward strand.
TTAAGCATGGCTGTTGACTCTAAGACTTTTATTTTTATGTTGGTTGGTCTATTGAAGACACTGAATCAAAGTGGTTGACAAGAACAAAGAGGAGGTACACCCCCTGCACCCACTAAGCCCCTAAATGCTGTTTGGAACAATGACTCTGGCAATGGCTTAAGCACATAACACAAATCGGATAGTAAACACCCTGAGTTGAACACAGAGAAAAACACATTCCTCTTTTGTCTATTCTCCTCTGCCAAGAGTCTCCTGTGAACCTTTGAGGCCTTGTTCCCGTGACGACAGGATTTGGCAGCCAGCACCAGTGTCACGCCTGTGATACAACTCCGGGGGTCGTTTACCAGACATTGGTAGGGCGGTTCCACATTGTTCTGTACTTGATGTCTCGCTCCACAGCTCAGGGAGGAGATGACGGTCTCCCTGGCAACTGTACAGATGCTAGGCCAGAGATATTGCTGTTCTTCTACTCCATCTCCCCCATGGCACACATGTATCCCACTATTTGTGATGTTCACTATTCTCTTTAGCCCTGGGGAGGACCAGCAGACCAAGGAGGCTTCTGTGTTTCATGCACTGTTAAGTTGGCTTGGGGTTCTTTATGGATGACTCCTGTCACTCGTGCCCAGAGTCCATGAGTGGATAACCCCTGTGGTCCATGGAGATCCCATTGCAGCCCAAGGGTAACATGATGTAAATTATGTTCATAGTTACTGATGTATTATCACAAAAGAGTGCTGGCAAATCAGTCTTAATCAGAATGAATGTGAAGAAGGACTTGATATTTTTTGGTCAGTCCAGCCTCCAGGCTGATATATCTCAATAGCTACTGAATGGATCAAGATTTGGTACAAATATTCCTAATGCTGAGAGGTTGGATCTAACAGACCTAGGTGATACACTGACCTTTAACACCGCCACCAGGTCAAAACTATCCTCTTCTTTGGTTGAATATACTGTACAACTTGCACCTTCATTTAATATTCTTGTTATGATGTCGACTTATGCCCATGCTTAGTGATGCATTGTCACAGAATAGAGTGGGCTTATCGGTCTAAATACAGAACTAAAATCATTGCTTATAAGCAGGATGTGTAAAAAAGAAAAAAAATGGGCAGTAGTGTCAATTCTCTGCAGCACTCTTTGTATTTGACATACCTCTTTGGGAGCCGAGTTGATAGAGCGGAAAAACAAACAAGCGGTGAAGTTTTTTGCATTCAGAACACTTGTGTGTCACCACGCTGACAGCTTGCCTTCTAGCCCCAGAGAGCGAAGAGTTTTGGAAATGAACAGATCCAGATTGAGATTTTCCATTCCCTCTCATGCTTGATCACCTCTCAAATTGCTATATTTTGCCAAGACAAACTGTTCTTTCATGCTTTGTGAGTTTTAGTCTGGGATTGTTTCATTCCGTGCCTAACAAAAAAAGTCATTTTATGGGTTGTTTTAGTAAATCATGTTATACAGAAACGAGCCATTACTTACACTAATGTGATACAAAGCTCATTCTGACCAAAGGCCTAATATATTCAAGCTTCACTGAAGCAATCCATATTTACATGATAAAAACTTCTTCATCCACCAGACATACTTATACTTACAGACATACAGCCTATGTAAGCCTTTTATCACTTAGAACGTAATATTATGCTGCTGTGCCCTGTCCTCTGTGCAGTGTTCCTCAGATCCAAGATTCTTCTGGCAGGGCACAATCCTCTCATTACGCCAAATACTAAATTTTTAATGGGTCATTACGGTCAGCCATTTTCCGGCAGCGGTTCTGTCAGTGCAAACAGGTGGAATAGGGTTCTGTCAGGTCAACGTCTGCACAGGCTAAATATCTCTGCTGATCCCCATCTCTATCCTGTCTGCCAATTGAAGAAAAAAAAAACCATCAGGGAATAAAAGCTTGTTGCTGCCATATCAGAGCCAGATCTTGACCCCTAATGTCCTTGTGGAGTGGCTGCGAGACGGACAGAACCTTTCAAAAGCCATCAATTTTATTTCAGGGTGAGGCTAAAGCTAATTCCAACAGCACTCAAAGGATTTGCTGATATAATAGTTTAGGCAGAGCAGTGTTATAACCCCACTGTCCTTCCTTATGCCATTAGAGTTGTTTGTACTGCATTACTGATTCAATCTTACTTTAAGTACTCTGGCGATTAGGCCCTGCAGTAATTACAGGGTATGATTGTATTAATGCACACTTGAAAATTGAGAATTGACAAACGCAGGCATATTAATCGACTGTAAAATATACCTCATATTTATTCATGTTTTTGCATCTGGATTTGCTATACATCAGTGAGACAAGAACCAGCTTTCCAGACTGAGCCTGAAGAGCAAGAGACCATTAAGTCTTAAGAGACTTGCAGTAGATGTCAGTGCAGGAAGAGTGAGAGATAGTGAGAGAGGGAGAGAGAGACAGTGAGAGAGGGAGAGAGAGAGTGCAGGGTCCGATCAATATTCAAACTGCAAAATGAATTTGACTGGAGCGAGAACTTCTCATCAAATGGGAAAAGAAATTGGATATGAAAGATGACCTGCCATAAAATCCGATATCCCACAATGCCATCTGTCAGACAGCGGCTGGGGAATAATGACAACGGCTAATGAAAGTTGAGCCCTGGTTCGGCGGTGGTTTAAATCAGCTCCTTGCAGCGGCCGCTCCACTCTGCTGACTCAGTGCTTCATCCTTATCCAACCCCGACTGGATGCCACAGAATAAAAGAGTGGGAAAACCCTTGACATTATCCCAAACTGTTTCAAGTATTTAAAGAAATGATAGCAAGGAGTTTGTGATACTATTCAGGCTTGAGGAGGTATGTACTCACCTCAGATTAACAGGGTAAAGGTGTGGATCATGTTGCAGAAGTGGAGTAGAGGAACAAGTGGAAAAGGACTCTTAAGCAGAGCTGAGGCTTTTTATGTCATGGGTGCTTCAACTCAGGCCTTCCAGCTGATGGATGGACCCTTAAAAAACAATGCGCTGTGTGAGCTTTGGTGTCTGATGATTCATTTTTCTTTTAAAGTGTCAAGTATTTCAGATGGGGAATTTACTTAAAGGGTAAAGTAGTTTAAATCAAAATCAAATCGTTTTTCAGTTCCAGACAATGAAGTAGAACGATTTTTCAAGGATAAAACTGGAAGGTTATAATACATTTAAAGCATAAAAATCCAAGTATGTGTGTTGGCTCTTTTTTTCTATTCTTTGGAACTTCAGTTATATTTCTCAGCACATCCAGGCCAACAAACGACAGTAATTTAGGCGATGCACTGATGTGTATTTTTTATGCTTTGTCCCAGTACTTTATCTTTGCTTGTTCCACCTTAAATATGACTAAATATGAAATCTTATTGTGAAAACAATACATACAATTTGATAAATGTATTTACGACAATAAGTTACTTAAAAAGACCAACATAAAATACAAAAGGTTAAGTTGTCACATGTTCTGTGTTTCTTCTGGTTTCTATTAGGACAGCAATATGACATGTAAGCAGCAAGCTATTCCAGTACCAATTAATATTTCCATTGGAGTGTTTGCCTTAATCCGCTATGTTTCCAGCATCATGGTGATGGTAGGAAATTCAGAGCCTCAGGGCTTAAACTGCAACAAAAGTGTCTTTCCAAAGCAATGCATGTAAAGTTAATGGCCTCTTAAATAAACTGTCAATCGTGCCACCGCCTGGCTTGTTTTTATTTTTACACGCCCCAATGCACAAATCTGAAATTCTTTTTTCGAGCCATGAAAGATATTGCTGCACGCAGGAAAAGCTTCTCTCCCTTCATCTGCTCTACGACCATCCTCCGTCAAACAACAGGTTTAAAAATGGATCCTGTTTGATCCAGTCGATTTCCATCCAAATCCACACCTACAGCCAATAACTTGTACTTTGAATTAATATCCTTAGTGTTTGCATGAAGAGATCACCCCTAGTTAGATTGAAGATGGGAACAGTGAATGGAAGGTTGTAATTGGATAAATGAGGTGTCAGGCCAGAGTGTGGCCTGCATTTTGATGTATTGCATTCTTAAAATGAATGAATTAAAATAAATTATAACAGAAAATAGAAAGGGAAATTGTGAACAGTGGTGGAAAATTTGAAGCAATCAGTTAACCTTTATGGATGTATTGTGTTTGGATTAAATCTTTCACTGGTTTTGGATCGTTTGGACCATTTTTGCTAGAATATTATGATCAGGTGAGTACAGTTCAAATACTTCAAATTGTATGTCAAAAGACAGTTAAAATTGTTATTTCTTTGTCAGTGGTCTGTTAGATGTGTAGAATGTGGCTGCTTCAGTGGTTGGATTTGCACACACACTGACGACTCGCAGGTGGGCCATCAGTGTAAGGGCTTTGTGTAATGTAAATGGGCATTTGTAATATCGTTATAAGGTTACCTTAATGCAGACTTAATAAGTGAGAACAAGGATGTCCTGACATAGTAAAATAACATGATAAATCTGTTGTGCTGCCAATGAGAATATGGATCAATGAGCGGAAAAAAAAGGAAACAAAGACATTCGACAAGAAGTCGAAGATAGGCAAAGTCTGTCCAATCAGGTTTGATGTTAATCCTTAGATAGGGTAACCCCTTGACATTGTATATTGAAAGACTGTGAGGGCGAAAGATAACTAACATCAGGAGAAGGGGGTATTATAGCTTACTGTCTCATTCAAATATACACTCTGCTGTTGTCCTGTCAGCCTAAATCATGGCACACAGTTTTCTCTGGGCCAGAAGAGGAATTAGTATTATTGACTCTGCAGTTGAATATTGAGCAGTTTTAGAGTTTCTCCTGCCTGGCCCAACGGAGACTTTGAAACTGCAATTAAAGCCAGGGCAAGAAAAGCTCAGGATAGGGAAAAATAAGTGGGAATTGGTTTCAGCTTGTCCATTGGAACTTTGAGGAAAGCGTGGAAGATTTATTGCAAGAAAGTGTATTAGGTTCTCTACCACCGGATAAGCCTTGGTGACATAACACTTCTGTGGGGGCACAGCTGCTACATTTTTAAAGGGAAGACTACCTCCAGCACTGAGCTCAATGCTTTGACGTAGTATTTATTCTGTCAGGGCCAACGAATATCCTGAACACAGCTGTAGGGTGTCCACAGACTAGTTGAATGCTTGTTCTTTGTCTCAGTCTAATCAATTGGAGACATTTGCACCAACCCCACTTTTACCCACCCCCCCCTAATATTTTTTTTGCCTGGAAATATCTAAAAGCAGTTCATGTTTAATATTCATGCTGCCCTTCTCTTTAGGACAGGCTAAGATTTTTTGAAGTGCACAAGTGCTTTACTGGTGTTTCAACGGCAGGGCGTAAATGGAGCATGAGGGCTTCGGCAGATGTGCAGCCCTGGATTCAGCTGATAACAGCCACATTTTTTACATGAAGGAGGAACACTGAGGCGCACAGCTCACAACAACAACTAGATGTCTTCTTTTGTTTGTGAGGAGGACATGTGGGAGACAGGGGGAGGGAGGCAGGGAGGGGATAGGAGGAGAGATAATGAGGAGGCGTTAGAGACTCTTGAGAGACCAGCCCTTGATAAAAGAGTTGTATAACTCAAGAGTAAGAAATGTTCCTCAATTTGCGTGTTCCCCTTTAGTGTCCTTGCACTAACCCACCCAGCAGCTCCTTACTTGAAAGCAGGAACCTGCCTGTCCTTGAAAGTAACCTGCTTGTAATAAGTGCTATGTAATCTGCTGTAGGACTTACTTTTAATTGACAAAAGAACCATCAAAGGCAACTTCATAGCTGGGACTAAGCGTAAAGCATGTTTTAATTAAGGAGGATATAAGGATTCCTTTCTTCCCTCAGCGAGTAAGACTCTCCCAACGGACTGCCTTCAAATTCCACCGTACCGTTTCTCCAAATAGCTTAACTAGATGCTAATTGGAGGCTGTGCTAGCCAAGATGAGGCTACATTCTTTTTTTATTCAATCTTTTAGGAAAAAGGGCTACTGTAGTGCTTTTTTCTTTTAAAGAAGCCGAGTCGGCTGCCTGAAAACAGCACTTATTTTCAGGCAAGGGATTCTGCAAATGTGACAGAACAAGAAAGGTACAGAGTACAGTGTCAGCAAGTTGTTTGTGGCTTTCCACTTTGATTTTTCTCTCTCTCAGAACTTTCATTTAAAAAGCAAGTATGAAAATGAATTAAATTCGCTGTGCAATGTAAATTAAATAAATGGAAGATATAAAACTGCCTAACTAAGCAAAGCCGCTAACATTGCAGAGCGTTGTGTCACCTAACTTCCCTTCTCTCAGAATAAGGACAAAGTGCTCCAAAAAGAAATCTAGACATGCCGATGACATAATGAACATTGATCTGAAACCTCTGAGACAAAACAGAATCATATCATTTTGTCTGACAGGGGGAGAACCTAAACAACTTTACAAGCACTTATTGATTTTTGTAGAGCGATCACAGCTCACAGTCAGAAGTATGATTCACAGATAACCTTGAGGTACAAATGGAACAAGCAAATCACCACCCACAGAAGCCATTATAAGTGTACGAGTCATTACCATGTCATTTATGTATATTGGGGCATGGGGGGGACAATAGGCCACCAGAGGCCTAGGTGGAGGAATTAAACTCACAAATCACTTAGGAGCTGCCATTTCTACTGGCAACAGGTTAGCAATAAACACAAACTCATTATTGCAGCACACTCCTTGGCCTATAAATGTCTCGAAAGCTGAGACAGGTAATAGTGATGAGTAAAGCCTTACATCACTGTCTGGCCTGATAGGCCAGAAGGGACTCCATCCCGCATCTGTGTGTATTCGTCGAAATGGCTGAAATGGCAGCTGCAATGGCCTGCAAGTTATTTGATTAGGTGTCCCTGCGGACCAATCATGCTGCTACAGAGAGAGAGGAGACAAAGAGCGAGAGTAGAATGGGCTGTTGATGTGCATAAACCACAAATAACAACTTTGTATTTGTTTAAGGAGTTGCTTGACATTTTTTGGAAACACATTTGTTCACTTCTGGCCAGGAGCTAAATGAGCAGATGAATACTAATCTTATTTCCATGCATTCAATATGATGCTGGAGCAAAGGGAAGATTAGCCTAGTTTAGCATAAAGACTGGAAACAAGGAAGAAAAAACTCAGCCAGCTCCGTCCATAGGTAGCACTGTCCACCTATAAGTGCCGCTAATTTGACATTACATTATCATTTATTTAAAAAAATACAAAAAAATGTAAATGTAACTTTAGAGAGGATGTTGGTGGATATTTTATCTTTTGACTGGAACAGGCTAGATGTTACACCTTTCTTTGGTCCTTATGTTATGCTAAGCTACGTAAATAGCTGCATGCTCCAGCTTGATATTGAACACATAGGCATTAGCTTAATCTCATCAGAAAAGAATTACAGCCCATTTCCACAAATGTCAAACATTTTAAAGGTTTTTAATGTTTCATTTATGTCAAATGTGGATGTTAACAAACGGTGAAATCCCCTCAAAAAGGCCCAACTTTCGATGGAGGTTCTCTGACCAAGGGGTTAAAAAGTTGTCTTACCATTGAAGCTGCAATTGCAAAGTGTATCATCAATTGGCAAACAATCTAATGTAGCCAGGCCTTTAACCTTGAAAGCTGGCATTAAAGGGGAAGGCAAGTTTTATGATTCAAGGCTGGACACTGGAAGGAAACAGTGAGTCACTGTTCATTTACATCTGTGGCAGCATGCCCTATGGTAATATCTAGGAAAAGGACTGTCCCTTATTCTTAAGTCTTAGAGTTATAAAGCGAGAGACCTTTCTAAGATATAACTGTACCTCTGCTGACACAAACAAGACCTACACACTGCTTAAACAATACAAACCACATCAGACCAACACTCGCATTTCACCAGCCCACCCAAACTCACATCACACATAGTTGCTAATGAATGGCATTGCTAATTAGCCCCAGTTCTTTCTTCTGCCTCCCACTCCCTTAACACAGGATCACAGAGTGTGGGTCGGTCGTTCTCAGTGTGGAGGGCAGACTATTCGCTAGAGAGCCCTTTACCGCCGAAATCACCAAGATGCCGGTGAGCAGCTTGTCTGATTAGCACTGATTACTCTCTAATTGGAGTTCTCCAAAACACGATGACCTCTGCTTTGTTTACTGATGGGATTAATCACAGTCTGGCAGAATTAGAAATCCCAACTGAATTCGTTCTTTCCTCATTATTTGGAGGCTACATAGTCCGGCCTCTGCCCCCCCCCCTCCCCCCTCCCCCCTCCAACTACCTCTAGTCATTCCAAGCTGGGTGCTGACTTGCAAAAAATGTGTTTATGCATTTTCTGCAAAAGCGGAATGTGAAGACCACAGATAACATCAACCATGTTACTGCCTTGCTAACTGATTTTCAGGCACCTGACCTGCCTCAACCAAGTCTGAGTCACATGGTGACTGGTTTGGTGTTTGTGTGTTGCCTATATTTTGAAAGCCCACAACTAGGGTTATAACTGCACCAAAGCCATGCAACAACAGGTGGGCTGTAGTTGTATTGTTGAATCGTAGACTGTTGTTACAGTGAGCAATGCTTATGGCAAGCAAGTTATCTTTTAGCCTGCCAACACAGCCCCCTCAGTGGCTTCAAGTTTAAGCTCAGCCAATAGACATAATGTATTTTAATAAACTCTCCTCCTTGTTAACCATCCCGACTCTTACCTATCCCTCTGACATTTCTTCTCAAGAAAGAAAAAGAAAGCTTTACTAGTGTGTTCACTTTTCATATCATGTTTTTTTTATTTAAATTCATGGTTGATGTCGTTGCTTCTAATGTCCATGATGTTTCATTGGCCTCACTGTGCCGTTGAGTTTGCAGTTGCATTTGTGTTTTAGCGCAGCAGTTAAGCTGAAATGTTTGGAGGCCAGTTGACATCTGGTATTTGGGTTTTATGTCATTTTCTAATCGGAATCTGGCTTTACTGAATGACTGTGTTTGTCGTGTGAAAATAGGTTGAATGTGAAAAATAGGAAAGAAGAGTTAACAAGGATGATGGAGAAGTTGAGAGTTGATAACAAGTCTTAAAAAATGCTGAGAAAGTGTGAATATGTCTGTCCTGTGTGTGTTTGTTTATTTATGTGTGTCAAAAAGCACTAATGAGATCATCTCCATAACCTTTGTGATTGCCATGGTGATGGTAACTGCTGTTAAACTGATGGGTGACTGAGCTGATTTCATTGGTATTTCAAGATAAAACGCTGTCTCTGTCCTCTCTGTGTGCCAAGCCCAAAACTGCTATGAGCACACCATGAGCGTCATAAGACTTGGATGATGCAGTCATGTAAAATGTCATGTCTTTATTCCTAGTGTGGCCAGGGTAGTGAGATAAAAAAAAAAAGTCCTCACTTTTATTGCCCTGCAGAAATGTCAGCCATGATTTAACATTGGAGTAAATGGGGGACTCGATCATTCCACCGTTCCAGGCGGGGATGTCCTGGCTAAATCGTGCATTCTTTTGCTCTGTAATCCATTTTTTTTTTACATCAGCCTATACAAGCGCATGATTACCTACAAATTTGATGTCTTTGTTAAGTGTGTGGAGTGACATTTGTGGTATGATAGCCATTTTTCGAGAAGTTGTCCAAGAAATTTCTTTGAGCTTCCACTCTCTGTTTGAGCTTCTACATGTTGCTGCTTTGCTGCATTCACAGCAACAAGATACTGGACACATGTAGTGATTCTAAAGGACTGGGCTTTTGAACATTACCCTTCACTTGACGCTAGAGTTTGCTTGCGCTGGCTCGGCATTGACAGCTCTCTTTACAAAACCAGTGATTTATTATCCACTGCAAAACTACTTCAGGAGGTTTTTGCCGTTTTTTTTTTTTTTTTGAACGAATACTTTACTGAATTTCAGTATTTTCTTAATGCCCTTGATTATTCACCATTACCCCTATCAATACTATTTGTACAGTATAGCATAGGCAGGCACTGTTCACTATCTCTTAAAGTTGGCACAGTTTCAAGCTGAGCAAGAAATCCTCAGTTCTTCAGCTGCTCTGTACTATAAGGTGAAACAAGTAATTAGAGATCTTTGGGAATTTAATTGAGTTTTTCTTTCTTCTACTTATCCTATGCTTGCATCATCAGGTGAATGACTCAGGGATGAAGCTTTTACAGTGTTTGCATAGTGGGCATGTTATTGTATGGGCAAATACAGAAGGAGCAGAAAAGGGCGGAAAGTGGTTGTTAAGCATGTCAGCTGTACAGCTGATGACAAAGAGAAGCACTCAGAGTGCAGACCAGGGACAGCATGTTGAAACCAATAACCTTTGTGTTTCAGACAAGGAAGGTAATAGATGACACAACAAAATCTCTTGAGATGTTGAGTGAGGATAGCGTTACAGTGCGCAAGAGAGAAAGGGAGAGATACTGACAGAGGGCAAAGACAGCAGCAGTTACATATGTAGACAGGTACAAAGACAGAAACACAGATGCATGTAGATAGATCTCGTGTGACAGGCAGAAAGTGGGCAGCAAGTGAGACGACACAACAGATGCTCAGGGACGGCCTGGGCTCGCAGCCGTCACAACCACGGAGTGTGTTGTCAGTGCAGAGAGGTTGATGGCAACATCACAGATCCCACTTAAGAGCCTGCTCAGAAGCCGAGGCTGATCCATCGGGACCAAGTCGGGCAGTCACTGTTGTCGTGTGGCTGGCACTGGTAGGAAATGACCAGGTTTCCAATGATCTCTCTGACATCTGTCATTCTCAGAAATAGCAAGGCCATAGCACTCAGTCTACTCTCTAAGAAATGTTTGTCCCTCGGTTGTAAGTTGAAAAGTGAAACGTTAATAATATGTAAAAACATTTGGTAACACTGGAAGAGATATTTTAGAATTTCCATATTACTTGCAATCGCTTTTTAGCCCAGATTTATATTAGACAATTAGAAATAAGATATAATATGATGAAAGGATATGATGCATTATGATATGATATGCTTGAATATGATGCATTATGATGTGATATGATAAGACAGGACTCAATACGATACACTTTGTAGCCTGTGTAAGTACATTTGTCTTGGACTTCAGTGCTGCACACACAGCTTTCGCTATGGTAGTACTTATAAATAAATACAAACAACAATCTTTAATCTAAACAATCCTCAAAGATCAACACTAGAAGTTATGTACCTGACAAACAGTAGCTGTAGACACCATAAGTTCCATGGAGTCAACACATTAAAAATGGACTTGAGCTTGTTCAGCACTTTTTTTTAGTTCCTCTGACTACTCAAAGTGTTTTTACACTGCAGGTCACACCTACGCATTCACACCCATTTACATACTGATAGCAGATGTAAAGTGGCCATTAGTATGAACTAATTACTAATAACATTACTAATCCCATTCAAACACAACCATTCGGCGCCAACGAAACAATGAAACGAGTGCAACTCGGCCTCAAGTGTCTTGCCCAAGAACTAATCAGACATGTGGCTGCAGGAACTGGGGATCGCACCCATGACCTTCCGATTGAGAGATAACAACTCTACCGCTGAGTCACAGCAGCCCCTTTGTCATGGCATATCCACAGAACATTACTAACTGTGAAACCACAACTTGTCCCATACAGAAGCTTGACTTTTCTACATGTGAATGGATTAAACCAATGGTATGCCGCCTGTTAATTAGTGAGCAGAGAGGTGGCGGTACAGTACAGGTGCAATTTTGAACCTGGAACTGAGCCACTCCAGCTGCTTCTGCCAGTTATAGTTTTGATGCTAAGCTACGCTAATTGTTTCCTGGCTCCGGTTCAAAATTTAACACACAAGCAAAAATCATCTTATCAAATTCACTGCAGAAATATAACCATTAATGTATTTATTTACCATTTTGTGTGAATCATTTTTTTCATCCCCATATAGCTCAAGAATATGTTAGCTTAAGCCAAGGCACTTCCATTGTTTTACAAATATGTTTTCCAAAAGTATTATAATTCAGATTTCATCAAATAAGTATCCACTAAAATACAGTGCACATGTATTTGTACCATTTCAGTAGCACCCAGCAGCCCTTAAACATGGACATATTGAAATGGGCAGAGCCTGCATTGCACAATAAACTGATTTGAAAGCATTATGGAGAGCTTAATGGAACATGTTTATCTTTCTGCCTAAATCGGAGGACATTCTCCATTAGGCTAATTGAAATGAAAACAGAAAATGTTAAAATGTCACATAATAGTTAATGGTTATTGGTCTCTGCCACTAAAACTTAAATTTCCTCCGTATAGTCATGTCCTTTTTTCACACAATTGTCTACAACCCAAGACACTTCAGGATCCATAAAAGTTTGTGAATAAAAATTCACAAAACCCCATGTATGAAACAATAACAATTATGCTGTGATGTAAAATTTCCTCATCTCAGTGAATGTAGAAAACATAAACATGTAAGAATAACGACTGTTACAGAGGGTAGGAAGCCTTTTTTGATTTTTTTTTTTTTACAGGACCTGACACACAAATCATTCATCTCTCTCCGTGCTGTCTGACATCCTGCGGTTGAAAAGACCTCCCATCACTAAAAGTGAACCTGACACTTTCTGATGAGCGAACAGTGTGCTGTCATTTGAACATTCTTAAAGAGGAACCCACACTGAATGGTAAAAGAGAGACCAGCTCCACTTAGATACTTTGAGGCTCTGCTGAACACTCCTTTTAGCTCCTTGTTGCCCGAACCAAATTGCCTTATCTTGTGCTAAAAAATGATCGAACCGCTTTTACCAACCAGGATACTAAACCATTTAACTGACAGCTTCCAATTACGCAACTATTGATTACAGTACATGTTTCCATCACCCTCTTGACTCTCCTTTACCTCTAATGCGTATCTTTCTTTACCCTCCTGCAGATGACAAGATAGTGAGGCTTAACTGCCCTATTGATCAAACTTTGAAGCTGCTTTTTCAGGAAATAATAATTTAAAAAATAATTACACTTTGTGTGTGGACCGGAAGAGCAGGGTGTTGAGAGTGTAGTACTCTAAAGAGCCGGGCTGACAATAATTACAATTTGAGTGGTAATGGCTCACAATTGCACTTGAACACTCTGTATCCTGTGATCAAAAAAGCTGTGAAGGCTGTGGACGTTTTTACACTATCATTTATCTTCAAAGCAGCATACAGACTGTTATTTCTGTTGCTTTTGTCTCTCGAATTGTAATCATGACAAAAAATCTGATCCAGATAATCATTCACTGTGGTCGGCTATGTCCAAATGACTGAGTTCCACAACTGAAAATATACCACAGCTGAGTGGTGCTCCCCCTGACAGAACTGTGCTTACAAGCGGAATGCAAACGACATAATTGGCTATGTAAAACTCTTGCTCTATTAGAGGAGGGGAGCATGGTGCCTGATAGCCTTCATCACCACTAAAGCTCTTCATTAATCTCCATCCACAAGGTCAAGGAGTTGCCCTATACAAGACAAATGAATTAAAAGCCTGCCATCAAGAAATGAACCGTGTGACTGAACGACAGGGGTGGCTCAGAGTTTTTGTTTCGAGACCTTGTTATCGCAGTAAGCCGAAATGTACATGTTCTTTTCCCGAATACAAAAGAGACCAATATTTGGAAAGAAAAGTCTTGATCATGTTACAAAGAGACGTATATCACAAGCAAGGAACTAGACTTTAGGAAAAACCATGTGACTAAGTGGCAAAAAGTAGCTTCAAGTCCAATGGGACACAGATGCTGACAGGCAGTACGAAGAAGAAATGCATTGGGTTTCATCATCATCATCATTAGAAACATCCTAATCAACATCAGTGACATCTAAATATCATCCTCAATATCATTGCCATCAATACCACCAACAGCATCAGTAGCATCATCAATGTCATTTTCATCAGCATCATCAATCGCGGTGTCATTAAGTGTGGAGGTGTTCATGAATCAGCTGGGTCTGTAGCTTCTATATTTAGGGTGAAAAGGTCCTTAATAGCTAGAGTACAATAGCTAGAGAGTCTAGCTATAGCGACTTAGGGCCCTGTTTTGGAGGGAGGACCAGGCCCCCTTTAGAGGCAGAAGAGTTCAGGTAAGTGGGAGCCTTTATGGTTGCTGTTTTGTAAGTGAGCAACAGGAATTTTATGCAAGCTGAAACTGAGAGCTAGTGGAGGGCCTTGAGCAGTGGAGTGAGGTGTACTCTTTTTTTATTCATGAAGTTTATCATTAAGTTAGTGTTCTTTAAAAAATCATTAAGCATGTCTCATATCTCGCCATGTTGTGTGCAGTGGTTCTTCCTCCAATTGTTCTTACTTTTTTTTTACAACGTCAAACCCCCAAGAAATCTCAACTGTTTCTTCGCAATGTAGTAAATAAGGACTCTAGGCATTATTAGAGCTTTTATGTGCACAGCGTCTGACCCTGAAATAATTCCGCTTCCACCAAACAAGGCTTCCACTAGGAGGTAAAGGTTAGCCTCCAAGCCAGCACTTAGTGCAGAGGAAAAATATTGCAGGCCAAAACGAATAAATCAAATTGCATTTAGGACTGGTCTGCACTCTTTCATAACCCCCAAGAGCACTCTGCACACGTACACACAGTATCTCTCTCCTATGTGTATTGTAAAGCAGCTACCACAAAGGCTGCATTGATCATACCAGAAATGTGTGCTTTTATTGCCTTTCATATCCTCACACAGGTCCCCGCCATTCCCTGGATGATCATGCCCATGTGGAGCTGCAGGTGTGAGCCCTTTTCTTAAAACATTTTAATTAAGGCGTGATAATCTCAGTGGAAATGAAGTCAGTTCAATGGCCAACTCTACTAGTTTATCAATAGGTCCAGGTCAGCTGTAGGGCAATCACCCTCCTCCAAATGGGACTTATTAGGTCCTGTAATCCAAAGTGCTTTAGCTGATAATAAAATGAGGTTATATTCATGAAATACGCCCCCTTAATAAATCCTTTCCCATCTGCCTAAATAGATGTTTTTGAGCTATTACATGGTGTCCTTAGAGGACAAGGGGAATGGAAATCTTTGGATTATGGATGTTGTCGTCGGCGGTTTTAATGATGGACATTTGCAGGAGAAATGACCAGATGAAAAATTGGTGCGAAGAGAAAAATGGCTGAGAAGCAAGTGGTCTGACCTCAATTACATGTGCACTCCTCCAGCGGTGGCTTTACCCCTGCACCTGCAGATATGCATTTGCATAGGTCCTTTTTCTCTGTCACACTCACACATACATAGTAGGTCCTTTCTCCATGCTTGCACGCTTGTGCACATGCACTCGTCAGGACATTGCACTTGAAGGCAGCCACAGAATGAATATCACTATATTGAGGAATATTAGAGCAGCTTGGGTTTAATTACTTAATCAAGGCTTGTCTAAAACATCATTTTTTCTTCAAGGGAAACACAATCAAGATATTTTTGGTACTCTAACTGAAGTATTTGTCTCCATCATTAATTAAGATTATTCTGAAAATGGATTAAAGGGTAATATTCATTATGCTCAGTGCTAATTGTTCTGTTCAGGATGTGTGTTGTATACCTCAAATTTTAAAAACATTTCCCTATGAAAAACAACCAAAGTATGAAGCTGAGCCTAATGTAAAGCTGAGTATAACTATGAATTGAAAACCTTTAACTGTTGCATTTACAAAAGGTAGCATTAGCCATAGCAACAGGCAGGTTCGATGCTTTTGAAAAAAAAAAAAGGTTTCGGTAAGTGAGGAGAAGAACACTGTTTTTTTTATTTTCTTGTTTGCTTTAATATGAGATGAGATGAGATGAGATGTCATTACACATATACAAGTATAGAGTAACGAAATGAGGTTTGGCATCTCACCAGAAGTGCAAATAAGCAGAAAGTAGATTTATAGATAATATAAAGAATATGGACATATTGTACAGGTCGATAACTTATTGAGATGATATGAACATACTATAATACAATAATACAGGTGGATGAGAGATGTGTGTGTGTGACCAGGAGGAGTGGTGGGGGGATGATGGGTGTGAGGTGATATGCAGAAGAAAGGGGGGGGGTCAGCAGGGTGCGGAGAGAGAGAGAGAGAGAGACAGAGTTCAGAGTTCGGGGGGTAGAGTTCAGTAGAGAAACAGCTCTGGGGAAAAAGCTGTTCCTCAGTCTGCTGGTTCTGGTCCGGAGGCTTCTGAAGCGCCTACTGGAGGGCAGGAGGGTAAACAGTCTGTGGGCAGGGTGGGAGGAGTCTTTAAGGATGCCGTGAGCTCGCCACAGACAGCGTTTTCTTTGGACATCCTCAATGGCAGGAAGTGGACACCTTGTGATGCGCTGGGCGGTTTTTACCACCCGCTGTAGCGCCTTACGGTCTGTGACAGAACAGTTTCCGTACCAGACTGAGACACTGCTGGTCAGGATGCTCTCGATCACACAGCGGTAGAAGTTCATCAGTACAGCTGAAGACAGTTGGTGTCTCTTCAGTGTCCTCAGGAAAAAGAGGCGTTGATGCCTTAAAGGTGCAAATTGAAGTTTTCTTGTAAAACAAAGTTTTGTTTACATATTAATTCCCAAAAAAATACAGTACTCCTGAGGCCTGTCAAATGTGATGAGCTACTCTCCTTTATCATAAATGATAAAAAAAAACAAAAAACATTTAAATAATATTTGTGTGCTGTTGCATTTGGTGTCTGTGTGTGTGTGCATCTCACATTTAAAACATTGCTTGATAACAATCCAAAAGGTACCTCAAGTGCATCTGTGTTGTTACATATTATATTCTGGTCCAATAAATGTTACGCACAGTATTTTAAGAGTCTTATATGTCTACATGGGCCGTGCCTTTGCATGCGCACACCTCAATACACAAATATAACTGACAACTGACAGCAGGGAAAACGGCTGTATAATGTATTATGGGCCTGAAGGAGCTCTGTCAAGTCTGAAACGTTAATCCCTTATGATGTCATCAGGATTATCTTGGATTGGCCTTGAAGAATGCAGGTTTTTTTAACAGCATGATTATGTTACAAAGCTTCTGTTTGGTTGATTTGAGGGCAGGGAGTTTGACAAAAAGGCAACCATATTGCATAATGGAAAGTGTAGGATCTAGCTGTTTTAAAAAAAAGAATTTTAGCTTTGCCCTTATCAGGCTGCGTTCACAATGCAAATGTGGCCTGTATCAGACTCCTGTGGGAATCCACCTATGAGAGTGGCCCAAATCTGATTTAAAAAGATCAGATTCCGTGTGAATTGTTTTGTTCACCCTGTCGTAGGAAAAACATCAGATGAGGAGCATTTCACAAGCCTCCCTGATTCATTTATATTAGGGTGCAAACATTTCTGTCAAGGTTCCAGCGTGTGTGGTAGTAATGATCCACAAGGAGCACATTTTCATTCTACACCAGCAACCATTCCATCGTGCATGCACTGCATTCACTCTGGGTCACACAAGTACGATCATATACTACACAATGTGCTCATTCATGCTCACACGTAGAAAAGGCAGAAGCAATAATAAGAGGTGAAAAAGCTGGTCAAGGATAACTGCGCAACTTTCCTCCTTCACATACACGAATGGAGAGGTCTTTCTTTTCTTTTCAATGCCCAATATTAGCAGGCACACATCACTCATGTGAACAGTACTGACACACAATACACAATTGTCCCCATGTATCTAAATGTCGGCCGGTGTGACCCCTTGTAACTTTGTTTTTTTGCAAGGGGCATCATTAATGAATATATATATATATATTTAATTTACCATAATAGTTCAAGGACTGCGTAGCACATGCGGTATGAATGTGATGCAAAATGAGCCGCATCATTTGTTGTGGTTACACTGTTTGTGGTGCATGTGAAACCTAGGCTCCCCATCGCTAAAAATCATTACAAGTCTATATGTGTAAGTGTTTCTGCACAGTAGGAGGCATTGGATGCAAGTTTGCCCTAAGCACTAGAGGCTGTTGTATAACATGCCCACATCAAAGAGGAACATGTGTTGCAGAACTGCACTGAATGCATTTACTTTACACTAATTTAATGTTAAAACGTGCGTAAATTCAGATGTTTTGCACATGAAATAAACACTATATACATCCCTTTGGATTTGTTTCTGCACATGGCCTTCTGCTATACAATACTGTTTTTATATACACATTACCTGACCTGCTGAACAGTAAATCACCTTTGCATTATTGGAGTAATAAAAGCGCAGCCCTAAACATACTCAAAATTCATCATTTTGATTAAAATGACGACAAAGTTGCAAAATATTGATCCACAACTCATACTGAATAATTCTCCTCTCTTCTTATTTTATTGCCTTTTGAATTACTGCTCTGCCTCTTGGCCTGCTGCAACATAAGATGAGAAGCTTGGCTGCACCAAAAGCTGTTTAGCACCTCCGGTCCAGAAAAGACATTTCAGATAACTTGAGCTCTGTGGGTGAAAGCTCCCGTGGAGCACCCAGCAACCCCATCTTATTGTCCCCAACAACTGGAGGTAATGTCACACCTCAATGTGCAACTTAGCCTTGACATCTTACACACTGACCTGATGCCCTGCGGCGGTTTAAGAACACCACTGGGTCTAGTTACCGTGTCCTGTCGAATGACTCTCACCAGCAAGGTGACTCACTGTTTGCCCTGCTGTTAATGGCACCACTTCACATCAGATTGATAACGGCGATGTGTGAATGTGCGTGTGTTTCTGTATGAGTGTGTGCATCTGCTCCTGTCCTTACCTGTTAAAGCTTCTCTCTCTTAACGTTGGTTAATTGGGTAATGGGATGCATGACATAAGCTTGAGGGAGAGAGTTGTGATAAAAATAGTATTCTTCCTGACTTGTCACAACAATGAAAGCTTTGGTAGGGTTGATCTCTCGAGAAAATGAAAATAAACTCTCCTCTCTCAAGTACACAAAGGTGCTATCTATTTTGTGTGAAGTAAAAACAGGGACTACACTTAACTCGATTAGAATGTTGTGTTTAGTTCACATTTCACTTAAGAAACACATCTGTGTATACAGGATGAAATCATACTGTACCTAGATGAAATAAAGCATGCATGCTAGTCCTTACCAGTTCAAGGCAAACTAGTCTTTTACTTCACTAACAGGGCAGATTCCTCTTACTGCAACATAAGTCAAATTCACCCTCATAATGTAATCCTAGGGATATGTTTAAAGCTCATTTTCACTGGTTACGAAACAGATTGAAATAAATAATGATGACGTCTTTATGACCTTCAAAAGCAGACAAGACCATGAGCAACAACACTGAGTATTTCTATTTTGTAAATTGAAATGCCCGTGTAAGCACTGACCTACACTGGTAGGTGTAAGACGAAGTGAGTAACAGCAAGCTGTGCAATAAGCCCTTTTCTCCCATTTCCCAAAGCAATGGTTCGCATTTGACTTTTAAAAGCATGTTTGGGGCGCAAAGATGACGATTGGTTAGGTCGTGAGCCCCATGTATGACAGCTGTAGTCTTCGAAGTGGGTTGCCTGTTTCGAGTCCTTCCCGATTTCCCACTCTATTCACTGTCCTCTCAAAATAAAGGCGTAAAAGCCCAACAAATAGAGAAGAATGAGATAACTGGTCAGAAAACACTATCTACACATGTACAGGACAAGATAAGCGGAGCGATAAGACGTACTTGCTTTGTCCACAAGAGGTGCCAAGCGTTTATCACAGGAGCTTTAAGAGGTGGTGCTCTGCATGCCCCTTTGCTTCACATTTGCTGCAACACCAGCTGGCTAAAATGCTACTCCTGCGCAGTGTATCAAAACTCAAAGCCTGTCATAATAAGTGATGTCTCAGATGGGAAAAAGGTTTTTGCACTGAAACTTTTCCTTCAGCAGTCGCAGATCACATCGTTGTGTAAGTCTCTGAGCAGTTGGTGCTCGTTGACAAACCCATAAAAATGCACTCAGACACTCTGGACCCACTTGGTATTCAAATGAGAACACTTGTTCTTATAATAGATACACTTCCGAAAGGTTAACATGTAGCCTATAGGCAGTGACAGCAGGTAGTTTAACTATTAGTATGATAGAACAATCCAACAGCTGTTTTTTCTTTTACAACAGCTTTGTCTCCTTACATTTTGATGTTCTGTAGAAGCCAGCCTCTAACGTTTCCACTGGCAAGGGTTACAACTATTGACCTTGATTTACCAAAGCAAACCGTCTTAGTTTGATGTTTTTGACCTTTTAACACTGTGCTTTGACAAACTAATGGGCTTAATAATAATCCATTGTTATAATTAGATGGAAAGATAGCTGACTGATTAATCTCTGGGGGGATATTAAAAGTCATATCAACCAAATAAATTACAGCATAATGACAAGCGGTGCAATAACACGTCTGGGATGACGCTAAGATACAAGGTAGAAAGAGCTTGTGTAAAAATGGCACAGTTTCTGTTTGTGCAAAAATGATCAGATACTCTTTTTTCCTACCTGAAGCCCTGATTTCAACTTTAATTTGAATCAAAGTTTAATTAGGACAGAAATAAAAAATATGCGGCCTCTGAAGGACAGTAAACAGTAAGCAATAAATAACTGCAGTCCTTGAAAATAGTGGTGCTTTGAACGCGGGCAAACCGTAAAAAAAAACATCACACACACAAATAACAGACAAACACTGCAACGCAAATACACATGCGAAGGAACACAACCTTTATCTAGAAGATAAAACAGCTCTATTTGGGCACTGGCCTCGAGCAGTAGATGATAACACAGGAAATTAGAGCTTATAAAAGCTTCCCCACTGGGAGTACCATCAATGGGTTTACTGTCACATTTTAGTCAGTGTGTGTGAGTGCTCATGTGTGTCCATGTGTGAGTATATTACATGCATGTGTTGTGCATGCAGAATTCATATGTGTGCATTAAAACAGGTGAACACGTGATCTTTGTGAGTGTGTGTGTGTGGCTGTGGACGAAGTGGGAGAGTGAAAGCATCTGGAGATTCCATCCCCCCACTCTCGCTCCTGTTCACTCTCTGTCGTGCATTCTCGTGGCTTGATTTGAGGCAGGACTCTATTCCTCAATTCCACACCCTGAGTGCTGTTGATAAGGGCCCCGCTTGTTGCAGTCGGGCCCCAGAGAGGGACACAGCGTGCACGCAGAATGGCAGAAAATCGAATTTCTCAAGACAATGAGGTCCATTTGTAGAGTTAAGCCGGATGAAAGGCCCATATTTAGCCAGCCAGTGTTTCAGCTGCCATCTCCCTGTTTTGCATTGTCGGCCAGCACAAAATAAAAAGCTTATTTAAGAGAAAAGAAAAGTTGTGAAAAAGTGTTTTGGCCCAAATAATTAGCAAGGAAGCCAGCTGGACTGCACATGTTCTTATTCTAAAGGCTTTCCTTTTCTGTTTACACATATTCTATTACATTGTATTATATGTGTAGGAGCTGATTTAGTGTGTGTGTATTTATGTGTTTTATTTCTATGGCTTTAGTTTATATGTTTATTTATGTACTCAATTTGGACACTAGGTGGTGATAATTGGTCATTTGGGTTAATTGGTCAGGTGGTTGGTTGAGTGTATCTATGTCACAGGTGAACAGGAAACGGGGGCGTAGGTGGTGGGAACATACGGTTCTTACCATAACAGAACGTAACACAGGATAACGTAAGTATGCTATTTAACATAACAAAAGAAGGACAACAGTATAATCTCGGAAATAACAACTCATCACGTCATCATCACGGTTTGTCTCTGCTTCATATGTGACAATAAACTGGAACATCAGAAAGTACTTTAATTTTGGACATTTGTTTATTTTTTATGCGTCAAGAACTTTCCATACACCTATGCAAGTGGCTGAAGGCAAGATAAAAAATGTGGACATTAGATAGTCACTACAATATGTATGGTTGGCCCATACATTAAGAATTTTCCTCAATGATGCATTGAATGACAAAAAAACGAATTGTATACAATGCAGGAGATGGCATCAGGATTACTGTGTCCTTGAAGCTTAATGCTTTGCTTTAATGGATAATAAATTGTTGAAAATTAATTTGCAATAATGCGTTTTTTAAATAATGGTGCTGGGAGATTTGTGTGTGTGTTTTTGTCAATCAATGTAATTTTTTTGTGTCTCTAAAAAAGGAGCAAATTCTACAAATTGTAAATGTGAATACAAGAACTGTACAGAGTTGCTAATTGAAAACATGAGCAGCTAAATGCGAGATAATAAGCGTAAATGGGATGTTACACTCAAGCATTGGCCCATGGGTGTTCAGTGAAGCCGACAGCCATTAGTTCCAGTTATTCCTCATTAACTATATGTCCCATCGATTCGTCCAACGGTGCGGTAAATGGAACAGACTTCACTCAATAATCTCCCTGCAAACAATCTCTTGGATTGAGAAGTGACATGACCCACAAATAATACAAGGCCCTCTCTTGAATACAATTCTATTTTGCTCAGGCTTTATACTGCTGAGCTTAATAGGTCTTTGTGTGCAGTGAAAGTATTTTGCAGGATGAGCCATTTGTGAGTCGTTTAATTTGCTGAACGGGCCCTGTTTCTTCCTTCAGTTATCAGTAAGACTAAACTGTTGCACTTGTTTTTTTACCCCCCTCTGGAGTGAGTCTGCTGTGAAACATTGCTGCAGACTGTTCCTTCAAAACTTAAGCGGTAATGAACATCGGATGAGCAGCCTCTTTAAAAGGCACTTCTTGCACAAGGGCAGACAATAATTGTTGCTATAAAGTCCAAAAAGGCTCACATGTTTGTCCTTCCAGTGGAAGCGTTTAAAAGATGTTTTTAAAATTGCCATTTGGTTTAACAAAATGGATAGTCACCAATTTCAGCCATGGACAGCCAGCATCAAGCCCCTTTGAAGGAGATCATTTGTCTTCTGAAAATAACTCCCAGACTTCAAATGTTGCATTCATAGCTTTTACGTGACATCACATGCTACGGAGAAGTCGCTGGTCTAAGTTCCCATCGATCAGTTGTTGTTCAATTGTATACGCAAGCAACAAAGGACAGAAGCCTGGACTGTACTTCTTCAGAATCCTGTCAGAGGAGGAGATGTGTATTAATGTTATTAAGCGCTCTGCTGTCACTTTAGGGAAAAAAAGAACAGACTTCTCCCAATCCTGCCATAACATATTGAGTAAACCTGATCAAAATATGACTGACTCTTAACTAACACTGTCCCAGAACACTTGCTGAGAGGGACTGCTGACAGCGGTCCTGATACCGATGTTCGCTAACGTTAACTAACTATCGTCTGACGTTGACTCAAGTCTGACGTTGAGTTGTCTCTCAACCTGATACGTTTTTTGTCCGACTGTTAGCAATGGCAACACACGGAAAAGTAAGTATTGGCCTTAGCACTATCTGATTAACTGCGAGCTACACTGGAAGTCACCAAAATTTGACAATGTTGTTGTCAGACAAATGCAGATGGGCTCTGGTATTACAGACATTTGAGCTTTGAACAAATTGTCAATCGTTTTCCCTTCTATATTGACAAAAATTATCATACACTGAGAAGTCATCTCATTTTCAACCTCTATGAAATGTTCATCAGAAAACAAAATGTGTCCACCAAAGGTTATCAGCATTGCTTGGACATTAAGCAGTTAAATGTTGGAGGATGTAATGAGGACAGAAATGGAATATAAGGTGGGGATAAATGGATTGTGAAAGACTGACTAAGAGGTAGAAGGAACAGCAACTGCTTATTTCCTTGTCAAAGTTTAAGAGGTTCCCCACAGTTTGATGCCACATTAAGGCCGGACAGCTGAACAGCAAATGCCTGACACTTCACCTCCTTCCTATTAACTCCTCTCCATCCTCCTCCTCCCTTGCCATTCCCTTTCATTAGAACTGCAACTGAGACCCTCCTATGATGACTTTTAATGGCCCTTAGACCTGCTGCGATCCGCACAGCCCTCCATATGCACCGCTGCCATTTCCCTCTGATGCATTCCTGCTGCCTTTCTGACAGCTTCCTACAGAGCGATGGGAGGAGAGGAGGAGGAGACGGACGTGGTAAAGAAAGAAACACAAAAGAGATACTGCCTGTCTTTAGATGAAAGGCGAGACAATAGAGAAATACTTTTGTTTTATATTTCAAGCGAGTCGTGGTTTCACTTTCCTTCTGTCTTACTAACTTGGTCTTGGTTATTTGTTGCAGTCGAAAGCTTCGAGAGGATAAGGAAGGAGGTGAAGAGCAGCAAACATAGACTTGATGACTTGTGTGTTTTTGGCATGGCCAATGGGAAGAAGGGGTTGCACTTTTATTGGCATTGATTAGAGCATTATACTGTGCATTGTTGCAAGATTATTACATTAACTGCTCTAGCTTAATCACATTAGGAATGTGAGAGAAGAGAATGGAATATGTCATACCCTTGCAGATACACACATCATAGCCTCTGCCTTTTTCTGCTCAGTTGGTTTATCTGGCTTTTTGCCAGGCAGCTACAAGAACAGAGGAAAGTTTGCTGACTTCACTGACAAATGGACTTTTATTTCTTCAAGTGGAATGCAACTTTTTGGGGGTGATGATTTATGTTGTGTTTCTGTCCTCAATGACTGTGGCTCTCTAACCGACCGGAGTTCCTTGGATTTTTAGTTTCAACCCATTGTTCGGATCTCTCGGAGATGACACGCCTTTGTTCTCCAAAACAATGAAAATAGATCAATTGAAAATGCAATTTCTGCTTTGAGTGCAAACTTTTTTTTTCTCCAAGGCAAGTTCCTTGAAAAGTGTCTGACCCTGAGAAAGGAAGTGTTCCTGAAGGGAAGTTACAAGCCAGGCCAAAGTGAGGATGGTTTTTAGTTGGTATGCCTTATTCGCCTCATTGCCCCATGAACCCCTTTATGCAAGCACCACCGCAGTTTGAAGGGACAAATTGTGCCTTGTCAGTATCTATAAAACAAGCGTTCCTTAGAGCCCAGCTCTGACTGCTATAGAGGTTAATTGACCCCAGGCAGTTTACTTCTCTGCACCCCAGCCAGGAGGCCACTCAGCCTGGGTACCACAGCTCTCAAAACGGGCTCTCAGTGGGAGTCCTTGCATTTCTCATTTTCTCATGAACCACAGGCTTTTAACTGAGTTGTCTCTCTTACTCGTATTCCCCCTTTTACACAACCAGCCTATCTCAATCCATCTCAGTGTGGCTCTTATCCTTACACCCATAATTACACATTTCACACCTCTGAACGATGTACTGAGGTCTGCTGGAAGGATCTCTCCTGTTCACCATGGGTCCCTGCACCAGTTGCCCTCATCAGTACTTTGGTGAATGCTGATAATCTGCGTGAGTTTGTTTTAATTTTGGTCACAGCCAACTAGGTAAATCAGATGTCAATAAAAGTGATATGAAGGTGATTTAAACTTGACTTAACCAGTAGGTAAGTGATGATCAGGACAGCAAACGAACACATAGCAATACTTTTGAAAAGGAGCCTAAAAAGCTTTCAAAGTCACCAAATTTACCATTCAACTTCCTGTTCAGAAGGAGGAAAAACTCACAATGAGAAAGAAAAAACCCCACAGGCTTGGTAAAACATCTTCATAGCCACGACCTAAAAATCCTTAACTTGCCCAAACTGATGAATATATGCTCTGACATAGACTGAAGACCCATGATTTTCACGTCGGCAGTCACCGGATTTCAAAAAGCCTCATTCTCTGCTGTGATAATTACCAATGCTGCTCTCCGATGGAACATTTGCATAACCATCATAAGCTATTCACAGAGGATACACAAAGGACCATAATGAGGCAACAGAGAAACAAGAAGCATTTCAGGGAGCCATTGAAGACTTGCGCTGAGAGGGCAGTCATGGTCGCCTGATATTGCACTCAGAATGCCACCAAACAGGAAGCGAGATGTAGTGATTGTCTGTTTAGTGGGGGGGAAATAAAAAAATCAAGATGCTTCTGCCAACGTGTCCCTAAGTGGTCATGTTGCGTAACGCGGTGTAGCCTACTTAGGCTGCTGAGATGCTGTATTTGTGGAGAGTTGGTGGAGAGGTGAGCCAGAGAGTGGGAAGTGAAAAAAAATTCCTCTTATCCTTAACAAACTTGCTATTGCAACTATCACAGTAGGTGGAAGCAGCAGGAGCTGTCAGATGTACCTGCCTTCAAATACACTGTTATTTCTCCAATGTTTATTGTACTTGCTGAAGCACGAGTATTTGTGCGAGACAGCTCTGGAACTTTACTGCACAATGAAGATTAAATGTTTACGCGCCTATCCTACCTCAGACATACTTTGGTTTTAAATGCAGACTTAAATACCTGGTAATGTTAAAGCACATATTCTCCGCATTTAAGGCAGTAAAATACTTTCCTTTTAATGAATTATCTTTTCTTAAGAGCAGGGATGCAATTCATAAAAAAATAAACCAACAAACAATATCATTAGTCAATTCCAGGTTGTTTGGAGAAATACGGGCATCTTGTAAAAAGATGAATCTCTTGCGTCTTCACCAGCTGTGCACAGGGGCTCAGCTGTGTTGTGATGTCTCTGGGGGGGCTACTGGATATTATAAAGTCTTTTCATGATAGGTTCAAAAGTACAGCTTCCCAGTCGAGTTGTTTTATTAAGAAGGAAAGTGGACTGTCGCACATGCAAAATGAACCTTTGCAACATTAAACACTTAGTTGCTGTTCAGAACAAAATGTACATGCAAGGCTTTCTGATCAAATGTTTGAAGATTTTATGAAGAGTGTTGCCAGTCAGAGAGAGATCAACATGCAATTTTTTGTTAATAATGGGAGCACGACATGCAAAACATTTTTCCCGTTAAGAGGGTATTTGTTTTTGGATATGGGACCCTAGAAGTCATAAATTATTGCTTTGACTTTGCAGAGATAGCATGGCAGACACACTGGAAGCTATCATTCAACCAATCATTGCTTTCTCTTTCTCACAGCCTACAGAGGCTACAAAGGTAACCAATATCACACCTCATTTTATCTTTGCCATGTTTGATGCTGTATTAAGAAGTATCTGCACACACTGTTTTGTGAAATATGTCCAATAATTTGTCAATCAACTAATATTTTGTTTAGAAGACATGATGTGATCCACGCTGAGCGGTTTCCTCCCCACCAAAAATAAAAATGTGTTTTCCTCTCTCCGTGTCTCTCTCATCAGGTCTTTGCAAACCACTTATAAGAAAATCCTTACAGAGGAATTCAGCTGGATGACAAATATAATTGTCTAATTGTATAATTTTCTGTGATATTTTATCATTTTTACTCTGGGTACACACAGCTGTAGTTAGCAAGATCAGAGCTGGTATGTGACTGATCAGTTTCAGTGAAATTGTTATTTTTAACATGTCAGTAGTTAGTTTTCATCAACAACAATTCTTTGTACCAAACCAAGCTGAGCCTGACCTAGGTAACAGGACATTGAACTGGACACTGTTCAGCCTCTAGTAGCTGGAACTGGCAGTATTGTTTATCCAGACACAGTTCCTGGAAGAGGCAGTTAAATAGCCGTTCTGTGTGTGCCTAGGGGTGATGTTACAAACCCAGACACAATGTTTGGTTTTCTTAAATATCCGTAAGGGCAGATATTGTCCGGTTGTGTTTAACCAGCAAGAACACAAATAATCCAAAATGGCATTAGTAATGCAAGGATAAAACTTACTTTGCAGACCGTTTGAATAGAACTGACACATTGACATTTTTTGTTTGAGGCTATCAACGTCAAATTGGTTGTCTTCTGTCATGTTGAATATCAAAAAGCAGGATTTTGGCTTCCTCTTTTTGTTTATTGAGTTGATATTGTGTAGTCCAATTCCAGTCTAACATCTACACCTGCATTACCAGCTTCAAACTGACCTTTTTTTTTTTGTGACAGCAGGTTTTTTGCAATCGCAGCTGGGCACAGGACAACACAGCCACTTATGTATACACTGACCTATTTTTGCCCATTGGGGTGTTGTAGCTTTAGAAGTACAAGTGTTGCAACTCCCCAAATCTCCAGGTCAACTTGCCTCATCAAAAGCGCCGTGGTGAAGCTATTTTTGTTTGTCTTCCAGGGTAAAAAAAAAACGAGTAATTGATCTTTTTGCTCCGTGTTGTTGGGACATACAAATCTCTGTAGAGCTTTACCACAGCTGGGTATTACTTAAGTAGAAAGTGTACATCAAAGAGAATGGCACAAGCAGTGATCAAGAAGCAGTTCAACCTTCCATGTGGATTTGTTCAATATGAATGCATCTGCACTTTGAAGAGAAAGTGCTTTATTTATATGACGTGGGGACGGGGGGGCTGAAAAGATGGCATAAAAGGGTAAGCGTGATCAACGGGGCAAAATGTTCCATCATCCAACCCAGAGAATGACTTATTGAGGCGCCATACTGGGCTGGTTAAAACATTGATGTTAAAATAACGACAAAGCACTGCAAATCAATAATTCAGGGGAAGATGATCATGTATGCGTTCTGAGTTTGATGTATCAAAACATTAGCATCATGCGGCTCTACCACAGACAAACTCACTCATTAATACAGCAGGTAGAACCAGATGTAAAAATCTATGCACAAGCCATCTTTGTCTCGTTGACCTGATACATTCTTGTTGCATAAAGCTGCCTGTCCTTCAAGTGACAGGAAAGATTCAGTTTGTCAACAAGTGAAATTATGCATTCAGAAGTTGAGCGATATGTGAGCAACATCAGCCCGCTGAGCTGCGCAGGCGGCTAGTTTATTTAAGGACTGCTTGCAGAATAGCCAATCTGTGGAAGGAAAAGAGCATGAGGGCCATCCCTGAGCAGTTTCTCCTAGAAAAAAAAAACAGCCTGCATGCCTCTTGGTGTCCCCCTCCCTCCCTCACTTCATAAAACTTCCCAATGAAGGGAGTTGTCAACTGTACACCTCCTCTGTGTCATGTTTTTTCCCTTCCCTTCCTCTTCTCTCTCCTTCCTGTAACTTTCACTTGCTGTGCCTCATCTCCCTCAGAGCAGGTCCACGGTGACAATGCTGCCTCTCCCTCTAGATGTTGCTGGGCTGACAGGGAGAGGAAAAAGGCCTGGAAAGCACAGAGAGACCTGCTCGCACTCTTGCCAAGACAGGCAGGGAGGGAAATAAAACTGAAAAGAAAAGGGAGATGAAGAGAAAGAAGAAAGAAAGGCATGCACTCAGAGAGTAAGGTAAAGCTAAGTTAAGAGACGTGGAGGTGGGGATGGAAGGACAATGCTAAGGGAGAAAAGGACAGGTTAGAAGAGACAACTAAAAAGAGAAGACGGATAGATGTAGTAAGATAGAAGAGTGATTAAGAAAAAAGAGATAAAGAAGGGAGCAGAGTGTCAGGACTGTAGGGATATGAAACCTCCTCAGGCAATATCCCAAAGTCTCTTCTCTCTCACGGTGAAAAGACAAAAACTTTGCTTTTATGCTGTAAACTTTGCTGGGTTGTAGACAGGGCTTGGGAGTAAGTGTAGCGCAGTGTGGGTGATGAGGAATACAAATGTTAATTCTCCTTTGACTGCAAACACAGGGACCAAGATAGATTAGGTAGTGACTTCAGAGGTGGTCTACTCTTGACAAGGGCATTGGAGCAACCATCATGGAGTCGATCCCAGCTGTCATTGGGCGAGAGGCGGGGTACACTCTGGACTGTTTCCCAGTCAAATAAAAGCAAACAACCAGCCACACTCACACACTCCTACAGGAAATTTTTAGTCACCAATTAAACAAAGCAGCATGTCTTTGGACTTTGGGAGGAAGCAGGAGTACCCAGGGAGAACCCACGTATGCACGGGGAGAACATGCAAACTCCACAGGGGCCCTCTGTCCGACGACCATTCGAACCAGAAACCTCCTGACTGTGAGGCAAATGACTCAATATTCCAGATACACAAAAATTCTCGTTTCTAAACAAGTCAACCAAGATATTAAAGAAAGTCAGCCAGAGACTCTATTTTCAACATTAGCTTAATTAACCATTCATCTCCTGCCGATGAAATTTGCCAATGACAGTCATATTTGCAAATGACAAAATGGATTGATGCCAACTAAAAAGAAATGAAACAAATTGTTTTAGTCTACCTCAAGACTTGGACTTGCCATCTGTAAATTCTTGTAAATATCAGATGGGCTGGTAATGTTAGTGGGCTGCAAAGATAACAACTAACAATGTGTGAAAAAAAATGAGTTTAAAGAAATTGAACTGCTGGCCATATCCCACTACATATTGTAACAGCAATTCGTGAAAGAGGTCCCAATTATTGTCAACAGACTTCCTATACTCTTAGGCATGAGCAACTCCAACAAGGCTTTAAGTGTATCTGTCCATGTTACGTCAGAGGTCAGGCTAGCTGTACTAGCATGAAAAGAAGTCGAGAATTCGGGATAAAATCAAAAATCACATTTATTATAAACTTTGAAACTGTCAATGATGTAAGATGGATACGGTGCCAGTCCAAATGATAAAATTGCAAGAATCAAATTCTCTTCCCAGTCCAACAACCCGTTACTTTAAAAACTACAACCAATTTATATGTGCAAATGTGTCACCTTTTATTGGTGTACAGTGCATATGTGTAGCGTGAGAACAAAAATCTCAACAGTCACAACAGTAACTAAAGCGGGGTACACACTACAAGACTTTGGGCCAATTTTGGGCCAATGAGAACGCAAGCTGACTGAAGCAGGAAGCACAACAAACATACACCATGGTGACCAGCAAACGCGAAGCATAAAGTCAGATGGACGTCATAAAAGCAGGAACAACTTTGAACGTTGATTTGTGGCATCAACACAAG
Organism: Labrus bergylta; assembly: GCF_963930695.1. Lineage (NCBI taxonomy): Eukaryota > Metazoa > Chordata > Actinopteri > Labriformes > Labridae > Labrus > Labrus bergylta. The sequence continues at coordinate 10,352,557 of NC_089217.1, forward strand.
TGTTTCTACAACATGTCCAGTAAAACAAACCACGATCCAACAGACTATTATTATATTTGTTCACTAGTCAACTAGCATTTCATTTGTCATTTGTCAGGAAAGGAGTACCAGCTAACAGCTAGCCACATTTGGTTTGACCATCATGTTTGTTTGGTGAATGAATCTGTTAGTGTGTGGTGTGCTGAGTTGGTCGTCTCGTTGCACACCACTCACTATAAGAACTGAACTGATAATCTGTCATGATTTGTTGTCATGTGTTGGGTCTCTAAAAAAATTTAAATCCTTTTTTAAATCTTGTGTGCCAGGCAGTGTTGGGCTCGTTACAAAAAAAAGGAATATATTACTCATTACTCATTACTCTTTTTAAAAGTAATATAATTACTTAACTTATTACTCCCTGCCAAAAGTAATATGTTACACTACTTGTTATATTACTTTTCGTATTAAGCCACACGTTTCATTAGTTCTTTCTCGCTTGTAGCTGTCCACGTCAACCAAAATTCAGTCTTGGTTGTTTTGTAGGTATTGTAGGGCTACAGCTATCCTTGCGGCCACAGAAGGCTCATTGGTAGGGTTTAGTTCCAGGAGCTTCAAGTTGTTGTGCTGTTGATGTTTGTGCTTAAGGAGGTTTGAGGTTGTATTTTTTGCAGTAGAAAGAGACCTAGTACCAGGACACAATCTACATCTGACAACGATCTTCTTGTCATCTTTCCCTTTCGAGAAAACTAAAGTAATGGGAATATTTCAGGCCGCTGAATGTAAACATGAGCGCTTCCATCTTCCAAGCTAGCCAGGGTTGCCAGGTATGTATGACAACAATTGACAAAATAAGCCCAATGGCCCAAAAAAGAATAAAAATACCCGCGGCAGCACCTAAAATGAAGCCCAATTCTGCAGGAAAACTGCATACCTGGCAACCATGAAGCTCGCTACCTTCCTGCTTGTCTGAGGTGCACGATGAAATTAATCTGGGGATTGTTGCATTTTAAATCAGAAGTGGGATAATAACAACAACAGTAAGGTAGTAACGACTTGTTTTTTGCATGAGTAACTGTAATATTATTACTGGAATTTCATTAGTAATTCGTTACACTACTTGTTACTAGTAAAAGTAATATTATTACTGTAACGGTTTACTAGTAATGCATTACTGCCCAACACTGGTGCCAGGACCCCTATGGGCTGGATTTGTAAACAGTCAATTAGCTGGGAAACGGAACTCAGAAAGAAGCTGTTCCACTCCAATTTGAAAATCTAATCTAACATTAATTACCACTTGAGATACTCTTCAGTTTATATGCTTATTTTCAAATTTGTATCATACTTCTTGTTACAGGCTGTGAAGCATGTGTGTTTGTGTGTGTTCATGTATGTGTAGGAGTTTTAGAGAGATGTGTGGGCGCAACCGAAGCATTTTGACTTCTTCAGAGGAACAAGGTTTGTAGCGCTAGCATGACATGTGTCTCACTCCTTCCAATTCTTTTCGCTTCCCATCACTCTTTTTTCTCCTGTCATCATTATGAGGTAAATTGGCCTGCTGCACAACAGCCAGATAGTCTTTTAATGTGAAGTAGGTCATCACATACTGTGGCATAATGACTCACTCAGGATCCTGCATGCTGACTCCAAACATTCGTCCATGTTATCATTAGAGATGTCTGTTTCATGTGCTTTGAACATGAGGCAAATTGAATGGGGCTACCTCTTAAACTATGTGTGAAATTAAATGTATGTATTAACATAGGAAAATATGTTTTGTCTTTGAAAACATGAAACAGATTATCCATTACATCATACTGCTTTCTAACACAACTCAGGAACTTATTTGGGGGTACTCTTAGATCATTATTCATAAGGACACTTATTAGGAAAAAAATACAATTTCCTCTCAGTTGTTTACGAAGGGCACTAGGTTTAATTCAATCAAACACAGCGTGATACAAGAGAGAGAAAAAGAACAACAACACAGGCCAAGGATATATCTATATATCTGATTCCTTTGAACACTGTTCCAGTGAAGCAATAACAGAGATATTGAAGATCATAATTAGAATATTTAGACTTTGGGTGTTTGAGTCTGCAGAAGTCCAGGTTTGTATTTTGCCTGTTATTTCCTAGACAGATAGATGCTGTGAGCCCAGACTTGCACAGTGAGTCTGGACTATTATTTAAAGAAGCACCCATGGGGGTCCAATGTTTGACGTCACTGCCATTGTTGTTGGTGTGATTAGCCAGAAATAGATTTGGAATCAGAGCAAAGAATGGCATCTTCAAGGGGATTGAGATTGGTGTGACCGTATAAGGCCTTCAGCACTGGACAATATTGATAACAACTGAGAGGTGCAATGTCTTCTTTTAAAATTGTCCTATTTTCTGTAACTGATTAAAATAGCTGAGTAGAGAAGTGACTCAGTTTATCAAATGTTTTTACCTGTGTGCTGCAAAAGGAGATGTTTTGTTTAAACAAAGAGAGCAGCAATTCTCCCAGTGAGAAACCCATGAAGCACAAAATCTCACACCTTATTTTATTATTATTATATAATTTATTTGAAGGATGCAGGACTATGAGTTTAATCCCATGTTAGCAGGTCTGTGAGGCACTACTTAGGGACAATGATATTTGAGCTAACATTGACATTAACATCCATCTCCTGTTTAAGCTGCCTATCAAAGAACTGAGTTTGAAACATATCACATCATCTAAACTTTCTTCATGATTATGATGGTAAGTATTCATTTCCAGTGGTAAATGATTAGTTTATCCTGCACTGTCCCACTCCTATTTAATTTCCCTATTCAAAAACATTATCAATGCACTTTGACAGGTCCTGTCAGAATGCTAACTGTTAGCACTTATGCTAAAGAGAAAATCATTGTTTTCAAATAATCTTCAGGGTCTTTTGTGTTTAAAAGTGAACTCAGTAGGTGTGCTGTGTGCCAAAATAATTTCCCCCCATTATGAAAACACAAGTGGTGTGCATGGCACATACGCATAGTACATACTTGCACAATTAGGGCAATAATTTGGAAAAATATGGCGATCCTAGGCTTCACCATCCAAGCTTTCAGTGTTAGCATACTGACATTTGCTAATCAGACTTTCATATGAAGGCTTTTATGGATGTCTTAATTCAGATGGTATATGCTCACAGTAGTCAGTATTGGAATCATTTAATCCCAGTGGATGGAAGGCTTCAGTAGGATAACTAGAAAAAAGTACAAGTGTTTGAACCAGTGGACTTGACTCCATTACAAAATACCAGTAGTAAGATACATTTTTGGGCATGTTTTCCTTTATTAGAGGGGACAGCTGTAGAGTGACAGGACATGTTGGTAGGAGAGAGTGAGGAATGACATGCAGCAAAGGGCCGAGGCTGGATTTGAACTCACAGCCGCTGCGATGACGACTATAGTAACTGTAAATGGGGCACAGGAACTAACCGCTTGGCTATTGGCAACCCGAAATATGAGTATTATTTAAAATTAGAGTTATACTTACACCAACAACAGTCAGATTTACCTTCTGTAAGCATTGATGCAGCCATATCATCCATCAAATAATGAAAAAACCATCATGAAAACAAGCCAGAGCAGCCATTTTCAGCAGAGTACTCTTGTTTTTGATATGTGTATGTGCTTTTTTTCTGGTAATATGTTTTAGTGAAAGAAGGGATTTTTTTCACTGTGAAACTACTTATTTACCTCTCATGCAAAGAATCTGAATTCTACTAAGTTCATTGTTATTTTGGAGAGATAAATCTACAATTCTGGTGAGACAAAATCTCTTTGTTCTCGTGATAAACAACCTGCTCCTTAAGCATTATTCAATCACTTGACTTTTCTTTAAAAAGCATAAAGGAGTGATCTATCTCACTTGGAGACACAATCTCACCTCTGCCATGGCTGGTTGTTTATTTGCGTAAAGAAGTTTGCAAGTTTGCAGGAAACTCAAATTTTTTAGATGGCATTCAAGGTGAAATGACTTGATTCCCAGACAGTTTATGTTTGCAGTGTGGATTACAGTTGTATTTCTCAGACAGCAGTAGTCTGAGGAAAGACATGAAAGCCTTGGGGTGGTTTTGTGAGGGATATGGGTTGTTTAAAGTGCATCACAGAGGGTGGTCTCTTTATATACGGCTTTTCTCTGGAGATGATTATTCCTATGGAGATTTCCTTATGGACTGTTTTCACAGCAGACAGGAAGTGTTTGGCTTAGAAAATCTGAATGATAATGATAGTCCACATAGCTTGAACTGCATGCAGAAATGCAAATGTAGGCTGTTCTTAGAGTGCCTAAGGAAAATCAAGATATTGCTTGGAGGTTTTACAATTCAGTCGGTCTAAGGTACTTCTTCTTGATTCTATGCACAATATTTATCAAAAGCAGAGTTATAGCCTTTGAATGAAACTCTGTTCAATACACGTGTTTTGACTGCTGCTAGTACACAGAACCAGTTTACAGATCTCCACAGCCGCGCCAGAGAACAGATCATTTTCTTTATGTCACTTGTAAAAGACCCATTTATAACTGTGAAATTCAGTCAATAAATTCTACTGCCCTCTGCGGCCTTTTCTCCCCCTGCAGAACACATCGCAAAATGTCACCATGAAACGCTTTCAGAATATTCTCCCAAACTCTGCAATAAACACCAATGAACAAAGACATAACTCACACTGTAAACACCTCAGGCTTTCTCACAGGAAGCCCAAAAATAATATGTTTCATTGCATTCAATTTGACACATTTTCCACGGTGGGACGATATCCTGTTTTGTCCTTTTATTTATTTTTTGGTCTATGAAAAATCCAGACTCCTCCTTGACACTGCCCAGCTGTGCTGGAGGGGTTTTTTATGATCTACTGAGTGCAACCCTTGACTGCTTTCACGAGCTGTTAAGTCGCCACGGTCAACTTATACGGTAAAGGTTCAAGGTATAGAGGGGATGAAGGCAAAAAAATGCAGAATCAGCTCTCATTCATCCTGAACATCTGAAGATGTGAGTGCCTTAAGGGCGTTTATAATCTTTCTAAGTAGGGAAAAGTAGATTTTCCTTTACATTCAATGTATTATTGCAGCAACGTTTTGTCATACTATTGGTGACATGCTCTGATTTTCAGGCACAATTAGGAGGACATATATGCTTTAAATATTCAGAGCCCATTTTTAAAGCACTGCACAATCTTGTGTAAGACAGGATTCTCTGTGCAGACGCATACATACACAGACAGCACACATGCTAAAGTGGTTTTTCATGTCTCTGTCAGTAGCTATAGTCCACACTTGAATAGAACAAAGCAATGTCCAGGTGTGCATAACTAGTACTGTTACATACTCTATGTACCCTCATTGATAAAAGAAAAGTCACAAGAGTGGATTTAAAGCGATGCTAGCAGGTTGAAAAAGACCACAGTTGCATTTTTTTGGGGACAATGGTCATAATTGATCTTCACATTATTCAAAAACCTACATCAACAAAGATAAATAATGAATCCAGAGGCCTGTTGTAGACAAATCATTCATATTCCTCAAACCTCAGATACAGAACTTGGAATGTGAATGGATTCTGTTTGTAGTCGTCTCACCTAATAATGAATGAAAGACTCCTCTGATGCAACAGAGGCAAACTTTTAAGAAGTCTCATTTCTTGGCAGTGTATTCAGTATGAATCCATTCTGAAAGGACCAAGCCCTTCACCTTGCATCTTCCTTGATCTATCAAGGCTATAAAAACATCACATTGTCTGATGGTAGTTCACAAACAAGAGATTCTTTAGTTACTAGACTCTTTAGTGTCACTCTGAAAGCGTCTTCAAACCAAAGCAATTTAAAATCACAGGAAAGCCTCATTATCCTGTCAGATTCCTCCTTTGCTTAAGTTGTTTGTTGTACTGTTACTATGGCAAATATCAAAAAAAGCAAATGTACACAAGTACATGTTATTGCACCACTATATGGCCGTATTTCTCTGGAGAGAATCTATTTTTTTTTTACTCTACTACATTTGTCCAACAGCTTTACTTACGACTAATGTGTTAGATTATATTTTTGTTTTAAAAATAGTCCTACATCTTCAACCAAATCAAAAAAGGTTGAAAATACAAGAAAATGCAGCGTGAAAATGTATTTTATAGCTAGTTGAAATAAGGGATGAGTTATTCTCAGAAGACAGTGACATAAAAGAACACATAATGATCTTATGGAGAATGCCATATTGACACAGAATAATGTCCCCAAAGGTTAATTAAGTAGCTAACTTTACTAAGTAGAACAACTACAGCATTAGAAGTGAGTGCTTTCACTTTGCTGCTTAGACTGCATATAATAAGTACATATTATGACATAATATGCCAACGCTAAGAACTAGTATTGTAGTACTAGGAACCGGTCTTGGTCAAGACTATTTTTTTTTTATGGACACTGTCTCGTCTCGGAATCTAAAGCATTTTTACTCTGTCTTGTCTCGGCCTCAGACTGGGCGGACTCAGGATTTTGTAAATCAAGACCACCACTGGCTATGGTCACGCCATTACTGCTGTGATTGGAAGGAAAACGCCCCTTTCTACAAGAACATATAACTGCAATTCATTCATTATTTGATTTTTATCCCCCCAGTTACGGCTGCAACCTTCCTGTTGTAAGGTCTACAGTAAGTGAGTGACATGCCGGGTGCACAAGAGGATGATTTTTTATTGATATTTATGGTCTTGGTCTTGACGTGGTCTCGGTCTTGACTCGGCCTCGATCCCTAAATGTCTCGGTCTCAAAGCACTCTGGTCTCAGGTAAGCCTTGGTTTTTGTGGTCTTGACTACAACACTACCCTCAATAAAGTAAAGTATGAAACAGCAAATCTTTTGATGCTGAAAAACAAATACAGTCTATTTGGCAGCTGCTAATTTTAATTGTGACAACCACATTGAACTGTGTTTTGTTTCTGAATCTGGATTTCAAATGAACTTGACATTTGATGATTAATGCTGTTTTGCCTACATGTTAATGAAAACAATAAATGTGTCATCCTGTCACATCCTGTTTGTGAAGCTGCAGACAGGCAAAAGTAGCACCTCGTCATGTTAATCTGACGAGGTGCACACACATTAAACATGAGCACATTAAAGAACACAATAAAGTTCCATGGTGAACACTAAAACATACAAGCCATAGCATCCCCCTAAGCTAACTAGTTGGATTGTACCTGCACTGAATTCAAACATCCTGCTGCTTTTTTGTGTGTGATAATTACACAAAGCTGGGGTCTTTAGAGAGTGAATTCGTCCCATTATCACAGGCGGAGGGAGGTTTGCAAATTCGCAAATCTTAAGCAGCATTATAAAAAATGCAGAATAAGCAAAACAGGGGGAAAGAGTATGTAAAGTATTTGAAGAATTGCATAATTACTTTTGAGTTTGAGTGAGCAGCACCTGGGGCATGGCGAAATCCTCCGCATCCAATTAAAATAAAACTGTCTAAATGGTATTATGGCATTGAAATTATTCATAAAGGTCATCCATTTTGGAGTAAACTTTCAAATAAACTACTTTGTGCAATTCACATGAGATTTGAATCATTTCTGGAGATTTAAACAAACGGGGGGGAAAACTTGGATTGTGACCCAACAGAAACCCCTTAAAGTCTTTACAGAAATAAAAACACCACATAGATTAAAAAACATGTACAGGAAGGTTGTATTTATTAAAAATCACACTTGGTGAATTGGGGCACAGGTGGAGTTATAACAGCCTACAGCAGTACAGTCTTTGGATCAGAACTCTTTGGGCTGACAGATGAGGTACGTCTCTCTTCTCTGAGGCAGCGGATAACCCTGCTCGACCTCCAGGAACATCAGTTTGTAGAACATTGTGTTAGAAATCCTCTTGGGATGTGAGTCTGGAGCTCTGGAGCTAATAGGTACAGATATCCATTTTCTTTCCTGCCTGCGTCTTCTTCCTCATTCCCCTGCACTGCAAAAAATGTCCGTTTAAAATGGGCTACAAAGAAAAGTGTAAGCTGCTGACCAGAATGAGTTTCAATTCATTCAGCTGGCAATGAATGTTTACCCCCACTGTTTCTGCAGCCAGAAACACAGCGGGAGCACGCTGGTGCTGATGCGATTACGGTGGCGATTATAAATAAATGATGCAACTGCTGCATTTGGCATATTTTCTAAAAAACTTCAATTAGGAGTTTAAAATGGCTATTTGAGTTTGTTATGTCTTTATGACCTACATACGAACACTAAAGCATAGACCAGAAGATTGGCCTTTTATACAAAGCTTTTCTTAATGTCTGTATTTGGACAAAACAATGGTTATCAAAACAGATGGACAGACGTGTGGACTTTAAAGGATTTAAAAAAGGATCCAGAGTTTAAACACCTTATACTACACACATCTGTAAAATATCTATTTAATTTATGGAATATATTGTTAGATTCAGCTGTGTACTGTCCTGAGAGGTCACCTTGGACATTATTGTAAAATGACTTAGAATTTTTCATTTTAAGTTGACCTTGCTACAGAGCTACTATATATAACTTTTCTACTATGGGTAATCCTTTAAGGCTTTTAAAATAGATTCAGGCGGCTGTCATCATGCTAAACAACCTGCTCTTTTGAAAACTGAAACATTACTCCAAATTTACAAAACCAATAGTGAAAGTAGAAAAAGAAAAAAGTATAAAGTAGTACTGGAAGATGTTCTTTTTTTGATTTCTTTTTTTGCGCAGTCTTTTTTGAGTTAATAGTTCCTTTACAGATGTCAAATATGCAATCCTTTACACCTGGCTACTCTGCTGTGTTTATGGACAGTTATTGGTTTAGTAACAAATTCACGTCTGAACAAGGTCTATCAAAGTTAAAAATGAATTCTTAGTAGTTAATGTTAAAAACGATCTCCCCTCATACCAACAGTAACTACTTGCACCTCAAGGTCGCGGTAATTAGGACATAATACACGATGGGATATTTTCTGCATTGATCACATTCATTCTAAGGGCTTTAGGTACATTTTACTTTACACAGATGATACATATTTAATGCATTTCTTATTTGTATCCAACTTTTACAATGGTATATCGCTCCATCATCAATGACACATCTTATTGATTATCCTACTGCATTTGCACATAGTCATGATGTAACATTTCTTTTACAGTCTCATTGTTTCACATGCTTTAACAGAATTTAGCAGCATTCAGGGCTTTCATATAAGTACTACATATTGAACCGGAGTATCTATGCACTTTTTATGGGTTTAAAAACAAGTATGTGCATCCAACACTTTCTCTCAGGTCTGTTGCAAATCATCCACATATTTTGATGACAGTGGCTGTATTAAAAACATACATCCTGCAATTCCAGCAAAAACGATCCCTTATGTTTGTTTTTTTTTACAACTCCTGGCCAGAAGGAGAGACTTGTTAATGGATACTTTTTGCAGCGTGCTTCATCTCCGACAGAAGAAGAGATGGATGAGAACAGGCTTCTGGGAAGTGACTGACGGCTGCTCCCAGCCAACCAGAGCAGGGATGCTGCAAGCAACTCGCCTGTTTCTCTGACGCTATTGGCTGTTCTCTGGAGAGTCCGGGTTCGCTCTGATATTAATGACTGCTGAGGACACGGCGGAGCATCTATGTGGTCCGCCTGACACTTGATCCAGGGGAGAGATGCGCCCTCAGCAGCCGCTGTGAGAGCTGGAAGGGAAGGGCACCGGGAACACATGAATCTCAATCCAGACTCCAGTCTACCTGCTTTTGGACTTCTTCGTTTCGTTTTGGTTTCCCCCTTGCGCAGAATCCGTTTGTGGAGGAGAGGCTCGAACTGATTTCTGACCAGCTGCGTAAGAAGAAGAAGAAGAAGAAGACCACACATTGTTGACGGGCTTTATGTCGCGCGCGCTGGGGTTTTCTCATCACTGGAGCGGCGCACTTGATGGAAATATAGAAAACACATTCTTCTTCAAGGGCTATGATGGTTAAATCGGGTAAGTTTACTCTGTACATCGTTGGGATATATGCCTGTTATTAGACATTACCGCACGGGTTGCGTCTGTGCCATTCTTTTTACAAGTTAACGAAAAACACCTGAATCCTCTGATTCGGTGATGTTTTAGTTGACGTATAATCTTGAGAAAATAGTCACAGATACCGATCACTCTTGTGTGAGTTTAGGAATTAAAGAAATAATGTAGGTTAATTATGCTATCTTTAATTATGGCCTCGAACGCTCACAAAACGTGGAGACGCGCGTTTGCGCAACTATGCAGGTTGCGCCTTCACCAAATTCGGTTTATGACGGACTCCTTTTTTCTTTAGCCAAAACGCCACATTAGGTATGGCAGCTGATGGCGGAATTGCGAGTGCATGCATGTATTAAAGTTCGAATTCAAGTCAGTGTGTGTGTGTGTGTGTGTGTGTGTGTGTGTGTGTGTGTGTGTGTGTGTGTGTGTGTGTGTGTGTGGAGAAATGGACTGGCAGTTTCATGTCCCCGGGTCCTGCTCAGTGAGCGCACACCAGACTCGTATCGAAGAAATGCACAGAATGGTGGCCGACCCCCTCCCTTCACCATCTTCACTCATTTCCTCTACTTTAAACCTTTATGTTGAACCATTGAACGACACCTGCCATTGAAAATACTACATATACTCGGGCTTTAATGGGGAACCTAATACAATCACAGACTCTCTAGCGGGGATTAGGATGCCTTCCATTTCACCAACATCTCGCCACGTTGCACGCCGGGCTTAACTCCGCCACAGAGAGGCATCTTTTAGCGGATTCACCATCATCACTTCACCTGCTGGTGCCCATTACACCCACCCACACATCGAGAGATCCGGCTGGAGAGAGAGAGAGAGAGAGAGAGAGATACATAGAGGGGAGGAAGGTATTCTCTAATCCCTTGACTGCATTGGGGCGTCTCTTTCTCTCTCCCCTTCTGTCCAAAATCTGTGTCACCCAGCAGATGTATCACTCATTAATATTTCAAAGGCATAAACAGATAATGGCCGATAATGACAAATTTAATTTTCACCAAGGGGCTACTGGATGTGATTGCTGTAATCTTCAGTGCATGTAGACCATACTGTGCATGTGTGCGTGTGTGTGCATGTGTGTAAAGCCCTGTGCTTGTTCCCAGTGATGGATACAATAGAGTTTGGCCTCCACAGTGCGAATGAGTCACCCCAAAGCAGCTGCTCAATATGAAACACACAGTCAAATGCCACATGAGAGCCATCATGGCCTTGTATCAGACACTGTGCTGCACTGAGAAAACCCTCATCCCACACGCCAAGTATTGTTCCTGCTTGGTATTATTTGACTACCTGCTGAGTTGGCCAAGCCTGTTTGTAACTCTGATTCTAACATTAAGGCATTATATTTTCACAAGTGTTACTCAAGAGCAAATATTACGGAAGGATGTTCCTGCAAGCATCTTAGGTCTAATTGCAAATTTTGAATTCTAACTCTCCGAGGAAGTACGTATAATGTAACAACATAGCGGTCCCATCTCCATGGTGACAAAAACATTCAAGCTAAGCAGTGGTGTATTTTGTTATTAATTTGTCACATTTGTTCAAAACAAATCAATATAAGATGTCCACACTAAGTTATATACTCAAAGTGAGTGGCTTTGCAAATTGTCTATTGATCTGCGTGTGAAACAGTGAGAGGCCGTGTTTGTGTGAGTGTATGGGGAGGTGGGGGTAGGAAACGGTACATTGTGCGTACAGCGGCCTTGTGGAGGCTTGGAGTGCATGACAGGCAGCAAAGTGTGGGCGTTCCATATTAATTTCTCTATAGGCAGAGGGCAGCAGGTGGCTGTGAGGTGAGAGGATGTGTGGGTGCCAAACCAGTCGAGAAAATTGGAAAAATGTTCCATTAAAATCGAATTTCTGTGAAGATTTCTTTTGGTCATAACGGCGGTAACAAGAAGCCTCAGGATCTATCGGCACTCCTGAGTGAAATGCATGTAAACATATTCACAAGACGGCTGCAGGGGATCAGCTTGTGCAGCCAAGCATAGGCTTTGTGATAGCAGCATGTTCCCAAACAAACACAGGCACCCATTAAAATGGAATAAGTGAAGGCAGAGGGCAAAAAGAAATAGGGAGAGAAGGAATTATGTGGGGTTTTTTTTGTCTTAGATCTTGTTGATGGATTGTAAAAGACCTAACTTGTGTTAGTAGACACCAAAAAGGAAAGAAAGAAAGGATCAATATGTGGCTTGATTGCAGCATCCATGACATTTTCAGCTCATATCAAAAGGTCAGAATGGGATATGGCACTTCTTTTGTGTTCAATGACATAGAAGCGCTTTAGCTATTTAGCCAGATCATGCTTTAAACAGTGTGTGGGTGCAACGTTTTAAAGCGCTGGCAACACACTGCTTTAACAAATGGTGTACTAACATTTAACATGTATAAATAGATAAATGTCAGGTAGGTCTTCATGCAAAACAAAAATCATAATCAAAGATTTACCCGCTAATTAGTCGGCTATTCTACAGATTCCGATCACAAAGCTCTACATGATGAGGACATATGCCCATATTGCAGTTTCAAACAGGAGGAGAGAAAAAGGGGGACATCTAAGGGCTACTGCTGGGCCATCCATCTGTTCTACATTTGAAAAGCTTGGTGGATGCTGTATGAGACTAAATCAAGTGCACACGTATTGATGGAGATGCAGAGGCATAGAAGTGCATGCATGTTTACATATGTGCAGAAATATGCAAACAAGTGCACATATATACAGAAGCAATTGCGGTCTCCAAATCAGACAGTCATTGTGCTGCAGAGCCTTTGAGAAGACAGAAAGCAATCATACAGTTTGAAAGTGCCGTATCTTTCATCTGTTTTAGCAGAGGAGGAGTTGCAGAGAATGACAACAGGAAGAAGAAGCCTTTATCAAACCCCATGAAATCATAATAAAGAGGTCCGAGCCGAGCGATAAATGCATTTCAGTGGCATATAATGATTGATTCCATCTGCCGTAGGAGCTTATTCCCTGCAGGCATGTGGCCCCTTGACCAGCCATATATTATTCATATAAATATAGATAGCTGCGCATCTCAGAGGCAGCACACATGCCACATTTGCACCTGCAGATTCAATTTGGCTCTGACTTTGAGGGATACGCCATTGGCTCCACTCTCCCCCTACTCCTCACACCTCCCCTCTTTCATTCTGGCTAGCAGCAATACATGGAACATTATGCAGATCTTTTTGTCAAGAGTGAGTGCGATTATGTTGGGGGAGAAATGAGTGTTGGAATGTTCGCTACGCCTTTGACCTTATCAGCGGCAGCCCCTAAGCTGGATACCTTGGCTTAATTTTAATAGATGCAGCACGGGGCGAATTAGACAAGGGGACCTAGCTGTGCTCTTTCACGACGTGGTGTGTTATGCATGCATTATGTGAATGAGCTTTGTTTTTTCATGTTCTCTGAGAGGACACTGGCGGCTAAGTAACACATGCATGCTTGTGTCTGCAAGTGCATGCTTCTTTAATGGATTTGTGTGTGTTCCAGGCCGCTGTATTTGTGTGTGTGCACGTGTATGTGAGTGCAGGTGGGCGTGCTATACTGTTCAATAGTGCAGCATGTGTGTTCTCCCTCACTCAGCTCAAGGGCATGTCTTGTCCAGAAAAGGGTGGAAAAGCAGAGACAAGGTTCCTGTGGTTAATTTGGAACATTGATTTTACATTAACAGTCGACTTGCTACTGATTCATGGCAGTTCTTGGTTTCTATCCGCTTACATATACATACCGGAAGCTTCATTATGCATACACACCACATAGAAGTTTCTCTTTAATGGACTCTTCCTTACCTAAGAGAAAGTATAATAGTAAATCAATGAGGTGAAGGGCGGAGGGAGGGACAGTCAAGCCTTCCGGAGGCTCCTTCCCTCTAAGGGGCTTACCCAGAATGTCTATTCAAAGTGGATTGGTTGTATCACTGCTGCTCTACATGTCCAATGGAAGTCATTAAGGAGTTCCAGCCTCTTCATTTATTTATTTTTTGTCAGTTGTCAGAAGAAATAACATTGCAGAAAGAGACACAGCAGAACAAAAAAATAAACAAACATTTCTACAATGTGTTTCTAGCATATTCAACCTATACAATTTTCAGACAAATTGTTACTTTGATGGGTCAAAATGTTTGTTACCAGTTTAGAAATAGGAATTATTTTAAACTCATAAAGCACTGATACAAAAAAGGTTCCTCAATTGGAATTGTGTGGTTTGTTTGGAAATGAATGGAACTTCAGAAAGCTGTATATTTGCATAATTGCAAATTGGCTGCCTCCAATATGAAGAACTCTACAAGCCTAGCCGCACAAGAAAAATATATGTTTAGTACTTGAATTAGAACTGCTAAGGAAAATAGTTTATATTATTAAATTGATAAAGTGAGGCCAGGATGAAAATTTGCCAGTCTAGAAAAGAAGGCAAAGGAATGTAAAAATATAAACTGCGAGTACGGTGGATAGCGACTCCCTTGGTGGATTATTATATGCTCTGGCAGAGGTAAAGCAACCGATAACAAGATCAAACCACATCCTTTCAGGGTTAACAAAAAGTCATGTGGTGTCATTAAAAAACACATTCAGACTTTGGTAGATAGGACTGACTGTCTCCTGAGACAGTATGCAGATAGTCTAGATTGGCCACAGCAGGGGTGACAAGTATTGAGGATGCAATTAGGCTGACAGCAAATGAGCGACAAGACAGTGGGAGGCCCGGGAAGAAAGACGGGGAAACTGGATATACACAGAGACAAGAAGACATGCTTACTTTTTTATACAGACCCATGCTAGCATAGATCGCTGTATGGGTTTCAAAGTGTGGACACAAATGTGAGAAGTAGAAAGCAAAGGTAAACGTCTATGAAGACAGATGTGGGGATTGCTATATCATGTGGAAAGTGAATTTGAGAACGAACAGCGAAAAATAAAAAAGAGGCGGAGAAAGCGGTGGGGACTCAAATAAGAAATCCTCACGAGGCTTATTACCAGTGGATCAAAATTCCTAGGGAACCTTTTCGACAATGCAAAGGCTATTCACCTGAAAGAGGAGGCAATTCTACTGCGCCCTACTTTCCACTTACCCCTGACCTTTATGTCTTCCACCCAGTTTTATACCAGCGAGTGTAATGTCTACCTCTCAGCAGATGCAACACTGCCTTGTTACCATTTAAACCATGCAGGTCTCATAATCATCTCCCCCAAGGGCCAATATGCTCGCTGCAGAAGCATACATCTACACTTATTCCACAGCTTAGATCCTGCAAATGTTTCCTCTGTGTTCTTATAAGCCCAAAATCAATGTACAATTTTTCAAACTGTAGGTCATGTACAATAATATCAGTTGTTGCCAATATTAGCCATATTTCTGCAGTCAGTTGTGGCATAGTAACTATAAGTCTCGTGTATATTATTTCTCTCCGTTTCTCTTTTTCTTTTGTCTCCATTTTCCCCACTTTTTTAGTGAGGCCATTGGCGGCAGATGGCTATACACCAATTATTCAGGCTCTCTTTACGTTCCTCTCCGTTCCTTTCTGTTTAGATTTTTGTCCATCTTCTTGTCTCTCCCTCTTTCCTAAATTCTTGGCATTGCAATTTCTTTTAGCAGATTTCTGTCCACAAACGAGTCTGTTGTAGCTTAAGGTTTCTTCCAGTGAAAATACCTTTTTCCTTACCACTCGTCCAAGCTTGCTTGTGATGGATTACTGTTGGATCCATGTACATATATTTTAGAGAACAGTCTAGACCAGCTTCGTATGTAATGGGTCAAGAGGTCACTTTTAATGTGATTTGGCAGTTTATGAATACGAGTTGATTGATGGATTGACAGGTCAACTGGCACATGGAATATCCATTATTATCCAATCCATGAAAAAGCAGTAGCCTTTTTGTCCCTGCTTGGCCAAATCCCATCTAAACCCTGCTAAGCAAGTGGCAGGATTTATAACTAATTTCAATAAATAGCATAAAACAAACAGTTCTGCCCGCCTGTTTGGCCGCATGGCAGACTTTAAATCAGGCTTTCCTGAATTAGCACAGATGAGCCACAAGGACAAATGCTTTCTGGTCCAACTGTGGACACTCATTAATTTAAAGTAGTCATATCTCACTGGTCTGTAATCAAACTGTATTTGTACCATTACTGTCCAGAACACCCAGTGTTAATATAATGGAGGAGGCCCAGTGGGGATGTAAGTGTGAGGGGTTGCCAAGATCTGAAAGGGAATGCTTTTCACCTTGACAGTGTCTGAACCGCTAAGATAAAAGCTGCGTCCTAATTCAGGTATATTAGGATTTGACTGGTGGTGCCACTTCCTATTGGAGTACATTACATGAGATAATTAATATTACTGATACAAAACAGAGAGTGATGTTAGGTTTTACTTGACAACAACAAAAGCCTACATAAACATGCACCATTTTATTGAAGAGGCATTTCATTGTTTGGCAGTTATGTTATATATCACACTAATTAAGAGTGAAATTTGAGACTAAAAAGAATGGAGATATGCCAGGTAATACTGGTGATGCAATGGCATTGCCATCTCTCAACAGGCTTTCTGTTGGAATATTTAAAAAGATATATAGAGATATGATGATGGTGATGCAACACTTGCATGAAAATGATTTTGAAATAATGCCTGATTGATTACCAACAATAAATCTGGATATATTCTTTCGTTATAAAGCTATGGATTAAAAAGCAATGTAACATCGGTAAGAGGTCGCTTGTTGTTACACACCCAGGGTTATTTTAAGAAATATGAATTTGCAAGGCTGACTAATTTATTTACGGCAAGTAAACTTTACCACTACTGGGATATATATAGTAACAAGAATTGGTTTGAGGTAAAATCTTTCATGTGAAAAGGATGAGTATTTTTTTTCTCTTTGTTTCAGGCAATTCTTGGTCCTGAAATCAATAAGTTATTATGGTTTAGAAAATACAAAATATCGCAATGACTATAGGTCAACGAAATCCAGTATCTCTAGGGATTTTATTATAACAATAGCTCTGCTCAGCTCCATTGGAGTTTATGGTGTCTTTAAGGTTACAGGCCTGTTAAAGCCCGCAGGAAGTGGCTGTTCTAAAAACAGCCACTTCCTGAAGTACAGGAGTACCTGCCCAGCACCACACAGCGGACAAATACATTTAGTGACTACTATAGTATCAGAGTGAACCATTAAGCAGAGTTAAAAGACTTGGTAACTGAACAATAAATTACTCAGATCTAAAATTATTATTTTCTGAGTAAACAATGGTATTAAACAAAAGAAGCTCTATTTCACAGTTAGGATTGCCCTAAAACAAACTACATAGCAGGAGCATGTTTGCTGTAATGTTCGCAGTCAGGATTAACACAAGCGTAAGTGAAAAGCCCATGGGCTAGACTGTCAGCCTTGCTACGGTAATGGAGGTCCTTTGGAGACCATGGCTTGAATGATTGTCCACCCCCCTTCCTCTGACACCTGGGAACTCATGTTAGCTCCATGAGTGAACACCTTAGAATGACCTATAAAAGGCTTCTATTGGTTCCTCGAGCAAATGTCATAGCTTGCACTTAATATGTTACTGCAGTTAGATGTTAAGTTACAGGAGATCTACTTTCAGTCTTCTAGTTTCCCGTATATGGCAAGCTGCTGATAATGTATCTTTTCACTCAAGATTTCCAAAGGGGCACATAATACAAGCATCCATCTGTGAATTCTATTTACAGCAGCCCTATTAACTACATTTCTCTTTGTCCAACAACTGCACAGTCAAAAGGAATTATTGCCACTTGCTGCCAAATGAAACAAAACATGTTTCTAGCTTCAAAGTCCTTGTTTTCATCCAATCTTTAAGTGGGTTTGGGCTAATTTCTCTGTTACATGGTCTCACCAAGGCTAATATTTCCTGCAATGACAGCATTCGTGGGATCACTAAAGGTTAATACACCACTTCAGTTACTACGACAAGTTCCTCCTCTGGCAAGTCGTTCTGTCCTCCAGATCGCCCCGTTCTCTCTCTTTTCCCTTCCCTCTCCCCTCGCTCCACCTCAATTACCAGCAGCTGAGCAGTGAATTGTGGGAAATTAGTTCTACATTGTAGCAGTGTGTGTGTGTGTGTGTGTGTGTGTGTGTGTGTGTGTGTGTGTGTGGGTGTGTGTGGGTGGGTGGGTGGGTGGGGGGGGGGGCTTGACTGGACCTCTTACTAATAGGTTGGTACAAGCTGTGTTTGGACTCCAAAGCCGAAGCAGTCACGGTGCAAGGCCGAGAGTATATAGCCTGTCACTTCACTGGGCTTTAGATAATGCAGTTGTACGATAGCAATTTACATGTTCAACTACCTGTGGATGATAAGGTTAGTTTACTTGCAATGATACAGTTTGCTGAAGTATATCAATATAAGAAAAAAATGTATGATGAAATGCAGTATCTGTGCCTTTAACAAGCACAATTTCCCTGTCCAAACAAGCTTTCTTAATGGAAGCTGTGCTAAAAGCTTTTCCATTTGGCTGATGCATTAACACATCTTGATTAAGGATTGGCTGACTGTACTCAGAGGACTCTCCACTCCTCATTGTGCTTATTTGAAAGCATGTGCTGTCTAAAAATCTTCTGTATTTATATTTCATAGCCTTCAATTATCAATATTACAAACTGTTGTATTGTGTAATTGAGTCATTGATTCTGCTCAGGTGGCAAGCATGCCTTCAAGACTGAACGTTTGCCACTTCAGACACATTAGCACAAAAGATGTCACCCCAATTTTTTTTTCCTCACAGATGACTCAAAATAGTTTACTTTAACAGCCCTTGACTGGGAGCGGAGCTAATATCCAGGATACTGTATGCGGGGATAATTTGGGATTCATTAAAGCGGCATTAATTTTGATAATGAGAGAAAAAACTTTCCATTTGAAATGTATTGGCTGAGTTTAACAAACTCACTGTCAAGGCCAGTCTTAAGGCTGAGATTAAATCTGTCATTGAATATAGTAAAATTTGATCAAATAACCACATTTTCATTAAAATGGAATGCAAAATGAATAGTGAGTAATTTTGAAAATTATTCAATAGAAGAACAAAGGGATTGTCTAAATATCTTCTCTGAATTGTTTTCCTTTTCAAAGTTTGGTGCCTATTTTACCCATAATGCAATTGGGTGTGTAATGCAGCCCTCAGCTGTTTGTGTCATGCAGATATGAGAGGGACTAAAGGGCTTTAGTAAACTCCTTTCTGATACACATCAACTGATATTTTTATTGAAAACATTTTGTGCCCTCACTAATGCTGACTCAAATGACATCACATGAGGCAACTTGTTAGTGCTCGCTGGTGACAAAAAAGGCTTTAAACAAATGTTCTTAACACACATAAAATCAAGTGTTGGATTATCACTACACAATGTTATCCTCATTAATTAACGGGGAAATATGTCTGCTGGCCACACCATCTTGGAAACTGTCCGGTAAAGCCATCCTAATTCCATCCTACAATTTAGCCAATGAGGAACAACAGCTATTAACACTAAAATGATGACAATTATGAGTTTTATCCCTCAATCTGTCTCCCTTACAATCAGTGATGTCCTTCCAGATGACATGCCATATGATTCAATTTGTTGTGATAATAGGGCAGTACTATTTTTTTATTCCACAGCAACACTTACGGTTCTTACTGCTGGTAAACAGAAAACATTGATCGCAAAGGGGAAGCCTTGGTCTACATATGTCTCTACTGACACTTTAAACTATAATAATTTGTAAAACAAATATTGGACATTTAAGCTATACAAAAGCAGTTATCCATATTGCATTCACTACACGGCTGGCAATTGTGATTACTAAGAAAAAAGCCAGAGGTGAGGTCCAGTCGCTGTTGGCGGAGTTACAGACTCCGGCCTGTGTTTTCAGGGCACGGATCAACTGCAGAGCAAACAACGAATAGCCACTGCTGAGGGAGAGAAGCTAAAGCCTGTTTATCAGAATGCTCACGGTGTTGCAGCTTATTAGAGTGCAAGGTGCTTTTGAAAAATAATATCGCTCCCTCCCTCTCCTTTTCCTCAAACCAGACCCCAGCCATTGCTGGAGCAGAGGTTGAGGAATGAACCTTTGGCTCAGTTTCGCCAGCGGGACAAACTGAACCGTTCTTGCTGCCTTCAGAAGGTTTTATTTATTTATTTATTTCTATTATTATTATTTTTTCTACATCTCCCCTGTGGCCACTGAGGTGGAGACAGCAAGGTTGATGAAACGAAACCATTTCTCTCTTTTCTTGTTCTCACTTCCCAGCCGCCGTCACACTTACACTCTTGATTTTTCTCATTTCATCTCCTGTCTCTCATGACTTTTCTCATGATGTGCTGTGTGCTCTTATAGGCCCAAAATACCACAAGCGCCATCAAACCCATCTGTTCAGTAAGAGGCGGTTACATACAACAAATTACATGGTACACTTCAGCCGTGGAGCTTGTGCTATATAGCAGCAAGCGATGGGGACACAAGTTATGTGGTATAAGAGTTGCAGCACATAAAAAGGGGTCTGACGTTGAAGAGTATTGCTTATTAATTATTACGTAACTAAATGTTTATAAATCAGCGTGCCAATAGGTGTTTATGTGCCAATGGACATGTTAATCAATATATTTTACTGTAAGAATTAAGAGAACTAGATCATCTCTGCTACACTAAAAGTGATAGAATATTAAAGGACAGAATCAGGTTTATTTTCTCAAGGTACCTCTAGTGCTCGTGTAAGCCTTAACTGTTCAAGTTGTCCCCAAACCACACTGGGTTCTATATTTAACATATTTAACAGTCATTTCTGTTATTATAGATGTGCACATCTAAACTGTTAAAAATCTGTAAATGACAACGCAGAATGAAAATTTCTAACAACTATTTTTTCTGTGCTCACTATATATATACTATATACTATAAGTAATCTTGTGAGTGCATTTCAGTCACTTTTCTTTTTAAAGGTTTTGCTCTATTAAAGTATTTAAAAATGATTTATAATTAAATCAATCCACACATAAGTCTTGTGGAAATCTCATTCAAGGTAAAATTTGGGAAAATGAGTATCCGGTGTATGTTGTGGCTCAGTGGTAGACTCGATGGTCCCTTGATCGTTAGTTTGACGTCTCATTCCCCAGCTGCTGCAATCCACGTGTCAAAGTGTTCTTGGGCCACATATTCCTGGTGGCATTAAAATCTGCGTGTGAATGTGTATGACTGAGATGAATTAATACCGGTGGGAAATTTAGATGGCATTCTCCACCATCACTCGCTAAATGTGACATGTATTGTAAGAGAGTCTTTGGAAGACTGGAAAAGTGAAGTCAATTAACCATTTTAGCATTTACCTGAACACATTTTTCCCCCTTTTAGGCCACATATTTTTATCCACTATGTTGCCACTGATGGAACTGCTTGACATGTAAATCCCATTAATTAAATTTTATCAGTGCGCAGATTTGTTGATTGCTTAAAGATAAACACTGTTTACATGTAAATGCATTTGCATTTGTGTTGCCTGCTTCCTGAATGCAGAGGTTCAATCTGCATTTGTTACTTGCTCTCTTTGGATTATTGTATTGGCTGTCTGTATACTCGTTGCTATAGTGACTGAGATATCGCAGTGGTTTTCAGCAAGGTGCCCTAAAGGCCAATGCTAAAGCTTTAAGATTTAAGAATCTCAGTAAAGCCTTCTCTTTAACCAATAATAGACTCGCTGCTTACATCAGGACAGAAGTCCGCATTGTGGCGACATAGCCGTAAGGCACTTGAATTAAGACTAGAAGGTCAAGCAAATGTAAATCCATGATTTTCTGTCTTTCAGGGAGTGTGTTTAAATGCCAACATGCATCAAAGTGCATAAAACAAATGTCAATATGACTAAATCCTCCTCTTATCATATTCCATAACCCTACCCCCCTCTCCAATTTTAATTTAATACTCATACAACTTCTTTCTGTATTTTCTGCACAGGTAGGAATGGAGTGGGCTGTGGACTGCGGAAGATAGTCACGACAATCAGCGAGGACATCTATCTATAAAGAAAGAGCTTTTATTGAATGGATACTTTTTTATGTTCTCAACATTGTCCACTGTATAATACAAGTCAATCATTTTTTCCTTTCCCCCCTACCATTCCCTGGGTCTGCCTGACTTCAGCCTCAGCCCCGAACCCTGACACCAGCAGGCAGCATTGAGTGATTGCTCATTACTTCCAAGGGCGTCCACACAGCAAGACAAAAAAAACCCAGGGAGCCCTGCTGCAGTTGGTAGCGGCAGTGGCAGGGGTGGTGAGTCAATCGCCTCAGCAGCTGGAGCAAATGATTCATTATTTGTGAAGTTAACAGCTCAGACAACTTAATCTACAAGGACCAATTTCTTACTGGAGGGAAACGGTCCAATATGAAGGACGTGTCATTTGTGGATTGTCTCTTTGTTGGCTTGGCCATGGCCTCTTTTGTTTTGGCCACAGAGGAGAGGCTTGATTGCCCAAAGCTCTGTGTATGTGAGATAAGACCCTGGTTTTCTCCAAGTTCAGTGTACATGGAGGCACAGACAGTGGACTGTAATGACTTGGGACTCTTTAGCCTGCCGGAAAAATTACCTGTGGGCACACAAGTGCTATTACTGCAAACAAACAATGTTGCTAAAATTAACCAACCCTTGGATTACCTGGCCAACATCACAGAGATTGATCTGTCACAAAACAACTTATCCTCCATCAGCGACATGCATCTGGGGAATCTTCCCCAGCTGCTTTCCCTTCATATGGAGGAAAATTGGATACAAGAGTTGCCGGAACAATGTCTTACCGGGGTTGCTAACCTTCAGGAGCTCTACATGAACCACAACCTAATCTCCTTTATTTCCCCAACTGCATTCCAGGGTCTCAGCAACCTTATGCGACTCCACCTCAATTCCAACAAGCTGAAAGTGATTAAAAGAGAATGGTTCGAACCCATGCCAAATCTTGAGATTCTCATGATAGGTGAGAATCCCATTCTTTCTATTGATGATATGAACTTTAAACCTCTCAGTAATCTCCGCAGTCTTGTTCTTACCAGAATGAACCTGTCCCAGCTTCCTGATGATGCACTTACTGGACTTGATAGCTTAGAGAGCATCTCTTTCTATGATAACACTTTCCCTGAGGTGCCTCATTCTGCCCTAAGGAATGCTAAAAACCTCAAGTTCTTGGATTTAAATAAAAATCCAATTGCTAGGATACAGAGAGGCGACTTTGTGGATATGCTACATTTGAAAGAACTGGGGATTAACAGCATGCCAGAGTTAGTTTCTATTGACAGCTTTGCCCTAAATAACCTCCCTGAGCTAACAAAAATAGAAGCCACCAACAATCCTAAACTTTCTTACATCCATCCTAATGCTTTCTACAAACTACCCCGGCTGGAAACCCTAATGCTAAATGGGAATGCGCTCAGTGCTCTCCACAGGATTACTGTTGAGTCCCTCCCAAATCTCAGAGAAGTTAGCATGCACAGCAACCCCATCCGCTGTGACTGTGTAGTCCGCTGGATGAACATGAACAAAACCAATATTCGCTTCATGGAGCCGGATTCACTCTACTGTGTGGAGCCTCCAGAGTACGAGGGCCAACATGTCAGACAGGTGCACTTCAGGGAGATGATGGAGATTTGTTTGCCACTTATCTCTCCAGAAAGCATGCCTGGGCATATTAAAGCAAAGAATGGAAGCTCTGTGTCCCTCCACTGCCGGGCCTTTGCTGAACCAGAACCAGACATCTACTGGATCACCCCGTCTGGTACCAGAGTCCTACCTAACACTGTTTCTGACAAGTTCTACATGCACCCAGAGGGAACTTTTGACATCTATGATATAACGGAAAATGAAGCTGGTCTGTACACTTGTGTGGCCCATAATCTGGTTGGAGCTGATCTTAAATCTGTTTCAGTAGAGGTGAATGAATATTTTCCCCAACCTGCGAATGGTTCTCTGAATGTCTTGATCAAATCAGTGGAAATAAACTCCATCCTGGTTTCTTGGAAGGCAGGTCCTGGCTCTCTGGCTCCCAACATTAAATGGAACACAGTGACAGATGCTAATCATCCCACCACAGCCTTTACCACTAGGGTCCCCTCTGATGTTAAGGTATACAACCTCACACATCTCAGTCCAGCCACTCACTACAAAGTATGTGTCGATGTCCGCAGCATTCACAACAACCATGACACCAAATGTGTCAATGTTACCACCAAGGGATTAGAGCTGGCAGTCAAGGACACAGAAAAATGGGACGCAGCAGTAATCACCGTCTTTGGTGTGCTCTTGGCGGTGATTTCAGTGGCATGCCTGCTTATTTATGTGTCTCTGAGGAACCACCACATTCATGGGGATATAAGGAAATGTGATTCCAAAGCTTCGCTGACACCGGTGCAAGCTACCGGTATGCACTCTTCTTTCTTTACAAAGCTGTGGGTTTCGGGTAAGGGACTGCCAAGTGGAGTAGAAGTGAAAGCAACAGTGATAAATGTATCTGACAATGCCTTTTAGAAGCGCAGCTTTGTAGAACACCAAACAACAACAACACTGAATGGACAAGGCAATGGGCAGGGGGTTGGACGATGTGTCGTACTGTTTCAAAGGCATACCCATTGCTGGTCCCCCGCTCAGCTACACTGGCAACACTATTATTGGACTGGGATGGAACAGTTTAAAATAGACTAAATGCTCTCCCAGTTTCAACCCTAGCTGATGTGGTGGCTTTGTTACCGCTACATGAAACCAAGCAAACATCAAAGGAAGGGGCATTCACAGCAAAAAGATATATTTCAGTACCTTCAGACAGATATATTTCAGTTCATACAGAAATGCAGGCAGAGAAAAGAAAGTAAAGATAATGACGATGATGGTCAACTCTCTTGTAATTGACTGTTAAATGTGTTAAGAGTTGTGGAACTGTCCGTGTGGTCCCAAGCAATACCGTCTGTGCTTTGTAAAACCTCCATAGACGAGTTAGAACTACAGTAATAACAACTGTCTATTACAGGAAGGGAGATTTAGTAGAGTAGACAAATAACAGTGACTATGGTGTAAGCCTTTTGATGAAATATACCCCCCTTTTTCTATTTAAAAATGGATTCTCGTTTTTTCATGGAAATATTGTTATATATTCTATTATGTTGATGTAATGACAAATCCTCTGTGTCTGAACAGTTTAAATGAGTTTTAAATTGAGGCAAGGAGCTGACTACTTTTGATTACAACGTCACATTAAGCTTAATTAAATTCAGCTACAAAATGAGTATCTAGAGAGGACATTTGCAAAATGGCTGTTTATGCTGTGTAGTTCTCATTGCAACAGTTACTTGGAAAATGATGCGCTGGACTTACACAAATTTAACAGGTTAATTAAAGCCGAGTTGATTGATGTGTTGTCTCCTCAAGATGTGGTCTGTTATGCCCTGGTAAGTGCCTACAACAAGAACTACATGCGGTAAACAGAGAAGAAACTGAAGAAACACATCAGCCACAGCAAAACAAGGCCATTTCATCATTGCAGAATCACAAGCTCTTCTCTTCTCTTCTTCAGTACTTTTAGTGCAAATACTTTCTTAGTATTTTTAGCATACATATTTTCAGAAAACATTTCGTTGTTGCTTTGGATGTAAAGTTAAAAAGCCATTTTTATATTAACTGTACTATATGTGATCAATGGGCACAACAGACTAATTAAGAAAAGTGCTGAGAAAATAATAAATGTCATTGTTTCTTTTACAAAGAATTGCCTACTTTTCTCCTTTACTTTTTTCTCTCTTAATTGCCATGATCCTATTTATTTCAAAGTAATGTCATGGTATCATTATCTTTCTTTTCTGTCTATTCATCCACGGGGTTATGTGAAATGTGTAATGACTTTTATCCGTGACATTTCCAGTGCAAGCATGTAAAACAAAATATTGATAATGGCCAAGTGGTACAGAACAAGAAAACGTCTTTTGAGTCAGACCACGGGGGGAAAGTCAGGAGACTTCAGCTGAATGGTTGAATGGCCACACTGACCCTGGGAGGAAGAAAAAAAGCAGCAACAAAAGAACAGAACTCATTAGCTGCCTCATTAAGAACATGTTCGTCCTTCAGCTGGTCTGAATATAGTCACTGTGCTACAGCTTCAGCTGCTGCTGCTTGTGCTTAGACAGGGACACAGCGTTCTTAAAGCACAGAGATAAAGTACAGCACTGAAAGGTCGACGCAGGTTGATGCGGAGAGGAGTCGAAGCTTTCTGACTATTTTATTTGTCTCAGTGAATTATCCAGCACACAGAACATTTCACATGAGAAAGCCGGGCTTGATGAATGGTTGTCAGAGGCAGAGTGACATGGTGGATTTATCAAACAGGGCGTAGCACTCATACATCAGGCCAGCCTTCAGCACCATGGACAGAGGCTTTTAGAGCCGGGCTATCTGTCAAAGACAAAGGGAGTTAAAAGATGACACAGTCTGTTTCTCATGTCATGGTCAAGTTAGAGTGAATATGTCTCTTTGGGAAAAACAGGGCCACATAGTGATTTGCAAACAAACCTATAAAACCATATGCTTACACAGAAAAACATACAGTTACATACTAACATAAATTCAAGACCAATCACTTGTACAAAGAGACCTTTTTGTAGAGAACATAGACAAGCACCCTCACCTACAACACAACAACACTCTCTACCTCTACATCAACAAACCCGTCATACCCAGAGGTGTTTTGCTGCTTTTAGACTTCTGGGGTCTACAGGCTTTAACAAACATAACATGACAGCCAGAAAAGCCACTAAATAAGATCAAGTATCAAACATGTTCCCTATGACAAAAGCAGTTCCTGGATATTAGCCATATTGTGTCTTATTTTTTCTTTATGTCCCCCTTGTTCATGAGTAGATTACATACTTGAGTAAATAAACTGAATGTTATCCGGAAACTCATCTCTTCTGCTGTCTCTCCCAATCTTGCGCATTCCCATGACCTCTTTCTTTCCTCTCGCTTCCTCTCTCTCTCCCCCCCCCCCCCCCCCCCCCCCGCTGTTGTCACTCCTCCTCCACTGGTAGGCTTTTGATTTTTTTTTCTAAATGTGTCCATTTAAGCAACCCATATTGGAGAAGAAAATAAAACCTCTGGATCTAACTTAAATCCCACATGAAAAGAACCAGTGAGCTGTCACCCTTTAATCTGCAGGAAGGAAAAAATGTTTCTGCTGAATCTTCAAATATTAAAACCGCTGTTTTCTATTAAAAGAAAAAACCATGTGTGTTGATGCAGATATTAAAGCGTGCTCTGTGAAGACTTATAAACGGGTGTTCCTACTGGTTACATTCATTTTAATTTGGTGAGGATCATTGTCATGCGGAATGGAATGGTGCCCTCTACGTGTTGAAGGTGCTAGTTCCAGAGTTTATCTGTTATTGGCTTTTGACAAAAGACATTCAGTAAGTCAATATACTTTTAACATCATTAGATAAGAAAAACTGGAAAAATTGATGTACTCTGTTTAAACGCAATAATATTCCTCAGCTGATTTAGACATGTTGTCCTAGCACTGTGCAAACGGGAATGCTGTGCGGCTCATTTCCTCAAAGTCATTTTCAAGAAGTTCATATTCACAACTCTTACTCTGATAGCATCTCTATTTTCTAAGAAATGTCTCTCCTCTTTAGACCTGCAATAAAACAATTTAATCACCCCCCTATCTGAGATAGTATAAAAAAAGTCTTCTAGTACTGCAAGGGCAGCAGAAAACAAACAATGTTCAGGTTGCTGCAGGCACTTTTATACGTTTGAATTATCAGCTTATTAAAGTTACAAACTTCCACATACATAGGTCAGCCAGTGTAGCTACGGGCAGCCACAATGCAATGAAGAGTAAAATGTCAACATGCATTTACAATCCAGCTGTATGTTTAATGCCACTAGATATTACCAAGTCAACTAGATGACGTATAGTTTGTAAAAACAAAGCACTGATTACTTTCATGAGAGTAAAAATGGGATTTGCCTTTAGAGGTAATCTTTAAGAGGACAAGAAAACACTATATTAATAAATTACACATGATTTTGAAGGTTAATAGCCGTTTAATGCTTTTGGCGCAGCGATGTATGTTGCTTTGTTTTCTCCATCTTTTGATGTGTTTCCCTGCAACTGATGTCACTCCCGATGACAGGTGAAGTTTTCACGTACACCATGTTTCAGCAGTGATGCACAATTTTCCCAGTGCATCGCTATTCTGAACATGCATTGCTGTGTATTTCCTGAAAAGTAGAGACAGAATGTCACAGCCAATTTGGCACGGCTCGTCAAAGAGCAAACCAGTCAAAAGCCATTTGTGTGCGTGCGTTTCTTGCTCTGTCTGGCCTCTTCCTGTCTCCATTTCCAGTCCCATCACCCCCGAGGCATCTTCAATGTGCAGCTAAATAATTACTTGCTTTTTCCCCGCCTGGTCTCATCAGCGCACATACACATGCAGGGAAATCCATTAACATATAGGGAAAGTGCCCAACTCAAACACATCTGCGAGTAGTCACTTCCATTTTAGACTAACCCATTGTGCACTCAAAAGAGTGTTTGAGATGAAATTTGCTTTCACGTTTCTAAATCTCCTTATCCTCAATGATATCATTGCATCTTTAAATATGAAAGATGAAGTCCATTGACTTGAATCAGATGGTTCTCATTTTAAGATCCCTAACGTATTGATGAATTCAGTTCTTAAGAAGTCTTGTGTTGACCACAATAAAAAGCAACCAGGATTAACCCCACAGAGGGCTTTTTTGCTAATTGGACGCCCCAGCCTCAAATAAATGATTGGTTTCCTGGGCTTCTGATTGATTGCTGCCTTCCTTTGTCTCACTGCTGTTTCCTCCATGAGGAAGGCATGCAGCCGGTATATGCCTGGGTCAGATCAATGGAGGGACTAATGAGTTATCTACCTGTATGTTCTCACATTTGTGATGGATTGGGATTGTAAAAAAAAAAATGTTGTAGGGGGTTGGGGCAAAAAACAAGCTAACAAGCTAACATGAAAGAACATCCTTTTTAAAGCAGGTTTCATAAAGCTTTGTCAACCTCATGGCCCTGATGTACCATCAACCCCATCAGAATCATTAGCGCAACATAGACCATCAATATTCCAGGCAGCCAACATTAATCAAATAGAACATTAAAGTCTCATTGTAATACGGGAGAAGAGCCACCCTATTGGGATAGTCCCTGTATAAGTAACACATTATTAAAGCAGGCTGTTTCATGTAGAGCCTCGCTTAGATCCATCTGTAAAAAGACCTGCTGCGGACTCCATTAAGCACATGGAGGGTTTGAAGTAGAGTTATAGGTAAGATATATTAATTTCAGCCAAGCCAGGTAAAGTAGACCAATCATTCGGACTATTTTAATTATTGGAGATAATAAATGGCATACAGTTTCAAAAGCATGTCTAATAAATTCACAAACAGCTCATCAAGCAAGTTTTTTAAATAACCAGGGAGAGTTTGAGTGGTTGAAATAGTAAATGATCAGGAATGTGAAACATTAACATACATTTGTTTCAGTATGTGTGAAGACTGTTGGAGACATTTAAGACAAAAAAGTCTAATTTTTGGTGTCACTGGTGCCATTTTAGTGCCATTTTCTCTCCACCTGCTTATTCTGCTTTATTTCTGACTAGAAGTCTACTCTTTACAGCAGTACCTGTGCCAAAATTTTGCTTTTCGAAGAGCATAAAACTGAATTATGCAGTTTGGTCGCAATAAACAGCAAAAACAGATTGTATGCAACAGCATGACTGCAAACAAGAAAAAAAAAACGTAAATGCAGCTCATATAAAGTAAAAAAAAAAAAAAAAAAAAAGATATCTGGCACACCTGAATGAGATTTCTGTGACTCCTCAGTGGTAAGTGGGGTGTTTCTAAGAAATACAAAAATAAGGAGAGAGATTGATTTGGGACTCAATCTACAACCACAGCTTGGCATGACTGTTTCAGGCTAACGCAATGAAAGACAAAGAAGCTTAAATCATTGGTTAAAGGTTTGATTTGTTTACACAGCCATGTAATCTTATTTTCAAAATGAAGGCAACATGAGTAAAATAATGGGAAAAAGGAAACATAATTGTGGCAGTTTGAAAGCTGTGTATTATTGAATTTAAAACCAAGGAACCCACTGAAACCTATTCTAACTGAAAGGAAACCTGACAAACCCTTCAATTTCCAGAGAAGTTCTTATATTTTAATATACCTCAATGACTGAATGATTGTATCAGTGTATCATTGCACAATTTATACTTTTAAAGTAAGTCCATTAATATATTTTAATGTTTAAATGATGGATGGCACCGCCTCGATCATGGTATCAGATATCAGTTTGATCCTGACCCAAATAGCTAGATCCAGTTTTGGTGACAATAGACCCACCCACACTGCAGATCCTTGAGGCAGATCTATACAACTTTGTTATATTCCAAGGAGCAAACATAGCATGGAGGGTGCTAACAACAAAGGCTAAGCAGTTTGGATGCATTCACGCTTGTTACGCCAACAACATCTACGACCGCAAGAAATTTCTGCACTGCTCATGTTTCAAGAGGTGTTTGTTTGGATTTAAACACTATAAGCCTTACCTCACATACCTCAGATGAGCTAAGACATTACTGCACAGTGCAGTACAAAAGGCTACAGTCTGAAAACTTCCACGGATCGCACAACAGTGACATGATTTGAACTGCCATCAAAGATATTCTTTATCTGTTTACTACATTGCAGTTGATTTCAAGAGACAATGCTAGCAATATATAAGAGTAAACAGCTTCTTTGTACATACAGAGCAGGCTTCAGTGTGACAGCAGAGTGATGCTATTGCACGTGGTACACAGACTGTAGGTCAGATTGTGGCAGTAAATTAGCCATTTTGTATGCAATTATTTAAAGTCGTTTACCAAAGTTGGGAAAACCTGATATAAAAATGATTCCCAGTCTAATCCTCAAAGAGAAGAATACAGGTTAATAATTTAAAACTGATACAGGACCTGTATCATTAGTGGGTTATGTCATCTTTCATGTTTTATGCTGTGTGCTGACATATCATTTTCAGGAGCTGAGTTCCTGAGTGGAGTGAGCCATCTTGCATCCTTCCTATCTCTGCTGAGGGTTGCTTATAGAAAAACAGCGACGAGAAGCGACAGGGAAACAAAACATAGCATAAATGCGGGCTGCACAAAAAGGATCTCCCCTGGTATTTATAAAGCAGGCCTTGCTTGTCATGGGAGCATGTAGGTAATGTTTGAAGAAAAGTCACGCCAAACGTCCTTCTTTTAAAAGTTTCAGCCACGCAGTGATCGTTCTCCTATTTACATTGTCAGTCCCTGAGAATGATTTATCTTTTTTTTCTCCCCCTTAACTCTCTCCTTCCAGAGCAAACCCTGACGAAGTTGTTACAGTAATACAGATTAAAACATAATTATCAGTCTTGCATTAGCCCTAGTTATGTTTAAAGCCAAGACAAAATATGGCTGAATTAATATTTTGAATTATATAGTTTTTAGTCTGAAGGAGTAATATTAAATTACAATTCTGATAGATAATTAATTATAAATTATTTGCAAAATGTCAAAATAGTCATTGCGAATAGTCAACAGTATTGGCAGACACCCGAAGCCCAGGCATTGGACTTGAAAAAGTTGGATCATTCCATCTTGGCTTAAATGAAGTCATGTTTTTTTTATTAAGGCTCGGTAAAATGTCATTTTATTTATTTTGCTTTGCGTAGTGTCTAAAATTTGGTTAATTCTTTTCAAGACTGGCCTTTTTATTTTATTTAAAATGGTACTTCTAATGTTGTTCTTGTTCTTACTTTCCCCAGATAATGAAAAAAATTCAATCAGTCTTTTAAAGAACATACAAAACATACAGGGATTGGATTAGACCTGACTTCAACATGACCCCTTTGACTTCTTCTAAACGCATACTCCAGTTATTGGTATTCTTCTGCTTGTTTTAATCACAGAAAATGAAAAAAAAAGTCAGTTATGTGAGCTGCATTTTTACATCAAAGACTTTTCAAAGCTCCTGAGATTTTGTGTACTGTGTGAATGAGGAAGCATGGAGGTCTATGGCCTAAATAAAATGGCTCTGTGTGTCTCTTTCATCATAACAGGCGGCCTCGTTCTTTGATGTAATGATGGCAGCATCGGGCGGGGAGAGGGATGGATTTTATTAGATGGGGGTCGGGGCTCATGAGGGCCATTGAGCTGAGGAACACATCAGTGCAGATAAAGTGTTGTACTTCTCTTCCTCATATGCCTCAAATCACTGTTCATACCTGTGTGCACTGGCTGGATTGCGGGTGTATTTATACATAAAAATCATCAGTTTTATCCCTAGCTTTGGAGCAATCGAGCTAAAGTAAGTAGAAGATGTCATTGTATGCATTTCCTTCCTTGTTCACTCCATTTTTTAAACTTGCTTCCAAAATGAACACACAAATGGCAGTGGGTGACGATCAATCATCCTCCCAACCCACCTGCATGATGCTCTGTGTGGTCCCTTTTACACTGTGGAGCAGTGGTAAGGTTACAGACAACAACCATATTCCTTCAGTTCATTACACGCTTCCCTGGAAACAAGAACAACAATAACCACCGCCCTGTGTTTGATCTTCATTATCTTCTTGATAGATTCCCCTTTTTTCTCTCTCTGCTCTTTTCTTTGTTGATATTTTTCACCTCTTTTTTTCTGCTTTCCAGTGTGTTTGTTACTTATCCACATAAGACAAATCCACCAGTTTAGATTCAATCACACAAGAACTGAATGACCGTTTCATATTGATGATAATGGTATTTTATATAAATTATTTCTCTTGATTATTTGAAAATTAAATCCAGGGAGTGGGGTTGTTAACAGTGTGGCAATCTGCTCTCCTCCATAATGAATACATCCAGAATGATGTGTCGTCTGACTGAGAGCTGTTCGTCTATGAAATAAAAGAAACAGAGTAACCTATTAAGTTGTATAATGTTAATGGTGGAATTGGAACCAGACTGGGGAATACCATCACGTTCATTATTGTCCCAATAACAAATTATTTTCTCTCTCGAGGACATGTTAGGACATTTTTCTCTCACTGGGGAATAAAATGCTAGTTCACCAGGGCTGACTGCTGATGACATCACTGAAGAGAAGTCTTTCAAGAAAAAGGCATGAATAAAATGAAGAAGACTCTTAGCCTTCTATTTATGCTCTGTGTTCGCTACTAGCTGTAGAGTTTGGCTGTTGTAAGCCCTGTCTCTTTTCTATCAAAAGAGAAAGCCTTTCTCAGTCCTCTGAAGTGTGTCCAAAAGAACATGGGTGATAACGAGTTCCCTGGCTCGTATCTCTCCCAGTCCTGCAAGCCATTAGTGGGAAAGACTCTTTGCTGGATCTCGATACTATGAAATTACTACTTTTGTCTCCATGGGCTTTCACTTTGGAGTCAGGAGAAGCTCGCCGTTGAGTTCTCTTCCCCCGCTGGCCCTCAAACAGGGGGTGTTAAGATTGAGCAAGTGCCAGTCGAGCGTTTGCTACTTTTACGATGGATTAGCGAGGCGAGAAAATGCAAAAGGGGTTGTTGAGCCTGATCAGAATCAAAAAAGGGACGTGAGGTATTTGAGAGGGCTTCAATCAAAGGAATGGGACGGCTCTTAGAACAAAGAGGTCTTACGCATATAGCAGTCAAGAGACAGATAGAGATACACGGCTACTAAAGGAAGATTAGTTCTTGATTTAGGTAGAAACCCAAATGATTGAAACCTTTTAAATATCCATGAAACATATTGAAATCATCATTATATATATTTTTTTCCTAACCAGCTAAGCATTAAAATTCATTAATCATGCTAATGTATTTGTTACTGCGCCATCTTCTTCAACAGTGTTTTGAAACACTTCTGAAATACTGGTCTTAAATATACAGTGTTAATAATATTTTTGCAACACTGCTGGATTTCAGATAGATGGGGTTAAGTGTCTTGCCCAAGTACACATCGGACATGTGGCTTCAGGAGCTGGGGATCAAACCCCAAACCTTTGGGCTAAGAGATGATTGACTCTACCACTGAGTCACAGCCACACGTTTCCAGACTGACTAAAAGCAGTTAGTGTTAGGTGTAACAAGTCTTTTTATAATACGAGTCATAACATTTGGAACACACAAACCACACAAAGCACAGTAAGAAATCACCAATCTACGCAACTGATTCAAATGAAATACTCTAACCATCTTTGTGTTGCTGCTTTCCGACTTGGGAGGATAAAAATACCCAAATAAAGTTTCAGTGTATTACACCGAACCAGTGCTTTAAGTCATCCCTCATACAGCTGCTTGGTTTCTTGCCATCTCCCACCCACGCCTTGCACAGTGTGTTTTCATAGTTCACTAGCACAAATTGGATATTGTTTATGATGCATGATATTGAAAGCAGACAGACTCCTGAGGGAACCGGCGACAGTTTCGTCAACCGACAGAACAAGCTAACAAACAGATCCAAGTGCTTTCTGTTGATGCTCGGAGACATGTGGCTCCCCAAGCACAACAAAGGGACATTCATTCTATATTTATGCCACCACTGGAGTGTCAGAAATATTGATGACCCTGGGCAGAAATTAGCCCGCTTGTCAAAGTAG
This sequence comes from Labrus bergylta, assembly GCF_963930695.1. NCBI lineage: Eukaryota > Metazoa > Chordata > Actinopteri > Labriformes > Labridae > Labrus > Labrus bergylta. The sequence continues at coordinate 10,387,251 of NC_089217.1, forward strand.
AAAAGTGCCAATGCAGTGGTTTTTTTTTTTTTTTAATATTCTTTTCATCCCGCACAGCACTCACAGTCTTTGCAACACTCATCAAGAAACCAGAAATTGTGACTGAACAAGCACAAAGCCCCAGCAAACTGGATCATTGTCAAGCTAAATTTAAACCGTGTCATTTTGTGTCACTGATGCACAAAAATGCTCCAAGGTTATAACAGTACTTTCTCATTTGAAGCGAGACAACTTATTTTCTGTTATTGCCATTAGGGAATTTTAGTATAAGCTTGTATCTGTCACTAAATGGAAATGAGGAAATAAACAAGACTAAATTGTTCAGGGGCTGGCACACCCTCCTTTGTTTATGTTTAGTTTGCTAACCGAGTTAGAGAACTCTAATCCAGAATCGCTTTTTACAGGCCCAGACTTGTAAGTAACAGATGAAAGCATTGATTCACATCTGAGATCGATTCCTTTATTTCCTTGACTCAAAGTTCACCATCAAACTCTTAACCGCAAAAAGCCAGGCCAGGCGGAGAAAACAATCAAAAAATAACAACGAAAAACATCAGGGCCCAGAAGAGACAATGGCAATTGATCAGGCGTTCGACGAGAGAGGTGGCATCTCTCCTATCAGATTCATTAGTTTTCCGGCCGCTCTGACATTTCCATTTGCACACTCCAATTGACAAAATAAAATACCCTTTCGGCTCTCATCCCTCAGCTCCTCCCCCAGTAATCACTCCTCCACTGCGCCATACACTCACTCCTCCTTGGTTCCTCCATCCCTCCGTCCCTCAGAGTGCAGCCTCATCATGACAGGGTATAAAACATAAACTGAGCGAACGCCTTTTTTGCAGAGGAGTCAGAGGAGTACGCATGCCACTGAGCATCATTTCAATCTTGGGTCACTTGTACAAATCACCTCAGGGAAGGGCACACTTCAACTTTTCATTTTCTTCCCATCACCATCTCTCTCCTCTCTCTCTCTCTTTTTGTCTCTCGCTCTTTCTGCATATCTAAACAACTCCTTCAAAGTGCAGCCTTCTCTCAGAATCTCCATCAGCACCTTCCTGCCAGGCTGTTGACTGGTCACACACTTGCAGGAAGTCTCTCAGACATCAATTTTCATTAAGACGCAGCTTTTTTTGACTTCTCCACATTCTGGGTCAAAATACACATATGGGGCCAAACGTACTCCTTTCAAAACAGACCCAGAAGGGAAGCAAATTATACAAATTGAGTGGCAGGAGAGAAGGGAGCAAGGCAGAACCCAGACAACCTCGGGTTTTCTTAATGATGTCTTCACAAAGCCAGACGGAGACACATCGGATGATTATGCTGCAGATTGGGCGGAAATCTCTCGGTCTCTCTCTCTTTTTTTTTTTTCATCCTGCAACACCGCCATCGCCACAACAACCCTCCTGCCGTCCATCACACAGCTGCTTCTCTCTTTCCATTCGGTTCTCCTCAGCCTCCTCCTTTCCATCTTTCTCCACTCTTCTGTACATCCATCCTCCTTCTCTCTGTCTCTACACATTTATCTCCTAACGCTCCAACTTTTCTGCGACCTCCATCCATTCGGAGCAGTGGCAACAAACTGAGGGACTTTGGTCAAATCTGATGATGCTCCCTTCCAACTGTGGCATTTAATCAATTGAAATCTTATTTTGAGGATGAGCAGAGAGGAAGTTGCTTTTTTCATGAGCTGCTCTATAATAGAATAACATAGCCTGAAGGCCAGGTCCCTCATCACTGGGGACTCCGTAGATTGAGGTGATCGAGTTGTTTGAAGATGAATTTTGAATACTGCCTACGCTGGCTGGCAGGCTGTGCTGGACTGTAATTTACTTGAAATTTAGGAGTAAGATATAAAATGTCAATTATGAATGGAAATGAGAATTTAAGAAGCAGGATGATTTGCATAAAGCATGTTTAGAGAAATAGAAGGTTTGGTCTTATTGCAAGTATCAGTAGGAATGTTTGGTTTCCTTCTCCTTTCTCGAAAAAAATGTATTCTTCTATTTTTAAGGGGGGAAAAAAACCCTCTTAATTTTAAGCTCACTGTCCAGCTGAGATTTAGTTAACTTTAAAACAGGTCAAGAGGGCAGCATGAAGATAAATACAAACCAAAAAAGATACTAGCTACCCTGCCAATGTTGACAAAATGCGACAAAAGAGTTTCATTGCTCCATTTTTTGGGGTAAGTCAGCATCTTTACGACTAATGTCAGCAACAATTTCATGAAATAAAAGATTTGTTTCTACCTGAAATGTCTCATTGAAGTACCAACATTTGCTATTCCGATTCAGAACCAGGTGTACTGCCATTTGCTCTAGAAGATGAGTAAACATCTTTTTTTAATACATATTAAACTTCAGGCATCTCTTGGAAAGTTATAAGAATAGCAAACAACATTTTCAATGCCAAATATACAAAAGTAATGATAAAGGAGACATGCTCTTAAGCAACAAACATTATTTTGATTATATCCAAATGTAAAGGAAAAATGCAATGTGAAGAAAATCCAAGTGTTCGGTATTTTACTGTGGGGTAAAAGAACAGAATAGTCTGGAGCTGTACGGCTGCAGGATATGAGTTCTGCCTCAGATCTGCCATCTGACAGAAGACGCAGCCTGTGCCTGTTAGAGCCTTGACAACAGATGGGCAGATGAATGGTGGTCAGGTGTCACACACACACACACACACACACACACACACACACACACACACACACACACACACACACACACACACACACACACACACACACACACACACACACACACACACACACACACACACACACACACACACACACACACACACACACACACACACACACACACACACACACACACACACACACACACACACAGTGTAAAACTTCCTCACACATACAGGCACACACAAGCAACCAACAAGTCTTTGCAGGCTACAACACAGACACACAAGGCATGGTAGACCACAAGTATGAGCCTTCTACATTCCACATTGTGAAATAGTACTGGTCTTCAAGACTACTCAAAGATGCTTTTACACTTCATTTTACTCTTACCCGTTCACACCACATTCACACAATGATGGCAGAGGCTGCTACATAAAGTTTGCTATATTAGTGTTAACTTATCCCATTCATACACAATCACACACCCCTGACTAATTGACTCAGGAGAAATTTGGGATTCAGTGTCTGGCTAAGGACACTTTAACATGAGGCTGAAGGAGGTGGGGATTGAATCCCAAAAGGTAAATATAGACTTGTGTTGTTGTTGTTTTTTAACCAAAATACATCTGATTATATATGTGGATGGTTTTACCTTTGTGTTTAGCTCATGTATAAGCATCAGTTGTATTGTTAGTTTAAAGTTTATTCAGGTGACGCCGATGGTATAATCCAGATAAATGCATTGCACTCTATGATGTCTTCATTGTTATTGTGGATTGAGCAATATTCTGCATAGTAGAAACTTACTTAGATGCAGGAAAATTTGCATTTGGTATTGTACCAAAGGACAGAGCATGACTAAAAGTACACAATTACATTTCATCACTTGTGGAATTAAGATACATACAGGCACTAATGTTTAAAATGAAGGTATACTTTTATGTACAAAAACCCTGTCTTGTGAGAATCATGTACAACTAATTTGAATTCCAATATGATTTTAAAGAAAAGATGACAGTTTAAGTATTTTCAAGATCAAAAACAAATGTATAAAAGGTACTTGGAAAATCTAAATTGCTATAGCGGGTGCGTCTAACTATTTGTACTGAGTGTACCTCTAAAACCTGTCAGACTTGATTGAGTTTTCTCTAAATGCAAGTCAAACCTCAGGGATAAGGTCAAGTAATGATCGCAAAACAATTTCCCTAGTAGCCAAATCCTAATCCCTTTAGGGACACAGGACACCAACTTCTGTAACAAGCATGCAAGTTGTAAGCTAAAACTCATGGCATTGCCCTTGTACCAAGGTTCAAGCCTCTGAAAAAAAGAAAAGTCCCCAGGCTCTGCCACTGCCCCTAAATTGTCAGGATGGGTCAAAAGCAGAGGACGAGTTTCCTCATGGGGATGAAAATAAAAACTTTGTAAAAGACCTGACTTGCAATTGTGCACATAAACCTCGCACTACCTTTACGAGGAAACAAAACGCACACATATTCACACGTACAATGATACAGCTTTGACTGATGGTAATGATGATGGCATGGCATTTGGCAGGTCACACATACATATGGTGAATACCGAGCAATTTCACCGGCTGGCTTTAGAGTGTTAGATGTTGGAGCCTGACATTCATGCTGCGTCCTTAGGAATCACAAGTTTAGAGGGAAAAAGGGAAAGGTGGTGGTGGTGGAGGTGGGGGCGGCTCTGGCCCATCAGATTAACACAACAGATGTTCTCACCTCCTCCATCACTGACAGCCAAACACATGATGACTCAAAGCAACTACAGGGGTTGGTTTAGGTTGAGACTTGACTGACAGCCGTGCAATGACCGCAGCTGGTCTGCCATTGTGTGAATATGAAGGAGACTTGATCTAGATAGCGCCCCTTTGAATTCTGGGTCTCAAACTTAGCAGTGCTTGCTCCCAGCAGGGATTTCTCCAACTGGCAGAAAGCCACCTGATAAACACCCAAGCATTATACTGCTCTCACACTGGCTCTATCATTTAATGCATGAAAATTAGATAAATAAATATGTGCATGGCATTAGCCCCCAAAGAACTGTGCTCTCGTTTTATTGATATAATGCCACAGAGGGACTGTTTATTGTGCAGGGGCATTCTCCAGACACAGTACAGTAAACATAGAGAATAGGCTTGGCTATGATTGGAATAGCAATGACCTTTGTTGTATTGATTTTGGCAGGGGTTGCTCCAGGACAGGCTCAGGCACAAGCTTGGTGTGTTTCTTTGTATGTGACTTTGTGTGGTTCTGAAACTTGTGGCTTGGTCTTCACTTGAAATACAAACATTCCTTCAACAATAACAGTAATGCCTCCCGTGGACAGGTGTTGAGAACTAGCATGCTTGCTAAAACACTTTAAAAAATGCATTTGGTTCGTCCAATGTATCTGTGATGTCCATGCCAAATAAAGTCTATTATTATTATTATAAGGGTGTGCACTAACTGGCAATAATAGCTCCTCAGGAAACCTTTACCACCTGATCGTACAAACAACAAACAGTGACAGAAAGAGACACAATGTGTCCAAAAATACACAGTAAACTGTGTATCTTCATACATTACAACAAGGCCTTCTTTGGCAACAAATATGTTGAAAATACCACTGCCTCAATTTGCCACATTCTCTCTCCATCAAACATAAACATTTATCTATTTATACCTTCATCCTTTTATCAGCAACCCTCCAAGTATCCATCCAAGTATTTATCCAACCACCTAACATACCAATTGATATACATAAATGCTGATGTTGACTAGTTTGTTTGTTGTTTTGCTCTCATGAATGTAACTTGGTAGGCTGCCAAACTGAATGGCCTTAGAGAACAAATACACTTTTCTAAATCTGAAATGTCTATTAATCTGAGTATCTCTACATTTATCCATTTAAGTAATCAGTCATTCAGGAATCCATTCAATTTAACATCCATGCATCCTTTCATCCACCAATAATATCAATCCATCCAAGTATAAACTCACCAGTATATTCATCCATCCAAGTATCGTCTATCAAAGTATCAAAGTATCCAACACTCTTGCTTTCCGTAAAAGTAACATCCATCCAAAAGAAGAGTAAATTGTTCAATTTTTATCATTTTAATTTTATAAATTAATATGATTAATTTAAAAGTTATAAAACTGATTAGCTAACTTCTGATTAGCTTACTTCTGCAATGGATGGGGCAAAATTGATACATTTTATGTAACTACAGAGAGAGAGAAAGAGAGGGGCGCAGAAAAAGGAGGAAGTATTTGCAAAGAGGTGCAAGCTAATGTCAGTGTGAGACTTTATACAATCTGGTGCTATATTAAAACCAATCCCTCAAATGTGGTGACCAAGCCACTAGTTGTTTTTGTTGTTAGAAATCCAAGGAGTTGTGGTCACAGAGCTTTAGGGGACACTTAAGGGGTAGAGCTGTAATATAGACTTGGAAAAAAATATATGCGGCGATAACTTACGGCAGGGGAGGCTCACTTTCCCGCAATTTGAAAAACACTAATCTATAAGATCTACCCATATATTCAGCGCTCCATCTGCCATCTATGTATCACACCAGGCAACTCAATGCAACAAGATACACAAGCCATAATGGCAATTTAAGGAAAATGAAAGAGCCCCATGAGACAACTCAGAGACATTTCAGTACAAATTAAGAGTCAATAAAGCCCATTACACTGCTACTACTTCACTGTTCTGTAATTATGCTGTTAGTTTTCACGGTCAGCGACGGTGCTAAAGTGGATATTACCATTAAATGCTGAGACATACAGTTGTACAATTGTGATTCAACATCCAAATGACTCAAATAGAGAATATTTAAAAACAGGAAGGCCAGAAATTCAGCAAAGTGTGTTTAGATGGGGAAATCTAATGTTCAAGCGGGTGTTTTCTGAAACAAATTTACAATGGAAGCAAGAAAGAAAGATAGTAGTTGGGGAGGGGTTAAGGAGGTTTTTAATGGGCTTCTCAGATGACTAACTGAAGGTCCCAGGCGTTTTTCTGCTAATGAGGTTGATTCACCAGCTATGCTTAAAGCATTGTGGTTTGTTGTTTTGCTATTATTATGCCTTATCTTGGCGTCCAATCTTTGAGGCTCCGCTTCAAAAACCATCCGAACCCTATGGAGAGGAATATGGTGGGGGGGGGGCCCACACCCTCAAGTCACAATGAAACATTGTGGTTTTCTTTTCTCTTTGGTGTCAAAAGATTTCAGGAGCTAGAGTAGCTTGAAATTAACTTTACTGTAAGACAAAAGAAAAAGCTAACTTAAGATAAAAGGAATAAACACAGTGCAGGAGTTTTGCCGGCGGAGCCTTTCAGAGGAGCCGGATGTTGCAGAATAATCTCTCTCAAAAAATGACACTTTTAAAGCAGAGACAGATTGTGCTCAAGAGTCAATGTGATGCCACTTGTCATATGGTAACAAATCAACAACAATCAGAAGTGGGGTTAAAGGTAAGTGCAAAAGATTAAAACTGTTATTTACCTTCAAAGCTGAAAATGTTTAAGTGGAGAAGTTTAAAGAAATTCCTCACCTTTGTCTAAAGCAGCCATGAAGCAGAGTTTGGGCTCCAGGAGGCAGCAAGTGGTTAAATACTCCCTTAATCAATAATGTAATAAGCTTCACAGTGGTATGTAACCGCAACGAAGCCTGAGAACTCGAAGCCCTATTGGGCTTCCTCTTGATGAAATATTCTGGCTGCCTGAAGTTTTGAAAAAGATTTGAATTTGACAAACAATTCAACAATATTGTTTCATCTACTATACATGATCATTTTCTACCTAGCCTTATTAAATACGAGAAGATCAGATAATTCATGATTTTCAGTGCAATGTAAATTCCCCAGAATTCATGGGGGAGATGTAGAAGCTGGATCTGTATGTAGATGTTAAAAAAGTAATTAGACGAAGCTGAGAAAGTGTCTTCTTACTCTTCTTTTAACCTGTGTTCCCTTTTTTGGGCCAGCTAAACATTTTAATGACACATCATCACCTAAATCGCTGGCACAATTATAGCGGCAGGTCATTAGCAGTCTACACATCCAGCAGATATGGTGGAGCATTAGCATTGATAGTGTTTTTGGCAACCCCATAGTACCTTAATAATCTCAACTCCGGAGGGAAATATTTGGCGCTTAAGCTTCTACATGCCCTGTAGTATGAATCAGCGGGTTGCTAAGTTTGTCCTTCTGTTGTTTGTTGCTGCACAGGAAGTCTGTTAAAGCATTTCTGCTTTTTACTCGAACACTTCCCAGCTGCAGTAAAGGACAAGGCTGATAAGAACTGTGAGTCAACCAAATTTGTGGAGTTGACGGCTGTAACTATCAAAATAATTATCGGAAAAAATGCTAGAAAAAAAACGGTAAAGATGAGGGAAACTTCAGGGGGTAGATGATGGTAATGATTTCAGCTGTACGTTTTCCATTTAGTTGTGTAAACAAAGGCATACATGATCAAAGGAAGAACTGAATAATGGCAAGTGCAGGAGGACAGCGATCACTTTTTGTATCTTCTTGTTTTGTTTGCAATCATGGATTTGATCGTTTTCATAAATAGTCAAACTGAAGACGGTGTATGTGAAAATCTCAAGGCCATCTCACGCATCGCACTTACAATAGCACTGGACAACACACACCCACTCAACTGCTACTTCACCACTATGGCCTCTGGACGCAGGTACAGGTCCCTGTTGTGCAGGAGGGCTCGTTATGGCAAAAGCCTGGTGCCTGCAAAAGGCCAAAATAAAAACACCCCAGTCCCACTCTGTCCATATATTTGTCTGCATGTTATCTTGTTGTGCTTGTCCATCTGTTATTATCTGTCGGCGTGCTGTCCATAACTGTACCGTGAAGTGGAAAAGAATTTCCCCTTGGGGACAATAAAGTCTAAAGTAAAAGAATAAAACTTTTCTAATTGCAGTATTAATTAAAATGGGCCTGAGCTCTAGTGGGTGTAAAAGCAGTCCAAAAAGTAAAAGTTTCTGAGACATATTTCAGTCTTCTGCTGACTTAGGAAGCAGAAGACTGAAATTAGAAACTTACTTGCAGAGACAAAATAAAATGTCATGTTGGCTTGCAAGGACAGGGAAAGTCTGCACACCAGAAGCTGCTCCAATTAAATTTCAATGGGAATTATCCCCACATGAAACGTTTTGGGCCCTTCCCCTTCATCAGACATGAACAATGTTAGCTTAGAAGCCTAATGGCAACTCCCAAGCTGATACCTGGGCCCATGTGAGCCTTTCCTCACAACACAAACATATTTTCATGGGATTCTCATGATTTAAAAAAAAAAACACAACAAAGCTCTGCATGTTATCTCCAGCAATGATGAGTGCTTGCAAAATAGAATGCACTTTATAGAGCCTAGCATGTGATGTACTCACTGCTGTGATGCATTAAGCTACAAATTCAGGAAATAGCTGCTGCCTCTGCATATAATTACAGCATTCTTCAGAAGGAGAAGTCAGGTACACAAATGGATGTGCCACCTGCGTATGACAAAAATGTTTCAATCAGTCAAAGCTGTGAGGAAGTGAGCAGGTTTTTGCGTGCACAATCGTTTCACTCAAATCCAGGAGTCTGTCGAGGCAAAAAAAGGGGGAAACAAATTCAAAGCCAGCCACCAGAAAACAGCTTGTAAGCCATGCATCATACGCAGACATTTTTTAATTAAAAATTGGCACCTATTCCTCCTTTATTAGTTGAGGAGGGAAATAACCAGGATAATACTTCAATAAGCAAGACATTTGGGGGTGATAAGGAGACTGTAACTGAGTGGCAAGATGTGGATGATTTAAGTTAGTTAAAGCAGATATTGCAAAGATCAGCAGGTGACAAGAACTTCTGTACAGGTTTTGATGGTGTTAAATTAGAAAGATGATGATGTAATGCAGAGTGAGATTTATGGGTAATTTGAAGGAATACAGTTTGAAGAGGATTGACTGTAATTAGTATTGCAAATATTTTGACAAGTTGTGATTTGCACAATTGGAGAAAGATACTCAAGGCAACAAGCAAATTAGCTGTCAGCTAATTGTGAAACCTTTGTTTTCTACTGTGAATCTCCTTTCAAGTCCACCAACCTTCTTTCTCCTACCTTTCCAAGCTTCACAGGCCGTCATTAATGAAGTATTTCTCACCAGTGCCTCCCTTTTTCCTTGCTTTCCCCCCTTTTAACCTCGCCCTTTGCTGAGCCTCCCTCTGCTCATCAGACGGCGAGTAGTGGGGTTGCTCGTCTGTCTCGCGCTTATCTTCCCTAACCACTCTGCAGTCATATCATCCTGACCTGACCATCCATCTTCCAGCATCTTCCTCCATAACAGAGAGTGTGTTTGTTTGTTTGTGTGTGTGTGTGTGTATTTGTGTTAGACCTTGAGCTGCCTGGCCACACACTTTTTTTTTTTTTTTTCCCAGTCATGTTTCTCCCACAACAGGCCCTGAAAACCCTTCTGCTAGCTGTCTGCGGCGGTTGAGATCTCTTGCTCTGAAATTTCTGTTTGGTCTTGTGGAAAAAAAAGAATGCGGGGTCCGCCTCACTTTCAGCTCACAGTTTATTGCGGGCGATGTATCTGAAGACAACTGCTGACAGCTTTGCAGCCCTTTGAACCCCACATCAAAGGATGACAAAATAGTGGGCACTTTGTGTCAATTTGATCTTTTAAATGAGCTGCCGCCAAAAGACGAGGAAAATCAGTGATCTGAAATTTAAAATTGAACTTTATAGGAGGCCTGTTTACCAATTGCTGCTGAGCAAAATAAATTCTGTTAGTCAGCACTCATACGAAAAATTCCCATCATATGGACAGTGCCCTGTCCTGATTTAAAGGAGAAGTCTTCTCAACTGGCACAAACTGTATGCCACATTTGGATGGTGCTGAGTTGCCCCACTTATCAGCTGCTACACCAAGTGTTGGATCTTAACCATAATGCTTTAAAACCTGCCGCACCACATGTGATAAAATCCTTTTGGATCCCACGATGAAATTGTGTGCCTAAATACTGCTGGGTACATAAACAGGTGCTAGAGATATGCCTTTCTGGCATTTGTCAGTAATCTATTTCAAACATTTACAGAGCCCAGCAGAGGTGATCCAAACTGCAGCTGAGCAATCATACTCTGCAATACACTCAAAGGGGAAGTAAGAATTAAAATGAAATCAGTATGGGATTGTTCTTGTCCTGTAGCATTTTGTTGCTTTACTAAGAATCCAGACATGTGGCCTGTGGTGGACATGGTGTTTGTAAATGTGTTGCTAGTTTTATATAAATGAAGTGTTGACTCGATTGATCATTTCAGAAGGCTTGTGCCTATTAGTGACAGGATCATATGTTGAGGAACATTCATAAAGGCTATTTTAACTACTATGAGACAAATATAAATAATCTGGTGAAATAGCACCCTGCTGTGTATTCAAAGATATTTCTGCTGGAGATGAATGCAGATGAATGGCTGCCTGCTGAGCTGCAGCCCCGTTAATCTGTGCAAGTGAATTTGTGAATTTTAAATCCTTAATTAGAAACCAGTTTGAGAGAGAGAGGGAGAGAGGGAGTTATTCACAATTCCTATCCCAAACCCTTGGTGAGTGACATTCCTTTTTCTCAAGGGTCATAGATTTGACATGAAAATAACTTTACTGTCGCCAAATTCTTAACAAAACATGTTCCGAACATCGGGGAAACAGCCCTACAAACAATCCGGTAGTTGATCACAAGATTATTTGTCACCAACACTTTGGTAGCAGACTCATCGTATTTAGTCACCAGATTATTTAGTCTCCAGACTCTCAAATATGAGGACGTTCTTGTGTTTCGGATTTAAGTTATTTGGGTTTAATTTAACACTTGACACTTTTATGATATTATTGAATAATGAATTGAGTCAAATACAATTAGAATATACAGTAAATTAAGACAACTGATAAACAGAAAGTATTAATCCTTATCGGCAGCCTTACAGGTAATGGCAAAATTTAAGATGAAGCCTACGTCCTGTAGATAATGCTGGCTGGCTCTTCCATAAATTAGAACAAGTACTTCATATAATACACATATAAGGTTTTTGTATCCTGCTTTGCATGAACATGGAACCCTTTCATTAACCAAGACCAATTGTACGTTTTAAAGCCAACTAACAATCTCCTTTAAAAAAACACTTGAGTGTTTCCTTGTCTCCCTGTCGGCGAACTACATCCCCTTAATTGCATACGTTGCTGTGAGGACAGCCCAGAAAGTGGTTCGAGATTAAATGAATGCAAATTGCGATCGAAAATTCTGGTCCCACGCATTGTCTGCTGAGCATGCTAGCATACTCAAACACCAGCATGCCACATCATACATAATTTCTTTGACGACAAATCTGAGATTAGCATACCAAGCAGTAAACTAAGGGGTATGGCCAATAAAGGAGAAGGCCGTTAGTTAAATCAATTTGTGATTTCCTACAATACATGTGACGCAGCTGAAGAGGAGGTAATTAAGAGGACGCACTGTCTTGCATGTTTCATAGACTCCTCGCTGGCTGCTGTTTTGTTTGTGTGCTGTACGTGTGAGCACCTGTCCCGGGGGATATATGCTGTCTTTTTCTTGTGGGTAATTATGGGTAATGTAGGTTGACAGAGGAGCATAGTCGCATAAACACAACGCACAGAGAGTAAAGACTACTGCACTGACGGCACTCTGATAAATACATATGTGCAAATGTGGTCTCTTAACCTGTGTAATACAAAAGCAAGTACACACATGCAGTTTGATTGTTACAAGAAAAGACACCCACGAGTAAATGTAAACACTCAGCAGGACATGGAGGTGTATTTTACTGTGGCTCATTGTTGGCCCTCAGCAAACACGTTCTTTTAGTCAAGCATGTTCTATGGAATAAAATCATCAGCTGTTGTCAGTGTGAGACCATTACAGAAGTTTGTCATGAGTCATGAGAAATTAGCTTGGGAAGTCTGAAATTAGATAAAGTACAGCATGTATGTTTACCACTGTATGTCTGTCTAATGTACTCGTGCATGCATGTGTGTATTGCCTCTCTGCGGGGAGTACCAGAGCCAACTCAGTGAAACCATGTCTTTGTATTTCTATCCAGCTAGGCTAGACAGTTTATCCAGCGTTTTGTCAAGCATTTATGCACACACTGAGGACACCACAATAAAATAACAATGGATTTCTTAGCTGGAAATGGATTCACCACGTTAACTACTGAGTAAAAAAAAAAAAAACACACAAATTGATTCCAAATCCTCCCTCGTCTCTTTGTGAGATGTTACGTTCTGATCAGAACACAACAGTCAGAGGGTTCCACGTGATCTGCGGAAACCTGACATTTCTCTGTTTCATCTCACCATGTCTGTATCTATCATGCAGGTATCAGCTGGTGGTTACAGGTGACAACAATCAGAAATGTATCGTCGGTAACGTAACAGCCAGCTGTAGTCTGTAGCTTGCAGGAGCTACCTTCTCTAACAATTATTTCATGCTGAAAAATAATCTGACATTTTGAGAAAGATGCTGGCCTGTTGAATAAATAATGTGTGATTATTAACAAGACTGAATTGAAAAGATCCATATCTCTCCTACATCCATCCATCATGTAGAAAGATTATCCAACAGCTAAGTAGTTTAGCTCAACAGCTAGTCTTAATTTGCAAAGTAAGATATGAAATAAAAATTAAAAAAAAGATGGAAAAAAAGAAATAAATGCTAAATGAACCTGGAAATGTATAGTGTTATTCTAGTCTTCTAGTCTCCTCAAAGCTGTTTTTACACTACATGTCTCATTCACACATTCACACACTGATGCCAGAGGCTGCTACATTAACTGCCCCATCAGTATTAATTTATTCCATTCGTACTCATTCACACACTGCTGGCTTTGACACTCAGGAGCAGTATGAGGTTCAGATCTCTATCATGTGTATTTGATGTGGCCTTTTAAAGGCTACAGGTAAGAAAAACTGGTGTATGGGTAGCTGAAGCCCTACTATGCAAAAACACCCTTCTTATTAAATATTTTTTTTAACCAGAGCTTCCTTTTGAACAATCTTTAAGTTCAATCACAAATGAAAGATGTATCATTGATTCACAATGGATCCAAACCTGTGGCACATTTGTTCTTGTTTCAACTGGATTGTAAGACATTTTCCCATCTCTATGCCCCATATAGCTACCATACAGGACAATAATAATCCTCTCCCTTTCCACCCCCTTCTGCTTCTCAGGTTAGGGAATCAGTAGGCTGCCTCAGAGGGAGACACAGAGCTCCCCAGGCATAAATCACACACCCACACTATTTTCCATCCTGTCTCCCCCTTCTTCATCCTTTTCCCCCCATATTTTCCTCTCCCTGTCCAAATCTCCAACCTTCTCATTTAGTCTACGAGCTCTGCTTCTCTATTCCTGTTTTCATCACGTAACTACAACTGCCTTATTAGAACTCATCATGCCTCTTTCTCCTGCTTAAAATGTCTCTACTTTTATTTGAATCATTCTCAGACAATGTTTCCACTATTCTCTATCCTCCTGCTCGCATTATCTCTCTCCCTTTATCTCCTGCCTCCTACACCAATTTTATATCACACCATCCTTTGTTTCAAACTGTGTGAGGGTGAGTGGCCACCTGCAGAGTACAGCATGGGTGTTGGAATTAAACTCGGATTTTTATTCACTATTAATAAGACTTTGAGGCGGAGAGGTCGAAAAGGTGAGACAGAAGGAGAGAGACGAGTGGGGAACCGATAGATAACTGGAATGTGCTTTTTATTGTGGTTTTTCGTCATAGTCAGAGAAAGTAGAATTATTTAAGAGAAATGACCACAATTGGTGTGTGTGCTTATTACTTTATCTGTTCAGTGTGTATTTGCACTGCATGTGTGGATGTGAGTGCATGTTAGTGCACGTTTGTGTGCTCACATGGGGCTTTAATTCCAGCCTCACTATCTAATTACTTAAATTGTGCTTACAGGTCTTATTGTGCTGCACACATTCCCTCGGAGAGCTATACCCTGTCTTCCTGCTTGCCTGCTGCATTAGTGGTAGAAATAAGCACATTAGGCAATTTTGCGCTCCATAATAAGTACTGCACCTGAGGGATGTTTTTCAGTTTAAAAAAAAATGTCTGGACAGAAAGAAAAACAGCCTTCTAGCCCAACCACACTCTGTCCTTCTTTTCCCTCTCCCTCCATTCGCTCCCCCTCCTCCGTCCCCTCGTCGCTCGCACCAGGAGAGATGAGTTTCTCGCTAGAAAAGTCCTTGTTTTCTGTGCCGCGCCCTAACCGCTGATTGCTCTGTGATTTTACAATTATTAGTTGAAAGGACAGTTCGCCCCTTCAGGAAATCGTTTCTCTGAGCTTTCTCACCGATCAACAGGTCAGATAGCCATGTGTCACCTGAAACAACAGCTCTTCAAGGAATACTATGGAATTTGCAGAGGCCATCCCTATTTTACACTCACAACTCATGTAGTTGTGAAAAGATAGGCTTTTTTCTTTTCTTCACAGTCACCCAGCCTGCACGTTAGGCATGCAGCTCCAGCTTTCCATCTACCCCAAAATACACATAGAACATATATATTTGTCTGGAAAATGGACAGTAGGTCTTTCTGAACTTCAACCTAAGTTTGTCCATTCATAGTTCAACAAAGTTTCTTGTCATTTAAATACAATCTTTAGACAGGTAGAGACTGTGGAGAGTATACAGACAGCCAATGGTTGCATTGTTTTTCTGATGACATTTATTCAAGAATAAAGAAAAGAGCCAGTGCTCTCTGAAAATTAGGAGGCAGAATGTTTTCGACACTGCTCTAGGCTTGACAAAAGCAGATACAAAATTGCACCAGCTGCTGAAATCCGACGCAAGAAAGAAGTAAATTGAAATAATTCCGTCATACTGCTACTATTTGGAAAAAAGAACTACAATGGAGAACTTTTCTACAAAAGCATAGAACAGATGCAAATACACATTAATTGAGAGTTCTCAAGCTTGACTTTTTCTGCAAAATCATTGCCTATTAGCGCAGTTACACATGCAAAAAGGAAGGAAATAAGGAAAACAGCTGATGAAAGCAGCACACAGGGACTGTAGCTGTATTGCTGACGGGCACTATCTCAAGTCGTTTGGAAGAAAAATGCCTTCACTGATTACCTATAAATTAGCTGTTGTTGGCACTTTTCCTTTTTTTTCCACATAAAGCAGTGTTGTTTTTGAAATTGCATTGCCATTAAGTAGAATGAATATGGTCCTGGTAGAAGGGGCAAAATGAGATCATTATTTTGTGAAATATCACATTCACACCTCTTGTAATTACGATGGCAAACAGCGAACGATAGAAAGACTGGAACACACTCAAGCTCAAGATATATACAATATGTGGAACCATGTTCAAGGGCCACGCATTGCCATGGGACTTGCACTCCATTAACTTTTGTAAGGGCCTCTGTTTGGGTGGATTGTAGGAGGGTGAGGTGTTCCAACTTGTGCATGCATCTAATGAGGCAAGACGGGGAGAATAAAGAAAGTGTGTGGTTGTTTGCAACATAATCACCAGTCCCCGGGTAATGATGAAACACAAAAGAGTGACGGATATGAAGTAGCCGTGTGGGTGAGGTTTGTTTTTGTGTGTGTGTTTAGAGAACTACACACATCCTCACTGATAATTCTCCCAACATGAGAGTGGTAAAAGCTTCAGAAAACTGCTCGAGAGGGAACATAGGGAATCGGTTGCAATATTTTCAAGTGTTTTGTCTATCATGAAAGCAACTTAAGTGGAAATTTAAGGGCAACAAAGGCAGCATTAGGGCCGTTAAACTATACGGCAGTTCTTAATTTTTAAGTATATTAGAATGATATCATCCTAGTGAATGAAAATTTGTGTGCAGGAGATACACGACTGAAATATAGGACAAGATTTGCTCTTTCATAAAAAACTGCAGTTTGTTTGCTCGCCTCTGTGAGTGAGCTAAGTGTACAACATTTGGCATTGCCTGAATAGAATATTTCCCAGGGGGCTCTCTGCTTGGCGCTTTGCTGGGGGAAAGCCTGGAGCATCTTTTCAATATCACCCCGAGAGAGAATAAGCACATTCATGAAGGGATTAAATAATTGTTGCCCTTATTCCTCTCCGTCGTCGCCACCAATAAAAACAGGCTCAAAGAGGCTCTCTGGATGCAGTGCAGTAGAGGGCGTTGTTTGGAAGGTTTGGGTGGATCATGTGTTCAGATCCAGTTGGACTGAATTGAATTGCTACCATGAGGGAAGATTGCAACACTCTCAACAATACATTATATTGATTTAACATCTCTGACGCATCACAATAGTCATTCTGTACATCCAAGTGTAAGAATTTACCTGCTTTAAACTATACTCGAGTTAAGTAAAGCCAACTTGAAGTTTATTTTCCAATTCATGCCTCGTCTCTCAGCAGTGCAGAATTGAAAGATCAAATATAAGATAAGGAATCAGAGAAAGAAGTAAACATTTCTTGAAGGCATGTTGTTGTTTTTTTCTCCCTACTCGTGCAGAAATATTATAAAATTAACAGAAATTTAAAAATAGAATGTGTATCACATTGGATCGCTGGTTCCACCTCGTGTGCACTACTCTGACTTTAGCTCCTGTCTGACGTAAATCAATAAAACAAAATACATGAATAATAATTTCCAGCCCTGGCACCTTGAAGTCATTCCAGGGTACAACACCTGTTCAAGCTAAATGCTACCACTAGCATGGAGCAAAGCTCAAAATGATATTTCTCTTGTTGATGTTTCAGAGGCTACAATGTTGACAACAACGTTCAGCATTTAGTTAAGCTTGATTACATTAGCTGATTCCCACTTATGTCCCACAAAGTACATACGTGGCTGCTGGGAAAGTAGTAATTGGTCATACATTTTTCATTTGATGTAAATGCGTTGAATCGTCTGAGTTGATATTTCCATAACAGAAGAAGTAGGTGAAGGAAGGGGGGCTGTTAGTATCTCGGGATGGGGATCAAAACCCTGCTCTAGTAAGGAACTGGTTCTGCATTTTTTTCAATCCCAAAAATCAGTAACGTTTGAGCTTACTGATGCTGCTATTGAGTCTTGTTGCTTCTATAACATAATGTTATATCTTGAGTCAAAACATTAAAATCTAATAACTGGTGCACAAACATGTCATGAATTGTCAAATAATGTAAGACAATCGAAATATCAAATGAACAGCCAACAGTTATGAAACAATACAACTTTCTGCAAATTAAATCAGAATGCAGTACCTTCGACTGTCCGTGTTTTGAAAAACTCTGTCAACTACGGCTGCTGCAGAATAGTCATCCGCCTCCTCTAGTGTGTGTGTGTGGTGGAGTAAGTGGACACAAACTTGGAAGCAAGTCCCATGAATTATGAATAGTAATGGCAATGTTGAAATCAGTGTTGAAATCAGCTGGATAAAAGCTAGTAGGCTGACTAAACAAGAAGACACATTGTACGGATATTATTATGATGTGTTCATCTCAGTCTAGACCGAAGTGGACCAATCAAGCAACAATACCATTGTAACAGGCATGTCCTCAAAATTGCCTAGAAGATGAATATACAGCAATGGTAACAATTTCACTGCAGTTATGTAACCTACCTTATTTAGGGTTTAGAAAAAGACAGTTAAGCGACTTCCCTTTGCCATGATCAAATAAACTACACAAAACAAGCTAAATTTGCAATGTGTAGCCTCAGTTAAAAGAAGCATCTGGAGCTGTTATAACATAATCAGAGTTAACATTTTGTTTCAAATGAAATGTACAGTAGTTCTCCTACATAGAAAACAAAAAAAACAATGTAGCAGATGGTTTTGGCTGGAAGCTTTCAAATCAGCGCTGAAATTTGGATGCTGAGCTACTCCCTGTTGCGTGGTTAATTACACTGATACAAAAGACCCAAGACCTGCTGATGACATGGGGAGGAGAAGGAAGAGCATAAGGAGGAGGAGAAATAAGAGGGGTGCAAGTAATAACGTAGGCTGTAAAGCCATCAAAGCTCCAGTAAATGTTGACTGAGTGTCCTTGAGATCATCCCTTTGAGGGGGGGGGGGGGGGGGTGGGCTCTGTCTGCGTACATCTATAAGTCAACATGTGGCTATGTGTTTTCGAACGCAATTGAGGTTCATTATGAGGAAGATGTGCAAAAGCTGGAGAGTGTGCAAATTAATCTGTGTGAAAATGATAGGTCAAAAGTGTGATATAGCTAATGAGGATTTCTGACTTATCAGATGACGCTCTATTCTCCCAACGTATGGAACTTAATCATAAGACAAAGAATCATGTCCTTATGAGTCACCAAGTTATAAACGTGACATCTTTCTTGCGTCCTCTTCAAATAGCTCACTTTTAAAAACACAAAACTTCAACAAAATGAAAGAAGCTTTCCTTTCAGCTAAACATCACACATATTCAATTAACCTTATGCATGAAAACACTCAAATGCTGTCTCTTACCGTAAGCATCGAGTGGTAGTGATTTTTTTTCTTGTGTGAAGAGAAAAAAACAAGAGATTTAATGTAAATAAACATCTTATATTAAAATGCTTCCTTGAGCCAGCTTTCACATACTCAATCTCAACAAGCCTGCAGGGTGAGAATACTGTAAGCAACCAACTCATCAGGCAGTCAGCACATGTGCAAATGCAGATAAATGAACATCAGTGTATGAGCTCGAGTTCTACTGCTCACTCTTAGCTGATCACCACTGTGCACCTGTCCTATAGTACCCAGCAGGAGCAACTAAAATGTGTGTGTGTGAGTAAATACTTCTGTGTGTGTGTGTGTGTGTGTGTGTGTGTGTGTGTGTGGTGACAGGTCTGTAACTCTGTTTATCCCCTAATCCGCCCTCTAAGGGCGAGTGTGCTAAACACAGATTGCACACCCAGTGTAATCTACAAGGGCATCGTCACTAGCATACGTGCAGGAACATACGCAAACACACACACAGACACACACACACTCATGCTGGGTGGCCTTCAGCTACATCTGAAAACAATAAAACTATTGTATGTTCAGTTACACAAATGCATTCAGAAATCGGTTCGAAAGACTGGATAAAAAAAAAATCTAATTAAAAAGAACAAAAATAAACAGAAACATCTGTCTCCTTGTACAAATGCAAACACACAGACACACGTGCAGTGTGCAAGGGGGCCCTCAGCAGCATCTGATAATTCCATTCAACCAATCAATGCTCATCAGCCCACCGGCTGGGGGTATGTAGAGGAGGCTCTTAGTGAACATGTGCTCCTGACAACAAGCAAACGCACATATTTTCTCTCTCTAATACACACTACAAAACTCTCTGGCACTCACTAATTGCATTGCTTAGTTGCACTCATGCATGCAAACACATACAACTCACCTCAAAGAACAGGAATAATGAGGGATTTATATGCAACTTCCTCTCTATGCAAAAATTTTGCTTGGAGTAATACAGGAAAACACAAACAGAAGGACAATCACGGAGCTCGGTTATAAGCCTCGTTTTGCTTCATTTTCGACTCAATTTAAGCTATTTAAGATTTATATTTTCATTGTTCTTACTTGTTGGGAAATCTGTCACATTTGGTTTTCCATCCTGATGTGGAACGTCAAACACAGTTGTTTTCAAGTAGGTTACAACAGTTGAGGAGGAGTGTAAATGAAACTGTAATAAACATAACTGTTGAACTGGTTCTCACTGAAGTAGAAGTCTATCACAGAAGTGATTTGAGTCAGTACATCCATGTGGCACAAATGACGTCCTGTGAGATTAAAAAGGACTCAACACCCCCACCGCTCCGGGTATGAGCTACATTCATACATGCAATGATAAGGAAGTGTGCTTTTGCTCATTAGAGCATTTCAGTCCCCAGGTTCTGTGTCCACATGACAAATGAGCTGAGGGTGAAAGAAAATCTCTTTCTATCTTCCTTCATCTTTCCTGTTCTGATCTTTGCTCTCGCTTAAAAGCGTTGACTCTGTCCATCTTTCCCATAATGCCTTGCCATCTATGTCCCCTTTTTCACTGCTTTAATACAGTACTGTGTAGTGTACAATGCTTGTACCAAAAAGCTAGTTCTTTTCTTTGTCTGAGTCCTTTCATCTCCATCTTTACCTGCAGGCCTTTGTGATCCCACAATGACTCAAACATTTACAGACCCCATGGTCCTAATTAAGCTAAATAGAATATTGAGAGAACACAAAAGGAATGCTCTAGCATCCTGCGTCCGTGAGGATGTTTTATGAGCACTTGGAATGTCAGTGGCAATTTACCCGAGGGCCGGTCTCTTCTCCACAAAAAGCCCTTTTCAGCAGAGCAGGTCTACATCACTCAGAGTAAGCCATGCATCATCCCACGCTGTGGAGGACTGCAGAGTGCTTCTGATGCCAGAAGGCTAATGCTGTCTATCATATCCAGCCTTTGAGTTTCTAAAGTCAGTGCTTTATATTAGGATCTTGGAAGGCTGAGCACATGCAATGCTTTACATGTTTGTAAGGGCTGCCAAAACCAATGCAGTCCTTTTTATTTTTACCTATGAATTGGTAGCAAGATCAAAAAACTGTTGGTGTTGTAGAGATAAGGGCTGAAGGATATAACGTTTTACCACTGCACCTGCCATGTGTGTGCGCGCATTAGTCAGATTGTAAGACCTGCAATGCCAGGCAAGTGAACTGAATTGATCATGCTGCCACTTTTGAAGATAAAAACACTTGTTCTCACCTAAAAAAAAGATGTATAAACTCTGCAGTAAGTATTTATTGTGATTTTAGTTCACATGTGCCAATCTAATTTTGAAAACCGTAGATTAGTTAAAGCCTTGTGCCCCCTATAGATGTTGGCAGGGGCCGAAGTTGGGAACCAATGTGTTAGGAGATTGTTAGCTTAGAATTGCATAAAGCCTTGAAACTCCTGTAAAAGCAAACTTTCTTTTTTGCCAATGATAAAATACATTCCAAGAAAGCCTCTCTTTAGTTAAATAATGAAAGACTAAAGTCATGTTTCTTTATAACCCAAGCTGAGCTAGCTTAGTTGCTGCTAGAAACTAAGACACAGTAGCCCACGACATCCTGTACAAAAAAAGAAACTTCAGGTTTTTAACTGAAAAAGTTAGTCGTACATTTTAGAAGTGCTAATAAAGCTAATAAAATGACCAATATTCCTGCTGTAAAATAGCCTCTTATTTTATGTACGGCTCTACAAGAGGTTTCATTCTTCTCATTTAGCTCTCATCAGAAAAGTTATTGGTAGTTTTTAGCATTGTAGCATGCTTATCATGTCAAAGTTGGAGAAAGACTCAAAGAATTGCAGAAAAATATTGCTGAAAGAACCTTTCTACACACACTTTAGCAACCATCATCAACTAGATATTTAGTATGTCCAAATTATAAAGACATATACTGTTGCTTTTAAACTCTCAGCTGTATACCTCCTTACTGTCGATGTAGTATTTTCCACTTACTATCCACTGCCTGCTCCAAGCAGAGGAAGAGAGAGTGATGCATATTTCTTGAGAGGACAAGACAAGTTTTGAAGCAGATCTTTTTTTTTTCCCCCAAATAGCTCTCCCAAAGATGGGGATGTTTAATATGTGGAAGGGAAATGGCCCGATGAACCTTCCCCCAGCCTGGCACTGTTACATCCTGTTCCACGGGACATAAAAGTGTGTCCCTGTAATGTGCATAAAATCATGATGCCTTCAGCAATGTACTGTGCAGTGCTTGATAAGATACAAGGAGGTTAGTAAATTACAAGAGCTTTGTCTGGCTCTGTCTGCAAGAGTAGAAGTCTTTCTATTTTTGGTTGGGTAAGGAATCAGAGTTCAGGGATCTATCTTGCAGATAATTTTTCACTAAAAAAGTGAATAAGATGTATTATTCCTCCATATGTCATTTGCCATCCTGCATATAATGGATGTTATGACAGTTACTTAGCTACTTAATGACAACTAGCACAGCTTCAGAGATCATAATAATCTAATACACCTGCACAGTGAAACTTTACCTACCTCTGTATCCACGTCTTTAGACTAAATCTGGATATCTGTACCACAAACTATCTGTGCATGGGTATGTGCATTGTACTTAGAGCCAATCATATAGCATTTACTGGTGCCAAAGCCAGAATCTAAATGCTGGGAAAGGAAAAGTGAACTCAGTTACACCTCTACGTGGGAGGTAATACAAGAACCTTATCGTACTTCCATTTCTATTATCCTGCAGAGAATGCAAGCACGCTGGCAGCAGCTCACACTCTTGTTTATTTGCCTTTTATAGATTTTTTTCTCTCTGTCTCACTTTTTTGTTTTTTTTCTAATGGAAACCGGCACAGTGCCACCTGCCAAATTGTGCTGGTAGAGAGAGAAACACAGAAATAAAAAAAATAAAAAAAATAAAAATACGGCCCTTTTGTGAGTGTGTGTGTGTGAGAGTATGCAGGTGTGTTTCAACTTGAGGGAGAGCAAAAGACAATATGTGTGTGTATGTGTAAATGAGGGAGAATGTTGTGGACTTTCACAGCCTGTTAGTTGAGTGCTGCTGTCAAATGAGCTCACTGTGTAAAAATAAAAAAAACAAAAGAGGAAAAGAACGGCAAGCCAAGACAACAGGCCATCTGACAAATCATAACATGATCTTTTTGAATGATCTTGTTCTGTCATGCCATATTGGCCTGGTGTAATAATGCTAGATGGCCTTCACAATCAAGTATGTGCTTTGGGCCTTTTTGCTTATTTTCTAAGCCAAGAATGTGGTTAATAAAGGAAAAACGATAGACACATTTTTGCAGGAATACAGAATTGAGAGATATGTGGATTAATGTTTCAGAGAGCTGATAAATGCCATACTGTACATGCAAAAAAAAAAAATGTATACATATATGTCATGGCTAAAAAACAAGTCTCTTTAGCTAGCCACTTCAACCAGCTCTCATGGTTTGTTATCATCATGAGTGCTTGTAGAGCCATCACCTTTCAATAGTGACTCATCCTTATGACCAGCATAGGCTGGATTGCCACTTCACTCAAGATGGGTTAGAAGTGGTTTTTTTTTTTGTTTGTTTTTATTCTTTTTGACTTCAACCACCACTCAATAAAGCCCATCATTGTGACACTCTTGATGCATGATTTATTCATCATTTGCTAAAATATGATCCCCAACAGTGTTATATTTTCAGATCTGGGGCTTTCTTTTATCTTTTGATTATGAATTCAGGTACCCTGTTGTGCCTAAAGTCCTAAATTATCTAAATGATGGTAAGTTGTCTCTCAAACCTCTGAAGTATAGTAGTAGTCATTAAAAATGTTCTAGGGTTGTAAATCAGAATAAAATGCTTAATTCAAAAGGACAACAATCCACATAATGACATACCAGCTCCCATCGACAGTATTCTTATGAGGATTGGTCTCTGTGAACGGATATCTGCCTAAAAGTTGAAGCTAACAATCCATAATAGATCAAACATTTAAACTTGAGTCACAAATCCCCTTGATGCTGTTTGGCAAAAGCAAATCAGCGTCCAGATTCCCTGAAACGCCTCAGGTAATGATCGATCCATCCTCCAATCAACCATGAAAAAAAATCAAAAGTTTTTTCCTCTTGACAATAGACCTGACAAAGTTTGATGTTTTACAAATCTGCATTGCAATGTTATTCCGGCCATGTAATTCACCTAAATTGCAACTACATTACATTGAAATAGGTTGCTTTTTGGTGCACATGCCGCTCTAGTGAGCCCGAGTGAAGCCAAAGTCGTTTAACGCTAACCTCTGTCTTCACCAGAATTACGGGCCCAAAGGCATATAGTGATGAACAAAGCAGGAAAGTTATTAATTATTGCTAAAGAACCTAAAACTTGACAGGTGTAGAAAGAGCAACTAAGGAAGGAACTGTACTTGGACAACTACTAATTTCAGAGGTTTCAGGGGTTGTTGTGTTCTACACAATGATAGATGATGAATGCCAAAAAGGTTCCTAGATTGATCAGCATTCAAAGTTAACTGTCTATTCAAGGGCTTTTACAGCAGAGAGCAGTGATTGTGTATACTCTTGAAAATTGTCCCTTTTCAAGAACATGATTCATCATTACCTGGGATGAAATGGATGTGGATACCCACTTATTTGGTGTGTGTGTGTGTGTGTGTGTGTGTGTTAATTTGTGTGTGAAAGAAAGTGAATGATGTGCGTGGGTTGATGCATTAGCAACAACCTCCTTTTGCTTCATAAAAAAAAAAAAAAAAAAAAAAAAAAAAAACTGCTTTAAAGGGTGTGTAGAAAAATAATTCAACAGGTTTATGAACACAAAACTCAACACATGGCAACGCATCCTGGTGCTGGATTTCAGATCTGTCATTACATGGGTTTTTGTTTGTCTTTTTATTCAGCAGGCTATTAACCTGCTCTTTGGTAAGTGATATAATACAATCAGTCTTTGAGTCTAAATACATATATTTAATGTCCTGTGAAACAATGCCCATTTTTAGATTATGTTTTATGCTTTCCCAACTCCACTTCCCCATTGGGTTTAATTTACAGCAGGTATCTGCTTTGTAAGGATTAAATGTCTGTGTAATTTCTGGTAAACATAATTGCTTAATTTTCTGGGGATGTATGAACAAGAAAATGTTTATTAACGAGCAAGGACTTTATCATACCAATAGAGCCAAATTGTGAATTTATGTGAAGAATACAACAACCCAAGAAAACCTCAAATTGATAGCTGTTAAAGTCCAGCTCTTACTTAGTTGCTGTTTCTACACCATGCTTTTTGCATTCACTGTTTTTGGTTAAACAGAATAACAATAACAAGGTGCTCTTAGACAATGTGAAATGATCACATTTGATAGAAGTAAATGACAAAGTCCACTTTGGGTGATGATCAGGGGTAAATGGATTAGTTAAAAAAAAGCAGGATTTTTACACAGAAGCCTTGGGTTTAAATCCAATGTAAAATGAGTCAACATTGAGGTATCTTTTACACTAACACCATGTTGCTTTCTCAAACTTAATAAAGTAGACCAAACTTCTGACGAAAATTAGCGTCTCAAGTAATCAGTCTCAAGTAATCAGTCTCAAGTAAACCATGTTGCCCATGAATAATTATGTAGATGATTCATGTTTATAAGTACCTTAAAAGATAATTTACAATGTTTAACCATTTTCTGGATTTATTTCGGCACCAGGAACAGTTTCATTTTGCTTTTGGAGGACATTAGGGGCTGTGTGGTAGGGTAGGTAGTATCAGTGGTGTCACTGCCTGGAGCTTGCATGTAAGGAGCCCGGGTCTGTTGAGGGTGGCGATGCTTTTTTCGGCACAGTCTGCCATTTGGTATTGGCATATTGGCTGCTAGTGTTGCAAGGCATGTTGTTAGACATTCAGACATGAGTATTTTTTACTTTCAATGTTTCATAACATTTTTAGAGAGTACACTTTCCCAAATGTAATTAGGAGCCAGAAAGGGCTGCTTGCATTTCCCCTCATTGTGGTATAGAGCCTCAAAGTAGTGGGGAAATAATACTTAAACATGAATGTGTTATCATGAATAGGGATTTTAAATGTATCCAGTAACCCTACAAAGGTGCCTGCAGCACACATAGCCATACATCAAAATCAGTCATCCATTTATGTAAACATGCACCAACAAGTAAACACACGCATGAAAGACAGTGCAGAGCACTATGTTTCCAGCCAGCCAGATTGTATCAGTGTGCTAGCTTTCGGGCCCTGCGGTGCCATCAGATAGCATTTGATAAGAGTGTGACAAGCTGAGGCAGCAAAGGTCAGGACATGATGGCAATAAGGGCAAAAGCAGCCCGACTCACTGTGCAAGGGAGGAAGATTGTTGGCTGCCCAGGTCAAAGATGACACAATTGACCAAAGCAAGAGATGCTTCAGGAGATCTGCAGTTTCAGACCCAAAGTGTTTGGCTCGTCTTTTGTCTGATTCAATTGTACAAATGTGCAGGAAAGGAAAATGTGCTTTTGAGAGACAGCTTTCCCTATGCAATGTGACAGTTTTTACTATATAATATATTTGGAAGCGGCCGGTTTAAATACAGGGACAGAACTGATGAAGGACTGGGGCTTTTCCATGAAATTTGGGGAAGGTCCTTATAATTACAGCCTGCTGAATTTTTTTTTTTTTCAATCTTAATGTCACACATTGCTGTAAGGTCATGGGAGTTGAAATTTTAAGACAATCCAAATAGCATGTGTCTCTGCCAAGCAGATTCCAACAATCCTCCCATTACACACACATCGTCATGCGTCGCCGCTCAGCTCTGAGTTACAAAGGAAGCAGGGTGGGGAAACATTAGCAGCAGTTGGATGGGCTGGATGCATAAAAATATTAGAGAGTGATTTATGGGCCGTGTCTATAGCCAGTTCCGGGCAAACAACATTTTGTAAGCAAAGGCCCATTCTGGCATCTCTATCCATAATTCTGGCTCAATGGGTGACAAGCAAAAACCTTTGAAGAAAGAATCTTTCAACATCAATCGAAAGTTGTGTAACTGGGAGATTTTGCCACTCAAGTTAAAGTTCAATTTTAAACCTATCCCCATCATATCCTTACACCAAAGTGGCTAAACAGCAAAAACAGCAACATATTAGATTCAACGTTCACAAGAATAAGATAAAATCAATTACACTCAGAATATTTCTGAGTGACATTTCAGAATCTGCTGATGATAACTATTTCAAAGACTGAAAATTACTGAGAGCCAATGGATTTCGAGCAGGTGTTCAAAGGATAGTAGATACATATTGTGCTTTCCAAGTTGATTATTTTAATTACAATGTGTGACAGCAAATAACCAATGAAGACAAAAGGTCTCAACGCAAGTAGCAGCTGCTGTTTGCTATATATTGGTTGAACAAAGATTGTTCTGTTCAGCTACACTTGAGACATTGCAGTAACAAATACTTTATTCAGTCTCAGAAGATGTGGAATCCCACTAAGTGACTGGCTGCAAGGCTGTCTATCAATGCACTGCTACAGAAGAAGGTTTATCATTACGGCGTCAGGCGCTTTTTGTTCCACAGAACAGTACTATATGAATAGACATAGAGCAAATAACTGTTATTAGATGTCTGGGAAATGAGCACTGTGTATGCTCTTTTGTTATTAGACTGTACAGTATGTATTAGACTTTTCTATACGCTCCATAGGAGAACTAAATTATTATTTTCTTTGTCATTGGAATACAAAAAACAATAATGCATTTACTGTACATCAACATCTGTGGGTCAAGCTGTCTTTCTGCAGTGGTTGAGCCAGTATGTACACGACATACATTGGATGTGTGACATTGTTTCTTACTCAGGTGGACTTTTAAAGACACACAGCTTCATTGACACTGATGTCTATAACTGTACAGTGTCAAGTGTTCACCACTTAGACAGCACTACATAAGACACAGGACCAGAGATTGGAAATTGTTTTGAACTACAACAAAAGAGAACCTGTAATAGCTGAAGGCAAGTCCAAAACAAGATCATTGAGCGGCGTAGGTTGAAGTCCCGAGCGTGACGGATCAGAAGCTAATATTTAATGTCCCGTGTTAGATGCATCTGGTCGCCTATCCATTATGTTTGCCACTGGACCCTTTTCATAGGCTACAAGATTATCTTATCTCTAATATTGAGATGGAAGGCTTTTGCTGATAATAAACATTCTAGATTGGCCTTAGTGTTCAACATAGTTCAAGTTATTTACAAAGTGTTATCTATAAAACCATGTTTACCAAACTATTATGTATTCTGTAGAAGCCATTTGACGAATTAGGTGTTTGAATGAGCAGCACAGCCTACGGCTATGTAACAGGTTTTGTTACTTTGAAGCATTAAAGGGCTTTTTTTGGTCCCTGCTTACTTAAAAAGCTCCTAGAAAATTAAAAATAAACCCTTGAACGAATGACCTTCACATTTACACAAAGGTTTAGCCTTTTGTATTATTTAAATCTGACTCTTCTCAGTCCTCAATCTTTAATTAGGAACTATCAAAACTTATTTCAGCTGTATTAAGTAACTCCTGGTGATTAGAAGTTCAAACAAAAGTTGTTCATTTTATACTGCCCCTTTATGCAGCATATCATTTCAGCAACTATATATAAGAAGCCATTTTAGCTTCCTTCTTAAGCTTACAGAGGGGCAACAACAACATCGTCCAGCAACTTCCACCATCTCTGATTTTTTATCATTTGAGACAATTCTTTACATTTCTTGGTGTATTTGTTTTTATAAGTTGTAGCAGCACTATCCATGACAGCAGCATTTGTCATATCTCCAGAAAAAAAATACAATTTATGTAAATTATTCACTCTTTTTATGAGTGTTAAGTGTGAGTTTTCCAACCAATGCAATGAGAGTCATCACGTTAGGTTATACAGTTATCAGAGGTACCCAGCACCTTCCTTGGCTCCTGTGAGTGTGACAATTCACACAAGAGGAAATGTACAAACTGAAGGTTGTTGATACAACAGGGCGCCTAAAGCACTTGATGTTGCCCCTTAGGGGTTAAAGCCAGAGGCAGCAGGTGCTCTTTCGGTGACATCAGCTCCCCATAGAGTGGGTTGGATGGTTTTGTGTAGGACAGATTTCAGTTTTGTCCGCGCCCTCTGCCCTGGTTCTGCCTTCAGGCTGTAGCAGCCAGCCTTTTTTTAAAACCAGTTTGTTTATTCTGCTTGCCTCCTCCATCTTTCTACTGCATCTTCTGCACACAAAAGCTGAAAACAGAACACTAGCTGCTGCTGATTTAATACTGGCTTATGAGTTTTTAGACAAGGTTGCTGGTTGCTGGTATGTATAAACGGCTCAGTGTGTGACTTCACCATATGAATCTTTTTTAACCTAATGCTGAGAGATGTCTTTGGCTCTTTTTTTATTCCACTAGTTTCTTCACATCGCTGTCACTGAAAAGCAGCAACAACAAACAAAGTGCAGTGTGCTCTGTGAGAGCTCAAAGGTAGAAAAGTTCTAACACATACTGTCATGCAACTTTGTCTTGTCCAACTAATTGGGTATGAATCTTGAAAAGTGCTTCTTTACAGCTTTAAAATCGCTACTATGATCTTACATTTGTTAGAAGCTAAACTGTTAACACATTTGATATCTCCTGACTGTGAACGCAAACTGTAAGTTGCTCATCACTCCTTGTCGTCCACACGTTACCATGGCAACATTCTGTAGACATACAGTACTGAACGCTCTGAGCCTATCTCTTGGCAGATCCAACAATGTAATTGTCCATCCCCAGCACCCCAGGATGAATCTAGGAGAATGAATCCAGGATGAATCTAGCAGCGGATGTGCTGCAGGATCACCAGCCACTCAGAACAACTGTCACATATTTTACCCTTGTAGCCTTTGGAAATCTACAGTACGTACACGCTCGTACACACCTACATCATGTGATTGAACATACATACATGCATGCATTCATGGATACGCAGTCAAGAATAGAACTTGGATGTTAAAGGGGAAGCAGCGAGTATCGAGGAGACACTTTATGCACAGTCTCACCACAAGGTCACAGCCCCGCAGGCAGCAGCAAGAGCAGCAATAACGGCTCTCTATCTCCCGGCCCCATTTAACTGACTGATGCTTTTTGACATGTCGGAGCAATCGAGCCAGTTAGCCTGTGGGAGGCTTCAATAAGGACCAGGACTTAATGCAGCAGAGAACTTTGCAAAGTCCTGATATGAGGTTACAGCCAGAGTTGCATTAATCTAGGAGAACATGGCAAAAGGGCAGTCATACTGAACCCGACTTTCATAGAGCTGCTGATGATTAGTTTGGTTGAGGCGTGCTCAGACAGAGTTTTACCTTTTTGAAGATTTGTAGTTTTGTTAATCAGCCCAAAAATGAAGCCAATACATATGCAGCTCTCCTTACTGTTGGCTGCAAAAACTAGGCCTCCTTAATGTAACAGATAGGACATGAGTCAAACAAAAAAATATATATATACATTTTTTTTATACAAAGAAAAAAACATGCTGTCATTATAGTGTGTTTTATGCTGATTTATGTATCAGTGACAAGGTTTCTAAAAAAAAAAGAACTTTGCACTCTTTATTTGATGCTAAAAAAAGGAGGATAACATCATGATTGACAGCTCTGTAACCCTGCGGCGCTCATATAGCGTGTACAGTCTCTATATACATGTATTGCTTAAACGTGTTTACATCGTCAAAATGCACATTAGAAATGGTTTAAGCTTTACCTGTTGCCAGTATTGTGCTTCACACACGTAAACGCATCTTGCTCCAGTATGATAATGAAATAAAGGACCAGAGCTGTGAGTGACACGCCTGCCGCACTATTTCACGGCTCGTCCGACAGGCCCATTTCCTTGCAGCAGGCATGCGATTCAGCCGAGGCTCCTATATAACTGCCACCGCCACCTTGCATCGGCCCTCCGTACCTGATTTATGGATAAGATGGGGTGTAGTTATACACTCCCCCAGGGACCGAGCCTATTTGATTTTGTCAGGGGCAATTAAACAGTCCAGGATCGGGCTTGCAAAGTGTTATATGATGAAGCATGAGGAGAAAGTGGTGATGGTTTTTATTTTTTCAAAGCTTGGTGATTCTTGATTTTGCTGGGAAAAAAAAGGTCCAAGGGGGAATAATGTTTTGAAAGGAAGTGAGTATTGCGCCTAAAAGTAGTTTTTATTTTTGCTTCAGCTTCAGTGAAAAGCAATCAAGCACTTAAGCTTTGTCTGACTTCTTGTCAATCCTAGAATACTTTTTGACATTTTCCTAGTTCACCAAAGTAGAGGATTGAGTTTGATGGCGGCCCAAAGCTTGTTTGATGGAGCAATAGAAGAAAACAACAACGTTGCACCAGACAGACCTTGAGGTTGCCTGTGTACCATTTCTCCCCCCCACAGCGCGGGTGCATCATTGTCTGAGCCGTAGCAGTCAAAAATGACAAGAGAGGGTGACACTGAAAGGTCCCAGAGTTCAGCTGCTTGAAAATGTCACCAGGCTGGCTCTGACAGTACACCACACAGGGAGAGGTGGATACGACAATAAAACAACCTGAAAGTGCCACAGATCTCTTTCACAAACACACACACACACATGCGCTCAAGGACGTGTGCAAATTCTCTATTCTCCTCTATCACAGACTACTTTTTTGTTAGGTTTATTCTAAAGCATAAACACAGAACGATTCTGTTGTGTTAAGTGAATTGATGTTTCATAGTAAATGCTTTTGCAATATCCTTGTCTGTTTAAAATTATAAAGGTTTTGGATTATTTTAGAGGGAAAAGGCAAAAACAAACGACGGGGCGAAAAAAAAGATTGTACCTACCTTCACAAATTAGGAAAACCACAATAAGCATTTTCTGAGGAAGTATTTAATAACACTTACCTGGTCAAAAATTCACTAAAAATTATAAAATCGGACAATTAATGATCTCATTAGTTGCAGGACAAATGCATGTACTGTCCTAATCTCATCAATCTCGTTTAAAAGATAATGCATTTGAATACAAAATCTATAAATAAGGGAAACATTTTGGGTGTAAGAAGCTTTCAGATTTGAGTTTTTCAGTCTGAATAGATTAGAATAGAATAGAAATTTCCATTAGTGTCCCTGCAGACATTTGGTGTATGCAGATAAAATTCCATGTGAAGAACTAATGATCTAGAAGTCATCGGACTTAGTGCATTACCAGAATCCATTTGACTGCTTCTGACACTGATTTAGATTTTTATTGATTTGTATAAAGATTTTTTTTAATAAACATGAATAAAAATGTATCTGTGCAGCTAACAATGGGCTTACAGATGTCATCCCTCAGTTCTTAAACATTCGGCTGGTTGTTTTTAATGTCTGCAGCCTTTTTTTCCTGTGCTTTCCTTTTTATCTTTCTGTATTTTTGTACAATATTATCTCACCATTTTAAGAAAAGTGCAATATAAATAGTTGATGATAATAATGATAACTCCAACTCAATTTTTGCTTTTCGTTTTTAAAGTACGCTTGTTTTCTGTTCAATTTATTTTGCAGAGAAAGCCCTCTATCGATTATCCAAACACAGTATCTGCTGGCAACACTTGTAAAACCCCCCCAAAAATATGCTCTTCTTTTTGGAGACAAGAAGGCTGCTGCTGTACATTCAAAGCATTTAACCACTGAATCACACATGTTGTTATTGTGAAGCCGTAACAGTTAATTAAAAATGTTAACTCTGACCACCAATATGCATTTAAAACATGATCAAAATCAACACTAATACATTTCAGTGTATTAGGTGTGTTTCTTCATATGGCAGACTAGTGGGTCAAGGTGTAATATCTAAACTGTTGAAGCGCACTTGCTGTTGCCGTGGTAACCACAAGGGTCAGCCATTTAATCAAGGCTGAAATGTTAATTACAAGTGTTATTTGAATGATTTACAGAGAGCTATTCATCTGTACAATCTACTGAAAATATTGGGTGAATTCCTTGAATAAAATTCAGACATATGCACTTACATAGTAAGGATGATAGTCCATCTAACATCAGCCATAATGTTTCTGAGTGTGTGAGCATAAGTGCACATGTAGAAGGGTTTGGTCTGAAAGTTAGGTGTGAATTCAACATAGGGGTTTAACTGCTATGATATGTGACTGGGAGGAGGAGAGAGTAAAGCCAAAACGTCTCTCCTCATTAGCCCACACTCCCCTTCTCCCTGCACCGCTGACAGAGAGACTCACATCCTACCTCCACCAGTCAGCTCTCTCAGTATGGCATCAGTCCATCCGCATGAGTAACTGTAAAACTCTTCCCTCCAGTCAAAATCAGTGCATCCGCTTGATCCAATTGGCCACGCACGTCAGCATCACCTTGTGTGAACAGAGGAGATAAAGAAAAATGGTTCAGCGTCTGAAGTGTGGCCAAGTCCTGGAGCTCTGCAGTGACAAAAATTAATGTAAAGTACATTCCCCCCCGGGTGTCAACTTATTGTTTCAGCCACTAATCTTTCCATGCTGTCAACCTTGTTTGTGTCATGCCTGTAGTTCCTCTGAATTTGCTAGACAACTATAACAGTAGAAAGCATGAGGGATAAGATACACCTGTTGAAGTATGGAGGCCTTTAAACAAATGAAACTGCCAGACTTATGCAAAACCTTAAAAGGAAAATCAAATTTTATTATGGACTTTAGTCTACATTTAAAAGAGAGTTTATTTAAATTTGTATCAATACAATGGTGGCAAAAAAACATTTAAACTCGGAAAGAAAGCCACCCAATCAAAGTCAATGCCATAGATTATTTTGAAAGGGGATTTTTTAATCTCATGTCATGCTTAACTTTGGTTAATCATAAAAGAACAGTTTTTCAATCAATGTGCAGTCGCTTCGGTGCAAAAAATATTGCAATGTATGACACTTTTTTTTAATAAAGACATATGTAAAAATGTGGCCTGCAACTCCAACTAAGACAGTTGTTAGTTTTTCTTTTTGCTAACGACGTATGTTGCTATGTGCCGAGTTAACACTGCCACATATGTTGTCTTAAGGGAAAAACGATGTCCATTGCATGCTGCCCCTAAGATGAGTCATTGACAGTAAAAGAAAGAAAACAGAGCAGTAAACACAGAAGCTTTTTCATACAATATTAAGCTGATAGGTACGGGAGACTAGCAGCTAACAAACATATACTTACAGCAAACACACATACACATACAGAATGCAGTACAGCCATAGTTACTGTAACAATGGGTAAAAACAATGAGGACCATCACAAAGGGAACATTTATTCTAAAGAAAGGACAGTATATTTATTTAAATAGCATAGTGGGAGACTGAAAAGAAAGGACAGTATATGAATTCCCTTTAACTGTTCCTTAAACATTCGTGCAGAACAGCTGTATAGTACTAGCACATAAAAAAAGAAGCTAATCTAGCCATCATTAAATTATTCATTTATTTAAACCTTGGCGTTTCTACAAAAATCCCTTCGATTAAAATGAAATATTGAATACTTGGGGCTCATATACCTACAGATACATTTATAGTCCTTTTCAGTTCTGAGATAGCAAGAGCTTTATGTTTTCCATCTACCCCTTACCATGCCTCAGACTACTTCAAAATTGGGTAGCAGGAGCATGAATACAGGAATCACAGCCATACATTGAAGGTAACATGAAAAAAAACAAGTGCAAATAGACGATAACATTGGAGCAGACACAGGCACAGCTAAGAGGTTTCCCTGGCAACCAGAGGCCAGGAAATGGCTTGTATTGAGCGACGGCCGGTAAAGTGCATATGACCATTTGACCACATATTGAATCACCCTGCTTGTTCAAAAAATGATTTTTTTTTTTTGTTATTTAACAGAAATGCTAAACAGATTCAATGTGGAAACAAAAGGTAGAAAATACCAAAAATTCTTGTAGGCTATGTGTGTTTAAATACTCAGCTCGTTCCTAACAGCTTGTGTAGTTTCTTTTATGGCTTACGGAGTCTATGATAAGAACGCTTCCACAGATGTTATCTTTGAGCAGCACGACAATGAAATCATGAGTTTCCAGGTATCTGTTTTCAGAAGACACATTATGGCAAAGAGGATTTTACACCCAAAAGCACTGTGGTGTTAATTGGAAGAGCTGTTGTTATCCTCCAGTCATAGTTCCGCTTTGTGTGAAAGCGGAACTAAGCGTGAAAAAATGTTGACGATATTAACCCACAGCAACTCTATACCATCATGTGATAGCTGTTAAATTATTAGCTACAAGGCAGAGCATGTGTCAAAGTGAGTGAGAGTGTGATTGCATATCTTGGATGTAGCATAGATTAATTTAGGACTATCACGTTTGCTAATAAGTTTGAAATGAAGCCCTCTCTCATGTGCATGCATGTCCAATTAGTGGAGCGTTAAATTCAGGATGGAATGTCTTCCTGTTGCAGTTTGCCAAATGCAGCAGCTGAGCACTAGTCATGAGCTGTCAATTCAATCAGGAACTCTCTGTCAGTGTGTCTTGCTCTTGCAGAAAGGCAGGGGAAATGGACCCCCCCGGGGGGAATCTTATACCTCACGGTGGTTGGTATCTTTAGAGGGCTCGGCAAGAAAGAAGGCAAAGTAAATGTAGAAGTTATTTAACTTCCAAGCAAGCCGACATGTAAAAAAAAAAAAAAAAAAGTATACCCCAGAGGATCCTTCCTTTTTGAGGAAGAGAATTACTTAAGCAACAAACAGCCATATGAATTAAATCAGACATTCTTGCTGATGTTAAAGCATTTTTTTGATTAAGTTGCTTGTGCATCATGCGTTTGTTTTTACACAAGCCCCGTCTTCAATTGATGCTCTTTTGTTCGGCTGTGCTTCAGGAAAAAAAAAAAAAAAAAGGAGCATTCCATCTTCTCAGAATCGAACACTCTGGCTCCATGTTCACTTTAACATGCTTTCATCAAAGTGCAGTCAGAAACAATGTGCAGAGGGATTCATCATTTCCTTTAGAGAAATTATGATGCGGATAACGATACATTAAAACAAAGATGCCGTCATGTCATTTTAAGAATTGTAGCCATATTTCTTTCCAATAACCTTGGTATTCATGAGCATAAAAAATCTAAGTACACTTCTGATAAAGCTTATCACGGCTGTAGACATGAGGCCAGCTCTACAGTTGGACAGATAGTGTCATCTGCAGAAATTAGAGGTCTATGTGAGGGGGAAAACATGCACCATAGTTTGGGGGGAATAAAGAAAAAAAAAGGGGTGGGGGGGGGAGTGATCTGACAGTGTGCATGTGCAGTTGTGGGAGTTGCAGTCACTTCAGTAAGGGTGACTCTCTTTGGGATGAACATCTTGATCAGTGCAAGGGGAGGATCAGGAGGCTGGAAAAAAACAGCTTGTACAGAAGGTATAATCAGCCCCAGCTTTGGCAGAGAGAGGCAGCGCTTTATTACTCGTCTAAGGAAATGTATAATTGAGCGAGTCGCTTCATCCACTTGCTGCAAAAACTGGCAAGACAGACGCATTTATTTAAAGGGAAATCAGGCAGGGGAGCTGAATGACATGGGAGCTGAGGACCTGAGGTTTGTAAAACACTTGCAGATTTTGCACAGCAGCTCTTTTTCTGGGTTAAAATTTTATTTCCGAAATCCCTGGAAATAGTGGAGAATTTTGTGCTTTACCTCCCCCGGGTTCATATTAAATGAGAACACTGAGATCAAACTTTCCTGGCACTTTCAATTAGATGCCATTCCACTTGAGCCCACTTGATCTTGTATGTACAAAGCTATGCGCTGCATTTAGTTCAGATTTAGTTTGTTTTATTAAAACATAGACTGGAGGTTTAAAGGAATGTACACACATTGATGTCCATATCGGCACTATCTGATAGTCAAATGTTAAAATTGTTCAATTTAACCCTTGAAGAACCGAGAGGAAGAAACCTCCAATCTATTGCTACTCAATAGAATGAAAGTGGCTGCAAGTGCAAATTTAATACAGAATTGCATAGGTTAGAGTGTATAGTTTAGAGCTGTAAGTCTGTCTGTCTTAAACCATCACCATCATTCAGTCTCTCTCTATTCCAATGTGTCTGCTTTAGTTTTTTTTGCCCGTTTAAATGACATTTGTGTTTTCTCATTGGTGGATTTTATGTTGACTCTTTAAAACTAATATAACAAACAATTTAGCCCTTTGTAAATAAAAAAAAAAAAACCTGTACAATATGATTTCTTACTCTACAGAGCCTTCATTTTTTTTTTTTTTTATCATATCGGTTAGAACAAAACATAACTCAACATTATAGAAAGGGGAACAGAAGGGGTTTCATTTCCACAGCGCTTTCTGCATCATTAACGGTGGCTTTGATTAATGGTTTACATACACCCAAAGCCCCACCTGTGAGAATCGCAATAAAGACGATCATTTGTCGGGGCCGCAGCCACCTTCCATTCCCTCACGTAGACAAGAAGAAAAAGCAGCAAGGTAAAGGCACAGGGGGTTAATTTACACTTGCACCTGTACTAAAGTCACCACTGTTGTAAATATTGTGACTTTTTAATCAGCAACTTTGGTGCCAGTGCAGAAGGGGCACACAGTAGGCGTGTTCGATGGGAAAAATAGCCTTGCATCAATTCTCCTGCTCTCTTCCGACCTCTTCGCTGTTTGCAAGCAACCCATGTAATCCATCATGGAGACATTAATTATGTGCTAGGCTCTTTCAGGACAAAGACTCTAATGAAGGGCCTGTCAACACACGCCTTATCCCAAAACAGTGCAGTCATGGAGGTGGAGGAGATGCTCCTGCTGATCCTCCCCACTTGGATCCGATTTTGAAGAGCAAAGCAAAAAGAGGCTAACTGCGTTTTCACGAGATACTGCTTGCTCAGTTTACACCTGGAAAGGCAAATTCTAATGGATAAACATGGGCCTCTTGGGAAGAGCTAACTTGCTGTCAAACTTGATTCATTACAATTAGCATGTTAGGAGGCTATTTTTTCTATTCTTGTAACAAATGCGTCCCAATTTGTGATGCTAATTAACTTAATGTTTTAGAAAAAGATGCATAAAACTCAATTTCTTGATCATTTGGTGTTAGAAACAGACAAAGAAAACAAAGTGAAAAATGTCATATGTCAAGAAAAAAAGTTCTATGTCAACAGCCATTTGCATTAAAATAGTTGTTGTCAGGAAGCTCTCAATGGTAGAGAAGAACCCCATAGAGGATAAAATAAATATGACATAACACAGGGTTTGACATTAACCATGCATGAATTGCCCAGGGCTGCTAAAAATTAGTATTTTGGCCACCATATTACAAATGGTGGACCCAAGTTTTATAACCGTACTTCTAGCCTTTCCCAACAAAAGTTCAACAAACATCACTATTCCTTCACTCCAGCGTGAACAAACGTTGATGCGCCAGCTTTTACTTCAACAGCGATGGACCAGCGATGTGTAACAGAAAGACTACCAGCAACTGAAATCTGCATCCTCTGGTTCGGTTGCTATTTTGGTGGTTTAAGGGCTTTTAGAAGCAAAACAGTTCACTATTCCTTTCAGTGCTTTTGATCTATCTAGCTATTGCAATACTTGACCTTAACCACTATTACATTTTCAAACATCTCTATTTTTGTCTTTTATATTTTCTGAAGGGAATCATGGGCTGTTAAAAATAAATTAAAAATGTTATGTTTCTAGTTTTTTGATAGGAAACATGAGCAACTTGGTCCCACTGCTTGGAGGTTACATTTGGAGAACCAACATATTTAGTAACGCTAACAAATTAAGGGGGTTTGTTGACCCCATGGGGCGTGTGATTAAAAATATTAGTGGATATACAGTAGTAGTTCATCAACTCTATCCAGACTTGAATTTGTTACATGAGGAATGTCGTTATTATTTTCTGAAGTCGCATCAAACTAAAAGTGTAATTTTAAATAAAGAATTTCAAGTTGTGTAAGCAGTGAGGAGTTCCAGTTTTATTCTTTAAAAATCACTGAAATAACATCCTCAACTGAACAATCCATCTCAAGACAAGGCAGTTTGTCAACCTTCATACATCATTACATGTAATTTTTAACATTTTGGACTTTTTTTTAAATCATAAGCAAATATTGGGAGAAAATCAAAATGTATGATTTTTCAGCTTCTTAGTTCTTTGTCTCTAAACCAGCGTGCAACATGCTGCCCCTCAAACCTTGCACTTTTTGTAGAGTGTCTTGAGATCACATTTGTTATGATTTGGTGCTATACAAATAAAGATTGACTGATTGACTGCTAAGTACTTTGGCAACTCTAATGCTGGGATTTTTTGTGCTCTTGCTCTTAAACACTGGCACAGCTTGTACATTGTAAAAACAACTTCCAACGTTCACAAGCTTTCAAGGTCCATGTCAAGGTAGCATATTACACAAAGAAAGTCAGTAACATGCATTACAAATGCATTACTAAAGACTTCTGAACAACCCCTGATAATAATGTTATCTTGAAATGGCGTAACAATTTGCCAAATGTTTTACAAAAGTTAAATCAGAGAAACAAGACATAAGAGGATAGGCTTATCAGCAATTTATTCATTGCCAAGAGTAAATCAAAATGTAAAAATTGACACTGGTTATATGGCCGTACTATAAATATGGAGTTAAAGCCAGCATGTGATTAGCTTAGCTCCATGGAAAGCTTGGAGAAACCAGCATGCTAAGATGTCTCCTGTCAAAGTTCATACAAGTGCTTGCTAACATTTCTAAAGGTCATTAATTAAAACATGTGCCTTTGTCAGGAAATGCATAATAGTGTGAAATCCACAGGTTGAGGCCTTATTTGGGTACTGTGTGCTGTACTAATTGCTAAGCTAACTGTACCTGACACACAGACATCAATGTATCAATCTTCTCATCCAACTCTTGTATCGAACTTTTCTTGTTTCACCTGTAAAGCTGCTTTCAAGTCCATTGGGATCAATAATCATGTGCCCTAGACAGACATGACAAGTCAGCCAGACAAAGCACCTCCCTGCCAGTCGGCCACAACGATACAGAAGTGTGGAGGCGGTGTGATGGATTGAAGACAGAGCCAGGACTGTACTGCTGCAGGTCTGCTCTGTGTTTCAGATGGACACCTCACAACAGCCGCAGCCTCGCTGAGCTCAGAGCCTCGGAGGCTTTGAGAGATGGCTCAAGGTGTGAAACTCGAGCCATAACTGAGCCGAGTGGGCTTTTGTTTCATGGCTAATTACCGCTGACTCCTGGCTCTCATCCTTTCCCCCCACACCCCCCTTGGCTTCTTCCTACCTCCATCACCCCTCTCTGCCTGCTCCGTCTTGCTGCTCACTGGTGGAAAAGGTATTACTAATGACAGAAGAAGGTTACCCAATTTATCTTCGGGCAAAACCTTTCAGAGCTAGCTCCTCTCGCGTCCCTGCAGAGCACAGATTGCCCGAGGAAAACACACACACACACACACCAAACATACACACACACATGCACATGCACACACAGCAACAGCTGCAACCAGGGACTTAGTTTATCTCAGTCTGACTCGAGTTGAGATAACTAAAAACAAAAAATTCAGTACTCTTTTGTTCTGTTGGTTTAGGGCTGATACTTCAAGATCATTTCGGACAATTTGAAACTCCTTTTTGAAATTCACTGGAGGTTTTTAAGGTGCTATGTACAAAGACATTTCCATTTTCTGAAAAGCTTAATTGGATCTTCTTAAAAGGTGTCTACCACATCCAGGTGGCGAGGTTGGGATGCAGATGGTGTGATTAATTACACAGAAAAAAGGAAGAAGGACTAGGATGGGAATTCAGATTTGTTGCAGTTAGACTTTTTCTTTTTTGCATTACGAGCGATCACAGGTTAGGTAACAGGAAAAATAAATCTTTGTGCAGCTTTGGATGTCACCTGGCTTTTCTTGAGTCATAGCACTTTGTGGCAAGGGTCAATGTGAAAACTGTTGAAGTGTGTCTTGAGTGGTGTGATGCTTAAAATCGCCTAAACGGTTTAATGGCCATTAATAAAACACTGGCTGTAAAGTCACAGATGTGACTGTATAAAAGCCAAATGTTTTTAAGATAAAGTCTGTGTTTAGTCACTGCTAATGAGATAAACCATGTAAAAACCATTATTCCATTTACTCTTCACTGCCAGTCACAAAGAGTATGCAGATTAGATAGCCCAGTTGCAGAAGGGGTGTTAAGATTTTGAAACAACAAAAGGGCAGAAATGACTGCAAACTCAAAGGACAATATCCCTCCTGTATTTGACATTACAAGTCATTGCAAGAAAGCATCTCATAGGCCTACTTTCAGCTGTTCTTTCTTTGATAAACTAATGCTGACACAAGGGTCAAACAGTTTGCAATGCCAGAATATTGTGAATAGGTACAGATTAAGAGTGGTACATGTAGAGTTAGAACTGAGAAAAAAAAAAAATGTTCCAAAAGAAGAATCTTAAATTGTAAGGATGAAGTGACTGACATGTCTCTGCTAAATAAATGAGGAGAAGGATGTCCACAGCTGTTAGCGACTAAACCCTGATTAAACAGTTATTAATCAGCTGGCTGAAGGATTCACTCCAACATCCATCCTGTTTAACTGCTATGCAAAGGCCAAACATTTTGAACCACTAAAGCAGGGGCGCAGATTGCCTAGTGGTTAGTGCAAGCCCACTTGGAGGCAATATTCCTCCAAGTGGGTGGCCCGGGTTCAAGTCCATTCTCCCGGTTTTCTACTCTTTCCACTGTCCTGTCCAAAATAAAGGTTAAAGCCCACAAATAAATATAAGAAGAAGCCCTACTAACGCAGCCAGATTACATATATTAGCATGGAAAGTCCTGTAGGTTACCATATTTAAAGGAAACGTTTCTACTACACCTTTGTTACATAAAAAAAAAAAAAAAAAAAAAAAAAAAAAAAAAAGGATTTCAGGTGTGTAAGCTGAGGTTGATTTTCCAAGGCTGATGTCTTTCACAAATCTCCACCGTCATCTTCACTCTGCGCTGTCCTTTTTCATATCTGCCACAAATGCCAAACAATTCAGTAACGTAATTTATCATGACACTGTCTATGTTCTCAGCAGTGACTGCGCCTCCTCTGTCACTGCAGCGGTGCAAGCTGTCAGTTAGAAACCCACCTACCGCTTTGACCTTTGCGATATTCATCTTATTAATTTTCCCACCCGTTCCATTTGAAGGTACACAAAAAGCTGCCAATTACCTTTGTGGTGCACGCAAAGGCATAAAAAAAAACACAATGAATGATTTATGGCAACAAGGCATTTTTGGCTGAGAACAGTGATTGACTGATATGTCTTGCAGAAGAGCCTGCAAACCGGTTTGAAGTGATGTCACTGTAAAAATCATGAAAAAGAGTGACATATGGGAATAAACATTCAACGCTCTGTGTTGGTGGTTTTACAAGGTTTTAGTCTCGTGTGAAAATCTATGAAATGTGACCGTGCCAATATGGATCCGTCTATAAAAAAATATACTGAGTGAAATTAATTTATGTAAATTATGGGTGATGGTAAGGTTTAAAGTCTCTTAGGACATGGCATTTCATTAAGTTTTTACCAGCACTCTGACATAATTGCAAGCTCTAAACCGATGATCGCCCCTTGTGAGCCCAAAACCCATAGTGCTGCTTGACATTTATGTGCAAGTATAGTTGAGAAGTGAGGGTAAAGGGGGAGCAGGATACAAATTAAATCTAATTTTGACCTGCTGGTGAAAGCCAAAGATTAGACTGAGCGGTTGAAATGTACAGAAAATTACAGGTTGAAGAGTATGAGCATATGAAACTGAAGGAGCATTTAATTAGAGGCTTGGCTATTGATTAAGCTGGGCAGAGGTGGGTATTTTCATGAACTGCCTGGGCTTTTGTGGAGCAATTTATTTTCTAGCCAGCAGCAGGCGGAGAGGATCCATCCTGGAGAGAAATGAAGCTGTTGGATGAAGGAATTTAAGATAAGAGAGGGAACCGGGAGGAATGGGAGATGGAAAGGAGAAAGACAGATACATAGATCTTTTTTTAAATGTACTTGATTTAAATGTACACATACAGGCAAGGATAATTCAGATTTAAGTTGACAGCCTAGTGAAGGTTTAAACACAGGCTGTGGAAAGCAGGAGAATCAATAGTATTAAAGAACTCAATAGAGACACAAACAGTGTGAGGATGGGGAAAAAAGAGCAGAATATCTGTGTGAAAACAGTGGATGGTGCGAGAAATCATCATACCAGACTAAGATCGTGTGTGTGTGTGTGTGTGTGTGTGTGTGTGTGTGTTTGTGTGTGTGAGGTAAGTGGGGGGTATGATAATCTTGGCAGAGCGATCTCAACAGCTGCAGAGTCTGCGAGCAGAAGCAGCAGCATCAGCATAGGCGGCTCAAACATCTGTCTCTGCTGCTGTGCCCTTTAGAGGTCTGCAGACCCTCCACCACAAGTGTCCGTCTGATAGGCTGAAATATGAGCTGTATTTAAGAACCAACACTGTGATTTAAATTAAAGTATTTAAGTGCAACAGGCTGATGCTGCAGTGATGTTTATATTATAAAACATCACAAATTATAATCTGATGTATTGCGTTTTAGAACTCTTGTAGAGAATCAGTGATATTTGAAGGGTGGTTTGGATGGATCTTTAGAAATCATGTGGGTTAAACTGGTACTGCTAAGTAGATATTCTCAAGAAAATCTACTTCTTTTGTTCTTTTGTTTGTGATGCCAAAGAAAAGTATGTATAACTGCTGTTAAATTGCTTATGTGTCATAGAAACAGATAAAATCAAGGTCAAAGAAGTGAAAATCGTGAGAAATGGGAAGTCAATGCAATGAATCATAGATTGAATCATCATGCTGCGAGAAAGCAGGAAAAAAAAAATTGTAAGGCAAACAACATAACCCTGCATACCCAGCACCCACACAAAACAAACTCAGTGTGAGGAAGAACACACTGTAAAGAGGAAAAGAGCAGTGCACAGGCATGACCTACAGATAGTAGAAGGATGCATTATCGGCATTTTAGATTTTGACAACTTGTTTTAGCTTTTTCTTTAATGAAGACATGTCCCGATCTTTAAAATGTGTAGATAAGTGGAAACTAAATGGTAGCACACATACACACTGATGAATATAACAAATTGCAACAATGTGAAAATTGTCAAGTTAACCAAGTACAACAACACTAGGTCGTCGATTTAAAGTGACAATACCTATTTAAGCTAAATTAATACGGATAAGGGACAAGTCTTCTGTAAGATGGTTCATCACTTGCACTTCTTGGCCTCAACCCTTGCCTGCCTTCCCAATTTGCATAGATATGAGGGGTTTCAAATGCCAGTGTGAAATGAAGCCACCTGATGAACTCATCTCGGGGTTAGCTATGAGTCCATTAAGTTTATTAGGCTGGCAGCGAGTGCAGGCCGCCACTCGAGATCAGGCATGTGTGACATCTTGCATCTGGCTGATAGTTGAACAGAAATAATTCACAGGGATATTTGGATACGTTTGTGTAGTACCGTAAAGTACACACAGACATGTGGTACACACCAGTTGTGTAAGCCTGTATGAG
Source organism: Labrus bergylta (assembly GCF_963930695.1). Taxonomy (NCBI): domain Eukaryota; kingdom Metazoa; phylum Chordata; class Actinopteri; order Labriformes; family Labridae; genus Labrus; species Labrus bergylta. Next base: position 10,431,942 of record NC_089217.1, read on the forward strand.
GACGCAAATAGAACTTATTGTGCAAATGTTTGTGTAAAAAAGCACACTGGTTTATCAGATTTGTTCATAGAAGGTTTTAATCCGTAATATCCTAAATCCATGTCATTAAACATGAATATTCATGTTAAGCACCTGTGGCATATAATTAGCTCAATGCATTATCTGTACATACATGGATATTAACTGTTGAAAGCTGTTTTTTCAAAGAACATGGTACATGCCAAAAATGGAAATGGTGTATTATATGGTAGTTGAAAAGCACCATTAAGCTACTTAATGTCCTTTGATCATGATGCAATCTTGTCATTTTTACGTGCCCATGTGTCAACTCCTGTCTATATCACAGGATCAATAACCCCATAGTTAAAATGTTGGATTTTGCTCCTTCCTGCTGTCCTTTTCACACTATGTGCTTCCATATTTTTTAAGTCTCTGTCTTTTTTCTTTATGAGCTGGGCTGGAAATAGGTCGGGACTCCCCCCCGAAGAGTTCCAGTAAAATTCAGCAGGAAAAGAGCCCTGTTAGGAGACCACCTCAGTAAAGGGATTTGAGCCTCTCCGGCAGCGCTTACTCACAGGTTAAGATTATGGTCATTGTTGGGGCTTACAGGTCTGCCAATCTTGGTGGGAGGCGGTGAAGGAAGTGCTGCCTGGGAGGCTCAACTCATGTAAGCAAGTCTTCTTTGTAGTGTTTCAGCTTGCTTTAATACCATTGATAGGAAAGCATAGTTAGCCTGCTTAGCAGTGTTAGGAAATGTCAATGGAATATTCTGCCCAACGAGCCACAAATATGCTACAATAAAATAGAAATGATATGCTATACCCTGACCAGGACATTAATAAGTTTGTGATGTATTACTTGATCATTTCTTTTGAACAGTTTTGGGTCAACAACCAGAATAATTGGGGGAAATTTTGGCCCAAGCAAGCAGCTGTTAGGCTGTTCCTATGCACAGTGGTACAGGGAAATGCTAATGACTACTAGACTTCTTTTTTTTTTTAATTTTGAGAGAGAAGAGAGCCCAAACAGGTGGACCAACTGGATCGAGCCAGCAAGGGCATCTCTTCTACAAAAAAAAAAGAAAAGATTTTTGTTTAGCACAGAGATGCTATTTGCTCTGCAGCGCAGTCAGGGGTATATTTAACCCTTTGCGTGTGCTTCTTGCATTAAACACTTGTAACTTTTTGACTAATTTGCTTAATAAAGTGGTGTCTGTGAACAAGCCTGGAGAAAAGCAATGGTTTAGGATCTGGTTTAACGTTCTTCGGTTGTGACATCTAATTCACTCAATATTTCATAACTCCCTTTGTTGTAGCCTTTAAAATGTCTTCTATTTTTTGTGAACCCCCAACCTTAAAAGTCAAACTTAGCCTATGGTTTTAAACATTCAATGTTGCATCAAAAATACATTTTAGTATATTAAAGTAATTAAACCAATAAAACATCTGTCTCAAAGAAACTCTGCACAGGAAATAGAGGTGGGGGAAAAATCAATTCAGCGAAGTAACAGACAAGGCATATATAAAGTAAGTTAAACTTTCCTTCTGTGCCTGCACACAGTGAAGATGTTTTCTGCAAAAACATCCTTTTTTATCTCCCACTATGTCCAATTTTAGCCACAAGACACCTCAAAATGGTTTGTTTCCTTGTGACTGCACCCCATTCTAAAAAAAATCCCCTTACTGGAGCTGGATCCAGTATGTGATATGGATTACAGCGGCAGTGTTACAGGTGTCATGGAGACAGACTACAGGCACCTCTAACTTCCTCTCTAGAGTCTTGCTTTAACATTCTCACAGTCCAGAACTCACAACCATGACAGACAGCTGTGCTACAGACTGAATCAAATTGAAAGTGCAGTGTTGACATGGATGAAGAGCGGAAGTCACTCAGGAGTGAGTGTTACATTTTTCTAAACTTGCTTTATGGTTTCACACAGGAGACTCCCAGCCACCCGATGATCCAAAGACAGACACACACACACACACACACACACACACACACACACACACACACACACACACACACACACACACACACACACACACACACACACACACACACACACACACACACACACACACACACACACACACACACACACACACACACACACACACACACACACACACACACACACACACACACACACACACACACACACACACACACACACACACACACACACACACACACACACACACACACACACACACACACACACACACACAGGAGTGATGTGTATGATGCTGTGCTGGAGGAAGTGTAAGAGTGGCTAAACTTTATTGCGATGAAGCCTCAAAAAACATCAAGACTGAATATTTGAGTCCGGACAAGAAAGCCATAGTACTCGGAAATATTTGAGGTTGCTTTGACAACGTGAGAGTAGAGTACAGTGCATGGCTGGGTGGTGTAGAAGGAAAATATAGCAAAACTAGCAGAAACTTTTAAGAATAGAGGGTGTAGATGCTACACTCAAAGTAATACGTTTTTGGAAATAGTTTTTCCTGAGGTTCTTCCCAGAGTTCTTCCCCAACACTTTTTTGTGGACATGATTTTCTAGAGTTCTTGTTAAGACTAAATGTTTCACCTTTTATGGATACTTCCTCATATATGTAGATATGATGACGTGATATGTGTACAGCTGCTCATATTGTGTAAAAATGCTTGGCTAGCTTATGATACCCATTTGCCTCTCCAAGAGATGAGTCCATCTTTGATCCTTCGAGGAACTTCACAAAGCAGATAAAACTCTATCTACTCTTCCACGACAACCTACAATCCTGCTCTCCTCTGAGAGCAAGAGAGGCTGCTACAGACAAGAAAGAGGGAGATAAAGAGGGGAGAGGACGAAAAAAAAAATGGTAAAGTATGATTTATGAACGTCATGTTTTCATTCTCCCCGCTTCCCTGTTTGGGGGTAAACAACACTTATTCCTATGTGGGAATGTGTAGACAGCCTCGTTTTCGTTCTGCCTATCTCTCACATGCACACAAGCTCATTGGGAGACGAGCGCCATCTCTGTCTATACCTCACTCCTCCTCCCTCTCTTTTCTTTAACCCAGTGATCTATTTGTGCTGACTTCTTAAAAGGCCTTCGGGGTGTCACTTGGACAGAGTGGATAGGCCTAATTGCATTTAGCAAAGTGGCAGCCGATCTGTACAAGCGTAAATGGATTGAATGTTTTTTTTCCCACTTTATTCAATCGCTCCTGTAATGCACCTCTGTCACTTTGTAAAACTCTGTCACTTTGTGAGATTCAACATTTTCTTCCTCCTAAGTTGGTTCAACATGCATCATATTGACCACCAAATGCTGACACTTAAACAATCCTAAAACGCCATTTAAGGAGTGCGGTAAACTCTCTGAACCCGCACCATTTAGCAGCCAGCAACAGCATTTTCACAAATTCGGCTTAATGAGTTGGTCTTTTATTCATTTCACAGCAAGGGGTAAATCATAATATCTCCCTAATGTCTTTTCTTCCTTCTCCACAGTGTGGGATTGTATGCAGAACAGCAGATTCCCACTCACGCGAGTCTTGTTTAATGCTTTTCATAACGGAAATCAATGAGCTTGATGGTCATAAACTGTATTTGATGATTGTATAATTTCACCTCAATAGCTGCTCAAGTCTAATCAACTCTCAAACAGAGGCTCTTTATTCTAATAGTTCGATATCAAGTGTATGGCTCGAGGCAGTCGCCCTGGTGGTCTATCTTATCTATAAACCTTTGACACTACATTTCGGTGTTGTGGATGGAATATGCAACTTGTATTTCCTCACTACATGATTTCTCCCATTGCAAAGGAAGCTCAGTTCTCCTTGTGCTAAATGCTTCCAGTGGATATAATAAGTATGTGGCAACCTTTTAATAACTGCATCCGTATTCCATATTAGGAATTGTTTTAGGTCAAAACCAAAAGTGTCAAAAAAAAAGTCCAAACTGCCCTGATTGTTTTTCTAAATGGTTTCTTTCTACTGCAATCCATCCTTTCACTGTCTGTGTGTAATTACAGTTTAACTGCTGAAAAACTTTATTGAACATAATATTCTAACCATGAACATATAATCAAACAACAATGTGAACTTTAAAAGCAAGCCATATTTCATTATCATTATAGAAAAAGAGAGAGAGAGAGAGAGAGAGAGAGTGAGAGAAGAAAAGGATGTTGTGTAACATTGCAACAAATAAATAAGATAAAACTGTTAATAGGCCAAATTTAAAACTTCCTTTTAAAGCTTTTTTGTTTTTCCTAAATAAAAAAACTTTATTGGGAAAAAATGTACTGCTGAATTTGTTTAAATGAACAACATTATATTCTAAGGATATCTCCCATGAAACAGAAAATGACCTTTAATGTACACATTTAAGTTTATTCTTTAATATTAACATTTAGCGAGAATATAATTATTTTCTGTTCTGTATTCAAACAGAGGTTGTGCATGCATTAAGGATACCTAGACTGTATAAAATACAAAGATCAGAAATGTGAGAGCTGCAAACTCTGGAAAGCACCACAACTTTTTAGATAGTCCCTAACTTCATCTTTTAGATTTTCTCAAAGTGCAATCCTTAAAATATCAAATCATGACTAAAAATGCTGTGCTGTACTAAATATATGATAATTGATATGTTATGAAGATATTTGAATATTTTACTTCTAAAAGTATCGCTGTGTTGTAGGCCATGAGTTTTCTTTTTGACATATTGACCTGATTTCAGAAACTATTCATTGTGTGTATATTGATTTTATACATTTCCTGTTATGTACCTCTGTTCTGCTGTGTATAGAAACCTCTCCTGCCATTCCTCACCTGTCCACTAGCTATCACTATTTAGTCCTTTTTTCTGCACATCACTTTCCTCTCTTTTCCCTTTCATATGAGGTCACCCACATTACATAATAGAAGAGAGATGATTTGGGACCATCTGCCACCCTTAGCCCTCTGGATTCATTCCCTCATCTGGCTGTTGTCTCATTTTGAACCTGCAATCATGCCTGTTGACCTTTAGCAACTGTTTTCACCTCTCCTGCTCTTCCTCCCCCAGACTGCATTTGGGCAACTGTGATTCACTTCCTCGTCTTGTCTACCTCGCTCTATCTCCCCTCCTGTGTGACCTTTCAGTAGTGTGCCCTGGCAGTCTCCATCTTGGGGGGTGCCATGCCTCCTTGTGAGGGTGATAATGACTGTTATCATGACTGTGAGGAGGCAGAAGGTGGGCATACATTACAGTGTGGTGTGAATAATAGGAGGGACAGAAGGGGAGAGAAACTGCATGTTTTCATAATACAAATGCACGCCCAAAGAGAGAAAGAGAGAGGGAATGTCGGTTAAATATGACTTTCTGCAGGTGGTGTTTTCAAGGCTTCCTATAGCCCAGTCCAGTCACACCATTTGTATCCAATATCCCAGAATAAAGGTGGAGATGTACTCTAACTACATACATGATGGCTGCCACGTGTTTCCTGCATGTGTGCATTGGTGCGTCGGCTCTGCAGGTCCTCAAAAATGAAAGTCACATGGACAAAATATGCAGTATGCACATGACAGGTAGGGGCAGTGCAGAGGCGGAGGAGAGATGTGACAGAGTCAGCTCAGCAGCAGAGAAAACAATGGCAGAAAGTTTTGTAAAAAAAAAAAAAAACTTGGAAAATCAAGTCCACCATTATCCACTGCATGTTGTATCCTTAGACATTATGACTAAAAACAAAAAAGGCATTTGTGAGGACTGTTTCAGTTTTCAACAGCTGCTGTAACTACAACATCTAAAGACAACTTTGGCTGAAAGTCATAAACTGACTGAGTCACTCGTTAAACCAAAACACTGGGACTCTTACGTCCCTGAAAGAAGGAAATGCGTGAGAAACAGCGTGTAGACGTAGCCGACGGTGTGTTCTGACACTGGTCATCAATTATCTGAACGGATCTGATGTTACTATTGATTATTTGATTTTCATTTTATGTAAGTTGTGATATAGAAATAACGTAATAGAAAACTACTCAACTGCCATGTCTGGTGTTACCCTTCCACACATTAAGTAGCTAAACATGGCCTGCGCCCTCTGGTGCACCCTCTAGAGGTATCCTCCAGTAATACGCAATGTGTATATATACATTGACATTCATGATGCAGCTAGTTGCGTACATGGATGCAAGGTGAAACAGCATGAATATCTCATCTGTCCTTAAAAAAAAGTCTTGAGACAATGCAAATATCTCACTCTCTTTCTTCAAACAAAAATTAAGATCCCCAAATAGCACCCTCTACAGGCCTGAAGAACTTTCTTGTGATGACTGGATATGCAACATGTGTCTATTGCATTTATTTTTTTGGTTTGTGTGTTTTTGAAATTTCATTTATTTGCATTTTTGAATGTTTGAATTCTTTTGTAAGTTTTAGAATTTGAAGCTGCTTGTTTCTCAAAGCGATAGCGGTTCGGAATCTTGCAACCCATGTGCCTACTCAGCCATTGTAGAATTCAGAATCACAATATAAGCCAGAAACATGTCTTTGTAACATATATATTGTGTGTGATGATAGTCAGAAGAAAGGCCTAAAAGGAGGCTCAAATACGGATTCAGAAAGTTAAATTGTCAATTTTTCTGTTCGACACCTTGTATGCCGAATCTGCCCTTCTCTCTTGATATGTCTTGAATGTCAAATCTATTCATTGCTCTTAGATCATTAGAGTGCACCTGCGAGCATATATGACTGACAGAGTTATAAGTATAATTATAACACAGAATTGCTGCTTGCTCAACCTTGAATCAATACCCTTCTCGCCTGAAACACATTCATCACTGTAAAACGCAATTAAAAACTGACGAATCAAAGATTACATTCTATGATACACCCTGCCTGCGAAGCCTGCAGTGAGAGGTCAAACACTGAGCGACATGAAAGATTAAATGTATCAATAATACATGCGGGCAGAATGATTCAGCAGGGGCACATAAATGAGGCGTCACCGCCTTGTCACATTGGGGAACAGGTGTGCCGCCGCAGAAGCTCCTGTCCTGCCGCATAAGGCACGTATATTTGGCATGTCAAATGAGCAGGTGTTGTGTATAATTTATCTTTGTTCCATATTTCATGTACAGGAGCCAAAGAGTGGGTTTTTGGAGTCTGCTGGGGGGTCTGTCTGAAAAAATGCTGCCAGCCTTCTGGCTCAGTGTGGTGTATCTCATCAGGAGGTCTCTCAGCAGGAGCTGTTTTTTTTATGAATGTGTGTTTATGTGCATTTCTGTTTCTGATCTATGTGAATATGTGCATGCATGCTTGTTTTTTTTTATCATGTTCAATTTGTGCCTAATGGGTGCTATAGATTGCCCTATATCCAGTTTTAACCAGGAAACCAGGTTTTGACACTATGATCTGCATACCCAAAACTGGAATCTGCTTGTATATAAAAGACACACTTCTGTATTACTCAACTGTCAAATGTATTTTTAATCCTGTCTCAGAGGAGCTGCAAAAGCCGAAAGACATGAACATGAAGTAGAATACTGGATAAATCCACAGAGGCAAGGATATGTACGTGAACCCACTACCAAATTTTTCAATTTGCTTTTCCCATTACAATATTTTACTGTCAAATTGCACAGTTAAAACAGGTGTTGTGAAATGACAGCAATGCTGTGTTCAAATATAAAGTTAGTGATGCGCAAGGAAGATGAAAACCTTCCTTTATTTGAATTACAGCAGTTTTCTATTACAACTAAGTCAGCAAATACTGATTCAGCTGCACCACTTGAGGAAAAAGTGAAGAATTCCATTTTCACGTAATGGCCAATGTCTCCTTTAACAGCAATAAAGTGAGTCGTTGATCTGTCACTCGGATGCCTGGAAGGAATTCTGAACGATAATTGTTTCAACTCAGGCTGTAATTCATGCACTGTAAAAGCTCACATAGGGTTTTGTTCTTCTGTCAGTGGGTTTGGAGTGGAGGTCTGACTTTATAAAAGAATGCAGTAATGAAACTGAGGTTAAATGACTTCTTATATTTGGTAGCAGGATTTTAATTTTAACATTTGAAAGGACAAAAGATTTTTGACAACATAAAAATTCATGACGATAATGAAATGATGCCATTTATATGTTCACATTACAGCATTTTCAAATAAAAATAGTGGTACATATAAGTATAAAAAAAAACTATGGGTGATTATAAACCATATTTCCAGCTTAATGGTGATGTTATTGTTTGTGCCCATGGCTCCTATAGCCTTGTTTTCAGCCTCCAGTGTGCAGCAGCAGCTGTATAATAAAAAGGTCTGATCAACCAATTGTACACCAACTGCACAGCACAACCATTAGAAAGGAAAGTTAACAGTAAACAGGCAAATATGGTGACACATTTGCAACTAAAATCGATTGGAGTTATGACTTCTGCGCATTAATTAAAAGTTGCATGACAAATTGATGTTTAATTGGCCCATATCAACTTTATATAGTCTGTTTATGTCAGTGTTTTCTCATCAGTGTACAGTGCCCTAACTTAATGAAAAATGAAGGCAGATAGTCATCCATATAGTGAACCACAATTTCTTCAGATACATTTTTTGTATTATGGAAACTTATATTGAGAGACAAGGATTAATGTATTTTATTACCAGCTGCTGTAGTTAATTAGCTGGAATAATAAAAAGCAACACTATACACATGTGTGTATGTCCTTGTTTAAAGGAGTTGATAATGGGGCACAGAGAAAAAAGGAAAAGTATTTGTATAGCCTGACAAAGGGTACGGGCATTTCTTAAAACTTGAATTGCACTGGTTATTTATTACTTGCCACCATTAGCCCAATCATATTGTCCTGGACTTTTAACCACAACATTCAGGAAAAAAACAGAAGAGCTTTTGTGATTTGCAAACAGGCACTTCAGTGGTTCATTTTGAGGGATGGAAGAACAAATGTGTGTTCTACTCAGCAAACTTTCTCGCTGGCTCAACATCCCACATTTACAGAGTTTATAATGATTAAGACTTAATTGCTTTGTTAACTCTATTCTTATAGAAACCTCCAATTCCATTTTGAGAGGATATACTGCAAAATCCCTTATTATGCCACTTATACGCCTTTATGTTGTGCAGATCCTGCAGTGTGATTTAAATGGGATCAGACAGTTACACAAACAACGATTAAAAGCTTGGTTAAGTTTGTTCTTCCTGATTACCACTGAGGTTGTATTCTGCATACAAAGCAGTGCCTCCACAACAAATGTCTGTTGATATGCGTTTGTTATGATCAAGGCTCTCTGTTCAAAAGGCAGCCTCTGTCCCTCCCACAACACAAGACACTCTTTTCCAAGGCCTTCATGAATGAGGCCAGTCATTTTGCAAAGACAGATGGCTATAGACTTGTCAGCTAGGGACCAGCACAGCCATGTGCTTGTAGTTCTCTGTTGTTTAGTCATAACAATATACAGTCAAATGAGGTGATAGATTTTGATTGGAAGACATGAGTAACATCAAAGGCCTGCCAGGGATGTAACACATCATTTGGAGGAGGCCAAACATGGGGCCTCCAACTGTCACAGCCATCCTTCATGGTTCTGGCCGAGATGGGACAGTGTGATTGCCTTGCACGGTGGCGGCATGAAGACAAATGGAAAACCAGAACATGTTAAGGGTAGCACAGAGAAGCATACTGGCTGTAATAAGCAGAAGTCAGTATAAATGTCCAAGAAGATGGAAGGTCTTCTGAGCGAGGTATTTCCCTAGGGCCACTGGTTGCAGGGTGAAACCATACACACAACTTGTCTAAGTTGAATTGTTTGAGGGTCATGAAACTTTACTTTTGAGTGTAATATTTCAAATGGAATTCCAACACCCAGCAAAAAACGATTTTTTGGCTGAAATATTTTACAGATACATTTTTTCTTTTATACAAGAAAGATAAACCCTTTAGGTCAGATGTATAGGAGATGATTTTACCAAGTTAAAGTAACAGTTAGAATTTGGGAAATAAGCGTATTTATATCTTTCCAAAAGAGTTTACAAAATAAAGCCAAGAGGTGATAACAAGCTTAGCTAAGCATTCAAAATTACAACCATGAAAAGAAAGGCCAGCCCGGTCTTCACAAAAGTTAGAGAAAATTCTCCTTCTAGCACTTCATTAGCTCATTAACGATCACACAGCTTGTAGTTCAGTCCATACAAGAGCATAACTTTAAATGGTACAGTGACTTTAGTTTGTATAGTGCTTATCTAGTCTTGTGACCACTCAAAGCACATTTTCAAACACATTCACACACCACTGACGAAGCAGCAGGAGCAACTTGGGGTTAAGTGTCTTGCCTAAGGACTAATCAACATGTGGCTGCAGGAGCTGGGGATCGAACACCTGACCTTCCCCTTGAAAGACGACTGACTCTCTCTACTACTAGACATTGAACTCCTAACTGCTTACTCACTTTGAACAGCACTGGATACAAATGTCAGCTTACTGTTAAAAAAAATGAATTCATGGAGTGCTTTAGATAAATAGCAAAACAATCCAATAAGTGCAGATGCTTGTCAGTGAAACCTACACACTACCTATAATGTTGATGCCAAAAACAAAAGCCTTTATATAGTATGATCCAATTTCAGGTAATATCTAGTATGCAGGCATTGTTGTTTTTGAGTATGTGATGTTTTGCACTGATTTGTTTCACACAATGAGATGCAGTGTACTCTGTGGCTGCTGATGCTACCTATAAACTGTTCATTAGCTCAGGCAGCGACCCTGGGCCTGTTTTTCCTGTGACTCATCCGTCTGAAATGCATAAACACCGCACAACACTACTCCCACAGAGGAGAAAATTAAAAAAAGGCAACTTGAGAATCCCAATAAATGCTTTCTTTGCCAAGCTTTACAATCTCCCACAAATATTGCCCTGAATGTGCATTGTTCTGCTGTTATGTGAAAATATTGCTGACATATCATTGGAAGGCTTGGGGATACCATTCTACACAAACAATGCTATCCAATTTCTGGAAATGGTACACTGATCACTTTGTGCGTGGTCAGAATTGAATTTCTCTGAAATGTGATATTTGAACTGACTACATCTTAGGGAAGGCAGAGTGAGGGGAAAGAGCCGTTCATAAATCATTTCTTGACATTGCTGCTTCATTACCCCAAACTCACTTTCTTCCAGCCTCTCTCTGTCTCTCATCAAAACTCCATAATCCCTGTCAAAGCTGTTTGGATTGTAAGTTAAAAGTGATTCACAAACAGGGGGGAGAGAGGACAGAGGGAGAGGGAGGTATGGAAAGGACTATAATCTCCTCTGTGTGAAGCTCTGTTCCACACACTCTTGTGATAATTACCTCTTGCTATAGCTTCCACTGGTTCCTCACCTTTTTTTTATCGTTGCTGGGAGTGAGCAAATGGAACTAGTGTGTAATTATAATGCTTGAAGTGCAGAGAATTACGCCCCTCTGTGAGCACATGGGAGAGCTGATCATTAGATTCCAGAAGCTGCCATCGGGCCCCTTTTTTTCCCCCACCAGAAATGTCAGCTTGATGGATTCAAGTCAAGGTCAAATTTGAAAGCTCTGATTAAAAACTGAGTGGCGATATGGATCAAAAGTTGCCAGAGCAGAGAAAAAACAGAGTGCAGCAGAGGAGATCAAGGCCGTGTTTCCAAACACTGCAATCCAAGCAGCATAATAGCTTTTGTTCAGGACTAAACTAACAGTAAACTGTTCAAAGTACAGGGTTTTGACCCAGGTAGGAGGAGAACAGGGACAGATAATATCAGAAAGTGTTTGTCCTTTAGTGTACCACAAGAAACAACACAAAGCCAACCACGGAAAAGTTGTTAGCTTTTTGTCATGCATTTATTAATTTGTGGCTTCCAGTGCAAAAGAGGAGTATTTTTGGATTTTCTCTCCACAGAAGATGGCGGGCTATAGTTATGAGAACAATGGCTCTTTGAGGTAACCTGGTTTGTTCTGTTCACCTGCTATGTTCTCTTAGCCTCGTTAATCCGATAAATAAACAACTCGTATCAGCCACCTTCACTTAAAAATAATTCTCCCATGGAAGATGATCATGTAAAAAATAAGTGATGAATGGCCTTCAGGTGTTTGTGTCACTTGAGCAGTGACATTTTGAACCAGTGAGCTGCTCCAACACTAGCTTTGCTGGCTACTGATTCAGATAAAAGCAAACAAATGCTGCCTGAAGAGATGTCTGGTGGAAGCTGTCCATGGTGCTGAATTTAGACTTGGCTGCTGCCTCTCTTTCTTTCTTTTAAACCTTACCCTCTGTCACTCTGCAGGTTTGCCTGTGTCCATCTGCCCCTGGGTCTGAGTATAAGCACACACTGCCATTGTCACTCAACACAGTCATAGCAAGGCTGCAGCAACCACCTCCGCCACACAGCAACAATAATGTCTCAGACAGGTGAAATATAGGCAATCTCTGTGTGCATAGTGTCAGTGCTTGCAGTTAATATGTCCTTTTTACTGTTTCAATGCAAGCCTTAAAAGTCAACAGGCAGAAGACATACAACAGTATAGCCATGACCCATTCAGATGGATGTCAACTCAATTCACACTGTCGTTGGCCTTTCCTATCACAGACATACATCAAGTCTTCTACTATCTTCATAGGAGTGGAGTAGCTGATGCGATTGGGCGTGCTGTTGTGCAGCTGAACACACAAGCAGACTGACAGTCCAGCAGTGTGACAATCTAATAGATAAACAGTTTCCAGAAAGACATCCATCCCTGTCAATGGACAACATCTTCTCTTCCTCCAGTCTAACCATGTGAGGGAAATGAAGGCAGAGGTAGAGATCTTTGAAATAATACAATAATCCAACAAAGGAAGGGCATTGGAGAAGACGCCCATATTCATTATACATGCAACCATGCAGACCCACATATTTAGATACCGCATTAACGTTTGTGCATGCATGGATAATTAATTATACAGACAGAGTCTACAGTAATGCTAGCATCTTGTAAGGCTAGATGTTCAGGTCAGAATGCCAACATGCCATAATGATTTCCAATCATTACAAACAATTTACATGGGAAGTGAGTGGATGTCCAATACGATAAAAAATCATAAAATACCATAGATTCAAATTCAGGGTGCAATGAATTGACAAAGTGTTGGGATTCTAGTTAGGTTTTAAAACCTAGCAAGCCTGTAGATTTTGAGTCAGGATCTTTTTCAAGAGTCACCTGCTCTCAGGTCCAAAAAAAATCAGGAAACATTATTTCAAGCCTGAAAAAGACAAAATCCCTCAGTAATATAAACACTCAAGAAAAAAAAGGGCCCGTGTCCACTAACAGCTTTATTTGCACCGACCTTGGTTTTAGAGTACTTCTCCCCGGCACTTACTGTTGCTAAACTGTTGCTAAGTGGCTCATGTAACTTCCCTTCTGTAATGACGATAAGGTCATCTTTAAATTGCTCTGTATGCGTATTATTTGCTTTTATTCAAGGAGATTTGCAGTACTCGTGCACAGCATCACCATTTATTAGAAAAGGCCACAGTCCCTCTGGACCTTCACACTTGACAAAGGCATATTTCTAATAAATGGTGATGCTGTGCAAGAGTATTGTGCCCGATTTTCTCTTTTCAAGACTATACTTATAAAAATGGTATGAGTGGCTAAGGCCCTAACCCAGTTGGATAAGCTGTTTTCAAATATGCACTCTTGATAATTTCTTGAAAATTTCAGGTGGACTGCCTCTGAAATCATCCCGAGTTGATTGTTCACATGCACTTCACAGCGGGAGACTGTTGCTGTTGTACAGGAGGGATTGGCGTCTCAGGAAACAAGGCATGAAGTAAAATGACAATAAGTGGCGGACAAAACAACAGAATTTAAATAGGATGCTATAATGACAACTTTTTGCTTTTATATCAATGCTACCTGTAGTTTAACACATTCACAGCATCAACAAAAGAGCAGAGAAGAACAAACAGAAAACATAATAAAGCAGTTTAGTTACGTGCATGGAGACTGTATCGTTCATATGCAGTCTATGGTCATGCACCGGTCACCACCCCCTCCCGCTGCCTCACAGGGAATTGTCCTGAATATAACTTGCTGCATTCTCACAACAGCTCAACCCAACATCCTGTGGAAAATATTTACAAGGGAGAAGTTCAGGTAAAGTCAGAGGGAAGAATTTGGCTTTTTGCAGTCATTCATATCGCTCACCCAGAAAACTTGAAGAACTTTGACATGCAGAGGCTTGGAAACATTTTATTTTGGAACTTTAAGTCTTCAGTTATCTTCATAGGGCAATCAAGGCAAAATATGAAGCAACATTTGCAGTCAAGCAGAGGTTTAAGGTCGGACTGAGGTGAAAAGATCCCTTCATGGATCACCAGTGTCGTTAGGAACCAAACTATGGGCACCATGAAATTTGTTTTTAAATTTCACATAAATGTATATCAACCATTAGTCGTGGAGATATTTTAGCCCAGATTAGAGAAGCACAGTGGTAAATGGAGGGAGAAAAATACCACCCATAGAGGCATGCAGCTAGAATGTTCATTATAACATAACCAAATGTATTAACATCACAAATAACATAAAAGTGGTTCATTTATTTTTTTGTTTTGACAATGCTGCAGAGGGAGCTTTCAAAGCTCCAACAACAGCAGAGACGACTCCTGAAATCTGAATATTGGCTTTTAAATGTTTTCAGAACACCTTATTGTGATTTATTTTTTTCATGATTGCTTTTTTCCATAATTGAATTTCCTAACACGGTGAGCACACATCCAGTGGTGATTTTATCCATTCCTAATTCATTAACTCGTCAAAGGCTTTACTCTTTTATGTTGCATGGTTCTGAGGCAAAGGAGGTCTTTTGTTATTTCTTCAGAGAATAATCCTTTGTATTAATGGCATGGATGAACAATCATAACTAATGAAGCATTACTTTACCGGAGTGAAAGGAGAGGGATGATTTTAATTTAGAAACTGTCAACAGTTTTTGAGAAGCATGTCAAAATGCTATGGCGGTTTAGAAATGAACATTGAGCTGGCTTTTTGGAGAGCTACGTTTTTTTTTCTGTGTAATAAGAAGTTATCACCGACCAATTGTAGACTTCTGTTCTTTGTTTTCGTCTTAACACATGAATCTCACTTTTGATATTGCCTTTTTAATTCCACATCTCTTTCGTTTTTAATTTGATTTAAAAATTGCTTTAATCGTTAACTTTTATACCTTATAAAATATAGATTTCAAACATTTATGTGAGGCCCAAGGCTCAGTTTTATTTTTTTTTACTCATTTTCTGATGACTCGTTTTATCCTTAAATGCCCCTCTAGTTTTTCCACATAAATTAAAGATGGCTCAAAGTTCATCTCTACACATGGAGGGTTATATGGAAGTTACACACTTTATACAATT
The DNA here is from genome assembly GCF_963930695.1 of Labrus bergylta. Classification (NCBI taxonomy): domain Eukaryota; kingdom Metazoa; phylum Chordata; class Actinopteri; order Labriformes; family Labridae; genus Labrus; species Labrus bergylta. Next base: position 10,447,332 of record NC_089217.1, read on the forward strand.
TAAAGTGACAACTGGAGGGTTTGAGCCAGAACTGCCTGGAAGGGGGTCAAAGAGGCCCAATAATAGGTCTACTATGTTCAGGAGTCACTTCTCAATTAAAAGGGAGCATTGATAAATGCAGGGCCGTGGTACATAGTATGATTATAGATTATAGCCCAGACATAAATAATTTTTACAGTATGATGAAGAAATTTAAATCATTTAGAAATATTTAAAAAAGGCTGGAAGTTCTGCATAATAGTTCCCTTTCTCCAATACAATTGTGCTGTTTTTCCTTCAGCAGTCAGCATTGTTCTTAAACCAGATATAAAACAATCTGGCACGTATACTTTGTTACTGTTGGTAGAACAAGACAAAGGTGGTTTAAATAGCAATTAAATATACTTAAACTATGTGTCATGGCTCCTGATTTCCAATACTTACCAGCTAATTTCAGCTTTGGGTCGGTTCTGGACTGCAATGCATTTATAGGGGCCACAAGTGACTCATGACTAAATAGCAAACGCTAACTTCTTCGTGACCTCCTGTCACCTTCTAGAAACATCTTTGGGACGGCGAAGAGTAGGGCAGGCTAATGCAGGCTAAGTGTAGGAGTTTCATTTTATGGTTTCGCTAACTTGAAAATAAATAACCCTACTTTTTGATTTCAAAGACATTGTGACAGAAAGGTTTTTTTGTCAAGGGGAGACAATTGTTTCTGTGACTTAAAGCCTATATAGCCAGAGGGATAACTGATAGTTTTATATACTGTATTAATTTGGGGAAGCATTTAAATATGTGGCTTTTGTATCATTTTCTCTGAAGTTATAGTTTTCTATAGAATTATTTAACATACTTAAATGATTATATTGTGCGCTTTCAGAGTAGCAGCATAAATTCCATGAACAACAGTCTCATACTCCAAATCTCTTTGAAGCGATAAGCTTGGGGAGAGCCATCTCTTTCTCTCCCTGCCCCCGCCCCCTCCTCTCTCATATGACTTTCATATTCCCTTTCATGAATAGCCTTCGCAATAGGTTGAAAAAAAGGCCTTTTTCCTGAGAATGCTTTCTTCCCCAAGTCCCTTTAGGTAACATGAGAAATCAGCAAGAAGAATGAGCTCAATTCAATTATCTTCCTCTGTACTCGGGGGTGCCAAAGAGCCTTTAACAAATTGAAGATGGCTTGAGTTGATTCAGGTAAATGGACTGCGTCTCACTAAAGTATTTAGAGGGCAGGATAGGAGGAGGGAGACCATCTCTTGCTGTTGAGAAGTTGAAGATATAATTCACCATTGCAGGTAATAAAGCTGGAGAGGCCACAACGGCTTTGCATCCAGTGAAGAAGGACATGCAGACGTGGTCTAAGTGAATGGACAGTTATTTCTATACTATTGCTGTTTTTCTCTGAATATAAAGTAAAAATATGACCAAAAAATTGTTTGTCTTTGTCAGAAAAGCTGTTAAGAGTTTTAAGTGGGCCCCAGGATATTTTTAGATTTCAAGTTGGGCAGCAGAATTATCTGGTTTGGGAATAGCTGCTCTATATCATGTCGGATCCAGTTTGTAGCCAGTGCCCTATTCCTGTGGGGAGCAATTTGCCTGTTTCCCTCCAGGCTCCGGCAGCAGTGGCAATGCCAACACCTCTTCTACCTCCAAAATGAAGAGGCTTCTGCTGTGGAAATCACCTCTCAGTTTGGCCTCTCCACTCCTAGATCCCTCATCTCCTGTGCTGTAACCTCTGAAAACACCCGCCGAGCGGCCATTACCCAGGCGCTGGGGCTTTAAGCAGGGGAAGATGGATCTAGGGGGTGTCCCCAGCCTAAGCTCTACACATCCCTCCTCTGTATTCCACGCCATTACTTGTCTGCCTTGCTTTCCCTGCCTCCTCTTTCTCCCTCATTGCCTTTTTCCCCTCCTTTTGGTTTTCTTAGCCACTACAGTATGTGGCTGTAAAAAGATATAAATATCTGGAGGCGTGAGCCACATCCAATAAAACAAACTGATATGAAGGGCTGTGACAGGCGATCACAGCATTTTGTGTGTGACAGCGATTTATTCACTCAGTGAAGGCTTGTAAGGCCTTAAAGCAGTCTGTTGGAACCAGAAGACAAATGAACATGGATCTTGGTAAACCGTTGTTTGAGGCCAAATATCATACCAGTTCCCTAGACCATTTCAGCTTCATTTTTAGGATGACAATCAGTTGTATGATCAGAAAACAGTTTGAGTTTGTTTACTTCGACACTGACAATCAGTGCTGAACAAACACCAAGCTGTCTCAAATGAATTTTGACACTGGCTCAAGTCAATAAGCTGCTAATACTGTCAGATCTGCTCCTTGGGCATACATAAACTGCTAATTATATGAAAGCTCAGCAAAACAACACGATGATGGCATGCTTTGATCTGTCGTGTGGGGCTCCGTTTGAAGGACCCAGCAGGTAGCAGAAAACAAACCTGAAAGGGAATTACTGCCCTACCTTCCCGTCACGCATTAAAATCTTTCCGTTTCTTATCTCCTAGACCCCACGAAACAGCCGCTCTGTGTGCAACACATCAAAACATCACCTTTAAAGGAGGACCTTAACGGTGTGGTTTTCAGGTTGTCTAAAGAGCTCAAATAACTGAGGATTTCACACAGTGATTGATCCTTTTCACATATCTTGGAGTCAGTACACGCTGTAAAATATTGCAAGTTGGGGATAACAAGAGTTGTTGTGGTTGAATGTAATCACATCACTTATTATGGCTTGACAACAGATGGATTTGTTTGTCCGTTGATAGTGACTGGCTGACAAGTGTTTCAAATGCACATATATCAGTGCATATCGGCTTCTATTCCATCTCACATGACAGGACATGTCATGCCTTGACTTTGCTAGAATTTGAATAGCACATAAGTGGCCCCTTGAGAATAATTACAATTGCTGAAATGAAGAAGCAATCACAAACTCAAACAAAGGAAGGATCAATAAAACTATAGATGGACAGACATGGAACCCTCTTGTGAATTTAGAAAATTCTATTGAATTTACACTGATCGCTATATTAACATCAATTTTAAGCTGCTCTTAAACAGTATTCGACAGATGTTACTGCGCTGCCAAGTTTTGTCCCTTTATTTAGCTCTACTTTACCTAGTCTCCCTCTCAGTCAAATGTTGAAGGGGGTGGTTAAATGCTTTAACAAGCTCATTGACTGACAAAATATTTATAATTATAATAAGACAAGTTAAAATTGCTGGACTCTTTTTGACCAGTCTCATCTCTAAATGACAAATAAGGACAGGCAGATAAAAATGATTTAAATTAGCACACAGCAAAACTATAGCTTTAAAGCCACAATATAGAATCTGAAAAATAAGACTTTAAAATTGTTTTCAAGAAATTACAGTGTGTACATACTGTGTCTATACCGACTGCAACCATATTGTGGCTCTCAGCCAATTCAACAACCAACATGCTCACAACAATATTAGCATGTCAGCCAAATGTGAATTTAAAGTTTCTACTATAACATTTAAATCCAATGAGCGTTGAGTTTTTTAAGTATAGGGCAAAGTAGTCATATAACTAACAGTGCCATTCCTAGCACTAAGTAGCTAACATGGCTAAAAGCCCATAAAATAAAAGCTGTGACCTCCTCTAGGTCGGGTGCTTGGCAAACCTGCTGTACTTTCATAAGCCGAGGTTCACACCAAGAGTGTGTGGGAAAGGATTTTGGTATGACAGAACATGCAGACACATTGAGAAGGCGCACAGCTACAGACGTAAACACTAATGAAGGAAGTCAGGTGGAAAATGTAAGCACAGTAGTACTAATTGACCTGACAGACACCTCCACAGAGTCTCAGTGGAGAGAGCTGGTGGCATGGACCTCTGTGTGGCTGTCACTTGGCTGTCTGAGGATCTGGAGCCCCCCCAACCTTTTTTCCCCCCGTTTTCATTCCATCTCTTTGTTTTTGTGCCCTTGCACTCTCTAAATATTGCTCCTCTCTTTCCATCCCTTGCTTGTCCATTCATCTGTCATTCACTGCAGCCCCACTTTCTGTTTTAAACATACCCTGCCGCTATGCACACAAAACATACCACTCAGAACAAATCCCAGTGGGGCTGTCCCCAAAATGCACTCCTCCATCAGCGTAACATGGTGCATCTAAGTGCTGTAGCGGATATCCCTGCGTGTTGGTTGCTCTACAGTGACAAAAAGCACACTTGCTGCAGCACATAAAAACAACATCAGCACTGCAGGCCACACCGGGGCAATTCCTTAGCACAGCAAATCAAACCCAAGAGCAAACAGCACTGAGAAACTGAGCTGCCTCATGTAGATATCTTAATTGAATAAGATTTATGTTAACTTGTTTTACTTTCAGGCATTTTAAACAAGTATCTGTCCTCTATTTTTACACTGCATTATAAGATGTTATCCCCTAAACATGGTGACACAGAGGTACTGCGTACTTCTGCAATGTATCACACACCTCTTGGGGCGTGGGGGCAATGAGCTGGCAGTAATTGGGTTTGATTTAATGCAGTAATGTAACCAAAACAGCTGTCATGCTAAAACAAGCTAGTGCACACAAGTGTCATCTATTCACTTTTAGCTTGATCAAATGCACTGCCTGGTGCTCTCAATTAAAAGCTCCAGAGTGCAGGAGTGATTTATTTGACTTAATTCTATATCATTAACTTTCAATGTATTCATGAATTAAGTTTCTGGAAGCATGAAAAAAAATATCCTGAGTGACTTTGTAGAGGAATAAAGAGGCACACCAAAGTGGATTTCCGTCTGGATAAGCTGAAGCGCTTGATGCATCAAACAAGACGCTAAAAGACTTTTAATACCACACAGATCGCAAGGGAGGATACTGTAAATAAAACACTTCTCCTGTTTTATTGAAGTTTTCAAGATGCACTCATCTACTGTTTTGTTCTAGTTAGTTACCCCAAGTTTCCAAAGAATTCTAAAACTCTTTTGGGAATCCTGCCAACTCCTTCTTTTTCAAATGTAGGCCACTGTCAGATTAATTGTTTAATTAATCATTGATGAGAAAAATTCAACATTTTATGAAAAAGAGCATGCAGGTGGTATTTGATAACAGCAGATATGGAGCAGCTTGTCAACTGAAATAACATCATCCTTGAAATAACCATTAGGAAGTCGAAACCCATCTGTGTATCTCCCCTGTGGGCTGCCATGTTGAAGAATAACTGTCTGAAACACTGTGCTCCATTTCTGCATCTGATGCTTGTATCTGTCGTGTCACGACAGTGCAGTGTTGTTTCACAGCCTCAAAATACTTGTGTACATGCACATCTGAAGCTTGATCCAAAGGCAACCAGTCCAGTTGCCTTTGAATTGACCATGACCTGGATGACTGAGAAGCTACACAGACATCGTGTGTACATGCACTTTTCTTGTTTTTTTTTTAATCCAGTGGAGACTCCTGACACATGCACAAACCATGCGTTGTCATGACTTTATGTTTCCTTCCTTTTTTTTCCAGTGTATCTATCCTCCTTAACATGATCAAACACAGAATCCTCAAGCAGAAACAATAGCATTGGGTTTGTCATTTTAAAGCTATTCTGGATCAGGCAGCTAAATACCTGCTCAACCATGTACTGTAAATCAATTCATGAACAGCACTTCATAGTCATATTCTATGTCTCGGTCAGTCAGGTGCCCCAAAGCACAAACAGTTCCCATCTAACTCACAAAACAGGTGCATAAATCATGCAATGACCTTTGTGTGTAAAAAGAAAAGAAAAGTAACATAAGATGTCCCAGGGCGTAACTTCTCACTCTCTGTGCATATATGCATGACCCATGTGTGCTAAAAAAGTACACAGACAACAGCCTGGGCCTGCAGGGATTTTGAAAACTTTTCTACAATGTTCCACTGCTGCATACACATGTGTTTTGATGCTTTCAGTGCACATTCAAAACCTGGTGAAGGACAACAATATATTAAGGCTGTCAAAATAGAAATAAAAATGTTGTTTTTAATCTGTGAAACAACTAGACTCTACTCCTAAATTGACTAACTTACTAAACATGCTACAACATTGCAAGAACACATGAATTTCATTTTGAGGAAGCTCACTTTCCCACTCACAAATGTTTGTTTGAATGAAAAACAGCCCTTCTTTCCATGATTTGAAACTATCATTACTTTTGATGCCATTATAACATTGTGGGTGGCAGTAGCTCAGTCTGTAGGGACTTGGGTTGGAAACCGGAGGGTCGCCGGGCCCAAGCCCCGGTGCGGACCAAATATGGAAGTCGGTCTGGTAGCTGGAGAGGTGCCAGATCACTTCCTGAGCACTGCAGAGGTGCCCTTGAGCAAGGCACCAAACCCCCTCCCCACCATCAGCTCAGCAGCGCCCGCTGAGGGAAGCTCCCGCACTCTGACATCTCTCCATTAGTGCATATCAGGATCCTGGTTGTGCATGTGTGTGTTGCATGGTTAACAGAGTGTAAAAACAGAAATTTCATCATCAATAAAGTTAATCTTAATCTTAATTTAGTCCAGTAAATCCAGGAGCCATTGAGTGCTGATTTTAGCTAATGTTAGAAAGTTAAGAGATAATTAATAAATGCTGTTTGTGTTTCATTTCCTAACGTTGATTCTTTTTAACCATAACCATGATTGTTCCCTAGTTTTAACAAAAGTGGATATAAAACTGAACTTGGGTGTTCTAACCCAGACAAACATTTAATTTTTAACAAAAACAACAACGCATTTTCCAAGGCAGTGTGGGTAAAATAGTTTAATTTCTTTAAGCGCAATCTTGTCCTGTTGATCTGGTTTCAGTTTACAGACAACTTACAAGTGTCATCCTGGAGGACATGAACCCACAACTATTTTGTCTTTTTAATTGAATTTTTGGAGCTTCTACATTACTGAAATACAGGCTGAGTTTCAACCCATGGGAGATTCTTCCCATTTCTGCACTCTCTATGAGTTTGTTCGACTTTTACCGTTATATTATTTTACATGCAATGACCTCTTGAATCATTTCAGGAAACATTTTAAAATCTGTGTTCAGGAGCAGTTCAACCATCCCGAGATGTGCAAGTTAATTAATTAAATTAAGGCCGGACAATTACAAATCCCACTCTCACCACTACATTGAATTAGAAATGGTTTTAAGGTCCATTAGGGAATGCAGGAGCACGGTGCAGACTGTGACTCATCAAAACTCTGGCTCTCTTTTTTTTCTGTTAGTTAAAGGCACATTTCTAATGTACTGAGATACCTTCAGCTGCTTTTAATTCTGACCACAATCTTCTTGGAACAGCATTGAAAGCTCACTATGAGTGATTAATACAAACTAATACCCAAATATTCAAACAGATTTGGTTATTTTAAACTAGTTACACCTCTACTCAGCTTACTACATAAATTAGTTGGAATTGAGTTGGCAAGCAGGAGATGGAGTTTTGCATACTAATATACTGTAGCAATATTGTTTCCAGGGCGCAGTCAATCAAATCTGATTAAAAAAAGTGTAATAATGTGCCGATACCTTTTACTCACACATCTGATCTTAAATTCAGTCAGAAAAGTCATGTATAATATCTAGTATCTGTAATGGTTTGAAATGTTGTGTTTGGCATCTAACCTAAACCTCATAACCAGGGCTGTGCATCTTCACTGGTCTCTGGTCTCCTGATTCATTAACAATTATCCTGTAAACCATTCAATTAAAATGGATATCAAGATTTATTATCAGTTAACTAATTGTATTGCACATGGCTACTTTTTCATAAACCAAGACAGATAACAGCTAAATATGAACTGCTTTTTTGTTATTTAGCAATTGCATTAGACATTAGTGTAAACATAAATGTATTTACATTGTATACCAAAATAAATAAGATATATAGGTTATTTATGGGTAATAATTATTATTAAGTCACTTAATTCAGTTTTGAAAGCACTACATTTAGGCATATAGGCCGGGAACTTTTATTGCGAAGAACTTAGAAATAGAACGTGTTTATCATCGAATGAGTTCAACTTTAGCAAAGCTTGAAAAACAGAGATATTAAATTACACTGTCAGGATTATTGATAGCTGCTCCGTTGATCCCGAGTCACAGCCAAAGCCAGCTTCTTCAAAATAATTTTGTACTTAGTTCAAACAAGACTTCAGTTTAAAAACACCTTCAGCAGGTAGAGGGTTAGGGTTAGGGACTGGCTAGAATGGTGATGCTAATTTTTGCTGCACTTGCTTAAGTGGCACCCAGCCAAGCCATTTCAGCACATCGGCTTTCATTGTAAACACTGAAACGAGAAGGCAGTGGAGCCCTGTGGTCAGTGAGCGTACAGTAACGCCTGGCTCTGCTTAAACATTCAGAGAGGAGCAAGCACATGACCATGATTCAATTTAACTCGTTTTCTGTCACAAATCGCTCTGTTTAGCCTTTGGTACTATTGTTTACCCGCCAGCATGCCCGGTAGGTTGAACAAATTCACCCGACACAGCACCAAACACCCACATTTGGTGGACGGTGGATGAATATTTCCAACACAGGTCAGCATTGATGCAGAACTGTCCACGTCCTCATCGTGATGCATAGAATAAATGGTTAATTTCAAAACCACTTCTCATATCATATTTATTTAACATGCAGAAATTTGAGGAGAGATGAGATAATTTCTTAAACCCCTGAGTCTGAGTCTACAGGTGGATGTTGGGGGGGCTGGTTGGGTTGACAGCAAGAGTGCAATACGGATGTAGGGCAAAGCTGGCTATGACAAAGCACTGACTGGAAATCCCGCAGCTTACATAGAAAGCCAATCTTGGAGGATGTGTACGCCTGTCAGTGGGAAAACAGTGCAACTCAAGTTTCCTGTCCGATCCAGCTTGAAGACGCATCAATTCGGTGCTTATTTATCATGTATATTTGTTTTCTTAAGCGAAAAAAAATGTTTTTCTGAATGAATTTTAATCAGGAACCTAATTGGTTTTATTTCTGTTTACATTTTTATGTATTTATAGAGTAGAATTATCACAACGATGCATGCTTGCCTGCTGTTTTGAAACAAAATGTAAAATTCCCCTCTGTAAATAGTAAATGGAGCATTAATTATGAATATCATAATGTTGTTTTCTCTTTCACTTGGATGCACATTCACAAATCTCTCCATTATCTGCCCAATCACTCCATCAAAGCCTTTGAGAAATTAAGATGTTAAGACAATGCAACACAATCAGTCTGACAGGCTGACGTGAGTGTTGGGCTAGTTGTTTTCACACACAACACAGCACTGGAAAAAAGATCATTCTCCCCTGCTGATTATGTAAATACCACTAGATCTCGATCTCAAAACACCATTAATCATGTCCGTATGGTTTGACGGCGTGTTATTTCAATTTCCTTGTGTAGGGCTCATTGGAGAAGCAAAGCTAATCAATTGTGTCTCATTATCGCTGCATAGATCTATGTCTGTGACACTATACACTCCACACTGATATTGACAAAAGACTGATACTTGAGACAATTCAGAGCTAAGAGAAAACATCAGCTGTCTGGAATACTGCTGTGCAAATATGGCTTCATCTGTAAATGAAATTAATGACTAAGGTTTTATTAAGCCAGTGCTAATTCTAATTTATCTCAAAGATCAGTTAAATATAGTGCAACAACAAACCTTAATAAAGAACTAATTCAACCACAGAATGTTTAAATGAAGACAAAAAAATATACAAAATATACAAAATACAAATTTAAAACCGTGCAATTGCAGTTCATCACCAGAGGTGCTGCAAGAGAGTATAATATAGATGATCAAGTTTCTACGGTAATATTTGATATCAGGCCCGAACAGTTGTTTTATCTTAAGGCTAGCAGCAGTAAAGCTAACAAGTTGATGCTTAAAAAGGTCCTATTTTAGGTTTCCACAATCTTACTTTAGTGTGTAAGCATGCTATATTTGCTAATAAACACCAAACATAAATACTGCTGAGTATGATGGGAATTCCATTAGCACTGAAGGGATTAAGCTCTAAACCAATGTGCATGGAGCCTTGCAAAAATGCTAAAGACCACCACATTTACACGTTACAATGATTAGCATTCAATTTCACATAAACACATTTTCATTAATCTTGTTGTTACCTGCAATTATTCAGAATTGAAGAAAGCCATTTCCCCCAGTTTTGTCACTGTCTCTAAAACCCTCATCCTCTCACACACATGAACATACATACATAAGTTCATAATTTATCACAGCAGGGCTTCAACTGGCTGTTCAAATTAGTCAAGGAAATAAACAACACGCGGCAGCAATACTAATGAGACTTTCACCTCTCACTCGCACTGGTTTTTTAATTATAAATTGTTGTGCAGCATGCTTTTAATGACTCTGTTTTAATAGAAAGCACACATTAATTGTGTACATCTTGTTGCCATGCCACAATGGAATAGACTAGGTGATTGGAATAATGAAGAATCAATGGAGCAACATATTGGGTGTAGATGTTCATCAATGTGGCTGTAACCAAGGAGCAGCCTTACTGCTTGTGGATTCATGTCAAGGCTAAGGCGTTGGGGGCTGTTTTTTTTTTCCATAGCGTGTAAACTCCATAGAAACTTGAAGCCTTCCTTAATTAATCACAGATTCAGATTTTTTTTTTTGAGTTTTTCATGCATAATAAATAACATTATTTAAGAACTCAGTGGCCTGTGGATTAGAGGCTTTTCAAAAAACGACTGTGCACAAATACATTGTTACGTAAAATGTGCTGTAGCTTAAAACTCAAGAGGAGTGCACTGTCTAGACAAACTAGGAAATGATTTGTATTTTCTGTCACTTGGCCCAGCAGGAGCTACATTTTAGGGCTTCTCTGCAAGACATGTCTAGCCTGCTTCCTGTCCTCCAATTGCTTTCTATCCACCAGCTTGAATGAGGGAAAGTGATCCCATATTTGAATTAACATGCAATACACTTTGGATTGCCTTCTATGAAAATAACATGAGAGGCGAAGATGGGTAGACAGACTAATTTAAAAGCAGGCACGAAGAAAGCAATCGACGACACTGATGGGAGGAAAAGGGAGTTGAAGTGGAGGGCGGAGAAGAGAAGAAAGGAGAAGTGGGTCCCTTTGAAAAACATGTGGCCGGTGGGAGGAGATGCATCTTTGTAGTGTGTGTCCATATTTGAATCATGTGAAAACCAGTAAAGAATCCCTTGCTTATAAAAGGTAGAATGTCCCCATCTTTCTCCCCTGCAACAGACTGTGAAAGATCATATTAGTGGGCGTCTGTTGCCTCTCATTTCACACCACAATCTTCTCACTGATTAAATTTTGGGCCATTTAGGAGTCAGGAAATGGTCAGATGGTGCAGCAGTCGGAACTGCAGTGGGTGCTACTTTGACTGCATAGTTACACTCTGATTCCTTTGAGCATTTACTAACAACACAACACGGATTCTAGTTGTTGCAGGAAGTCCATATATGGGTTTTTTTAACTTTGAGTTATGTTTATTGGGATGAGTGCTATTGCAAGCAAAATAAATCAGCCATAAAAGTCAGGCCCCATATTATTTTGACAAGTAGTTGTCCCAAATAAAGCTTGTGGTTTGCATGTTTGCTGATGTGCTGGTAATCCTTTTTCATGCTCTCTCGGAGAGGAGTCGCACCATCATCCTCAGGCATGACAATCCCACCTACAGGAGAATATCAACAACCTCCGCAGCGGCAGTATGACGGATGTGTTTATACATTCCCTGATCAAATTTACCCCTCAGTACCCTCCGCTACAGACTACTAGTGACTCACAAACCATCGAGAACGGCGTTGCATTATTTGAAAACGTGGGGGCAGCTCTTACTGCTGTTGCAACATTTTTCTTCATATAGAAGCATATTGACTAGCAGACTCCATCCAGGATGTGAGGAAATATCTGTAATCTAGTTTGAGGAATGCGTGGAACAGTTTTGGATAGTCAACTTAGTTCTCCCACAGTGGGCCCTGAATGCTCAAGAGGACAGATAGGGAGAGAATTCGATCACACCTACACACAACCGCATCCTGGTGAGACCGAGAAATAAATGGTCGTCTGGTAGTCATCCCTTACCTCATAAGAAGTGTGACTTTCAATCCCACTTGATAGCCCCAAAATATACAGCAGAGAGGGCAGCCTTCAGAGAGAGACAAAATGATATAGGAGATATCAGTGACAGCCGGGGTGAAGCTCTATCTCTCTGTCTCTGCGCTGATGTAAGCTCAGAAAGAATACGAGAACGATAGAAAGAAGAGGAGATAGAGTTAGGGTGACATAAAAAAAAAAGAGAGAGAGAGAAAGAAAACGCTGTCTGTTGATACTGCTGCAAATTTTCCACTGGCCAGCTCTGACAAAAATGGATGATTTTTATTAAGAGCCTTGGCTTTGTATCTTCTATCCCATATATCTCCCCTAACAGAGGAAGGCCATCTTTGTAACAGTCATAGAAAAAGATTGTTCATGCTCTTTCTTTGGAGGGGGTCATCTGAGCGTTTACATGTTCAGCACGTTTTCTTCTTGTAAAAAAAAAAGGGGATAAAACTATATTTGGACATTAGTAGAAAGTTTTATGCTTTAGACTTCTGAGTGGATCATTTTCAGGGTTTCACTAACAATTGAGGGCTGATGTTGCTAAGAGACATGCTTTACCTTTTTGTAGTGTGCCATCAACTGGAGAACATAATAGCCTTGAATAGCCTATAAATGCTAATACACATTTCTTCTATTTTAGCAAGATTGTTGGTGATAAACACAGATCACTTTAAGAAATCTGTCTGTTGAAAACAAACATTTCCGAGGATGACCTATTCATTTTGTTCCATTAAGAAAAGTGGAAGCTCAATGGCAAAGCGCGTTTAAGTAAGTTGAAGTAAGCAAGCACGTTTTCTGGCTAGATGTCAATTGTCATTGATGTTTTTTCAACACCCACTTGAGGTAGAAGCTGTTACATTTAAGGTTTTATTTGTTGCATTTATAGACTGCACAGAGATAGGGGACTTTTGGTCTCTTGGATTTGAAAAGCAGCGGTAATACAGTAAAGGGTTCAAAGTGAGTTTTTCTTAACGACCGTACCTCTCGTGATTTATTCCCTAAGACTACGTGAACCTTCTCTTAATGAGTTTATAATCTTACCCACTAGTATCAAGTCTTCTTCAGTACAGCCTGATGTTAGTACTGTAATTATGGTCCCAATAAGATAAACATCGACAGGAAAGCTAGGTTTGCTTTAGGACATGGAATTTCTGTGCCAAACATAACATGAAAAAGTAGTACCAGAAAAAAAAAAAGATATAGATCACATCTGATCCATGATATGTTCGCATCACCCCCACGGGTCAGGCTGCGATTTGTGGATTGATGGAAATTTTCTGAACAGTAAAAAATATATACTCCCGCTAAATCTTTGTGCAGAGTCTCAGTTAAAGTTACAAGTGAACTTTCACACAGAAATGCATCATAAAGCACTGACATGTGGCAAAAGCTGCTTCAATTTATCTCAGTTTAATCTCAATGAGCCTGAATTGATCATGCAGCTAACCGCTGTTGGCTGCGTATAACATCAATCAGAAACATAATGTTAGTGAGGTTACAGCCTGTTGTACACTGCAGCTGTAAACTTAGTCAAACACGCTCAGTTACAGAGGAGTGGGATTGGTCCAAAAACTGAAAATTGAGTTCCTGAAAGGCATGCTCCCTGTTTGTTTTGTCTGACTTACACAGGAGGCTCTGGAGGTTCAGCTAGTGCACAGACACAGACCCATCTGCTAAATGAATGGTGTGTGTATGTGATGTGTTCAATCTTGTCAAAGCTCAATGAAAGAAAAATAAACAAATAATGAAAGATAAAAAAGATTCCCACCTGCAGATAGGGGTGATGATGTTTGCTTTGCACTAGCGGTGCAAAACCAATGCGGTCCTCGTACATAATAGAGCACCTTCATACCCTAACCATTATGTTATTTACATGTTTGTTGATACTGTAATTACATCCAATTACGGCTAACATTGATAGTACTCCATTTTGGAGTTCCTCAGTGTCTTTTTTCACATCATGTCTTAGCTCCTGAGAACCCCCACTCCACCCAGGAAGATTTCAGGGGCAGGCTGTCGTGCATTTTTTTTATAAACAAAATTCAGGACTTTTTGAAAACAGCTCTTGATGGTTGTAAAAAGAGCTTATGACCTTTAACCCCTCTCTGTAACATTTCCTCCCTCCCTTGGGAGTCTCTTTCCATGGCTTCTCTTTGAGATACATGCTCCTCCACATCCCGCTGACAGGCCCCATAAACCAACATCGAACAAGATAGCCCACCGCTCTGCTTACTGGTAGGCCTATGGGATTGCCATCGGATTCCAACATGGGGACAAATCGTGTTTTGTGTTGATCAATAATGTACTCTCGCTGCATCGCACAATCTGTCACCTCCATTTCTGAGAAAACAACCGAGTAAATAGCAGAGCCAACATTTGTTGCTTCCAATGATGGATAATGGGTGATAACGTCACCTTGGCAACTGTTCTGAGGTGTACACACACCATAAGGGTCTCCATCACTAGCTTTTCTTACTCTAAGCTTGAATATCTATCCCCCTATTGGCAGGCTGTCACTGTAAACATCCTCCTATAGCTCAAACCGACAGCAGAGTAAATGAAATGCTTTATTTCCCCCTCTGCAACCTTTTAAGGTTTGTGCACAAACACGACAAAAGAAAAAATGTACAGTACATTTCCTGTTCTGCACAATTAACAGCTGCAAAATAACAAAAAAAATCAATATCCAAGGCTTACACTCAATAAATATAATGAGTATTTTCCCCACACTTAGGTTGATTTGTGCAGCTGTATGCTGAATGAATCATTCTGTCCCTCTGTCCGCCATCTGTTTAACAGGTGACACCTGCGTACACAGGGATAAACATTTTGTGCGCTTTTAGAGCACAGTGGGCATCAGAAACCCTGACATAAAGACGAAATAAATAATATTAAGTGGATGTTTTTTTTAAGGCTAAAGCACTCTGAGGCAGTATAATCCATGCTTACAAAAGAGCAAAAATGCTGTGCACTTCAATAAAGTAAAAACCCATGAGAAAGGTCATCGAAAAGCACGAATCTAAAAATAAATTACATCCCAGTCACCTGTGCTGTCCTGGCTCTCTCTGTGTCCTTGAGTGTTTTTTATTAAGCATAAACAACTGTCACTAACTGTGAAATACAAAGACGGCACATCCAAAAGACAAAATGTCAAACAGCCGTACATCTCCAGCAAATCAAAACGGACGAGCCAAAGCAGAACATTTAGCCTCCTGTGGCTCAGGCTGCCGCAGAGAAATCAGTCACGGACAACTACGGTAATGCTTGAGGGACTGCCTGCTGTCAGTCTGAGATGAGCACTCAGAGAGTTTCTACCACAGGTTCCATGTGTTCTGACTCGCTGTACCAAAAATGAGCTTTTAGGCAGCAGCCTGTCGAACACAAAGGAGCAGAGCAGAACACCCTGTTTAGAGCTGACAGAAAACAGGCCCGCTGAGGAGGAGAGGAGAGTGCTGGAATAGAAATCTGGACAGTAATGGTCCTGATACAGGCGAAGCCTCCGAACGTATTGTAAAGAACATTGTGTCTTTTTTTTTTTCCTAAACTCAGATTACTTTGGCTTTCACTTTCCTTGCACTGAAATAGGAAAAGCCTCATACATGTTTCCTTGCTATACATCATAAGACATGACAAATTCCCTGCTGAAAAGTGACTGTCAATGCCTTCCAAAATGTTTATCACAGAATTCAGGTGAGAATTTTTCTGATCTGCAATTCACATGGTTATATTTTGTTTATATTTAGGCAACCAAAACTACTTCAAATGTATTAGGGGAACACTCTGCACATGGTTACACGAGTAAAAGTCTAGAGTCTAGCTTTGAGCTAATGGCCCATCTCTGTTACCCATTGGCTATTGTCTAATGATGTCATAGCCTCATGGAGCGATGACTGATGTTCAGGGCTTTCGGTGAAGTCAGCAGTTAGTGAAAAAGGACCTTCCGACATAACACTTTTTATGTGCTTCGCTGTTGTTTACAGTCCAAATAACAACTAGAAGAGTAACAATGGAGTTGGTTTTAAGATACCACTTTTACTGTCCAGATAGACTTTTTAATGTGTGCAGCAAGTGCTACTGGACAAAACCAGAACTCTTCCAAAATGCGAACCAAAATGTGGCAATATTTATTAGCATTGATGTTTACCATCTAAGTTTACTATGGCCAACATTTTTTACACGCACTAAACACCAAGTATAGTGAGAATGTAATTGGTAATTGCTTTATGAAATCCTTTGCAACATATTTGACCTAAAAACAAAAAACATCCACCTCATGATAGTAAGTCTTTAGGATTCATTCTTTGGAGACCAAGAACGTCTGTGCAAAATTTGACGGCACAAGATGTTAAGATATGTCAGTCAAGGCCAGTAGCTCAAGCTATATTTACTTTTGTTTATAATGGAAAGCAATCATTTTCCTCCTGACTTCAAGTCAGCTATGACAGTTCTTTGATTTTTTTTTTTTCACTTCTACCTTCAAAAAACTGAATCTTAGGTCTCTTTTTTTACTCTTGGTGACATCTGTGTTTTGGAGACGCCTTTGTTGTTTTTTTCCCCCGAACATCTGGCCTTATCAGCAGAGGTGCAATGTAATGTCATGGTGAAGAAGATTGTACAGTGCTTTTGTCACCACACTGCATCTCGCAGAGAAATCAAGAACGAATGAAAACTATGTGATGTTGGTGATGCTGCAGCAAACTTCCAGTCTTTCTTAGACATAGTGATTTTTTAAAAAATAAATCTAGATTGCCGAGAGTTGGGCACGATGGCAGAGCATAAATCTGTGAATATTAACCTATGATAAATAGTCTGACATGACTGGTCAAACTGAGAACAATAAGTATAATGAAGGCAAATCCAATGCATTCAAATGCAGAATAAGTGAAGAGGATTCATCTATATTGAACACCGTCTAAAAAAAACCATACATACAGTATGCTTTGGGAAAAGACATTCTCTGAGTGACTCATAAAAGTATTTAATTATTGAAGAACATCCCTCATGTTCTGTTCAGATAGCTGCACGCAATTCACATAAGCTGAAGACAACTTCATCCCTGACAAATCCATTATTTTTAAATCAGGGCCTCTTCAAATTAATTAAGCAAAGATTATAAACAATAAAGGCAGAAGCGGAGACTGGAACCCTTGTTGTTTTTAATAAAAGCCAAGTTGTACAGAATTCATTCTAATTAAGGCAAAAGAACAAGCGTCTGTTCTCTTTGTGATGTGCATGGAAATAGCTTGCATACTTTTGACTTACAAAAGCCAGGCGTTTCATTTTTGAGAAAAAATAAATGCTCCCTCATTTCTTTTTCCCTTTCATGTCAGTTGAAACAGTTTATAAAAGTGTTAGTAATGAGCTCTTAGTGGCCAATGAGGCCATTAGGAGAAAAAAAAAAAAAAGTCATTGACATGGCCAGTAGACGCCGCCAGGTAAAAGCCTCAAGGACCAATTACGAGGCCGGTCACCACACAGCAAGAATCACACATAAAGAAAGAGCACACCCTGCTCCTAGCTTAGGGCTTGTTTTTGTTGTTGTTGTTTTCTTTTTGTACTGCTGTGTGGCCAAAGCGCTAAAAGCATTGTTTCTGCAGGCTATAATGCGCACTCAAATCTGGTTTGAATAGGCATTATGGAGCCAAATGGCCACCAAAAATATCTTCAAAACTCCCAACCAAAGCAGCAAAGATGATAAGAAGGCTTTAGGTTTTCATGAGGGAGAAAATGTATTCTCTCTAATTGGGCTGCGGTGTTCGAAATCACAACATGCTCTTAATTTCATCTCTCCTTGCTTAATGTTCCAACAGTGTTTTGCTAACAACTTAAACGTGCATTCCTTTGGAGGCTTATATGAACCCCCCCTCCCCTCTTCCTTCTGCTCAAGGACGGCAGGGAATAAGATAAAGCAGGACCCAAAAAGAGACAGAAACAATGATGGCTTGGAAATCAAAGGGTAGCTGGGGTGCTCAGAGGAAGGGATAAAAAATGTAGGGAGTTAATAGAGGTTGAGAGGAGGGATTAGGAAAGAACAGGGGAGAACAAATGAATTCCACACTGTCCATTATACCAGCCGCTATGTGGTGTAGTGCCACAAGCCAAATGCCCTATTTATTCCAGGCATAATTACACGGCAATGAGGCCCTGCTGATGCCCAATGCGGGGTTAAGTCGATAGGTGACCCAGATTTAAAGCAGCCGTGTCCTGTAATGGCATCTGCAGTCAAAGAGCCTTGCCTGGATTCCAATAACCCATCTCATCTGTCATAATAAAAATTTAGCTCGCAATTTCTGCTGCCCACTCGCCGCCTCTCATGTTCCCTATCCTCACCCTCTCTCTCTCTCTCTCTCTCTCTGATTTTCACTCTGTCCGCAACACACACACAGAGTGGTTCAGCAGTGATACTTTATGTCACTGGGCTCATATCGATTCCGGAACAGTATCCCCCGATTTAATTACCCAAGCTGCATATAAAATACCCCGGCAACCAATCATTATGCTCAGAGCAACATGAGCCAGTGAGGCTTGATGTTTCTTGCCTAACAATCCTGTTAAAGCATAAAGCTTTTAGTGCCTTTGACCACACTCCAGAACGACCGAATCCTTGACCCCTTGGCTTTCGTCTGTTCTCTCCCAACCATTCCTCATTTACTCTGCTTGCCCTTCTGCCCTGGTACCAAACTGATTTACTTCACCTTCAAGAACTCTTTTTGTGGAAAAAAAATATTTAAAAAACGTTTAGCAAGGTCCTCTACAAATGTCACCCTTTAACTTCAGTTTCCTTGTCATAACAGTTTTATATATCCTACAGTGGAAGAAGCTTTTGGAAATCTGAGGAAAATACCCTGATCAGGGTAATCTGTGACTTTTCTTCAAACAACAAAAGTCTGAGCAGGAATTTAAGGTGTGGAGATTGAAGGACCTCACAGGAATGGTTGCAAGTAGAGGATGTATTTTGTATATTTATTTGTTGTTCTATTTCATTTGTGCTGGGTCGGAAGTGTGCCGCAGGAGAAGAGCGGAGAATTCAGTGTGGCGGAGGTGTCGCCAAATAGCAGTTTGTTTTGTTTTAAGCTGGTGCTCAAGGGCAACATTTACTGGATCAAAAAGTTGCACATATTTCCTTTAAGGTCGGGATACTTCTATAGCAGTTGCATACAATTTGACTATTCCTAGATACGTCAATGAATCGAATTGAAAGGTGATTGTGAAGGACATCTGAGTCGTATTATGGTAGGCTCTAATGTTCAGAAAGCATCAAGCATATTATGGACTATAAAAACAATGTCTTGGCCTCTGCTGCTTTGATTTTGACCATTTCTTTTTTTAATACCTCCATGTTGTGCTCTTCAGCTCATAGAAAACTCCAATGACAAATTTCTTGAGTTTTACTTTTACTGATCCCCGCAAGGGGAAATTTCTGTTTTTACACTCTGTAGGTCATGAACACACACATAGGCTGAAATATACACACACATGCAGAAACAGGATCCTATGGACATGCACTAATGGAGAGATGTCAGAGTGACGGACATCTCCTGAGCACCCGCTGGTGGTGGGGAGGGGGTTTGGTGCCTTGCTCAAGGCAGTGCTCAGGAAGTTATCTGGTACCTCTCCAGCTACCAGACCAACTTCCATATTTGGTCTGCACCGGGACTTGAAACAGCGACCCTCCAGTTCCCAACCCAAGTCCCTACAGACTGAGCTACTGCCGCCCCTACAGTACTTCTAAATACTTAAAAATACTTATCTTTAGCTTTTATCTGTGGTCATTTACAGATGCTGATTATATAATTTTGCACACAATAAAAAAAACTGGGGATGATAAATTATCTCGGACTGTCTAAAATATGAATTCAAAATATTAATGCTCAAACTTGCATCATGTTTCCTTGATATTCTATCTCACTAAAGGCACCTATACTGCCTTTTAGTGTCTCCCTTTCAGAGAAAAGGGACCTTATGTTCCCTCTCTACACTACCTGCTTGGCATCAAATTGCACATGGGAAAATTCAGCAAATAGCTAGTAAACATAGTGAAGCAGCTAAACAGTTATATATCTATCTTGGTATATGTACATTGCAGAAAAGAGCAAAAAGGAGAGATTTAAAAAGACTTGCATTCATCAGAGAGCCAGAATACATCTCCAAATGCATGCCATTGTTGCTCATAGTCTACTGGATGTGTAAATAGGCAACTATTTGCTCGCAATTTTATATTATTATAGTCTATTATTGACCCACTGTCATATCAAATGAGTCAACCTGTTTCATTTTAATCAGATAAAGGTGCGTAGTATTTGCTGGCTAAAGGTGCAAATACTGCAAATGGTGAGAAAGCCCATTTTATTTATTTAGGAATGTGGACAGTGATTTTCCAAGTCTAAGCCGGACTGTGTTTTCAGAATCATTCACATCCATCTCTCTGAAAACTCTCCAGGATGTGTAACGATTGCAATGGTGAGAGAGTAAATGAGGAGAGCAGCCATTAAGACAAAGGAGAACTGGGATTTTGTCCAATTAACATTTAACCTGGATACGATCAACTGGAGGTGGAGAATGGAGGAGGAGGAATGTGAATTTCTTCCTCAATGACAACTTTCAGAGGCTGGTATTTTCTACGTATCTAACCTGAAAGAGACTTAACTGAGAAATTGTAGCCTCCTAACAAGCTTTTTTTTTAGCTTGAAGGGATGGGGCAAAACATTGAATAGCAACATATCAAAGTCCTGACATATATTATACAATGATCAAATCCCTGTTTTAACAGAAAAATGTACCCCTCTAAACAGATTTCTCCTGCCAATTTGACTTGCTCCCTCAATGCTTCATGACTACTCAGGTTGGCGCTTATATCATGAATGATGGTTATGTGAACAGCAGTTAACTGGCCAATAAAAAGTTTAAAATTGTCAGTTCATAAGATACCGCAATGTATCATTGTATGATTAGCTTTAGTATATAAATTATTGCAGAATCTCTGCGTTATGATATTATCGTTATTCTGGGCCATATATTGTGTTATGTATTGTATTGCATAATATCATATATTGCATTGTGGTTACCTTGCAATTCCCACTCTTGTATTTGTGAATCGCTAACATAAATGTAAAAATGCGTAATTAATTCATTTGACAACAGGCGTATTTCTTTCTGGTTTAATAGGTAAATCCTGTGAAAGTTGTTATGACCAGAGATTAGAAGTAATGAAGATAATGTTGGATTCTGTGTCCAAGTAAAGTGTTAAGGTTTCTGAACTTTACCTGAGTTTTTATTTAACGAATGTATTTTTACACCTACATTTTAAAGGGATACTTCACCCGTTGAAACATGAATCTATATTGACATTGGGTCATATATGTAGTAGAAATGTGAAATAATTTTTGAAGTTGGTGCCTTCTTGGCCGAGAACAGGCAGAAAGTGACCATTCAAAAATACTATCAGGTTTCTAATGATACAAAGCTTAATGCAAATGGGTGAAGTATCCCTTTAACAACAACAAACAATGTACACTTTTCTACTCCTAACATTTTCAAAACAGACCTGTAACTTAAGCTTTAATGCATTTAGATTCCTGATAAAGTTGGTTTTGTATCATTGTGTGCAGCTTTTCAACATCAAGACCAATTTCAAACCTTAATGGATGAGGAAAAATGAGAGGACATATCATTGGTGTATCCATCAGTGCACATTAGCCATGTCAGTCACAATTAGAAGATTTTTCTTTTTTTCACTTAAAGTAGTAAGAAATATAAAGTGGTACTCTTATAACTTCTAGAAGCAGCTGGTGGAAATGTCCTTAAGAGAGACTTTTAAAGCATGAGTACATTTTAGAGTGTGTACCTTTTACTTCAGTACAGAAGTTGAATCAGTTCTTCTACTTTCTTCCACCAGAGTTGATTTATTACGTAAGTATCTGTTCTTCTCCTTGAGTAAGAAATTATGTTTTGCAACCTCGGGGTATAACCCAGACATAATGCAAACAACAGAGAGACGTGAACCTGACAATCAAAAGTGAATGGTAATTTCGCTCCCTCTGCCTGGCTCTCAGTAGTAAGCCGTCTCTGTCAGTATCCACGCTGTGCTAGACGTTGTTGTTTGTTCCCATTATAAAAGTTCAGGCCCTCACTTTAGAATCAGGGAAACAAGCCTCTCCAAACTTGACAGCAAATCTTTACTAAAAGCACATAATAGGAAACATTTTCCCCTGCCAAAATGCCAACATTATGCCATACACATGACTAATCGACGCAGGTTTCAGGGCCCATGCCACTCTATGCTTTGATCAAATAAAAATTAGAAATGGTTGCCCAAGTTAGAATGCTTAATTGCTGCATTTTGAATGATAAATAGGGCAGTTTGTTCCTTTAAAAACATGGGTTAATTGGCCTGTCAGACCCTGGTGTTGACTTTGCTCCAAAGCAAGGTTTATGCTGAGTGGTGCTTTAGTAAATAGGAAACATCCACTTTATTCCAAGTGACATTTTTAACTTTCAAACCCAAACGGTTCACAAACTATTGGCATGAAAGCGTGATTCTGTTTTTTATTTCAATCCAAAACAAACTCTCGCAGTCAGCTGTTCTTGACTAAGCAAGCCGTTTCCCCCTGCTCATCCCTCTATGCCTATTCAGCATGTGAGGAAGGGGAGGGGGTCGGGGGATAAATCAAATTCTCTTTTCCTGCAGTAGTGCTCCACAGGTCCATGAGGACACTGTCCACTTCCTTACATTAATCTTTTAATGGACTCCCCTTGCTCCTCTTTGGCAGCTGCACTTCCCCCGACAGGTCAGCAACGATTGCCGGGGTCATTAGTCCTCTGATAGGCTGAATGATAAGATCAGCAACAATGGGGACAAGGTGTGGGGAGAGACAGCGCTGAGTTAGCTACACCACTCGGGGTTAAAGAGGAGGGTAGTGTCTGCAAGGTCGTTTGGGAAGAGAGTGAGACAGCTGGAGTCAATTGAGCACTGGAGAGAAGTGGTTGGAGTTGTGTTGCAGTGCAGATATTTCAATGAGGAGAGGTTGAACTGTGAGAACTTGATTCTTATAACAGCAAAAGTAGCAGTAGTCTTGATATGGTGTCTTCAGATATATTAGGTAGATGTTGTGAGGAAAATGGCTGCCTACCAATGAGTCTGGTACTGCTCCAGGTTTATGCCTATTTATACTCGTCAATGTTTCCAAGTGCTTGCCTATTGATGGATTAATGGTGGGTGTCTGTAAAAAGTATGATAAATATAACGCCCAAAACGGTCAAGTGTCATGAGTATACTTCAGTTGTGATATGGCTATAAATAAAACTTGATTCATGTTGTCTTCTTGAAGAGAGCAGTGGT
The DNA here is from genome assembly GCF_963930695.1 of Labrus bergylta. Lineage (NCBI taxonomy): Eukaryota > Metazoa > Chordata > Actinopteri > Labriformes > Labridae > Labrus > Labrus bergylta. The sequence goes on from NC_089217.1 coordinate 10,470,763, forward strand.
TCAATTGGCTGGCTTTTGCTCTCTAGAATTAAAAATAAAATAAAATAATGATTTTATTTTATGTCTTTCAGTGCTGATTTTTTGACAAACTTCTCAAATGTTTTTTTAAACAGCGATAGCCTGCAGAAGAAGATTGACTTTGAAGTGTATGACTGAGTTCCTTGGTTCAGATCACAGCGGATAAGGCTGGTAAAAGCCAGATTTCCTCTTAATGAGCCCGGGGGAGAGCATTTGAGAAAATAAAAGCACAAGATAAGAGGGAGGATATTTGTTCTGCAGGAAAAGCCTTTTGCCTGTCCTCTGAAGCTGTTTCCAAAGCCGGTAGCATGCCAGTAAAAATTAACTACAGACAAAAATAGTTGGCCGAGGGGCACACATGAGCTACACTTGATGGGTTGATAACGGGTAAATGTATGTCTTAATCTACACTCGAATGTAAGGCTAACTGTGTGAATGTGGCCAACTACTCAGTACAAGTCCCTTGAGAGATTGTAACAATTGCCATTTCAGGAATGAATTCAGTGACCTAAAGTAATGTGAATTTCATTTGCACACTATTTGCCACCAGACAGTTCTGTGTGTGCATGTATCTGTGTTATATATTTCCTACTTTCTCCACTCAAGCAGTTTAAATGTAAGCATGAAAAACATCCTAAATGCACTTGATAGCCAGTGGAGCCTGGGAATAATCACTGACTCTGTATATCACAGTACACAAGAGGTGGATGTAGCCTCTGTGACATCATCCTATGGTTTGTGAACTGCCGCTTTGAAGCCTACAGTTGGCGCTTTGGCTGTCATCATCTTGGTTTTTGAAGTGACTGTATGCGGATGAGAAGGTTTAGAAAGAGAGGGCAGTGACGTGGCAAATAAGAGTTTCTTTTGTGGTTCTTTAAGTTACAGTAAGTGTCAAAGAGAGCTTTTCAGACTTTAGTTATTAGCGTTCTTATTTTTAACACATCAGACCAACTCTGCATTCTTGGCCAGTGGTGGAATCTCAGTATATTTGGTGATGTACTGTTCTTAAGTATACAATATAGTTATACTATATTTCATTGGTATTCATTGTTTCACATGACGTCACATACGGTGCTTACTGAACCACCTACCTGGCAGACAAGCAAGGCTTCCTATAGCTGTATGCTATGGAGAAGTTATCAGTGTTAGTTGCCACATGTGCATTTGAACAAGTTTTATGTTTTAATGGAAGACAGTTGTTATTCAATTAGATGCACTTATCAACGAGGAGACAAGCCCAGGTTTTTATACTTCTACAGATTTTCATCTGAGAAAGAAAACCCAGAGAGGTGGAAATTTTAGATTTTAGTTCGATGCTCCACTGTTCCTTGAAGGAAAAAAAGACAAAACCTCTCCTAATCAGGCCATAAAATAATGTGTTACCTTCAACTAAGTATAACTTCCTTTTAACTAACCTTACTGCCCTAGAACAGTGGTTTTAAGTGACAGCTGGCAGTGATCCTGATACTATTGTTAGGTAACGGTAACTACCTAATGTTAGCTAATTAACGCTCACTTATGCTTATTTCTTGCCCTCCATTTCCAAAACAGCAGCATTACTGACCCAGCCACACTGAAAACACATTAAGCTGTCTATATTTGTGTAGACTTTCCTCCTTTAGCAGCACAGTAAGCGGAAGGATTCTGCACTAAATATAACTAAACATCCCCCAATTTCAACAAAAGTCCTGGCGAGGACTTTGCTGTCTTTGCCGAAATTGATAGTGTCTCGTGTGCTGTGTAACTACATTAAGTTATAACTTGCTACCAAATTGGGAGAGAGGCACAATGCAATGTAAACAATCCAAATATTTTACGCAAGACAGCATTTATGAAGATAGATCATCAGAGGAATCCTACCGTGTGCATTTGCTCAGTAATTATATTCTAACAGCTAATGAAATTAGGCTACGGTTTGCATAACAGCAACCCCCCACACACACACAAAAAACACGCGAGTCATATTTAGTAAGAAGCGTAGGCTGTTGAACCCTCACTTAGCGCAACAACCTTCTCTCATGTTATTATTTTAGAAGACATAGAAAACACTTGGGCTGATTAGTTCTGGGAATATAAATGATCTCTAATTAGGCTAAGTGCTTCACAGAATATTTTAGAAGAAGAAGAGCTCTGAATGGCTACACACTAAAAACAATGTGTAAGAAAGTATGTTCTGTTTTCTTCTGATAATGGAAAGCAGTTAAACAGTGAGGCTGGATGGTTGATGTGGTTTGTTTAGAACTCAAATTAGCAGTATGACTTTCCTTTTGTAGTTTAATTAACACACAATGAAGTGATGTATCAAAAAAAAAAAACTAATTGTAAACGGCTGAGATCAGTAAGAGGCAAATGTCAAAAGGCTTTAACGTAAAAACATATTTAATCTTGTTGTTGCATCTTGAGACACAATAATAGTGTTATCAATTACATGTGTTCTTCCTGCCATGAGCAGTCAAATTGTCTATTGTGGAAACAATTGCCCTGCTTGCCAAAATTTGCTCACAAAGGTTTAGTACAGCTTGTGATCCTGCAATACTATTTGTGTGTTATAACTTGTTCTATGCTGGCAGTTCAGTGATCAATGTAAATGTGTGTACGTATGCTTGTGAAAAGGTGAATGTGACATGTGCCAAGGCTTTAAGTGGTTTGAAGACTAGAGTATTGCTACAAAACTGCAGCCCATTTATAATTTAATTTCTTTTTAGAGACAATAATACTAACATGTCCCTTCTTCCCAATAACTTGGACAAAAGTGCCTTTACACCGCAGTTCAAACCTACCTAAGACTTGTGTTAATCAGTGTACTTCTAGTGATGAAAGATACAACAGAACACTCAAAGTGTTTGGTCTTTTTCGATTCTGATTTTTTGACATTTTCAAAGCATTTTCAAAGCGCAGCTACCAACAAGATAATGTTGGGACTCTTTTTGCGATCTACTTTTTTCTCGAGTTTGATGAGAAGCCAGCAATTTAACACAACCAGCCCGCCTGAACAATCTTCAATAACCCAAGGTCAATATTATCATAATTGTATCCTTTAACTTGAAAAGTGCTTAAAACATCTGTCTGTATCATCACTTATCTTAATAATTGCATTGGCAGCTTTTGTATGATAGCTGGAAAATGTATTCTTCTTCAACTTCTCTTTCACCTCTGAAATATCCAGCAAAAACCCCAAGGCCAAATAGGACAAAATTTAACACTTAGACAACTTGCTGAATAGAAAGTAAATTACTTGGATGTTTATCAAACTGTTTTTAATTTTTTGGCAATGATTGATTCTCCCAAGGACAACTAAAGAAACCCGTATGAATATAAAAGGACATCAAATGAACTAATCTGAGCTGAAGGGCAAGGGTCCATCAAAGAACAAATCCTGGACATTGAAGGATTTCTTTCTTTCTCAAACATGCCGCTGAATGAGTTCCTGCAGTCCGCTCTGCAAACCAAAGCCTTTCAGCTGCGATACTTTCCACCTAATTACAACCCTGACATGCTGCATTAAAGTGACATAAATTGTTGGAATGTTGTGAGGGAGAACACATAATATGCTGTGATTTTGTCAGTCTAAAAAAAATTGAATTCTACACGAAATTGGCTATGTGAGGTTCTTCTTCACATCACTCCTTTTACACTCATAAGAGACTAAAGCATAGATACAATTGCATCCCACTAAGCTTGAACAACACTAAAAGCTCTTCCTGCTGGGCTCCTATAGGACGTGGTGTAAATAGCTGTCTCAGCGAGCCCAGTCTTTGCCAGCCTGTGATTTCTAAGGACAGTTCCATTACACATCAAAGCAAGCGAGGGTGGTTTATTTATCTTGTAAACACATGCGCATCACTAATTACACCGCGTATCACCTTAAAAGAATTCCACCTCCATCAAAGTCACGACTGTTCGATACAGAAAGATTTCTCCCCCTTTTCTTCTATTCTCTCGCCAGGACGGGATTAAAAGCTGGTTATCGTTCAATTCTTTTAATGTCGCCTCTCTCCCCAGCTGCCGTTTCAAGCTAATTAAATTTCTTCCGGGGCCATGCTGTATTGGCTGGCTGACAGGTAACATTATAAAGCGTGACCTTCCTCGCGTTGTTATCCTTCTGACAGCTCAGAAATCCTGCTGGTGGTGGAGCTGTGGGATGTAGGCAGGACAGTCACCATTTTTTTTTTTTTTTATGCGGGAGACACACTTGTCAAGTCAAGCCAGAATTGATTTGTTAAGCAAATTTCATTTGGATAAACTTGTTGTGCTCTAAATGAAATTGACAAATAGCTTAACATGTACTTCTATTTCAGTTTGCATTCTCTTCGCAAAATCAATGACATAAAAAACACTAATATAGAGTATGAAATCCTATCAGCAATAAGGTATTTCTAGGCTGCTGAACAATGACAGAAATCTAACGTTGACTCATCTCTTTGAGTAGGAGGAGAGATGCTGCTTTTGCATCCACCACTACCCGTCAGGTATGTGTGTGTTTTTGTGTGTGTCTTGTTGGCAGATGATGGGTCTCTAAATCCAAATGATCATTTGTATAACAGCATTAAAGTTAAAAGGAAAGAAAACAATTCTGGTAACTGACATAAAAAAAAAAAAGCAGATTCAAAGAACTGTAGGATCAGATCTTTTCTTGCAGTGTCAACATTAGCTTCATCTAGAGCCTTGGCTTCGGGTCTCTGCGATCGTTCTTCTGCCTAGTCTGCAAGAACGTGTTTGTTTGTGAGTGCAATGTGCGATGACAAGCAAGCACTATGTTCAATTGTCCATTCACTGAGCTCAGCAGGGTGTGAGGGCCCTCTGGTCAGACAGCCCGACACTGTGACTGGTTGTCAGGTTTCATTTCAGAGAAATAACATCTCCTTGTGATTCTGTGGACGAAAAAGGGCATTTTAACAATCACACAAACAATGCTGTTTTTTTATATGTGCCAAATTTGAAAACGGGACAAGTACAAAGGAAACTACTGACATGAAAGTACAGGTAGTTTGAATATTATCTAAGTTACCCAGAACATACACCAGATACGTTTGCATTGTGTGTCAGCTCCGCTCCGGTAACGCTCAATTCACGCATAATGTTCCCAACCACAATAGAAACGGAGTGTTTTATTCTGAAAATGACACAGATGTTTTAATGTTGTTTCATTGTGTGCCTGACTGGATATGCTCTGTGGCATTTGATGCACCCTTCTTTTGCATCTTGCAATAATGCTGCTGCAGAGGGTAGCGTACAACTGGAGCTGGGGGGGGGGGGGGGGGGGGGAGTTGAGACGCAGAGCAGCAGAGCCAGTGGAAGCGCTCACATTGACTAAAGTAAAAACCAGCTGAGCGGCCTTGGCGGAGTGGAGATGGACCAAACACCCATCTGGTGGAATTTAGCAGTTATTCAGTTATTCAAAATATAACGTTTAAATTAGATTAGATTTATTTTGAAAAACAATGCGGTGCAGTGTCATCGCACTACCGCCTGCAAGATTATTTTGATTGTGACTTTTACTTATTTTCTTATCAACAACACCATGATAATCAGTGACAGAGACAAAACCTTTCCATATGGCCTTTTTTAAATTTCAAAATACTCTAAATGTGCTACATGGAAATGTAAAGAAGGCTAGAAGCTTGTTGCAACAAATCCCAAAAAGTTGATTAGGGGTTTTGAGATGGCAAATCAGGATTTCAAGTGGGGCCCAGGCGTTATGGAAGCAAACCCAGGACCATTCAGACAACTATGCCAGTTGTCAATTTCATCCAGATGTCTCCACACACCCACATTGAGTACATCAGTGTGTGTTTAGCAGTGCAACATAAGGAGCCTCTTTTTCTGACTCGCATTGATATTCACTGTTGTCTCAGGTGACAGTTTTAGAGTCAGATCACCAATATGTAAAGCATAAATTACATCTTCATATGCTGTGAATTGTTTGATCGGGATTATGATAATACAACATGGTGAGGAGACAGAGGTTTCATAATGGTATCTGTGATAATGACCTTTACTGTCTGTTTTTTCACAGTAAAAAGATACTCTGATCTGCATTTCAATTCTTATATTTCACTGATAATCTCTCAATTTAAAAACAGATGATCTGGGAATGGAAAACTATTTAATTGCAAAAGTTAAAAGCTGTTAGAACTAACTAGGTTATTCCTACTGTGTGTTGCCTTTTTTGGGAGAACACATATGTCCGTGAAGCGGAACGACAAGCAGAAAGAAAAAAGGAATCTGTCTGTGTTGCCCTCAATAAGAAGCTCCCGCTGAAGGTTTTGAACTCAAACTCTAACAGGCTCCACCGAAGCATTCACATCATTTTAAAAGAGCTTGCAGGCCTGTTAAATATGTGTGACTGTAGGATGGAGTAATGTTAGAGAAGGAAGAATAAATAATAGAGAAAAACAGGCATTGTGACGTAAAGAGGAGGTGGAAAAATAGAAAAAGCACAATGACAAACATTCTGACACATTATTTTGCCAGAATTGTTTTTCCACAAATGATTGGTGCCTGGGAACACATTAGGAAGAGAAAGTGCCAAGAGCTTTTCAGCCAAATTCTCGAGGCTGGCAGTGAGAAATGTAGCTGGAAGTATGAAATTGTCGTCATGCTAAATCACACATGGTTTCTCAAAGCACAGAGCCCATACTGCCTTTGAAAATGACGTTCTCAGAGCTTAGTCGGGCATATTTTAATCTTTTCTCAGCTGTTCTGAGTTCATATTTGACGATCCGCAGTCCATAATGAGATTTAGAAAAGATGATACCAAGATCAACAGACCAAAATTAAAACAAATGATGATTTTGAAAAAAGTGGGAAACAATTTAAACGCTTAAGCGAAGAAGCATCCTGCAGTAAATAATAGCTTTTAGTGACATTTCCCTCATCCCTATGCTTCACCAGAATAGGAAATGTTCCAAATATTATGTATAGTTGAGTGTGTATGAGTGGTGTTGAAGGAGCTCTTGTCCTACAGCAGCCAATAAAGCACTCAACTGTTTTATGGGATCATTCTCCATGACCTCCAGTGGCAAAATACAGAACGTGGAGTAAATGACCTTGACACTGACCTTTTTGAGCTACTGAGTTTTATATGTAACCATAACAGGTTTTTTTTTTTTGCGAGAGACCAGTGGAGATATACTATTGGCTGCTGACAAAGAATCACAAGCTATTTTTGATTAATCAAACCTTGGTCAGAAGCAACACACAATTATTTAGGTTTAGAAAATTATCAAACCAAGAAGCAAATAGTTTTGGATTTTTGGTGGTCCTAAAAGCTGCACTTCTAAGTACTTCTCATGGCTCTGATCAAGCATGGAATTTAGTCTCGTACAGCTGCTAGAAGACTTAAACAGCATGGTGTTATATGTGGCTGACTGAAGTATGTGAGAACTTTGAGATGAGACACTACAATCGTATTTGTCATAGTCCTGCTCTCTTGAAGTAAAATATGCCCGATTAGCTAAATATCTGCATGGATGGTAAGAGCATATTGTGATGCCGTGTACTCACTGCTCACCCACACTGAAGATTTCTGCATTTAAATGGGGACACACGCAGAGGCTATGTTTTTGTTGTTGTTTTTGATCTTGCCTGCTGTGTCGCCTAGTACCCCCAACAGTCTTGGCTTTCACATGCAACCCTTTGTGAACTTCTCAACTTGACATCGTGTTGGCTAATTAAACACTCAGGTAACACTAGATTGAAAAACTGATGCTTAGTCCTCAGCACAGGAGTGCCCTTCCTGTTGCTCACGGCAGTTTGTCCTCCGAGGGTTGCACAAGGAAGCAATAACAGCTAAGTAAACAACATTTGGAATCATAAAAAAGGAAGTGAGAGTGAAGTGTGTGCGTGTGTGTGTGTGCGCGAGTGTCAGCGAGATACGGTTTCCACTCTATCACCTATCCTTTCGATATGGCTTCTATTTCTTCTGCTTCTGTGAAATGTAAATCTGAAAGATATTTGCAAAACCATTAGCTGTATCCTTGCCAACATTCCAGAGACACACATGGTTTATTGTAGATAACTATACAGAAATATTGTCAGAGACACCTTGCTGTGCTTGTTTTTCTTTTATTTGACCGTCATATTCAGAGGCACTTCAGCTGACCTTACACACACAAAAAAAAAAAACACACCGCCTCCCTGTTTTGCACATAATGCTGTGAACTAAAACCCACGGAAAAATCATCACCTGAGGGGTCCTACTATTTATAGCCATCTCTCTTACCATTTCCCAACCCACCCCTCTGATATTCCTGCGATACACACCACCATGTTTTTCTCTCTCTTTTCTCGCCCCCTATCTGCATGGTGGAAACATATTCCTGGCAGCGAGCTCCTGAAACACAATTCCTCCCCTGTCGATATCCTGCCGCCTCCCTTGCACCTCCATCCATCTGTCTCTCTCCTTCCCTCTCCCTGCATGCATCTTTTTACCCATCTCCCTGTGCTCCTCTCTCGTCCAACACTCGTCCTCCTGGCTGACTGATCCCTGGCCAAGACTCCTTGCATTGTACAGCCCCCCCTCCCCCCTTCGCTTTTTCACCACCTTACCAGCTCCCTCCATCCCTCAATCCCTCCTCACAGTCTATCTTCATTCTGGGTAATTTCCTCTGCTCTCTAATGCCTGCATAGTGTGAACTGCTCTCACCTTGCACCCCTCCCTTCCTTCCTGTCACTCCACTGCCACCCGTCCCTTCTTCCCACCAGTCTTTCTCTGTTTTTCACACCATCTTATTCTGTCTGGTGGGGACGGCACCTTCAAATCTCTACCAAAGATGTTGTTTTTTCATCAGGTGTTAGCATGGAAGGCTAAACACACTTCCCTGCTCGCCTACTTCCGCAAACACTAAACACTGTTGGGCGACACCACACAACACGCACCCAAAAGCTATTGACTGGTGACAATGGCAATAATCACCTACACTAATCCATTTAGAGCCTTTGTCATTGGTGCTAGCAGTGGAAGAGGGGATTGAGTGGGATTGCGCTGGCTCTCCTAAATGTGATAAATTCTAGGCGGAGCGGGCGAGATGTGTCAAAGTCAGCCTCTGAAACCTTGTTAGACAAAGCTAATCTGGCTACGGATTGATCTGAAGCAAAGCAACATAAACCGAGAAGTAAACACAAACACCCTCTTTAACACTGGTTAGACCTTACTTCTGCTTCTGAACAATCCTTATGACCTTTAAGTCCGACCTTCAAGAGTTAAAACACTGTAAGGGTAATGTAGTGGCTGTAATACCAAAAAATACAGCTTCACACACAATTAAAAAGGCCAAGGCAACATTGAGATAAAATGCTCTCTAGTATCTTGGTTATGAAGCCCAAGATCAAGATAATGGATACAGAAAGAGGGAATTTGAGGGGTCATATATGCTTCTTCTACACAAAAAAGGGCAGTCGCCAGCTGCCTAATTCTGCCAGGCTGTTCAACTAAATTACAGCGGAAACTCTCAACATAACCTTGTCCTGCCCATGTTTGTGTGCAGAGTAATGTTTTGTTGTTGTTTAGCCAGGTTAAAGAGAGTCAGCTACATGACACACACATCTCATAAATTAGGCTCAACACAACTGGCCTACCAATCAATCTTGCTTTGGAGTACAGCCCTCTCGATAAAACCTTTATCCTGATTTTAATAAACCTGGATAGGCCTTTGGCAGTTTTCCAACAGAAACCAGAATGTTGTTGCATGTAATGTTCTCCAGGTCTTTGAACGCTCACTGTCGGGATATCTAAGACACCAAGGAACCAGCGTTACTGGACACAGAAGATGATGTATTTTGTTAAGATCATGGCATATGAATGATCAGTCAAAAAAAGGAGAAAGTTCTCAACCATTAAAGAAATAAATATGCAAATGTGCTCACTGACTTTGTTTACTAACTCAGAAGGTTCTTAGATTTAAACCATGCCCTGGTTTTGTTATTTTTCAAGATATGACTTTCACATGGAACATTAAAACCTTGTTATTTCTTTACATGATGTTGACAGTATCAAAGTTGTGTTTTAATTTCTCAACATCTCAGTCAAATGGTCCTGCACCAACAGAGGACTTTCAGAAACCTTTCAAATATGCTTAGATTGCAGTATGCTTGTTGCCAGAGGGCTCAAAACAGAAAATCTGGGTTTCATGAATGCTTATAGTATATAATTTTTCATCACCAGGACCCATCACAAATCCAATCATGACCACAATAAAGGTTATCATGTTAACACATTTGTACATACTATACCATGAATAAGTAGTAACAGCAATCTGGACAAGGCTGAATGAAATTTAATATACCTCTTCAGCTGCTCCTGCAACTGCTTTGTTACTTCTCAATCTTTTTTTTTTAAACTAGGCATTCTCCAATCATTGTGTAAGTATAGTTAGATTTAGGCAATCTGAGCAAAAATAATTGTTGCTTTTTTTTTACTTTTGGGTATGAAAGACTAATTTTAAGAACACAGTTTTGGTGCACACCAAGCAGAAATCAATTGTGAGAAGTGGGCAGTTTAAACATACAAGCTCCCACACATGAACATGAATTTGCATGGTAACTGGAATCAGCAGAGACTGAACAAATCAATTCTTACCGAGCTGGTTCGATATGTTTTTTCATTCTTTCCAGTGTTACCTCTTGTGTTGAGGATCAATACTGGTTCTTGTGGGGGGTTTTTTTGGATTTAAGTGAAGTGTTTGACTGAAGAACAGCGGGTGGGTTTCTGTACAAATATTTTTTTTCAGTGCAAGATTTTTAATGAGAGCCACTTGGGAAGATTGTTAGTGTTAGTATACCTATTGATTTAGGCTCTTAAGATAATACATATAAGAACAATGAAGTGCCTCAAATATGCAGACTTTAATTGCTAAATAAAGAGTCATTATTTAAGAAAACAAATCTCTTTTGCTACCATTATTCTTGCATGAACTCACTGTGATACAATCCCGCTCATGTAAACGAAGTGTCCCAAAGCAAGTTTAGTTAGCTCACTAGTTAAACTGCACATTTACTTTCTATCCATCTGCCGTTTGTAACAAAAGCAGGAGAGATTTATGTGTTTACTGGCAGTCGAAATACCACATGGAATTGTCCAGTCACAAATTGTCTGTCTTTGTTATCAACCACCAACTTTAACAAAGACAGATTTTAACTAAAACAACAATAGAGATAAACAATCCCAAAGACCAAACAAATCATTTTACCATTACTGTTTAGAATCTGGTCATGCAATCTGATCACACAATAGCTGTGACAGTTCAATGTATTTGGATTTTTAAATCTAATTTAAGGACCCATATAGGAAGCATCATACATAAAAATGTAACCAGCTTGTGTATCACATCTGAGTAAACAAAAAGCTTCTGTCATGCAATAACAACTATAGAATCTGCATTAGTATTAATCACAGTCACTTCATCCATTATCATAGAAGTTCAAGTTCAATGCTAACAATGCAAACAATATCCTTTCTTATAAACCAAAAATTAGATGGTGTTGTTGAGTATCTACACAGTATCACAAAACGAATATAGCCATACTTAAGTTTATTAACAGTTTAGTGCGGCATGTGCCAAAATGAATTCTGTTGAAGTTATTTTGAAAAGCTGAAAAATCGCTGCAGTGTTTGTGCTTGAATAAGTTGAAAGGTAGAAAACACAGAATGTATTATTTTTTTAGAAAGATGAATTGAAATAAGAATACATTACTTTATCTTTTTCATACCAACTTTGATTCCTATTCTCATAATGTATTTTGTATACAATACAACATGTGTCCCTAAGAGTACTATAATATTACAATTTAAAAAATAACAAGATTAATCTCTTATTCTTCCTTGTCTTTATTCAATACTGCCTCTGTAAGCGTAATCAATAGACTGCCACTGGCTTTGTATCCATCAACAAATAACTATGCAAATAAAAATCAATGGTCCAACAACAGCAAACCACTCAACAATTAAAGCCTGGCATCTTTCCGGCAGAGCCTGTGGGCCATACAGGTTCTTCCATTAAGGTGGCATGGACTGCTATAAACCGAGTGTGACAAGTCTCAGCTTTGGCAAATGATAGGTTGTGTCTTACTGCCAAGCATGTGTCAATTTTTTCAGATCTCATTAATCCCCAATCATAACATCGTGATGAATTCAAGAAATAGGAGAGCATGCTAGAAGGAATCAGAGCATGAAAGCAAGCCTGATTGTCCTGCTGCAGAATAGGAAGCGTCAGACAGCCTGTACTTAGCTGCTTTTAGAAAGCTCTTGTCCGTCAGCATGATCATTATCCTCATAATCCAAACACACTCACTCAATGACCTTATTCAATTGGTTTACTGTTTGAACAAATTATACTGTTCATAGCCTTTCAAGAGGTGTTGAGCCTTTTGGAAATTAATCCTTCAGTTACAGTCCTGCAGACAAGCAGGAGACAGCACAAAAAACACACACCCACAAACATACACATATAAGCATACACATGGTGGGAGCACCTCTTTGATTCCCGTTACCTGTTACCCTAGCAACCACAATGCAAAAAAGACACCAATGCTTGTCAGTTACAAAGCCCTGTGAAAGGTATTCTGACTAAAAGAGTCGGGGTTGAGCAGTAGATCTTCAAAATACGATGTAGCAAACCATATTAAATATAATACGATCTATTATTGCATTTTCTTTTTAAAACAACAGCTTTTTTCTGTAGGAAGTGTTGAAAAAGTATTTTAAACTATGTAGGTCAATAAATCTGTTATCACCATTCATGAGCAAAATATGTAAATGGAGCTAAATGATAGCATGTGAAACAGATGTATCCTAGCAATCAATATTTTTTTAAATATTATAAATACATATATATTTAAATATAATTTTTTGATGCTTTTCACTTCTAACAACACAAAATAAATGTGTTGCTCTGTTTAAGGCTTTCCATATTTGAGTGATACATCTTCATATGTAGATTACAGCATCACAGATGCAGAAACAGCTGATAAAAAAAGAGACCAAAATAGCAATTCTTCCTGTCAGCCTGAGCAGGTTGCAGACCAGAAATGGGTCTCAGAGACGGGCCGGCAGCAGGGTCTCCACCTCCCTCTTGCATTAATCACTGTAAAGATCATCTCAGATAGGAGAGTGTAGGTTGAGGAAGGGGAATGGGGGGGCTGAAGGTGAGGTCTGTAGGGCCGAGATGATGGAATATGGGGTTATGGTGCTAAAAGCAAAGAGAAAAGGAGGAAGGGGTATGCTCTGCGGTTAAAGTGCCTGTTGAGGTGATGGGTAATGGGGATTTTCGGTGGTATGGTGGAGAGGGTTGGGGCCAAGGGCCCCAAGTGTCCTTGACCTATTTTCAATAAGAAGTGGGAGCAGGTTGGAGGCGTAGACAGAAAGAGGGAATGAATATAGATTTTCTCTTTGAATTACATCGGACGGGAAGAAAATGTTTCATTAAGCAGAAAGTGTTCAGTGTTATAATGTGAAATGTATCCTCAGCTCAGCACTTCATGCAAATAGCAGACAATTAAACATTTCTAATCACAAAGAAATTAGCAAGCACATTTATCGTCCACTTAGAACAAAAGTCTCCAGCACCCTTGAAAGGAAAGATGAAAAAAATTGAAAAAATTTTCACTACAGTAAGAGGTTTAGTTAAAATGTGACATATCTAAGGTGGCTGGGAAGTGCAAAGCAAAATTCACACTTTGTAATTAAAGAAAAGATTGGCTGATAATTACATTTTAATTATTTAATTAATTACATTTTATGTTAATCATACATTTATACACATCCGATTATATTTATTTATATAGGTCTCAGTTCTGGATGGAGTTATTTGCAGACCTCAGAGATGCTGGATACTTCAAAAGTTCGAGAGACCGTCCACACGAAAAGCAAAACTGATTAATCTGGCTCAAATGAGTTCCACTTAACGGGCAAAACATCTTTCTGTCACCACAAACTCCTTATCAATCCGTATGCCAAGTCTTTCTGCCAAAAACAAACAAAATGACCCCTCACTCAATCAGTTGCGGGTCACTTCCTGCAACTGGTTAGAAACAAGTTATAAATGCAAGTATATATTAATGTTTCAATTTGTTTCTGCTGCCCCCACGTGGTAAAAAAAGACAACAATTGACTTCAACCCACTATATCATGAGGCGGCCTTTTTCTATCGGTGTTAGCTCAGAATTGAAGCTTGAGCTCTAATGTTTGTATGTGTCAGACAAACGCAACAAACCAAAAGGTGCCACTCCAATACGTTAATAAAGTTGATCTTCATACTCCAAATGTTGCAGGAGCATTTTGACCACTTCACACCTTTCACTCTTCATGCACCTTGGTAGTTGGAGGATTTGTGCCAGAAAATCGCACTCAGTCTGCTTCCTCAGACAAAAAGTGAGAAAGCATGCAGCACTGACAAGGAGTACAAAGAACTAAAACCAAATGTGTCTTAAAAGTTAAGATGAATTCCAGTTACTTCTGACTGTGTTTAGATCTGTTGGTTTGGCCATTTGGCAAACACACATGTACACACACAATGGGCAGGTTCATATTTCATATCTTTAATGAATAGCTGCGGCAGCCACTGACAATCCCCCCCCAGTGCAGAGAGAGAATAATAAGCTCTGCATAATAACTGTCCTTCATCAGTGTTCACTCATCATAACACTGTATGGTGCTCTCAGTCTCTTCCTTCCTCCTCATCTCTTCCTTCACAGTTCAGGGAAGGAGGGGGTTAGCAAAGCAGAGCGAAGCGAGCAGTGAGTCTCCCTTGGGAGCTGGCTACACGATAGAGCCATTATGGGGAAATAGGCTTGCGCATTTCAGGGGCCAAAAGGGGGCATGCTTAAGTAAAGAATCCCCACTATTCACTTTCATGGCAGAGTTGCAGCCGCAGAGCAATGTGCAGTCTTTAACAATGTCTCACACACACAAAGACACACACGCGCCTACACAAACGTGCAAACTCCGAACATTTGCATAGACACAATCGAAGCAGGATAACACAGGCCTGAAATATGTGCCCAGATGTTTTACAGTTGGCAGCTGCCTTTCATTCAGTGGCAGATTTAAATTACCATTAGGTATTATAACACATCTGCCAATTTCTCAGCTGTCTAAAATGTGAAGGTGCATGTTCATTATTCAGTGCTGTTGCACTTTCAAAAGATGTTATTGTGAGAATATTATAACAGAATCGCTGCCGCGTTCTTACTCTCAAACTGCATCGCTCTCAAGACCTATTACCAACATAGAAGGTTTGTTGTATTTCAAAATGAAGATTAAATATGAATAATTTATACAAATGCCTAAACAGCTCATTCCAACAGCACAGAGCCATTCACAACTCCGTACAACACAGTCACTCTTTCTCTCCTTACCGCTCGGCTAACAGGCTCACTCTCAGAGTCTCTCACACAAAATGAACCAAAGTATTGCATCTGTACTGTTCAGTTTGTCGTGCACATACATCATTCATTTACTTTAATACGATCAGAGCAGTGATCTACTGGGAGTAATTATGTTAACTTCAGTCTGCTTGGTTCAGCACTATAGCCTGTTGATATGTAGGCTACCTTTTAGTCAGCACCAGAATTGGAAGTTGGTCAGAGGAATAGCTAATATTTTCATATATTGGCCCTCAATGCTGGTCAAATCCTAGGCACAAAGACAAGGATACTTGTGACTGGCTTGTTGTCACAGTGCACAAACAAAGGAGAGCTATGTTTCTTCTTACACTTGAATGGTTTATTTTCCTTTATCTAAAGCAGCTAAGAGGTGCACAACGCAGTTCGGTTCTCATGGGACATGACATGTTTGATGCAACCTCATGATCCTCAGTCCTATATTCACTGTCCTCTATTTTCACTCAACTCCCTACAAGAAAGGCACAAACTGAAATCTGAGTGGTAAGTCTCCATGGAGCATTTTTTTCTTAAAAAGTTGGTTATTAGAAATGAAATACTCTTTATATTTTATATAAATAATATAATATAATATTTTCTGCCCAAACAGGGACTGAGTGAGGGATGCAGAAAGTCAAGGGCATAGTTTTCAGATTGAAGGTTTTCCCACAACATACTAAGCAAATTTGCCTTGAGGGAGGACTTTTTAGTGGAGGTTCATTTGAACCCAGGACATTTTCAGAAGAAAGTAAGCTATTTTTATCTTTTCCGTCTTGTTCAATGAACCCACTGGGAGTTTACTAGTTCTTCCTTGATCCAGGAAGGATGGTGGGTTTAAAGGGATTTTTGTCCTTTTCCAAAGGATCCTACAACCAACCTGAGGTTAACGTTGCTGTTGTGCTCCATTTGTTATCTGTGCTATCAGCAGGGATTTTTTTTTCCAAGCTCTGTCCCTTCAAGTAAAATATATTTTTCTTCCTTTAGAAATAATTTATTTTTATAGTGGTCAAAGCACAGTTGCATTTAGTTCCATTTTTCAAATACCTTAAGCAGGTGGATTGCATAAAATTTCACAAATCTCAAAATAGCGGATTATGCCTATTGACACGAACGTCAGATATTCTGGAAGAAAGGAACTCATGCAATTCAACATGAATAGTTTTATTTTTTCAACGTTTTTCTGCAAGCATTATAAAAACATAGCACTACTTTTTGTGCAAAAAGCCCATTCTCTGAACCTTAATATGCCATCTCTCAACACTGGTTTCTGTACTCACAAAGGATTTAGTTCACTTTCTCAACTCCCTTTAGTAGTTCTCTATTCCCATTTCTCTCGTCTCTATATCTCTCTACATTCTCCCTAAGCTCCAGGTTGTATTGTTCTTCAAGGCTGGAATCATACTGGAGATTTAGAACTTGGAGGATTACAGGAGGCAGTATTGTCCCTGGTGGCTATTCCCTTTTGTAGAGTAGACCCAAAAATAAAGGTCCAAAACCGCCAGAGGATAAAGGAACCAATCCATCATACAGGTTAAAAAAAAAAAACACCTCCATTTGTGGTCAGTTCAAATCAAAGTGTATCTTCATGTGTAGAATGTATCTGCGCTCAATCGCAACCGCAGACTCAGACGGTACCAAATACTTTACATGCCATTTTATGCAATACTATATACGTATGCATCTCAGAGGATTTACATAACACACTTCTGGATCCTCTGGGATTCAGAGTGAAATTCTGTCTTATGAAAAAGGAAGATCCACTCTACAGGGATTGTGCAAACACTTTTTTTTCCTTTTATGATCTCCATTCAGCTGAAGATGTCTAACAGAATGCAAGTAAGTGTATAACCAAAGCAATACAAGAGACTCATGAGAATGCCCCATTTAATAACCTATTTTGAACAATATTATCATGTTGACATTGACTACATTTTATAAAGATGCTTAAAAAAAGACTTGCACCTACGCATTAAAAATGTAGATCTCAACATTTGACCTTACTATTAGGGGTAAAAAATGTAAGTACAGGCTATGTGTTTAATAAAGTTATTGCTTATTTCAGTAACTTTTGTGAGAAGCTTTGCAGTCTACATTAGCATTCTAGATTCATATTTTCCTCAGTTTTATTATTTTTTGGGCCATTTAAATTGTTCTATATTTTGTACTTTATTGTCGTGTTTATCACAAACTCCTTTAATCTGCTTCCATCAGATCTCTTGTTCATACCTCTCCATCTGCTCATTCACTTGAACATATGAAAACTTAACTCACGTTATAGATGTTTTTCACCTGTGATCAAAAGCATTTTGTTACAAAAGAGATTGCATCAATTATGAGGTTGAAAAAAGCGACATAGGTCTGCAGTAGGAAAATGTAGATGGGGTTTTTTTTTTCTTTCTTGGATTGATGAAAAATAAAAAATAAAAGGCCAAGTAAAGTTGTATCATTTATTATTTATATTTAGAAAGTTGCCATGAATGGTTACATGCTGTGACGTCTGAGGGCATCCAGTCCAATTAATCATAGTCAATTTGTGGCACGATTAATGTTTTTTAATTTTCTTTATAATCCATTGCAAACTACCTTTTTTTTTTAACGCTCTTTGTATTACCTTTGCATTCCTTTATAATGCCTAGTGTTCAGACAAAAGTGAACAACAATATCTCTTTAAAATGTACATATAATGATTTATCAGTCAGGGCCAGAGGTCATAAACATTACTTTATTAAAATTACAGAGGCTGCAGTCGATCAGTGGTGTTGTGGGTCAGCTCTTAACTTGAAGGTTGGCTGCTAAATCCCTTGCTCCAGCAGCCTACATTGGGGAAGATACCAAATCCTTTGTGTTTATACATGACAAGTAAGCTCCTTAGATTGACATTTTGGTATTACAGTCTCTGCCATTAATTTGTGAAAGAGTGAATGTGACTTGTAGTGTAAACATGCTTTGAGTAGTAGGACAACAAGAAGAGCGCTACACGAGTGGAGTCTATTTACGTCTTTGTTAGTCGTACAATTCCAAGGACAACATCTCACCTAGCACATAACTGCTCCTATATACCACTATATAGAAGTATAGAAATGATGTGACACAGATATGAAGTCTATGACAAGCAGGACGCCCATATACATCCCATCTGACACAGTGTAAAATAGGCTTCTCACAATTCCATCTGCTCCCATGTCACATGTTTTTTTTCATGTTTTGAAATTAAAAATATCACAGCCACAATGTGTCAATTCTCTTTTCAAGGGTAGGCGTTATCCTGTATATTCAAAGTACCTTGACTTTCTTTATACGAAAAAACAACTAACAGCTATATTCAGTGCATCTAGATTTTTTTTTTTTTTTTCAGTAGGGTTTTCTGGCTCCTCTGCTCCTGCAACCATTCAAACAGTTGCATCACCCCCAAAGGCTGCTTAGAGAAACCAGTCATTTCCTGTCTCCTGCAACTAAGCAGCTTTTCTGTAGAAGTCAGGGATTAGGCACCTTGCTTCAGGCCACTTCAACATATGATTTCTATGGTTATTACTCAGAGCACAGAGAGCATTACACTCTTACTTTTGTGACTGCTCTGAGGATTCACACTGGTGACTACACAGCTTTCTGACAACTTTTTTGGGGATACTGCCATGCAAAAGTCACTGGAGAAGAGGGCCAGTGACTTTTGCAGTCACTGGACAAGATGCCTGGTGTGAAACCTTAACATTTGTTGCTACACTTGCAGAGTGACAGTAGGGATGCCCAGTATTACACCACTAGTTAAATTATTTTAATTGGATTAACCGTTTCCCCTCCCCCAAAGTTGTTATTGGGACATTTTTGATTGTCAAATATGTATAGGTGGACGAGAGACAGCAAAGGCAGGGAAGAGATAGCTGAAACAAACCCACATCACTGTGGCGAGGACTCAGCCCTGTTAACTGGTAAGGCTGGGTATTGGCAGGGACCTCACGATACTCACCTCCGTTAGATGGGTCAGAATATGTCTGTTAGATTTATTGATGTTTATGTGCTTTTATTGTAGAGACAGCTTTTTGTGCCTTTACTGTAGAGACAGGTGGTGGATAAAGTCAGAAATCGGGGAGAGAGAGAGAGAGAGTGGGGAATAAAATACATAAATAACCTATTCTGATTAATGACAGCAGACTTACAGCTGCATCTAAAAATTTAACAATTGGAAAAGCAATTAAAAAATGCTGCACTGTCACAGCGCACACAGAGCAAGAGATTATAGCAGGGAGTTAAATATTTGAAGAAATACACAGTGCCAGAGAGAAATTAAAAAGTATGTTACTTTACAAGAGAGCAACAAACAAGATTTGTAGTAGCATTACATTTCATAGCTTAAAGCACGTCCATTCTAGTGCAACTGATGTACAGCTATAATTATGAGGTAGTAAAATTATCTTTTATTTATTTACAGAAATGATCTGAACAAAAGGAGCTATTTTGTAATATTTTTTTGCTTACAGACTTTTCTCCCTGTACCCTCCACAACTTAGTACTGTCAGACACCACCACAAACAAAAACAGATGATGCAGCAGACTGAACACCACATGATATATGTAAGCACTGTACACAGGGGGGACAGAGTCAGTCAAATTGGCATGAGGGAAAGTCTGAACAAAGTTGTATTAGAAGAAAAAAAAACATGCAACTCTGCATCATCACACCCATGCCTCCTGCTACACTCACGCGAGGACAATCAAACCGAAATCAGCTGAAAATGTGGTTTATAGCAGCAGGGGGATGAGTAATGCATGTTGAAGGCTGTCTTTGGAAGCCCTTGGAAGGATGGACGTGTGGCAGCTTGCAGCGTGGTGATCTATCTTCCAGTGTCGAGACTTATAAATACCTGAGATCTGACAGAGAGGACAACACCAGGATACCGACAATGCCCATGTTCAACATAGTGCACAAAAAGTACACACCTGTGCTCACAATTGCAAAAAATAGACAGAACACACACACACACCTACAGAATGGTACATACGAGAAACACCTGCACTCAATGCCACAGAGACACAACGCTCAGAGGCAATTTTTATGTTATGACCACATGCTTTGAAACAATGTTTCAGATGAGATAGGGTTCAGTCATTGCAAATTGACCGATCAATCTTCATAACTGCCCCTGTAGCAAAAACATCTGTTTTTCCCTCCTCTCTATAGGGCAGTTGTTAAAATGAGTCCATCCTTATTCTGGAACAGCTGCACTCAAACCTAAAGCCAGAGTCATTTGTTCTATTTTAAAAATACAAGTTCAGGTCAGAACAGTCAAAGTCAACAGTCTGTTCTAATGGTGCTTATCATCGGTTGATCTAAACTAATGATGTGGCACAAATGAAGAGCAATAATTAGGATTTTTTTACCCCCTTTTTTGCTCTTAATATGTCAACTGCAGTGGCCTAGTTGTCTCATCAGTGTCATTGTCAAAGTCGATGTGGTGGAGGTTGTCCTCAAGCGTTGAAGTGTTTTAGAATGACGGGGTTTGGAGAGGGAGAAAGAGAGGCCTAAACATTTTTTAAATCAGTCCCTGACCAAACTGTGGGGCTCAAACATGCATAGGATAACATCAAACTGCTTTTAAGCTCCAGCAATGCAGAGAACAATCTTATTATTAGCAACAAACACTTGTTGGATGAATATATTTGAAAGCAAATTTAAATGGTTATTTTTTGCAGACATTAATAACCCTTTATATTAATTTATATAGCATAACTCTGCACTGAAATAGATGATGAACTTAACTTAATAGTTCCATTGTAAAAAGTTAGAGACATCAAAGAAAGCAGCTCGGAACTCGATTGAGATTTCAGGGAGCATTATACATCGTTTTATATGAGCATATGCCTTATGTTCCAATCTAAAGCTTTAAAAATCAAAGTGATCATTCCAACACAGTTTGTGTTCCCATCTGGCCTGAACTCACGCTTCAACAACGTTAAAGATAATTAAATAAATAGCTTGTACTAAGGTGAGTCAACAGCAACTTAACATGTCATGCTATTCTTCATTTGGAAGTGCTGTCTTCTCTGACAACAATGCAGCAGCCAGTATGTCCTCCTCCTTAGTTTGGATTCTGTTTACGGAATGGTTTTGCATTTGTTTTGACTAGGCGGTCTTAAGGCACCCCCACACGGCTGTTTTGGACTTCCCTTGGTTTCCAAGGTAAATGGTGTTGCAGGGATGGAAGTGATGGCAAGTGAACTGGTTCAGATATGACTGACTCTAAAAAAAAGCCTCTACATTTTTCTAATAAGCTCCACAACCAGAAACGTGTTATAACTAGAATACATGTTGGATATGCTTTCGAAAGATGGAGAGAGGTTAGAGCCTTAAAAGGTTTCTAGACCAATGCAGAGCTGGTAAACACAGAAGCTTCCGTGTCCACAACACGGCAACCAGAATGCACATTGACTGTAGGGAGAAGGTAAGGGGGCGGGGGAAGTCAGCTCTCTCCAGTGTTTTGAATTTGGACAGTACCAATTATATACATACTGGATGTTAATGGTGGAATAGTTGCTCCTAAAGGGGCACATGGCTGCATTTCATTTCTCATAAGTTAGGGAGATTTGTTGGTGGTTTGAATATTGGAACAAGCACTCCTGTTTAAACATACAGCAGTTCTAGTCCAAACTTGATGAAGTGTTTCCATATTCTCCTGCAAATGTATTGCATCCAGCCAGAAATCTATATTTTCCGGCAAGCACACAGAGGCCTTAAGTCAGGAAGAGATGTGGGCAGTTTGAGAGTATTTACATGATGTGTGGGTTGCAGTGGGTTGGGTTCGGGCAGCCTAGCTGTGCAGTAAGTAGATCGCCTGGGGCACTTATGTCAAACCTGTTTAAAAAATTGTTTGGCTTATTCCCCTTGTCCCCTCCACTACTCCACTATTTGGCCTGGCTGCTTATAGCCAAGTCATCCTTCACCTCCACCCCACATTTCGGGGTATGACACCATCCTCTGCAGTTTATTTTAAATTTCAGCCCAGTAGGTGTTCTTCTTTCCATCCATTATCATTTTCTGTGGCTCTTTTGACAAGAGTTTGATTCCCCTAATAGCTTTTTATCAAAAACGTTTTAGACACACACACACACACACACACACACACACACACACACACACACACACACACACACACACACACACACACACACACACACACACACACACACACACACACACACACACACACACACACACACACACACACACACACACACACACACACACACACACACACACACACACACACACACACACACACACACACACACACACACACACACACACACACACACACACACACACACACACACACACACACACACACACACACACACACACACACACACACACACACACACACACACACACACACACACACACACACACACACACACAGGATGTTAAGCGCGTGTATTGTAACTGAAGCCTCTTTCTCTGTTCCTCTGCATGTAGGTGCACCTAAGGGACACACGGACACACAGAAAAATGGCAGCCATCACGCTCACCTTTTTACCCTCTATTGCAGCAGAACATAGTCCGTGATCCAGAACTCAGACCGAGTGTTTATGGTTGGGACGTCACCCGGTCAAAAGATGTTCTCCATCCGCTCTCACTTTCTGCATTTATCAAAGGCAGAAACAAATGCTACAAAGCTTGATGTGTAGGACACTATTTAACATATTTATAATGCTATTATTCATTTTTTTATTTAAATTGTATTTAGTTGACTTGGCATCTTCCAGCCAGACATTTTGGCCGATGATATCTTTATCTGCCCGACAACTGCACGTCATTCTGGCCACAATCATGTTTAAGAGGAAGAACTACACTTGACATTCGGACATACTAGCTTTATTCAGACATTTTTCTGTGCAGTCTTGGTAACTGTTTTATCCAGCTTTGTCTCATCAGTCACATGATTTCTTTATCTTCATTTGCTGACACTTGCATAGAACACGTACATATATTACCAGATTTTGACATTGATACATATGCGCACACACACTATTTGCAGCCATGGCTTATCTTAACCTGATTGATAGCAGTATGTCCTTGCACCATCTTCAGTTAGCTTTTTTGAGTTAATGCAGTGCAATGCATCGCAGCATTACTTTAATTAAAGTTGGCTATTAGATTGCTTAGTGTCTCCCCAGCCATGTGTTCTCATTACCACTTGAATATGCTCCAATTTTAATACGAGGCATTGGTAACTCCCTAAACATCAAATGCTGACTCTTAAATTAATGTGCATTTTTCTGAAGAAATAACATGAGCAAGTAATGAATAAATATAGGATTTTATGATGCAACTTTATCAGTACGGGCTCTTTTATGCCTTCAACAGAAGCATGATTAACCTTAAAAATAGAATTCAACATTTCTCATCAGTAAAGAAATAATCGTTAAATGTATTATGATTTAACTAAACGATGCAATAAAAGGAAATGTTAGTGTGTTGATTGATAATTGGCTAACATAATGAACGTATGTAGCAATAATAACCAATGTATGAAGGAAAATGAAGGCTTATAAGATCAAAACATATTTACATGTCAAATATTCCACTTACTATAATAAATCTTTATTCTTTGTTTGTTTTTAATCCACCTTGTCAGGATTTGTTTGTGTAGAGTAAAGATAATAAATGCTTTATGGCATTTTCATATACTGTTTTCGAGTGCATGTTCATATACAGATTCAGCTAACAAATAATGCATTTACATACGCATTAAATATGATTTTTAATCGCTTTTATGGTGCACAATGAGTGTGATGTTATTTCCACTGCTTATAAATGTTAAAGGGGTTTAATTAGATAAATAATTGAGAAAGCTTGTCTTGTATAAATTCAAGTCATGTATGTGTGACAGATTTGCAAAATGGTCTTTGATGTTAAATTCCCTGTATTTTATTTCTTGACTAGTTCAGCGCTTCAATATCCATAACCAACACTCCCCACACCCTGCAGGCATGTTATTTACGTGTTGAGGGCTGTGTTAAATCTCAGATGTGCGTTGAGACGTGACCACATCCTGAAGCCCAATCACGGAAATAGCATGCGAACCGATCAAGAGTCTTGGCATCAAAGTCCTGCATCTAAATCAGGCAAGACATAGGTGCACAACGGGGACACATCATCTTTTGTTCCAGAGTGAGATGAAATCTGCAATGTGTGCACAAAGGCCCGTCTCATACTAAATATTTCATTGACAATAAACACTGCTGTGATTGATGTGAAGCTGAGTCAGTGAAGAGGAAGGGCACAAGAGGAAAAAGAAGGGAGGAAAAAAAAGAGGGGTCGAGGAAAGGAAAAGACAGAAGTAGTGTTGACAGAAAGCAACAGAACAGATATTGATTGTGTTTATTTTGTTACGACATTAATAAGGGTTCAGAGGTCAATGCATGCATGAGGTGAGAACACTTCTTTAATTTCACACATTAGGCCCCGGCCTTGTTTGTAATGACACCCTATGACTCATGATGCTTGCTACGTTAAAGAGGGGGCGGGTATTACCGCGCTGGAAGAGAAGGCCAAGCTCTGTCATCTCTATTGGGCAATTTAATTACTGCAATCAGACGATCAAGAGTTACGGAAAACGACTTCAGTTTCTCCACAATCTCTCTCTGTATATTTAGAAGCATCAACGATTCTCAATTTTAATCTAGTTTAAGAAATAAATGGTCTTTTCAAGCTATAAACTGGGCGAGACATTGCAGCCACTCAAGACAAATGGGCTTTTCCCTCTCCTGTTGATACGGTCTTTCTCAAAAGTACAAAAGCCACTTTTACTTAACAATACTGTCAGACACGTGAATTAATAATAATTAGGGAAAAAAATCATACTAAGACAAGAGCCACAACTTATTAATAGAACATTTGCATTTATCTATGATTCAGAGAGATACTTATAAGTCTGGCCACGATTTATGTTGAAATGAATACTTTAAGGAAACAGCACTTTTACAGCAGCCAAAGAATAAAACAAAACCTAGTGAAACACAAGGCAAAGAGGATTCATCCTTTATAATGTGTGTGCCAGGTCCACACTTACAGATGACGGACGTAAACAGCTGTAATAGTTACAATTCAGCAACGCCCTGCAATTACTGTTGCTGGAGAAAGTTTCCTGTTTTAGCAAGTAAGTGGGTCAAAATGGTAAAAGTGTCAGTTTTACAACTGCATTCTAAAAACAATGGGTTGTTCATTTTCCAAATCCAAGCTAGAAGATGACATTTTCTTTGCAGATTTGATCAACTAAACCTAGCTTTCTGTTAACTGAATGTAGCTTGAGCATCTTAACAGGAGATTTAACTCCAAAAGGAAGTTGAAAAATCTGTTGATATTTTAAAGTTTCTACTTTAAAAAAAAACACAATCCTCAAAAGCAGTCATAAACACCAAAATAATTTAAAATATGAGCTATAGTGATGTTATGTTAAAGACTGAGGCTGTGCTACATGTCCCGGGCACACAGTTTGCATTATCACCAGCTGATGATGGGAAGAGGGATTGTTGCATGTTATATAAAACTTAACAGCGTTCTTAAAAACTGCATGTTATAGAAATGTACATCTAACAAAACAAATGCATAAAAAATGTAAACTGAGCCAGCCAAGCATGCAACCATTTGCAGTTTGTTTTAGAGAAGATAACAGCAGGATTGGCCTTCAACTTGTAAGACTTGGATGAATCACTGGTTTAATAACATCTTACAAAAAATGGTTCACATAACCAACATATTTGTATTTCTACATGTTGCCTCTGCAAAGCTCCCCTCCCCACTATATTGATGTGTTATTCAGAATCTCTCTTTATGTCCCGTTCAAAGCTAACTCGCAGTGTCAGTGGATCAAACATCCATTTAACCTCGTATTGACCTAACACAGCATGGGAACTTACAAGTACCTCCAACACATTCAGTGTATCAGCTGTTTAATGGTCCTTAATGACCCACGCTGTGTGGAATATACATCTCAACCACTGAACTGTGGGACCTGAAATTGGTTGAAGCTAAGAGATGAAGAGAACATGGTTCATACTTCCTCTGCATAATATATATTTTAGAGGCTATGTTGTTAATATTTCATTCATCTTCGGCACAGATATTTAGATCAAATGGTTGAATATTTAACACATTTGTTGCTCATAAACTCATTTGGTAGAAACTGATTTTTCACAGGAAAACATACTCCATTTATTAAGGCTAATATGATGTGTTTTAACTGATGAATACATGCAGTGTTGGTGTATTAACTGTACTGTACAATGAGAAGACATCTGGTAAATGAGGTAAACACCAAGCATGTCATGCCAGGTAAGTTTGTAATTGGACCGGTTTATAACCATCTACAGTAGACAACAAGATGAGTAAAAGGGTATCAGGATTGAATGTAGAGATGCACCATCCTTAAATTCAGAGACATAAGGGGATATATTTTGCTGAGTATAGTCTATTGTAGAGTAGGCCTCCTTTACAGTATGTATGTTTGAGTGGATGCCAGTGTGCTTCCACACACCTGAAAGATGAGAAAGAGAAGGCACGGGGACCACCGGGGACCAATTTCCCCAGTCTGTTCATTACTGTGAACAGGATGGAACAATACTCCACAGACCGCCAACTTCATTTGCTGCCATTTTCTCTCATTCTTTCTCTCTCTCTCCGTCCTCCTGAAACCCAACAGCCCACCGCCACGGCTTCCCACAGTGCACCAGTGCTCGCCTGTGAAGCGGAGATTGGTTGCAGCGGGCTCTCAAAGGTTTCAAAGCTGTCGCTACTGCCTAGAATGTTTTCCCTCTGCCTCTATTTTTCATCTGTCATGTTCTGAGAGTGAAAATAAAACAGACATCTTGGTTTTAGTTTTTTTTTTCTTTTTTCATGGTGCTGCAAGTGGGCTCCTACAGTTTCAAGTTGTCACTGGAGAGAAGAGAGCGAGGGAGACAAGAGACAAAAAGCTGAGATGCAGCCCACATTTGAAGGACGCTAATACACTTCGATAGCAGCAAATGGAACTTGAAAGGACTATCATGTCTTTGACTTGTCTTTTAAAGTTTGTTTGCCGGTCAATTCATTGCACATGCATGAATATCTGTACATATTCCACAATGAAATAAATTCCAACAGACACTAAATAAATAAAAATGCTATAATATGTCTGTGGTTTGGAGATGCCATCAGTGAAGCAGAAGATATGATTTGTGTTCTGATAGAAAGAGACATGGCTAAAATTAGATGGCTGGTGTACAATAATGACACAATATCATGCCAACGCATGCAGCATATGAAGGATCCATGCGGAAAATGAGATCTCATTTCACATTTCTTGCAACACTTATTCTTAGCGTGCAGAAACACACAGACAAATAGAACCATCAGATGTAAATTGATCCTTTGCACAAATCAGTTTTACAGGCAGCTCACATATGGGTGTGCTCACAGCAGCATGCCAAATAAATCAGGTTTGTAATGGCCAACGATATAGGCATGACAGGAAGTCTAAGAGAGGAACTGATTCACATATAGGCTCATGAAGAAACCGGTAACAGGGGGAGTCAAAGGCTCCCTCTGAAAAATGTAGAGTATTCAGTGAGTGAAGCCTTCCTCTGTGGACCAGAATGTTTCCTTGAAATATTTGCTTTCAAGAGTGAATATCAATGATGAGGGGGGATTAGGTTTGCCACTAGAAACAAACATTTTAAAAATGTTGAGATGCACTGAGAATACGAAAATATAAGTAACTCTTGTCTAAAAGGTTAAGTGTCTGCTTGTGTGACACAGAGATCAAACTGAAGAAGCCCTGCCTGCCAACACTCATTGCAAATCAGGCTTTGTAACCATTTTTAGAATATGTTTAACCTTGCATGAAATAGCCTTCAAATAGACATGTAAATAACTGAATCTGAAAAAGAGCTCATACATTTTTTGGAGAAGGCATGCACACTATGCAACATTATTAAAACACTATTTCTGACCTTTGAAATGAGGTATATTTACAAGGATACTTGGGCATTGTCCTTTGTCATTACAAGCAGTGATCTTGAGCTAAATTTCAGCCCTTGTGCTGACTGAGTGTCTGTGAGTTGGTCTCGACTTCTTTTCACCTTTCTGCCAAATTACTGTCATTGTGTTGAATGGCAGATATGGGGAGCTAATACACATCAGGCGAATTAGTATGCCCCTGGAGCGCTCAGTGCACTTTGTCAGGATGAGAGGTGATGTAAGAGGGGATAAATGTTGCAGTTTCCCTGTGACCTAGGGCCAAATATCCCTTGGAAAGTAACACACTGCCCTCTCTGGGCTGGTAATGGAGATAATAGACTTAAAGCATTGTAAAATATATAGTTTTTTCAGGGAGATTTATCCTGATTTGAGGTGATGTGGGGGTATCAAAGCATATTGATCAGTTATGAGCAGAACATGATGATAGTCTGCACACACAGAGTCTGCACAGGGACTTAGAGGTAGCATTATAGACTATGTTTATACATTTTCCATCCATCCAACCAGTCTTTTTACAGTGGTATTTAGCAACTTTATGAAACCACTTACCCATGAAGATTCTTATTTCTGCTAACATGTATAAATGAATACTCATTATCAGAGTAACCTTTTTACACAGTATCAAAACGTAATTCTCCAGCAGCAGCTGAACCTTACTAGGTAGTAGACTGAAGCATGAGAAAATGAGTGTTGCAGATAGGATGATCAGTGGTGAGGTTCACTTGACAATGCCTTGCATGTTTTACCTCTGGATTTTTTTCCCCTCAACCTTTTAACAATGTACATATGAAAGCAGAGGAAAAATATGAAGGTTAGTGCAGTTATAAAATGCAGATGTGCCTGTTTAACTTCAGCTAAATGTATTCATAAAGTGCTCTTAACAAATAGGGTTTTTTGCCAAGTGCTTCACAAAGAACAGAGGTCATGAATAAAGAAAACTAGAAAAAAATTTACAAGCATCTCATAATTGCTGTGGTAGATATGTGTGTGTGTGTGTGTGTGTGTGTGTGCGTGTTGTGCTCCATTTTCTTAATATAACCCTAATGTTAATATGTTTCTTAACTTGGCAGTTCATTACTGAGATGATACAACAATGCCCTGGAAACTAAAATTGTAAATGTGATTTTTTTTATAAGGAGAATTCAGAGTCAAAGCAATGCCACGCCTTTTTCTAGCTGATGAATAAAATTGAGCTTGTGGTAAGTTGTTGAAAAATGTGTTCTGTGTGTTATTTTAGTTATTTCATTGATACATACATCCCTCTGACTGCAGACTTCTTTTTTTTTGGATGAAGAAATAAACGTCATTAATAATTCTGATATCATGATGTTTTAAATACCCTACACTGACTATGTTCTTGAATAAAGTCCTGCATTAGCAAAATTCTATAGTTATAGATTACAGATAGTTCATTTAGTACACCATGAATAATTCTTACTTTAAAAAAAAGTAAATTGATGGTTTGAATGTACCCTTAACATAAAGTATTACCCAATTTTCTGATACCCATCATTTAATTTGGATTGAAAAGAAAAACTGTAGAATAAGTTGAATGCAGTCTTTTAGCTTCACAGCAGCAGAGGTAGAGCGTCGTAAGTGACAGTATTACTCGTCCCAAACTCAGCCCAGAGGGACATAATGGAGGGAAGTGAATCAGGTGATTCATCGTTTTGTGTGGACAAATTATAATCCCTCAGAGGCAGCTTGCTATAGTTAGTCATGGAGTGCAGGTGCTTTTGTTCAAAGCTGTTAATAATGTGACTTCCAGTTAAAAATAAAGAAAGTCTTTGTTTTCCTGGAAAGGATGTGAGTAGTCCCAGTAGCTTATAATCAACAAAAAATGACTCTGGTCACACAGTTTGATAAGCGAAGATAAAGCAACCCAGCAGTCTCTATCTGAGTCATCATGAGTCATTATTTAAGTTTCACAACCTCATTTTACACCCTAAGTATATATAATTCAGTCATAAAAAGATGTATTTAACAGTTTTATCATGCTGTATGGAAAATGAATCAATTGTGCAATCTATTTGAATTCTTCTGTGAAAGCTTACACAAGGCAACAGCAGTCCTTAATTAACTAAGTTTAGTGGGTATCTTCCATAGTTACAGCCTATTTATTGCAGGATTCCTTCTGAGTTGACAAAGACAGTGATTTCTATAAAACCACAGCCATAGGATACTAATGTTACTGTCATGCCTTGCTTATAATGTGTGGCACACATAGGTGGAATGGTGGGGCAAAGCTGTTCCGCCCCTGATCCGGAGGTAGCGACAGAGCAGGTTGGGGAGAGACTATTGCAATGAGCCGGTGAGGCAGAACAGCGCTGCGAGTGTGTGTGTGTGTGTGTGTGTGAGATCATGTCTGAGTGTGTTCTTTGTGAAGCTCCCCCTTTTTACTAATACGCCGTGTCTCTCAAGTTTCCACAACGCAGTAATGCAATGACAATTCACACACTGGGACACCAATGTGTTCTTGAAATAAAAGCTTAAATATAAATTTGAAAGTGCCCTGACTTGTAATAGACCGGTGCATATTTCAATCCCAGTCAGTGTACTGTATGCCTGTTCATGCACTATGTTACCAAAGTTAGGTTTTGAAATTACGAGTTAATTACAGGAGTTATATGGTTTTTTTTTTATTCATTTATTTAACAGGGACACATGCAGTGAACACTGCTTCTTATATCAAATACAAAGTAGATGCCATGCATACAAGTTTCTGGCTGTGGCTACTTTGCAACCCTAATTTGCAACCCCTGTCACAACTTTATGGCTGAACATCTCCCCGTACTCTTATTAGTTCCATATTTTAAGTATGAAAATAATGGGAGAAGCAAGGAAGATGTTATCAAAAAAAATTACACTGTAAATAGTAAATCCCTTTTTGGTTGTTATCCATTAGCAAAAACATGAACTGACCTCCAAACTGTAGGGTCATCAAATGATAGAAATTACAATTTCCAGCTGCTTTAAGACCATCTTGAAACCACCTATAGTACACCCAGTGTTTCCCCTACCCTTTTTTTTGTTTTGTTTTAAGATTTCTTTTTGGGCTTTTTGTGTCTTTATTGTAGGGATAGGATAGTGGATAGAGTCGGAAATCAGGGAAAGAAGTCATTTAAGGATACCTTTCCGATAGAAAAGGACAGCTGTCATTAAAAGTAACGCATGAACACCAATTTCCTTCAAGTGGTTGTGTCGGCATGTCGGCTTGTCCCCACTCCCCCAACGCTGTAAACCTAGGGAAAACACTGACACCCACTGAGATCAGCTAGAAAATGCTACCAAATGTTTTTGTTTCGTTGAAAAAAGAAAGCGTCTGATGGACTTTTGAAGCAGGCTAAACATCACTTCTGCTGTCCACTGATGCATGAAATGGTTAGGACAGTTTGATTGAGAGCACTGAAGGTAATTCAATACTTGCCTGTTTGCTTTCTGGTACCATGCTGTGTTAGGGACGGGTATTGGGTGTCAAGAGATGTGACACCCAGATGTGTTGTGCGTGAGCGTGTCCTGGGTTAACCTCACCTATTAATGTGTGAGTTTTGAATGTAGGGGACTGTGAGGACATTCTCCCTTTGAAACAGGAAGAAAATGGGCCATTGAATAGCTGCTCCTGAGAATAAATCAAGCTTATTGGATATCATTTGAACTAGGAAGAAAGGGAAACCTCTGGCTTTATCTTGTTTGGATAATGATGACAGGGTTCTGCTAGATACCCTGGCAGACAGACATCAACAGCTGTGATACGATATTTAAATCAATACAGAAGTTGAATCGTATACACCTTGTGTTGTCAGAATAAAAAAAAGAAGACATCTGTAAGTCTGCTTTGTCTTTTAAGCTGTCCTTTTCTTAATAACTGTATATATTGGAACAAAGATGATAACTTCAAGCAAAAACCACAATGCTGCTGTTTGAAAACTGGATCATTTCTACCGCCCATACCCCTGTGAGTCTATGTTGCCATAGCCAGGTGTCAAATATAATTGAATTAATGGATGAGTGGAAACAGCTTGATTCCAATCTAATCTTGTACTGAATGCAGCCATGAATTTGGGTCTTAAACCTGCTAAAAGTAGATGAATTTACCTCACCTTTGCTGATAAGAATATTTAACACTATGCTTCCATTAAAAGTCTGTTTTTCCCAAAAATCTTAATCAGTTTGCCTGCCTGCCTGCCTGCCTGCAATCATTCTGTCTGTCCATGTATTTCTTGGCTCAGATCAGGCTGTACTCATGCAGCTGAACTAGCCTTGGCTCTAAGTATGTCAGCCGGAGGGCCCTGTTTGTGGATATATGTGTAGAAGTGCGCATGCGTGAGATGTGTGTATGTCCTACCTGGCACAGTGCATACTATCCCTAGGGACCTTCGTGTGTAACTATGTGTGCTTGCTTATTCTCCAGCTGTCTCCTCACATCCGTCCGTCCTCTGATGACTGAACTTCACAGTGAATCTTTTTCGAGCTGCTATCTTTAGGGCTCCACCCAAAGAAACACACATTTCAAAAAGCTGCTTGGGACTGGAGCCAAATCACGAAATGAAAAGTGGAACTTGAACTTCAGTGCGTGCAGGGCAACCATTTTTTTTTTTAAAACAATCCAGAACTGGATGGACAGCCAGTATTTCTAAGATCAAGAAAGTGTTACTCCTCTGAAGTAGACAGGAGAAAGTTTGTAGTTCAGTTCAACACACATCACTGTAAGTGTAAGAATGGCAGGGCAAACTGATTATCTAGACACAGTTATGACCTTTCTATACATCTATAGGAAAAGGTTTGGAGAAGACCAAGGGTTGCATTAATAAAATAACCTAAAATAGGTAGCTCAAATTACATGTGTATGTGACCTAATTTATAAAAGCTAAGTATACAGTATATCTTGAATCTGACTTTTGGTTTAGCATTTTGAACACACTATGGTCCTGAAAACCAAAACAAATAAAATGTGCTCTTGATACTATGTCATATGATTCCCTCTTCTTCTCCCTTCATCATACTACTCTGGCAACTAGTCAAGATAACCCAACAATAAGAATAAATAAAGGTTGTAATATGCAGCCTGCATAGGAGACCTTTTCTGCGTTTTTTTTTTTTATCATCCACATTTGTGTAATTCCAAGCTATCGTTGAGCCTTTGTATCACTACATCAATTAAAAAGGTACAGACAGAAAAGACTGACACATCATTTATTTATAGACCATCAACAAACAGCACAAACACATCTCCTTCAAAACAAGAAGAAAGGACAAAACCCTACGGCAGTTATCAATCCAACTTTCTGACTAAACTAAGCAACACACACCATTCATACAAAACACTCACTTTTCTCATTCATCCAATTAAAATAAAAATAAAAGATTAGAGGTGAAACGTGAATAAAGATTTGTTTGAAGTGTTTAAACATCAAAATAAACAAAAATAAAGCAAAGCTGTTGATACATTTATGGTGGGTATGACACAATTGCAACTATACTGATATAGCTAGCTATGCTGTCTCTTATACTCCTTAGCAATGTGTTTGCAGTGATGCAGTTTGTTACTTAAAAAATAAATAATTAAATTAAAAAATTAAAAGAAGTTCTGCTATTTCAGGTGTTCCAATGTGGATAGAGATTTGAAATCAGAAAATTACTACGTCACAGTTTTCATATACAAAAACACATTTGAAATGTTCATAGTTTGAAGTTGCTGTAGTGTATTTTACACACAAGCTCACACATACACACTGAGGTGTGAACTTGCAACTTCCCAGACCATTTAGATTATTCTTGTAAAGGAAGTGTTGACAGAAAGCTACCAGAGTGGAATCGGCAGCCAGTTAATTAACAGCTACGTTTTCAGCTGCCCAAAGGGAAGCAACACCTGCAGCAGAGGACGAGGTGTGTGAAGTAAACCAAACACACACAAACAGGAGACATCTTACCAATCATGAATATGCATCCAAGTACCACACAGTACAAAAAAACAATGCAAGTTAACACAAAATCAAATCCCTGTACGATTCATTCCTCTTTTTGTTAAAAACAAATCAAAAAATGTTCTTTTGGAGCTGTTGCACTTTTTGAAATAAATTCTATTTTATTCTGTCTGCATCTTCTCCTACTTTGCTACAAGCAACATTTTACACGTTTTAATGAACACTTTTTAAGTTTACATTAATGAAATAATTTTCTATAGGTCAATCTATTCTTGCAGTTTAACAAATTACAGTGGAGCTAACAAGCTAAACAACAGGCAGATGCATTGAAAGCAATTAAATGCTCTTTTATAAATCATTCAGAATGTTTTTATTCCCTTCATGAATAAGGAGTTGATATACTTTCTAAACCACTACTTAGAGAAAAACAAAGGTGAAGGTTTTAACCTCTTTTTTCAGTTGACTCTTTGTCGACAATGTCTCTAATAACACAAACAAGACGTTTCTTTGTTCGGCTGTCTGCGGACAAAACACAACTTTCTCCTGACTTCTATAATGATTAAGCTTCTTCATTTAATTGTTAATCTCCTCCAGTTGTCAAATTACTTTGAAGATGCTTAAGTGTGAACGTTCTCTGACCCTGAGAAGAATAGTTAATACTGTAAGACGAGACCAGCATCAGTCCATCAGTCATTGTTCATTTTAAACAATGTTACAAGGTTAAAAGGTTTAGCCATTAAACATACATGAATGCCAATTTAAAGATTATAACACAGAGTCCTGCCTTCTCAAGTTATCTCTTTCTCTAACCAAAGCATTTGAAAAATGATATGCTAACAGTTGATATGGCTAACTGTTCTATCACTGACATGAAGTTGCACATCCAGCTGAAGCAAAGCCTTCTAAAATTCTACTATGTTCATTCAAATTTTTGTTGTAACCAAATCTGAAATATTTTCTCAAGGTATCAGCAAAATATTTGGTTCACAAGGCTAGGAAGGGCCGACACATAGAGGTGAATTTCAATTCCTATTACAGCTTAATACTCAATATATATAAAGCAACATTTTTACCCAACAACCATTTGGGTGTAATCCATAATCCATCCGTACATCTATACAATAGGGACGCACCGACTGGAGGTGCTGGAAAGCCCAGCAGTTATGTTGCAAACCTTATGTATGGCTACTTGTCACAGAGGCCATGGGTTTGAAAGTCATTCCCCACTCCTCCCAACATTTCCTGTATCTCTTCAACTGTCCTACACTGCAGATGCAGTTTGTAACTTGAAACTAAAATAAAAAAAATAAATAAAAGGAAATTCAGTAATTTCATGTGTTCAATTGTGGATCGAGATTTTAAATCAGAAAATGACTAGGTCACAGATTTCATACACAAAAAAGTGTTTGAAATGTTCATAGCTTTAAGTTGATGTAGTGTATTTTACACTCGGCAGTAAGCTCACACATACACACTGAGGTGTGAACTTGCGACTTCCCAGACCATTTAGATTATTCTTGTAAAGGAAGTGTTGACAGAAAGCTACCAGAGTGGAATCGGCAGTTAATTAACAGCTACGTTTTCAGCTACTCCTCCAAACATTTTCTGACTCTCTTTAACTGTCCTATACAATAAAGGCGAAAATACATTTCAGACTAAACTATAGACATGTTTATATTGATCCAAATTAGTTTTTTTAACAAAGCACAGAGGAGAAAAGATAAGAGAATAGTATAGAAACATGGGACTACTTTCTTTGTCCAGATGACTACAGCGAGGAAACACACTGTAACACCAACCTTCACATCAAGGTCGACTAAACAGGCAAAGTAATTTATTTTCAATTTCCTCTTGATTTTTTCATTTATCCAAATTAAATGGAAACATGAAGACCAAACTTTTACAATTTATTAACCATCAGCAGGGTTTTCGTGATGCACACTGGTAACCATGCAGTTTTAAAAAAGTATTCAGAGTCTAGTTAAATCTGACATACTGTGAAATCAACATCATTGACGATTACCGCTAACAGCATGACCCAGCCACAAACACAAATTTCAACTGACATCACCTCCGGATTGGAGTTTTCACCAGTCTTTAAAAAGGGGAGATGAGCCAGGCTGTGAGGTAAATATTCATTCCTGCACCCCACATGGAGTAGTATGATATGGCTTTCAATTCACTGCAGCAATCAAATTTGAGAGTGGAAATGGCAACAAGCATCCGAAGGCCTGCTGGTAGCAGCATGCCTAGCAGACAAAGGCACCGCTGGTGCCCTGCAAACAGCATGCTGCTTTCAGCAGTACTATGATGCCTTCAGTGAATAACAGACATAATAAATCAACTGCTGGATGGAGCTGAGAGAGGAAGAGGGAGAGTGATAGATTTTTGATTGAGCTAGATGTGAGGAGGAGGTGAATATTTGCAAGACAAGGAAGCTAAAATAGAGTGACGGAAGCATAAAAAGGCCATTTATGCTTGGTTTTTGAATTAGACAGCAGTCTCTTCATACAATCTCATAACCCACACAACATGGCACACAGCTTTAGCTCAACATTGCTTTTAAAATGTGTACAGAATAGTGGTGGATGAATCCTGCAGGAAGAGTTTAATGTTATTCTAAGGCAATATATAAATTAGCCTTGTTCTATTTGAGCGAGTGTGAACAGGAAGCATGCTATATTTAAGATGAAGGTTCTCTACCATGATTTAACACAGAGCACACAAATTAACATTTTAAAGGTTAGCATCTCTAAAGAGAAACAGTGCATGTTGTTCCTAGTACAGCACACAATCTCTATTCTGCCCTGCTTTGTAATGCAAGCCTTGTTTACTGCATATTTAAGAGTTTGACACAGTTAGGATGGAACACGAGCTTAAGGTTCAGGGATAATCCCTCAGAGAGAGTGGGAAAAAAGTAAGATCATGAGAAAATGATGAAAAAGTGAGTAATATGCTGTAGGAAAGCAGGGTTTTGGCTGTGTTTCAACATAGGTAAGGTGCAAAAAAGCAGACTTCAATCAAGCGAGTGGGTCCAATAAGAGAACAAAAAAAACCCCTCTGCATTACCTGATCCAACTCCGATTGCATGCCATTGCCCTCAAACAACTACAAAATAACACAATCATGCCAAAAAGTCAGAGAAATCAAGGTCTATGCAAATTATCTGTCGGGCTAGCTCCAACACAATTAGCCTCTGGTGCTCACTGTCACAGTATCACAACTCCAGAGAGATGTGGGCAGAAGAGAAGTCGATGTGATATCTCATATCTCGTGTGGGAATGAGACCTGAGCTTGCACCTGTATTTTGTTCTTTTCCAGGCACAGAGCCGACTATTCCCACTCGACACCACCTCTCCCTTGTCGTACATATTGCAGAACCTGCTCAGATGGTTGCAGAGGCTGCGAATCCCTGTATGATTTATCTTTGATTCACACCCATGACTGTATCCACACTTGTGAAAAAGAAAATAAACTATATATTAAAAAATATTGAAACAGAGAAATCAGAATTAATCAGTTTAATAGGCACTTTCCTGAGCCATGCATATATTTACAAGACCTGTCAGGTGCACTATAGTTTAGCTAATGTGAATAAAACATAAATAAAGAGTAAGCTCAGAAATAGTGCTTAATGGCAACGCTACAATGGCATATCCTCCTAGCCATATGGCTTCTAATATTCAAAATTGGTTCCCACAAAAACAATGCTTGCTCACACTTCAACACGTATAATCACACATCATATTGCTGTATACTGTATATACATACCCTGCCTGCAGTCAACTAGCTCATGCTGCTCCACTATATGACAGGCAACGCAGGATATTTTTTCTTTTATTGGCCTGCCAAGACATGTCATTGTACTATCAGTATCAATTGGACCTCTGCTGTTGTCACACATCAGGGTTTATTGTAACGTAACGACTGCCAACACTAGAGTGCATTACATTCATCCCTTGCTGTTGAAAACATCAAGACCAGAGCGGCACATAAAAGAATGCCAGCGGGTGGATTTCATTATATCCTGGAGCATGAAGTGCATACACTCCAGGAGGGGTCTGTCGCTGGTGGTTTGTAATCAAACCTCAGAGGAAATACAATCTCTATCTCTGCCATGCATGTGAAAAGAGCGTAATATGAAGTGGCATCGCAGCAAAGTTTTTGTTTAATGTATGGCCCCATATTGGGGTAAAACATAAGTTTGACTGACTGCATTTTCATACTGAAGTAATTCAGTAAAATAAAGTATCTTGAAACAAAAATCGGGATACTAAGCTCCCAACAGACACAAAGCGAGAGCAAACTGTACAAACTAGAAGATATTATGGGTGTGTGTACGCTAAGATATCATTAGTGCAATATGATTTCAATTAGACTTTGAGACGAAGCAGATAGCAGGCCAATTGATGCCCAATTCATGGAGCTCTTAGCAATGCAATCAATTCTTATTGAATCGCCCTCTGAATATTCAAAATTGGCAAGGAAAGTGTTTGCTTATTTCACCAATATAACTGCGCTACATGTCACTGTTTTCACATCTTAACAATTGTATGCCATTCTCGCCAGGGCTTTTTGTTTAACAGATGATAAATATATATATTTTTAAAACAAGGCTAACATGTTAACTGTCAACTTTTCCAACAGCTAGTGTTGTAGTCAAGCTACAAAAGCAAAACATTTAGTGATCGAGACCAAGTCAAGACCAAGACCAAGGCACGGCGAGACCGAGACAAGACCAAAACCAATAAATATCAATAACAAAATCTTGTGTGCAGGGGGAGTGTCAATCATTTAGACCGTAACACTGGAAAGGTTGCGGCTGTAACTGGAGTATAAAAATATAATTATGAATTAATTTAAATTATTTGTCCTTTTATATAGGGGTGTTTTCCATCTCAGTCAGTGGAGGTCTTGACTGGTCCTGATTTTAAATACGGAGTCCGCCCAGTCCAAGACCGTGACAAGACCGATTAAAATTGCTTTTGATTCCGAGACGAGACCTTAAAAAAACTGGTTTTGAGACCAAGACCAATTCCAAGTACTACAACACTATGCTGAGCACAACATCATGAGTTGTTTATGTATATGGTTATAAAGTCAAAGTCCATCCGGTGTTGCTATTAGGTGAAAGAAAATTGATTGATATGAATGTTTTTTCCAAGTGGCATTTACCCTACTCCCCTGTTCAATATAGATGCATTACTCAATCTAGGTCTCATCACATGACAATACTCCAGGGCAGCTGAAATAGGAAGGAGATCATGCTGGGAGGTGGAAAGGAAAGTAAAAGGATCAGATCAGTGCAGCCATAATCTCATTGCCATTTAGCTCCAAAATTGATTTCCATAGGAAGGAACCAAAGCCTCAGGGCCTCCCAAGGCCGGTCTCATCGTTCAGAGCCAATGGCCTTGTTCGATAGGAGCTAAAGGCCAAGCTGCTGTTTATAAGGGAGGTAATTAGCTTTGTGTCTCGCCATGCTAAGTAGCAGCCCCTCCAAATCAATCCAGCCTCTCTGACCCACTCTGGAGGGTCACCTGCCTCTGTTACTAACTGAGCAGAGGAAGTGGTAGAAGGTAGTATTTAAAACAATTCAATGAGCAAATACTTGCTGGTTGGATGCAAATGCAGATGGAAGGATGAGTGGATGCATAGTAAGAAAAGGACGCTCTCGGGTGACAAAAGTTGGGGAAGAAAAGAACAGTATTTGCTTCTCTTTTAAAGACTGATGCCATGGCAACAGTGATAATGTATTGGATAAGACCTCAAATTACAACTGTTTCAGATTTAAGGATTGAACAGATCTTTTTTGTGTGCTTCATCTATGAATGGAGGACAGCAGAACACAGAGATGAGAAAAAGGCAATCTAAGTCAATAACTCGCATTATTTAACACAACTATTTATCATTCCCAAATTTATCAAAAGCCTTCTCCCAGACACAGTGATGAGTAAACTCTTCATGGTCTTAACCTCTATTAATAAAAAGGCCCATAAAGCCCAGACTCTGATGTTCAATAAATTAAACAGATATACCAAAACAACAACAAAATCAAGAAAAAAATCCATGTGCTAAAAAACCGAGGGGCCCTCCAATCTTACCACGCTGCCTGCTTTACTGTAAATATGTCCCTCTTGGTGGGAATCAGTGTAAAAGGCAGCTAGCAGCTGGTGCTTAGCGGTGTCCTGCTGGCCCAAGCCCACAGCCGCCCCGGCTCACTGATGAAGACAGATGGAGTGGGCCACAGCCCCGACGCAGGAAACACACCCCTGAGCCGACAGATTAGAGCCAGGCCTCCAACAGAGTCCTGAAAGCCCGCTGAGGGAGAGAACGGAGACTGGGCAGAGGACTAATGCTCCGTACTGAGGTGTCTCTTCACGTGTGAACTTTTGAACCAGGAGAAGATATGGAATGAGGTCGGCTGAATGTCAATGGTTGAGTGAAACGGTGCACAGAGGAACCCTACGCATTTTAGAAAGTTGGTGAAAAAAATTCCAGCAGGTAAATATATGGCATGGAGTCAAGTCATTTCAGGGGGAATATGACCTTTGGTGATTTAGTTACTACATTTTGAAAAGGATATCAAGCCCTCCAGTAAATTGAAGTGGTCTGCGTATAGCACCTTTATATGTTTACATTGCTATGGTAACAGACATTCCAAGTAGCAATGATCCTTATAGATCTGTTGAGTGGTTTTCTTTCTCTGAATACATGAGTTTATTGATGGACTACTGGAGGCAGATAAGTTACACACTAAAGGCTATACATTTGCTGAAAAGACTAGACATATATTTTTTTAAAT
Organism: Labrus bergylta; assembly: GCF_963930695.1. NCBI lineage: Eukaryota > Metazoa > Chordata > Actinopteri > Labriformes > Labridae > Labrus > Labrus bergylta. The sequence goes on from NC_089217.1 coordinate 10,511,897, forward strand.
ACTGTTAAACTGTAAATGAGACACTTTGATTAAGTTGGAGAGGTTTTTCTTCTAGTTGTAAGAATGTGTATTTCTCTTTGGATTTTAGCCCAGGACCAGTGTGTAAGGAGAACAGCCACTTATCTTGTCTTTAGCCTCTGTTAGATCTTAACGTTAAAGACAAAACGCTTTCTCAGAACTTTACATTAATCTGCACTGAGGTTAATGATATACAGAAGTACCGCTGTCAGTATAGAAGCAAAGGACATGTCAAACAAACTTAAAAGCTGTCCAATATCATATACTGTGATGTTTGTCAACTCTTCAAAAAACCTTAAAACCCAAATGAATCACTTGTTCTTCATGCATTTAAGGAACATACAGTATAACAGTGGATGGTTGGCTCTTCATCATGGACCATGACTTCAGCTTGACACATCTTTACTGAGATTAAATTCATGAAAATTAGGTATTATCTTAAAGCAACACAAAGTTTCTACATATTAAGTTCTGGTTAAAAAATACCTTTTCAAAAACAATCCCCAACCTAAATGTAATAAGTAAGGACGAGAGTCGGAGCAACCGAGAGCTACAGTTGTAGGAGTAGAGGAGTGTATTGATTAGTAAAGCCCCTGCTGGGTGTGTTACAGTTGACCCAGTAGCCTCTCTGATTGACTTAGTGTGATGAGAGTATAATTAAGACTGCAGCACATTAACAGATGGCTGCAGTATCACACTGAATGTGGGAGAAACAGGAGTGCATAGTGCAGCAGACTTGATGCTTTAAAAGTATACTGTAGGGGTTGTTAATACAATCAATACTATATACTTTTTCATGAGCACTTTTTTAAGAAGATTTCTTTTTTTTGTGTAACATTTAAAATGGAGTAAGAGGTAACATTTTAATATTGGTCTATCCATTATTTCTTGGGGAAATCAAACTCAAACGCATGTATTGGGCAGTGATATGGAAAGTTTGTTTTTTTAGTATTGTTTCAGGTTAAAATTTCTGTTATCATAACAATCCTATTAAAAAGGAGCTGAATTAAAAGGTCCTATATTCTGCTTTTATATGCTCTTTAGTGTGTTTTCCAAGTGTCCTGTGCATGTTTAGTAGTGTTTACTGTTCATGTTTGTGCAAAAAGTCCGCGGAAACGCGGCTTCTCCTACGTCCTCCTGTTAGCTGTAGCATTAGCTGCATGTAACGCTCGGTTCTAGCCCCCCTCGAAAAAATTTGTCAGTGCGGTGTCATTGTCAGTGTGAGATCACTGATCTAAGCCCATTGGCTGGTTGTGGCAAGCCCAGTAGCTCATGTTGAAATTTCCAAGAAGCGTGCTGAGCAACTGACCCATAACGACAGAGCAGATCGGCAGACCAATCAGAGCAGACTTAGCCCACGTGGGGTCTAACAGTCTGGGCTCAACAGAGCGTAGCTGACAGACTCAGAGCGTAGAGGGAGCAAGGAGGAGCAGTACATGAAAACAGACACTTTTTTCGAAATTTAGAAGTACAAAAGTAGGTACATAGATTAAATATATGAACCCCAAAAAGGGCATAATATGGGCTCTTTAAGTTGGTAAAAATAGAAGTGAACAAAATTATGTCTGGAAATTTTTGAATAATGTGTACCCATACAAATGAATTATATTAGGAAGAGAAAACAGAAGGTATGGGCATTTATAGTCAGCATGTGTAACATTGAGTAGTCCACTCATATAAACACCTTTTTATAGGTATATCATTATGACAGGCTTGCAATACTTTAAATTTCTCATTTTCTTCCCTAATATCTTTTATGTGAAAAAAAAAATACTACATTATGATAACAAATAACACAGTTCAAGAAAGCTCGAGGTTTGCAGTGAGTTACAAAATCAGACTACTGTTACATCACAGAAAATGTCAACATGAAGCAAGTCTCTGCATAACTTCATAAGAAAACTTCTTAGTAGGCTCTGCGGTGTTTGAACATGACTATAAAAAGCTGATCAGAGAGCTATCACTCCAGTTCTCAGATCTCTGAACTACTTCCTGTGAGTCATGGAACATATTTTACAAGGTTTCTATTGATTTATGAAGCACTGAATAAAAAAGGGCAAAAATACATTGATGGTTTTTTTTCGTTATTAATATCAGACAATTCTATCTTCTCTCCCCACAGTTGCAAAAAACGGGAAAAAATTTAATTATTTTGCACTAGATAAAGGTTGGTATAAGCGTCACGTCTTTTTCTAGCCTTCTTGCATCTTGAATTGCCTTGTTGTCAAAAAAGGTGTTACTAAGGTAACCTTGCCTTTGTCTTTAACAGTTCCAACGCATCTGCACTTCAAACACATGGTAGGACAACATTTCTTGACATCGGATCTCCATTATGGTTTTTTAGTCCAATGTTTTCAACAATAAAATCCAAAAAGGTGGTTTAACATTCAGCAAATGTCCTGGAACTATATCGAATAAGTGACTTACGCGGCACGTATAGTCATTCTGTTTACTTTCATTTTCCAGTTTCATCCAAGCTTTCATTTTCCCTGTCTTTTGTTTAGTTTTGCCCCATCCAAATAGGATAAAAAGTTAATCATGGAAAATAACCTCAGGGAGCAGATGAGAAAACAGTCGTCACGATTCAAGCCACATACAATTTCATGACATGACCAGAAAAATCAATAGGAATTCATTGTGAGAAACCCCCTCAGAGCTTCGGTGCCAGAACAAAAGACCAATTCAGTGCTGTCTAGCTGAAGCGGTAATAACCCAGTAAAATCATTGTCCTGCAGGAGTCTAACCATGCGTGCTCAAGCAGTGCATTATCCTTCCCATGGCTTACCTTTTTGTGTAGTATCTACAAGTATTTTGTATTCCTTGGTGGGCTATAACTCTCATGTCTAGCTGAATGCTGCTCATCTACATGGTCTAGTTTGACTCTCCCACAGGGCAGCCTATGTTGCCTTCTGGCTAAAATCCTAGGTGAATTTTAGCACTCTTCATGCAGTCATTCACCAGAGACTTTCTAAATAATGGTTTGTTTCCTTATACTTAAAGCAAGTATATGTGAATATACAATTGCCTGATAACTGCAGTATGTAATGTTGGCAGAACAGCATACAGCTTTGTGCCACTAGTTCACGCACCTGCCTTTAGTTATAAAAAGAAGCCAGTTATTCCATATCATCAGCACGTTTAAGAGAGACATATCTGTGGTATTTAATTAAGGTTTTAAGCTGTGAGACAGTATTTTATACATTTTTTTTGTCACATGTCAGTAAAAAAAACATTCTAATAGACAGGTTTATGTTGAAATAAATATATCCATAAATATAAGTACTTTCGTGTTTTTTTTTGGTGTGCCGTCTTGTGAACATAATGGGTAAAAATAGAAACTCAAATGGTTTGAACTTGTTATTCTTAGAGGAAATATTCAAAACACATTTTTTGCCAATTTTGACACCATTAGTGTAAATACACACATGACGAACGATTGACCAGCGGCCTACTACAGTACTATTCTTCTAATTAGGGGCATCACTATTAATGTCAGTCTATTTCTTAAATAGACAAAAGATTTATCACAATAAATTTAAGATTCCCAAAAAATCCCTCCATTTGTTTAAAAATCCCCCATAAATGAAGAATTCCCCAAATAAAAAAAAATGAATTTCAGGCATGAGACGCATGATACATAAAAGATTTCAATGCAACCTTTTGATATCATTGTCTCATGTTTTGCAACTTTACCGGGTGCAGAAAGTCATCTAACCAAAGTCATGTCTCAGATTTGCATACAAATAAATAAAAATAAAATCCATCTTACACTTGTCGATCTACAGATTAGCTTTATAAGTTTGGAACCTTAGAAACCTATCTCAACGAGCATAATCAATTACTATCTCCAGTGTGGTCAGTTAGCCACAGCCCATGGATATCATGGCAATAGTTGAAAATAGAAACTCATACTCCACATGCAAACAGTTTGAAAACTGAAGACCTTAGCAGAGTCAACTGCACAAAATCCAGTAACATCACTGTAACTTGTCAGTGGACATGACTGTTTACCTTTTCACGTCTTTGTCAGATTTGCACTATCTGCTTGGAACAAATGCACGTTGTCTAAGAGGGTAGGTGTAAAAGCACTGTGTCTTACAATGGTGCAGTTACAGTCATATACCTTGATACCAAAATTCCTACATATTGTTGCTTCAATTTCCTTATAATAATGTTCATTACGTTGTCATTAAACAATGATTTAGATGTAATTAAAAGCATCTTTCTGAATAAGTAGACATTACACACAGCTTATTAGTTTCTGAATTCCATGCTGTATATCAACTTCACAGGTTTAATAAGTAGAGCAAGGATCGAAAGCTGCTGGATCTCAGGTAAGAATCTGCAGCCACACCACCCAGTGGCAATCACCGGTCCTCATGAATATGAAATACAAGGGGCCAGGTGTTTGGTATTACAGAGACTACTTGAAAGGGTAGCTGATGAAATGTTTTGGCTGGGAAGCAAGTAAACCCAGCAGGACCATCACCCATCCATTGCAAGATCCAATTGCTTCTCTCAGACTCTACAGTGTGCAATAAATAAATAAAAGTTACTGAAGAGGAAGAAAAGAGTTCTGAGAGCTCATGAGTCTACTAATGATCACTTAAAAAACGTATTGGCTCGATGGCTTAACTTGGTCTATAACTGCTACACAGTTTTTTTTAAAACATTGTGTCAGAAACCTATTGCTTTGGAGCGGAACAGATTTTACTTCCACAGGAGGTTAAGGTTTAAGAAAAGAGCAAAAGAGCAAATGAGATACAAAAGCACTTTAATAAAAATGTTTGGCCTCTTTAAAAACTATCAGTCTTTCTTTCAGTCAAAGCTAAACTCTACATGAATGATTCATGCAAATTCGTTGTATTCCTTACAAGCAGAGCCTCTGATCAGAAGTAAGATGGAAAAAAGGCATTGCTTATTATAATAGTAACCCTAAAGGAATTTAAGTTAATCAGGTTTTATGTCGACATGTCATTCTTCTGGTTCCATTTATTTTAAATTTCTTGTCCCCAATATCCAATAATGTCCCAGTTATGTCACTCTCCATTTATGGGAGTTCCCCTTTTAGTTAACTAAATTGTACTGTTTCTCAAGCTTCTCCAGCCCAAAGTGGTGTATTTCATCGTGTCAGAGGTTAACTTCTCATCTGCCCTCTATCCTGCCCTGATCTAACCCTTGAGCTGTTTTTAACTCAACAGCAAACCCCAGTAGTGACATTGCTTGAAATCTCACCTAACCTTATGTTTATTCATGTGTGTAGGATACAAGAAAGGCCTCTTCACAGCCGAGCCAGCCAGGCAGAACTAAGGCGATCACCCAAGAGAGAGGAGACGGAGAGAGCCCAACATTTAATTTAATACACACCCCACAGAGAATGAGAGTAGGCGACAGAGAGAGGTTAGATAACGCCAAAAAGAGTACCTTTAAGCATGGCTGGCTGGCCTGATGCAAGACTCCGCGCAGCTGCCCTCTGGTCCTGCCATGCAGACTTCTAAACCACGAGGTCTGGAGTGGAAGCCAAGATCCAGAAGTCTTGGTTGGCACGAAAGCTCTGTAAACAGGGTTGCCATTTGCTGACCTTCGAAGGATGACTCACTGGAAAGGATAGGAGCATACAGTATGGAAATGAGCAAACTGTAGCACTGTGGTTTAAAGGCTGGATGAGTGTCTCAAGAGGCATTCAACAAGAGCAATGCCTTCAAAAGAAAGTTAAGACTGTCAAACCCTGTCAAAGGTAATGTACTGAATATAGATTCCTGCAACTTAACCCTTTCAACTCCAGCCTTTGTGTACATTTTTTTTTAGCTTTCAGGGTTATACAGACCTATCATTTTCTACATTGTCTGGCTCTATCAAATTTCTATACGTATACATATGTATTGATGAAGTAAAATCCTGTGTAGAACAGCCGTCCACTATTCTTTAAATTATTTGCATAACTAAATAACCTGACTTGCTTTAACCCAAAACAAAGGAACATTTTAGTTTGACTTCATTATAATTGGCAAAGGCTACACATAATTAATTACTTTTAGGGTTGAAAATTGTCATCTGCCATTCGCCAGTTGACTGTTCAGTAGCACCAGCTAACGGGGGCTAGCTACCTATGGCAGTTAGCGCTTGTATTTTAATGATGCAGAGCTTCATTCAAAATTCTCCTACTGTGGCCTTACTGACCTACATAATTTCAATTTCAATTATACATATTTTATTAATCCCTGAGGGAAATTCTGGTTTACACTCCGTTATTGAGAGACATGCTTCTCACACATATAGATCCAAATTAAACACATGCACAAACAGGACCTGTGGACATGCATTAGTGGAGAGACGTCAGAGTGGGGCTGCTACACACTGCTAGAGGGAGCGCACCAGAGCTTTTGGGGGTTCAGTGCCTTCTTCAAGAGCATTTCGGGAGTACTTGGGAAGTGCCCTGGCATCTCTCCAGCTACCAGACCAACTTCCACATGATGGTCTGCACCAGGACTTGAACCGGTGGCCTTCCGGTTCCCAACCCTAGTCCCTTCAGACTAAGCTACTGCCGCCCCCAGCTACTGCAATGAAAAAAAAGATCTGTAAAAAGCTGTTCAAATTAGCGCGGTAGCATCATAGGTATAAGAATAGTATAAGAACAGTTATTAGGAAAATTACCAATATTTAGTACTTCACAGAGAAGGGTTTGAAACTCATTGGCTTTCCACGAACAGCAAAGCCATAATTATAATGCCATGAACAGTCTTTTGTCCTCAAAACGGTTGGCCTGGGTTCAAGCTCATCTGCCTTCATGTCATTCCCCACTCTCTTTCTCCCTAGTTTCTCACTGTCCTATATAAAGGCATAATGCAAATAAATAAGTCTGAAAAAAGCACATTTAACTCCGTAAATGTTTATGTTTTCTTACAACCTGATTCTACTATATCAGCTTATGACTAAATCTGCTAAAATAAATCAAGGGGTGTTAAAGTGCAAAAAACCTTATTTTCTTCTATATATTAAACATAAACTTCACAGTGCACCTTCCTGCAATTATTTCAGAAAGATGCTGCACAAACCTACAGAAATACAGTTTGTCTCTTCAAGACAACACATTCATACAAAAATACAAGTGCTAACAAACACACACACCTGCATCTCCCTAAACCCTTTTTGTCTTCAGCATACAAAGCACTCTGAAACTTGCAGTCAACTCCCCATTCAGCTGAGGCAATAGTTCTCCTGTGAGGACACAGAAGTCAAAAAATTAAACTTCACTCATCGTGCCATTAAAAACAACCTGCAGTATTTGAAGCTGACAGGTGAAAATCCCCCCATAAGCTGCCGAACACAAACAGAGCAGATATAGGGGAGTGGAGCAGAAAGATAAAACACACCATCTTTTCTTGCGAGTTCTCTTTGAAACTTCTCTTCAGTGTGCCTCTGAGATGGAGGTGCTTTGCTCCCTGCAGAGCTGCTCCAGCTTCTCTTCTCCCTGGAGAGATTTGCAGAGCGAGACAAACACCTTGGGTTTCTCTGCGGCTGTGTGTTCTCCAAAATTCGCCCCAGGCAATTTTAAATTAATACCTAGCACTGCCTTTCCCCTGATAATTATGTATCATCACCCATGAATGCTATAAACGAAGGATGTTTAGTGCTTTAATAATAGGTCTAAACTGTTCTGCAAAGCTCGCTCTAGATTTAATGAATGCAGCTGAGCATCTTTTAGGCATGGGCTAAACATCTTTACAATTACAGTCTGCTCTGCAGGTTCATAATATTTACATTTTATTACAACAATGTGCCTTCTAGCTCTGGTTTCTTTTGTTGTAAGGAAGTTATGTCCCACAAATGTGAAATGTCAACGCCTGGGATCAGCAGAAATTGTGCGGGCTTAACTCTCTCCTGTCCTTTTATCAGGACAGGCTTTGTTTGCTGCTGCTGCTACAATCCGAATGCAACCCTTCTCTACACAATAGGAAGATTGACAAGCCCACAGAGGTTTGTAACTGACAACAATACTCCTAGGCTCGCAGAATGGCAGAGGCATGTCTCTTCAGTGGCCCTCTGCTGCAGGGAATCCAATCCTGACATGATAATTGCTGACAAATTACAGCCAGCCACCAACAATTATGATGAGCGCTGACAGGTGAAGTGTGCTCCCAATGAGCAACACACAGAATGTTTACAGGCTAAGGAGAAGATGCACACAATGTACACACCAAAAAATTTTAAAATTGTTCAAGGTCCTCTGGTCAAGCTGCAACGTTCCAGCAACACACAACTGTTGTGCTGACTATTGAGCGAGAACAGTCTTCAGTTCATCTGTGGGGGCGGAGTAATTAGATGCTTTGTGATGAACAAGGAACTTGCTCCCTTGTGTGAATGTGTCATCTATTATCACACACCAGTAACTCATCTACAGCCGCTGAACCTCATGTGCCAAGGAGAGATTTCTTCAGGCAATAACGCTTTGTGCGGCTGTGGATGGCCAAGCATTTAAGCAGAGGAGCAGATTAACAATTGAGCCAATTGCATCATTATGTAAACTGTCAATCTGAATGCCATTTTGAATAAGCGAAGTGAAATTTACTGCTAAGCAGGCTGCAATATTTTTCTATTAAGATGTAAACCACAATTCTAAATTGAGTTCTTTTAGAAATGTTTAGGGATAGCTTGCATGCATTTTTCTTAATTAAACTTAACTTCAGGCAAGCCCAAATGGTATTTTCCTACAGATAAAAACCATACTTAACATTGTACATGATGATAAAAGGATTTTTCATACTCACGAGTTTACAGCAGCCAACATAATAATTTAATAACCATTGATTTAACATTTTTTTAACCTTTACCATAAACAAGCTAGAGTTTTCTTTCCTCCTATAAACACATGAAAACAACTCTTTACCGACTGTACCTTTGCTAGGTCATGCTAAAAAGCTGCCTTTATCTCTGCTAAACATGTTAGGAAGAACATGTGTCAATTATTGTTTAACACAAAGTACAGTTGAGACTAATAGGAACTAAAATTTTAAGTAATTTCCCATAAATACAACACCATTTGGACAGTCAAAATAGAAGGAGGCCTCCATTAGCATCACAATAAATGCACTGCTTTCTTAAGGCTACTACAATAGCTTACCTTAAGCATTTGTTAACTGGAGGTATAGTTGTCTATCATTTTAAATGCAGTGCTCTATTTGTATTGAGACCATAAGAACCTTCATGGCCCCTTTAATAAATGTACTGTAGATAGCTCAGAGCTAGCCTTTAATCTCTATGCCTTTATTAAAACATGGCTGGGTAATATTATGCCAACTCATGATTGCAAGCAGTTTCAATATAAGCCTCGGTGGCAACTTAGGAAACGAAATTATAAACAACTTTGAAAACATGTTTACCTTAAAATTCTAAACATTCAGCACTGTGAAGATCAAAGAAAACTTACAATTTGGCTTGCTCCATAAGAAAGTCCCAAAGGCCACTCACAGCTGACAGTAGAATAAATAAATAAACAACCTTTTCTGGTAACTAAGCGGTTAAATATCATCTATTTTCCGTGAAAAAAGATTAGGAGGAAGTAGCAGAAGCAAGTATTGTGAGTATAGGCTACATTGTATCTTAATGGCCTTTCAAGTAGGGTAGCGACATAATTACTTCCTGCGCGCCTCCCGCCAAAATACCCTTCAGCAAATAACTTCCTGATTCTTAAAGCAGGAGGAGCCGCCATTGCAAAGTGAGTCATAAAAAAAAAAGTTTGTCTTACCTTTATTGACAAGTTCCTGAAAAAATAGTGAACTGATCGCTTTTAAAAGATTAGAACCACTCCGTTGATTTAGCTTTAATATTGTAATTTATGTAGGCTAATAGTAATTTTATAATAATTATTTGGTTTTATGGCATTAAAAATATAGCCTAATATTTAAACAGGATTTAAATGTATTTTAGGCCTATTATAACTTCAGGCTAGCAGGGGCGTTGAACCATTTGTAAGCATGAGAAACAAAAAAATAACCTCTCCTGTTTTCTGTTGTATACTTAAACCAATTTTGATATCTTAGAAAAAAACATTTCGCTAAATGTAGCCTTCTTTGGAATCCCATTGTAATTCCTGAATGAGGAATTTAGATAACCATGCATATCTTTAATAAATCATCAAAATTATCTTTAGACCTTTATTTATTATTTATTTATTTATTATCTTTAGATGTTTTTGATCATTGCAGATACAACCATTAATGCCCTTGAAACTTGAATACAGAATAAAAATCTAATTCAACATCACAAACCTCCATTCTCAATGTAGAAATGTGTCAGTCAGTCCATTTGTATAACATAGGGCAGTTTATTGAACTTGTAAATGTGTTAGGTGTCATTATGCATGACCTTGGTTTTTCTACACTCACAAAACCATAAAAGTTTGAACATTTATAATAATTTGCTGCTTCAACATTACATTCAAAGCTGTAAATTGTTATAGCTACATTTTGTTAAAAACAAAATTATTTACATTAATTGTAATACACAAATTTCATATTTGGCATACTTACATTAATCTCATCATATCATTTACAGGTTCTCAAGTACTGCTTAATGTGAATATTTAATCTCAAAAATTCACAACAAATCAAAAAGTAAATTAACAGTACAAAAATGAAACATACAAACAACACTAAAGCTAATCCCCTTCCCAGAAAAGAATGTGGCACATTATTTAAGATTGATGAATATTGTATGCCAAATGTTTCTCTAATTTACAAAAATGAAATCTGCCTGCAACAGAACACATATTTCACTGCAGCAACACAATGTGGTTGATCTGAGCAACTATTCATAGCGCAGTCAACCCACGTCCATCGTTTTCAACCAAAAACAAAGTAAATCTGAGCTGTACAAATATTCGACAATGATTAGTTTGTAAATATTTCTGCAAGACAAGTCAGTCCTTGCATGTTTAAAGGTGACTGATGACAGTGAAACTCTGTTTCAATTACTGCTTTGTCAAATAGAGCGTTTACAATAACAGTACTGGTCATAATACACATGATAAAGTCTCATTTGTGCTTGTCTACATTTGATCAGCAGATTACAGGTGACTTTTTGGGTTAAATCACTTTAAAAATGTTTGTCCAGATGAGCATTTCCAAGCTTCCTGATTTCAGGTCCCGGTTAAAAAACATAAAAAGCCTTTACAGCACATTGTACATTTTCCTTTGGCACAATACTTGGTAACCACGCCCTCTAATGTACATCATGCAGGAAATGGAAGGTGTGTTCACATACAAATATTCAATATCCAATTTCTAAGCATGCCATTGCACCATTTTCTCCTGTTTGTTTGGTCCAGGCTAATGATTATGGTATTAGAGGAGGCTGTTTTTGGTAAGCGTGAAATATAAGACTGTTCTGATTTGTTTTGAACTGTTTGAGGGGAGCAGGGTGGTATGTCGAGTCAGCAATCCCCCGCTAAAAAAAATCCTCTACTTTTCTGATTCCCATACTTCATGACCAAGTGAATTTGGTCGAAATTCTTATTATCATGGCAAATATACAAAATTATTGTGACTACATCAAATATCAAAAACAGTCTTTCATTATAATTTGAAAAAGCTGGCCAAAAATGAAAGTGGTGTAAGCGTTGGTTCAGCTTTTTGTGCCATTGCTAGAGTGTATATGACTATGGGAACACAACCTCGTCTACTAGACTCCACTGAAATGCATACTCGAGGCCTCTAGCACCTTTTTAGCTAAACTGTATACAAATGTACAGAGAAATCGTGCAAGACTCACGGATAAAAGACTCTGTTTCCAATACTTAAGGCAAAAAACAATTCTCATATATACCAATATACATATAATTCAGATTATTACATCAATCAAAACTGTGTTTTTATAGAGTGTTCTGGTAAACATATGTTATGATTGACCATGGTGACCATAATTTACATACTAGAGTTAAAAGTGCGGAATGACCGAGTCAATGTCAATGCCCTCTAGCGAATACAAAAAGAAATGTCTATTATCTGACAGTTTCTTCAGTTTTTTTGTTTTTTTTGACTGCCTGTTAATCTATAGGCCGGTGTCTTTTATTCGAGTGTAGGTTTAGGAATGCCAAACCCAAGATCACCAAATAAACAAGTGAGTGCCCAGTAGAAAAGTGCAAAATACGCCAGTGTGTTTCTTCAAGCTCCAGACGAGGACCCCAACCAGCACCTATAGCTGGGACACCTTCCTGGGCAGAGGTCTGGGTCTGGGGACTCGAGGATCTGAAGTCCCGTCCAGCTTCATGCTGCCCGTGCGGAGCTGGTGCGGCTTGGGTGGCAGCGCCGGGGGATCCACCTGTGGGGGGATGGAGAGGCTGTGGGGCAGGGGAACGGGCCTGCGCGGGTTGTTCCGCTCGTACACGCTGTAAGGAGGCGGGGTTTTGTTCTCCCTGCGGATTGGCTCATCCGAGCTGCTGGATACAGAGTTTGGTAAGGTGGTGGGAGGAGGCAGCTGGTGGGGAGGGTGGTCACCTGCAGGCAGCTCAGTGCCGGAAGCTTCAGACACACTGCAGCGGCTCAGAGAGGAGATGCCGCTGCTGTAGCTGCCTGACAGGACGGGGGAGTTGGAAACCAGGCTGGCAGACTGGCACTCAGTGGGCGAGGGGGTGAAGGGTGGCACTGTGGTCTAAAGGGAGAGAAAAAAATGAAAATGATAAAACATCCTCGTCTCTTGTCGTGTTTAGGTCTAATATAGTTTTGATTGTATAAAGTTGGGGAAAGAATTTGAGAGCCTCGCCATTAATTTCAAAAACTGTTTGAAACAAATTAAATTGATGATGGACAAATCAAGAGATGAGCAACTATACAGCTTAAAAAAACCTGATCCGTTTCTTCCTTTATAATGTAATTAATGTGCTGGTAACAATTATTATAAATTATAATCAAATACAATGAATAAAAGATGGCAGCATGTTCCCCTAACACTCCAAAATCCACTTGGTAAGAATAAATCTCACACAGTAAGAATCAAGTGTTCCAGTTTAAGAAGCCCGGACTAAAGAATATACTCTTTACTCCCTTAGTAATTCATCAATTACCAAAATAGTCTCAATCAACTAATCAATAAAAAGAGTAATTGATTCAACTCTGTAGCTTTATAAAGTGAATATCAATACGTTTTTGAATTTTGGCTAGTCAAAGCCATTTATTCCTGAAAGTCACCGTCAAAGTTTTTACTTTAAATATTTTATTGTGGAGTGAAGTGACAGTAAACCATATCCTGTACTTAACAGTATTTCTGTTTTAAGTGTTATATGTCATTCAAAAGTCAAACAAAAGTGTCTACAGACAACATGGGAATGTATACCATTCATCTTAAATATAGGGGGCACTTTCATGGTTAACATGGAACCATATTGTATGCATCCACGCGCTAACTCCAACATGCTGCCTCAGCCATACAGTGCCCATAAATACGAAAAATGAGAGTCAGTGAACAGATTGAGCCAAATTGGCCCTGTGCACCGATACGAAAAAATACAATATGCAGCATTACTTTGCTCAAAATAATCATCAAAAATGTTTTTCTAAGCCATTACACCATGCTGCCATTATAACTGTAACATTTTAATTGGATGTAGTGGAGTATACAATTGATCAGTAAGGTTGTATTGTTCATGGCAGAGGGGGCACGTACAAAGCGAGGTAGACATTTGACATGCACGATTAGACGGACACTTCTTGCATCTATTGTAAGCATGATTCAAATTAGTTTACTCAGTACAGTGCTGACAAGCGGTTTAAACTTCTGACCCAGTTTTTTCCACCAAAAGTATGACTTCTACCTCTGAGAGATGAGTAAAAGCAGCTCTGTCAGACTGGCATCATGTCTTTTTTTTTTTTTTTTTTTTTTGCAGGTTGTTTGTTGTCCTGGGGTTTGCGGTCTGGTAATAAGCCTCTGGCTGCTCTGACTGATGTGTGTGTTCAACGTGTGTGTGTGTTCATGCGGCAGATAATGGGGCGTCCTGTACAGCCGCGCAGGACTCGTCTCTAGCTGTGCTGTGATGGGCAGCTTGGTACTACGCTCCAGGCCTCTTCTATTGCCACAAACAAACACACACACACACACACACACACACTCACACTTGGACGTGGCAACATGCACACACCTAACCGCAAGTACAAATCTGATTGACAGAGCATGCTGAGCACCAAGCTGTCACTCACACTTTCCCCCGACTTGTTCTCTCTTCTTTCCCTCCTTTCTCGCCTCACACATGCAGACCACACAAACACGCACACGCAATCACAAATCTCGCTAGTTGTCACACGTAAGAAGACATAACACCCGCAACAGAGCAGGGAGCTTAGCAATGCTGCTTGTGACAAGCCCACAAAGATGATAAGAGTGAGCAGGAGACGGGGTACAGTTTCAGCAGAGTTTCAAAAACAACTTTTTTTTTTCAGCCTCATTAAGAGCTCAGTTGGTGCTCAGTTAACCTTTCGAAGACCTCTGCTGCTTCTGCAGACTGGTGTTAACTACTAAGGGGCTCATTAACAATATACGAGAGCTCTGAGACAACGCAAGAGTAATTAGATTAAATGTAAATAAACAGAAAAACATTTGCGATGCAGGATTGAAAACATCTCTTAACACATTTTGGTCAGGAGAATGGAGATGTTCCAGGAACGAATACAGAGGCCCCAAAGGGCCAAAAGTAGAAAAAGGTTCCTTATGCATTAGAGCGTCATTATATTCACATCGCACAGGTACAATATTGAATATCCATCAAAGCTTGACGTTAGATGGAGGCTGTGTGAGTACGGCTATGGGGTTCAAACTTTGATTTTGATTTTGCTTGTATTTGGTATGCAGGCCATGTCACATTTCCTCTGATCTTGAATTTTTGGACACCAGTCGGCGTTAAGAAGGTGAACATTTAGCTACAATGGTCGCCCTCAAGCAGGTATCATTTTGGCTCTTCTTTTGGGACAGCCGTGTCGTAGAAACTACAAAATCAGCAGCAGTGGAGCTGTAAGCAGCTTCAGTGAACGGTAATGCGAAAGCTCCCAGGCTTTTGGGATGACACAGAGGAGGATAAAGACCCTGGAGCTGGCCGCTAAGACGTTAGCAGCACAGGATGAAAGCCCCGAGGCTGTCACTAAGCAAGGTCAGGCTTTCTCAGGGAAAGAAAAAGAGAAACTTAAAAAAAGAAAAACACACAAAAAAAAAAAACTCGGAGGATAAGAGTGACAGAGAGAGAACCAACCTTTTGCGGAGATCTGGATGCGGAGACAGGGGACTGCGACCTCATGTTTTTAGCTGAAGAGCCTGCTGACAACCAGATGAGAGAGAGGGGAAGAGGAAAAGAGGGCAAATTCAAATTAGAGGAGCGTTTTCTTCCATTCACCGTGATGACACAGAATGAGTCATGCAAACATACACACACACACACACACACACACACAGAGCTGAGAGGGGCCTGTGGCTTAAAGCATCAATGAGTCAAATAAGCCCTGATGTTGTGCAGGTCCTTTAGGCCGCCTTAAGCTGTTTCTACATCCAACAGCTGCTACGGCTCTAGCAATGAGGACAGGAAAAAGTGAGGGGAAGAAAAACACACTCCATCTGCTTATTGTGCTGCTGGGCAGCAAAATACATCATAAAGCAACAGGGAATATTTCAAGTCTGTAAATAAGTGAATAAGTACAGTTTGGGTTGATGGAGGAGGAAATTGTTGGAGGAGGAAATTGCATTTCTAAGGGTATTCTAAAGAAAAAATCTGGGAATTGATCAAAATTTGAATAGGGATTGACTTCAACCTCCCTTAAGTCCACAAAGACTTCTAGACTTTTCCAAAGCAGAATCTAAAAGACTTTATTGCAAAAAAAAAAAAAAAAAAAAAAAGCATTCAAAGCCAGTAAGTACAGAAAACACACACTGTTATCATACACAGTATGTGGATGATGTTAGGGGCAGAAAGCAAGGCAACAGTCGCTGAGAGCCTCAGAGGGGGAAAATACACACGGGAGGGACGAAGAGGAGGAGGTGTTGGTGAAAGCACCAAGTGTCAAAAGCCAGAGTGGAAAATTAGTACCATTCTTCATCTTGAAATTCACCAGGATCATCCAGTTTACCTGAGTACGGTGGCCTAGGAGGGACAGGAGGGCATAGCAATTTGCCGACAGAGTCAGAGAAGGATGGAGCGCGCTCTTTTGCGCTGTCAAGGCTCCAGCTACTGGGTGTGGGTCTCACTTACAGCACACAGAGACATCACAAGTCACATGACAGGTTATGGGATCACACAACACGACACAGCATGGGGGACATCGTGACATCATGCACTTTTCACACAGGTGATGTGTGTCCATTGATTATTTCCTCGAGACATTCCATGTAATCAGACGCCTTGCTGAACTCTCATTGGGTTCAGACTACCAACAGTTGAGGTGGTCTGAAGCCTCTTAACCCAGCAGCTGAAGATACTTCAGAAGTCTGTCTGACATTGTTGTTCCAAACACTTCAGCGTTATATATTTAGGAACGCTGTGTATATTTTCTTTTGACAGTTATGTTATCAGCTTCAAGAAAGATGTGGCAGATACACAATCACAGGATGTGTGTTAATTCTGGCACCATCACTTATTGCTGTATGCATAAAAGGTGTCATGTCACCATATTGTAGAAGCTCTTGTAACTCTCACTGCATTATTTACAGATCACACGTGAATCACATGGAAAGGTGTGTGTTTGCGTGTGAGCTGTGAGGAAGCTTTCACTTCTGCTTTTCCACGTTTTATTTTGAGCTGTTTTCTTACACGGTCTTGTGTAATGATTTCACAAAGTGTTATTATGTCATGGCAGCACTGATAGAATGACAGAAGCCTCATGTGTTCATTGTATACTTGGGAGAAGTCCCCAGTAGTGATCTACCTTTTCTTATCATATTATTGGATTAATAATTGGGGGATGTTTTTCACTCAATGCACTGGCATAGCTTGTCCCATAGCAATAAAAAGGCATTTTCCCTCAGAATACTCCGAGAAAAATAACAACCAGGGGGTTAACTAATAGATATGCAGTCACATATCTGAATGTCTCATATGTCCGTCAGCACAGCAGGAATACTACACATCACTTCTGCCTTGGAGTGGAGGGAAAATGGAACCGGGAATGTAAGTGTGTCTACTTTTTGTGTGACTCCTGAGGAGCTCTCTAAGGCAGGTGTGGAACAAAAAAAAAGAAAAAACAGATGCCTCCCATCACTCTGGTCTATCTGTCAAATACCACAAGATGACCGACACAGTTGAAGGTGTAAGCGAAGGTGAGTAATGGAACATTTGTGGCAACCCCTGCATTACTATTGTCTATTTAAGGGAAGCTTTTTTTTTTTTTTTAAATGATGGTGAATCAAGACGATGGGAACTTTTAATGTAAATTAAGGTAAATGCTCTTTTAAATAACAATAAGAGGCACACAAAATGATACAAATTATATTAAATGTATACCTCAGAATAGGTTTAAAGACCAATGTTTACACATTTAAGATATTATTATCAGGCAGGAGGGGACTCCCTTCCATGTGAGTACATTTTAAGGGTTTCTGAGTGAATGATTGTTAAAGAGTCTGTTTAACCCCGGTGTATTACCTTTGTCTGGTGCTGAGAGGTTGGGGTCACTCCTTGGTAAAGTGGTATCGCCTATCTGATGAGAAGGAGCTCTCTGCACACAGAAAAAAAATGGTCCAAATTACAATCAAATACATGTGCAGAATGAAACAGTGCATATGAGATAACAAAGGTAAATGCCATCTGTGGAGGAATAATTGAATATCGGGTGGTTAAAATAAATATCAAGGTGTGAAATCCAAAAGAAATTCAATGGACACAGGCAGCTCCAGAGTCAGACAGAGAGAGAGAGAGAGAGAGAGAGAAAGAGAGAGGGGAAGTGCTGAATGTGTAATGACCTTTATGTCGAGAAGCGGGCTGATATTTGTAAAAGTGAAAGAACACTCCCTCAACTGAGGCTGAATTGTATAAATACAGTACATGTCTTTTTCTTACAGTGTGGTTGCTCTGATTACAGTAAATGATAAAAGTCGTCAATGTTTCTAATAATCAATACACCATTCAAAACTAGTTTCAACAATGTCAGGTTGGAAGTAATGTGAAATCCTCAGCTGTGGATTCAGAGTGTTTTCACTCTGACTCAACACTTTCTGTGTTTCTGTGGGTATAAAAAAAAAACAGATGAACTGCACCAGTAGCGTCGGACATGAAAGGGCTCAGAAAACAAACATAATATTTTTCAGTTACAGTATCTTTGAAACTGAGTATGGAGCGTGTGATTGTATTATGTTCTGCCCTTCCGATGGAGAGGAAAGTACAATATCTTACCGTACTTGTTGGCTCTAGTTCATGTTGTCACACAGGTCTTTCTTTCTTTTTCTTTTTCTACTGAAATGACGTAAAGCTAGACTCGGCCTTTATGAAACAATTACTCTTGCACGCCTTCGCTTCAAAGGATGCAAAGGAATGTGCCCTTCACTCGGACAGATGTCACCAGATGTGTGATTGTTGAAGATCAGCAAAGAAGAACAGGCCACTGCTACCAGAGTCTGTAAGGTTTTTTGGCAGCTAGCAAAATGCCAGGCATCTGTGTTTTACAGTCTTACATTTTGATGCTGTAATTTGGGGTTAAGATGGGGAAAAAAACATGTTTTTCTGAAAAACATTTGGGACTAATTAGTTAGCTCAGCTTGTTTCTAGGCTTAGATTCCTTTAGTGTATTGAGCTGGGCTATATAATATATAACATGTTAGCCTATAGCCATTAGACATGAATCAAATATCGAACTAGTCCAGGTATCAGTATTTGAAAGGAAAACATGTTGTCAGAAGGTTTCTTCTTCTTCTTGGTTGTTGCAGTAGTAGACAATAGAGATGCCTGTGAGGTACAATTTGTCCAAAATGAAAAGATTTTGTGTAACCTAAATCACACTACACACACTTGGAAGACAAACGGAGCCAAGTGAGCGCGACTGAAGCTAACCAACGCCTCTGTAAGGGCTACAAATAAGAAAAAAAACGTGTGTTCCTCGTCCATTGTCGCGCTAAATAGCACACGCATGCCGGTTATGTCCATCTGCTTACAGTAAAAAGTTGAAAGATGGGACGGAAATTATTTTCCTCATTCTGTATTCTGTATTCTCATGTCAAAATGTTTTCTTTTCATGCCGTTCTCAAAGTGACTTAAGTTAGCAACCCAGAATGTTTTTCCTGGATAATGTTACATACAGAAGGTACACAAACTTTATCTCAGGTTTTTTTTTTTTTTACTACTTTGGCGAGGCAGACGGCTCTAATTACAGCAAAATTCATGAGCTTGGCAACAGTTGCTATGAAGATGAAGCGTGCTTTCAAATGTGTTGCAATTTGTAACTAAACATAGTCACATAGTTGTTAAATGTATTACAAGTTTGTCAGTGTTGTAATATATAGCTTTAGCTGACCATTAGCATTGGCTGGAAATAGTTTTTTTGGGTTTGGACTTTTCTTGCCAAATTGCACTTTGGGAGTTATGGTTAACTTCTCCAATTATGCTTGTTTGTACCCAGTGTTGTAATGAAACTCATGTGTGTTTGACTAAAAAAATACCACCTATAAAGACTGGGCTAACATGCAAAGAGTTGCATTTATTTTTTAGCTACAACTCAACCTGCAGTGGAACGCGAGCATTAGCCAAATTCAGAAAACAGCAACTCTCTGACAATCGTTTTGGTTGTACAGCCCATTCCTTTGAGAGTGTGTGTCTGTGTGGTGTGGGAATAGGTGTGTGTGTGTGTGTGTGTGTGTGTGTGTGTGTGCTCACCTGTGCGGGGTCCAGGGGGTTGGGGAAAATGGCGCTGACTGGCCTCTCTCGTGGAGACAGACAGGCATTCTCCCTGGAATGTTTGTGTTTCTCTGCCATCTGTGGTGAACCTGGAACGCACCGTGTGAGGTGTTAGAGCTTGTAACACACTCAGACACACAAAACACACAAAAGCATGTGCGACACAAAGAGGACCAAATAGCAGTAAGGTGTTAGACTATTACCCACAAATACTGGCAATCAGGAAAGACCAATCTCTCGTTCTCCCTCCAAGCCTCTCTGCCTTTCTTTCAGCCTCGCTGGCTGCACAACATGATAAATGGCTTGCTTCTTTCAACACACACACACACACACACACACACACCTTTCTCACTCCCCCACCTCCTCAGTTAGACTGGACAATCAAAGCAGACAAAGAACACATGTAACACACGCACAGAGATAAACCAAAAAAAAAAAAGCCCACACACGCACACACAAATGCATAAAAATCCTCGCTCACACCATTTCCACTGCACTTCCCTTCATCTGCTGTTAGTCACTGTATAGATCTTGATCCATTAGCCAATGTGATACAACTTGGAAGGCGATCACATGATTATGAGATACCCACCGCTGGCTTTCATTCAGATAAAACGCTAGCCATAATTCTCCCAAGGCTTTATGGGTAGACAGAGGCCACTTTTATAAGGGCGCCGCCTTCTGCCAGCAGCCTGCCAAAGGGGAGTGTATACGCTACCATAAACGTCTCCATATATTCTTACTTCTTTTATGATGTGGGTCAGCTTTGAACACAGCGAGATGAGCAGGCAGACAGAGAAGCGATTAGGTATTCACGCTCCACAGTAGAGGAGGAGGTTCGAGCTGGACTAGAGATTGTAGCTGTAATTGTCTCTCACTCTCTCTTGCATTTTCAACCGGCTCCATGTTTCTTTCAGCAGCATTTGTCTCTCCGTCTCAGCCCATTTCATTTTTTCATCCCAACTCATTTTGTATTCCCTCTTTTTTTTCCCCCTGTCTCTCTCTCTCTCTCTTGATCCCTGTTCTTCTCCTCCATGTGTCCCGCACTGTCTTCTGACCTCACTAACCTCACCACCGACAGGATTCAGAGAACACCATGTCGCTATAAAGGTCACAGGTTTCCCCCCCGCGCCCCCCAGCTGAAGCCCTGTCTGCTTCGCTCTGGATTGAAACATCAGCTAAGAGCCGACAGTGTGAAGCTTTGTAAAATAAGGCTTTCTAAGACTCACCTCTTGCACTGGAGGGGGCAGAGCTGGTGACATTAGGCGAGGCAGAATGGTTGGAGCTGAGGCTTGAGGTAGATGGACTGGGCTGTAGATGGGATGACACGGATAACTACATCATCATTAGGAAAAACAACATTGTGAACACACCAATTTTTTCTTTTCTAAATATGAAATCAAGTAGCTTGATTATGTACAGTGATAAGAAGTCTGTGAGTCTAAATGTTTGTGATGTAGTTTGTTGTTTGTCGTCAACCAAAGCTGCGCTGTGAAAAATGTTGATGTGGCTCAGGAGAGATGTGCGTCTTTCTGAAGTCATACGTTTTTGTTGTGTACCGGGTATAAAAAAAAAAGGAGAAAAAAGTAATTTGGTGACAGTATCTATTTTTGATTCTTCCGCTGGGAGACATCAAAGTGGCTCCAATTACTAAGAAACTGCAGTTTTTCTTTTCTCCAAAAAGTGGAAAACAACAGCTAGCACTCGAAGCCAAGTCGTTCATAGCAGGCTTCAATAAACGGCAAAGAACCATACATTTGGCAATATGTCTTATTAAGTATTGTAAATATGAAGCCATGACCACAACCAGGTTCGCTCAGATTAACATAAAGACTGAAGAACAGGGGACTAGCCAGTCTGAAGATTACTTAATTATCTCACAGTCACATACCAGTCATGTACCAGACTACTGTTGGTTAAGAGCAGTGATTTCCTAGAGTCTCTTCCTATTTCCTTAAAACCTCAAGTTACTTTAACACTTACTTAAAGCTTACTTACTTAAAAAAAAAAAAAAAAATGCTGTTAACGGCTTATTTCACTGTAAATGCATCTCTTTAATGTGATAATCTAAACTGTCTAACTGCTCTTTCACACAGCCTCTTGACTAGTGTATGATAACTGCATCCACTGCTGCAGCTGGTACCATCACTGTGTTCAGCTTCCCTTTGCAGTGAAGTTTGTCTTTGACATAAGCTGCTTGTTTGATCATGATATATTAAATTCATTTTCAGTCCAAACATAATTCAGATACACACAGTTTTGAGTTGGGGACAAGGGTGTTTTTTCCCCCCACATGTCTACAACATACTCTATTGACATAAATGTATCAGAGGTGTATGATTCCTTGTGTCATGACAATATGACTCCACACATTTTTGGCCAAGAACCAATTCTGGTCTTGCAGTAAAAAAAAGGCAGAGCGCCCAATTTATTGTGTGCTTCAGCAGCGTCAGAGCTAGCAATGTGAAGGCTTCCACCAGTTTACACGCACGCTGAAAAGAAAATCACAAAGAAAGAAGAAACTACTGCTCAGGTTGACAGTGTGAATAAGAAGTATCATTATTTCATATGTCAGGAATTCATTACACATGGTCCAATTGCAAAAGAGCTTTGAGCTAAATCGTGTTAAAAAGACGACACTTCAAACTCTGTTTTCTAGAAATAAGGCAAAGCATAGGAATTATTAAGTCTTGCATGTAACTATTTCATGGTTGTAGAATGCTGTTTGTAACACTAAGCATGTCTAAATTTGAAATGTGACAAGTTTACTCTCTTTAAAGTTTGGTTTTATACCTCCAGCACAGTGCAAGTATTTGAGAAGAAAAGAAAAAGTCAATGTGCAATTCCATTATAGAGTGTAAGACTTTAACCTTTGCAATGTATTTCTCCAGGAGAGCCGATGAAAAGGCTCAATACACTAAAAGAAATGATGTGTATCTTATCTTGTCTGAACCTGTCTGTTAGAATCACCCATCAGTAAATGGTACTTCATCTATAGAATCAAAGCAGTAGTGTTCAAATCTAATATCTTAATAGGTTCAGTCAGATTCCTTGACAACAGCGTGTTTCCTTTGATGTTTTTTTGTTATTCCAGGTCTGCCAGGTGCTGCAGACAGCTTGCCAGGAGTTGTCGGCAGCTTTCTGAATTGGCCAAATCTAGTTTAGATTGCTGCCCAAAGCCAGCGAGCTCTCCGGACGATCCACACAAAGCATTGTGTCTTTATTTGATATAATCTAGCCAATTTGGGCAGAATTCAGCAAAAGAAAGTGTCAGGGTCAGAATGGGATTCAAATATAATGCAAGTAAAATGTCTGTGGAGTAAGAGGGCGATGAGTGTTGTGTGAGCTTTATTTGTGTATGAGAGAGTAAGAGGTGAAGATAACCTGCATGTTGAAGACTTCATCAGAACTCTCCGACTGCCCTGTGATATTACTGACTTCATTGGAGGCCTGCGACGACAGAGAGGACGAGGAGTAGCGGTTCACAGCCGGGTAGCTGAATGGGACTGCGAGTCAAATAGAGACAGAGAATGTTAGTCAGGATAACTTTAGTTTAAGGAAGACATGTTACTTTTTTTTAGCTTTTGGAGGTTTCACTCACCGTAAGAATCCGACAGGCAGCCATGGAAAAAGACAAACAGAGAGAGAAAAAAGGTCAGATTCCAGTAAGATTATCAATGTAGCAATCACAGTATTCGCCAAACACTCAAAAACAAGGCAAAAGTTTAAAAGCAAGGTTAGATAACAACCACAAAAGAGTTTAAAAAAAAGGGTAAGAGCAAAAGAGCAACGAAAAATACTTAGAAATAGATGTAACCAGGTTTTATGTTGGCAAACTGAGGATAAAAAACATAAATCAAAACTCAGTCAGTAAAACACAAAATGTCACAGGGAGATTGAAGTGATGTGTGTGTCTGTGTCTTTGCGTGTGGCTGCGCCCCCCCTGGGAGCACGCCGTGGAGGCAGAATGTCACAGGTAGACAAGAGTGGTAGGGTCACTGAACACATCAACACACGCACGCGCACACACACACAAACAGAGACACAGTCTGTCTGGTTGCCAGGGAAGCGGACACACAAAAAATATCCCTGTGGGTGCCAGCCAGCCAGCCTCCCCCACTTTTTGTATGCCCAGATGGAGCCACACTGCCGAAGAACGGAAGGAAGAAGGGAGCGAAGGCATACAGCATGATGATAGAGGTGAGGTGGGGACACAATGAAGTGAAAGAAAAAAAAGGAGGTAAGATGAAGGGAGAGGCCTGCAGTGAAGGGCAGTGCATCAAGAGAAAGCAAATGAAGGTGAGACTGCATACATTTAAAAGTGAAGGCAAAGCTTTTTAAAGAGGGCTTTTCACGTTTCTAACCTAAAATAATGAAAGCAAACAAAGAGGGAAAGACGTATCAACAGAAGAGGGGGGGGGAATAGAAAAATAGAAGATCATTACCTCCGCCTGGTAACCCCTCTGCCGCCGTCAGGGCTGATGATGTTTGGCACCGAGTTCCTGCATGTTCGCGGGCTCCCGTTGGTGAAGTGCACCGGGCTTGCGCGCACATAAGCAGGAAACTCCTGGGGTTTTAAATTGGAGAAGAGGTAGTGTACATGATTAAATGCTTCTCTGCGCCAGCGTGAGGTGGGCGAATTAATTGCACACCAAAAAAAAAAACGGATGAAGGAATTGTGTTTAATGAGGCGTGGCTTTCCCCTCCCAAGGACCGACGGGGGTCATTCAGTCAGAAGTCGAAAAACCCAGCGGTCGCTTTCTGTGGTCTCATAGTGCGTGAGCGACTCGAGGGGGGTTAATGGCTTGAGGAAAATCATTTACACGAGTGCAGTTGTTTTAATCTTACTTAATTGGCTGTCATTAACTGACATATCGTCTGTTAATCTACATTTATTCATTGACAAATATGTAGCCACGGGAATACATCATTTGGTATGTATATGTGTGTCAGCACTTTCTCGTCTTCTTCTGGCCTACCTGTATGCCCAGGCTGGATTTCATCAGATGAAACTGGTCCACGAGCTTCTTGTGGAGAGGTCTCATGTCCTGGGGGACAAACTTCTCATGCACAGCGAGACCGTACTCTAGGATGTGCGCCTGCAACAGCGAAACAAGTTTAAATGTCTGGATCATTTGAGTTCAAGCCTAAAATGAATGAAATGACAGAGCTTTGGATCCTCCTGATTCAACTTATTGAACTTGTTTCTCATTTCTCAAAGACATAGTTGGTTAAAAAAATAGTCTGCAAGTTGGCATTTATTTCAATTCTTCCCAGCTAAACAGATTTGTGTATTGTGAGTTTGTATGAGAAATATTTTTTTGCAGTACAACATCAACAAAATGAACAAGTGGAAACAGTAAGACACTGTAAATATATGAAGACAATTTGGGTTGAATTAGCATTATGAAGTAAACAATATTGATAAAGGCTATAGAGTTAGACTAAGAAGTCCTCTAGGTGAGGTATTAATGCATTTGATGGCAGATAAAACACATTACAGTAATCCTATGAACACAGATTTTACATGACATGATTATGTAATTAATGAATACAGTGTGGGAAAAAAGCATCACTAGCATGTCTAGTTTCAGATGACTTTTACAGGTACAACTTTTTTTTTTAGGTTTATTTTTGGGCTCTTTATGCCATTTTTTAGAGGTAGGACAGTGCAGGAAAGAAGCAAGAGGTTGGATTCAAACCTGGACGGCCCACTAGGAGGACTTCCATACATACAGTAGGGCGCATGCAGTAACCACTACCTCACTACACCTCCCTACAGGTACAACTTTTAAATGTAGACTGAAACTCATTGACATTTAATGCATTTTTATAACATTGTTATGAGAAGAAAACAACTATTAATCGACTAAATACCAAACCAAAAGAAATAATAAATAGTGCATGGCCTTGAGTTTGTGTGTTTGAACTGTGACACTTTAGTACTGTTCTCTCCTTTCATGGTCAAGCATAAACATTCAGGATTGTTGTGTATTTGAAAAGATTTTCTTGCACATTAAATGAAATATATATGAGTATCCTGTATGTATGAAAAAAGACAGTGCTCTGATTAAATGTCATCCCTGCTTTACAAACCTGCTCAAACATAAGTTCCCTCAGTCGCCCGATCTTCTCTCCATCCTCGGGGTGATTCATAATGTAGTCCTTCACGAAAAAGGCCTGCATGGAGGCAAAAAAAATGCAGAACATCTGTTATGCACACACCGGGAGTTTGATGCAGTCGGCTTTCTGCACTGCAGCGTTACCTGAATCCCCTGCTGGGCTGACACAGTGAATTAGTGTCCACACGTTTTAGTTGAATCCCTTAAAATAACATTCACCAGCAAACACCCAAACACAGTGAACTAACATCCGGCTCAAACATGGCGTAATACTCTTGGCTGGGTTTGTGTGTTGTGATATTAATATCAAGTTCAGGGACCAGAATAAAAAAAGTCTACAATGGATACAAATAGACAAAACACTCAGCCAAATGAAAGTAAGTCAGCAGAATCAAAGGATTGATTTGACTTTGATTTAGGGGCCAATCTGGTCTCAGATTTTAAAAGCTTCATTTCAAATACCATCATTCAAGCTGCTCCTTCCTGTTATAGATCAAGTCTCTTCTAAAACAGCATACTTCCTGATTATGGCTTACACTCTGTGCTTTCTCAGACATTTCCGTCAAAAATGACACTTGAAGGAGAAACAGATCAGATGCAAAACTACCCCTGTCTGCTTTGAAGGGTTATAGCCATTTTCCCCCAACGTTGCATCCATACACTTAGTGTCAGTTCTTTGTTGTTTACAATGCCATCAACACTTGTGATGTATCTAAAGATTATAGTAAATCCTTTTCAGTCAGCCTCAGCGTACACAAAGAGGAAGACGATAAAAGACTCGGCTCATAATCTGCTTTTCAAATCTGCCACGGAGGGTAACACATGCACCAAAAATACAACAAAAAAAAAATAAAAATAAAAAAAGGTTAGTGAGGGGGAGTTCGCATAAAAAAAGATCAGCAGGGTTCCTCTCCAAAGGACTCAGCTGTTTATCTCCAAAGAGACAGAGCCAGATGCAGCGGGAGAGAAAAGATGTTCAATGCTGCTTGGAATGAGACGGAGACACACACACACACATACAGTAGATCCCTTTGATGAAAGCATGCCATTATGACATGTAGACTATGAATAAGCAACAACACAACAAATATTATCAATCGAGGGTCAACTTCCCGAGATCCTCATAGCATATATTAGCTGTTAAAGACTTAAAGTTTCTCTGTTATTAAACAATGACAGACAGATGTATAAGAAATAAAAAAATATCTGATTGCATCGATGCTTTTATAGCTTTTCATGCAACTGTGCCAAGGTAGTAATTCTAAAACAAGAAGTGCTTCTTTCAGCAAGAAATTTAAAACCAAGAAACTTCCAGCAAAAATAATCAATAATCTCCGACAAATGATGGAAATTCCTGGTTGGGCTGCAAGGAATGAGGAACCTCGCCATGGCGCAGCTCAGTTAATCATTAAAGAAAAAAAAGTCCAATTAGAGATGGAACACTGAGGGGAGAGGGGGGCATAAATCAGACGGCATTGCCCCTCAAGGGTTCCGACTCTAAACTAAAGCAATAAATCTGAATATTAATAATGACAATTTCACCTTCATTTGTAGCCGAGCAAACCGCCACAGCTGTCAATCGGCATTACGCTGGGAAATTAATAGATTTATGACGCCTTTCCGCTAGGGCCGCCGCATGTGATATTCTGCGATGGAAAAAATGGAGCGATATTAGCGGCCGTGTGTTTGCTGCAGAATGAACCCCATCCGTGTCCACTGCATGCAGCATAATTGAAATATGTGTCAGATTTGTTTTTTTTTTTGTGCTGGATACAAAAATGCAAATTAGAAAAGGTTTGCAGGACAAACGTGACCAGAGAAATGGCATTTATTACACACAAAAAGCTGCCCATAATGTATAAAAATAAAATAAAGGGGGACTTAATTATTTTTACTGAAGCAGAAAAAACGACATCAGGTTTCAACAAAATAATGGTAGTAAAGGTGGAAAACACTTGAACAACCCTTGCATTTGTTGCCATACCTCAAACCTTAGTAGTAAAATAGTCCACTTCAACATGGAGACACACACGCTGCACAAACCCAATATAACCTTGCAAACAAACACACACACACACACACACACACACATGCAGTGGCAGTGTATTCCCGCACACACACATGCACGCATGCCTGCACTAAAGTGAGCATGCACCCACATATGAGAGCCTCAGCTGGAAAGAGTGGTTGCTATGCGACACAGAGCGAGTCCTCCAGTTTGTTGAGGGTAGAACCATTACTCTTGAGTAGATTTGTATATGTCTTTTATTTCATTTGAGCCCCACCTTCTCCAGATTGTACTGTAGTGTTCTCCTGCAATCGTTTACTATAAGGAGAAGCTTTTGGAGAAAATGTAACCGCTCTTGCGATCTGTGTTTCTGACCATCCACCTTCAGAGAATAATAAAGCAGCTGCAGAAACACTCCCATCTCATTCATTCAGCCATTATCAGCCATCCAGCTCTCTATAATCCTTCCTCCCACTCCTCTATGTGCCATTATATGACCTGACCCCTCTTTCTCCCCACATCCATCCTTCCATCCATGGACCCAACCCTCAATCCATCCACCTTTTCCTACATCAACCTTCCATTTCATTTTCCTGTTTCCTTCCCCTCCCTCTCTCCCATCATCTATATATTCCATCCATCCACATTATCCATCAAACCTTCACCTGGCTGTTCGTGCATCCATCCATCCATCTGTTCATCCGCTCCTCCCTTCACAAAACACTCCCTTTACCATACATCTCCCCCCCCTCCCGCTCTCACCCACCTTCATGCATCATTAGGAAATCCATATGTCATCGCTCCTGCATCGGTCTCTAAAACCCTCCAACCTTGTCCTCCATCCATCCACCTGTGCATACCTCTTGATAGCGGGCCAGCCCTCCGTTGACGGCGGCGTCGATGACCCCGTTGAGGCACATTGTGAGAGGGTTGATGTTCTGCATCTGCCGGCTCTGACACTGCGTGATCAATGTGCGGAGCTGTAAGTTCTTGTTCTCGATCACCTCGATGGCGTTCTCCAGCGGGCTCACCTCCACCTGGGGAGGAGAAGATGGAGAAAAATGAAGGTCCATTTTCCACTTTAGCTCCAAGGGGAGCTTTTCAAAGTTCGGGTGCAATAGGGTGAAGATAAATGGTGTGTTAAAGGCGGGGGAGGTGAAATTTGATAGAAGTCTGCATTTATCAGACGTTCAATGGAAGGAAAAATGCACTTATGGGGGATTATGGGAAATGTAGGATCTATATTTTTTTTAATCTGGATCTCCATTTCTTCGATGCTTTCACTTTGAGGATTTTTTTTTTTTTAATGCGTCCCAGACAGTTTGCATAATTGTGTAAGAGTGGTATTCTAAATTTCCTAAAGACGCCTTTAATTTGTTATTCAGAATAATTTTCCCAACAAAAAGATGATTTTTCAGCCACTTCTGGGAAACAGAAAAACAAGCAGTGAAAAAAATGTAAGGGGCTTATTTACACGTCTACTAGAAATGTGGAATTAATCTTCATATGAATCAAGTTTGCCATCCAGTGAAAGTGTAAAAAAAAATGATGAAAGTAGCTCTAGGTATAACACGTATAATAATTTGAATACGTTCACTGTAGCATATACCATACACGAATCCTTCCTGCATCCTGCATTTCTTCTTTCCCCTGCCTTTGTGTCCTTTCGTGCACAAACTAATCCTCTCACAGCTTTAGCCAGTTCTGTATTTTATGTTATTGCACTGCAAAAACCATTGTTAAATAATACTGGATTTAAAAGCCACAAATTTCCCACCACGCTGAAGCATACGTGCTGAAGCATACGTGCTGAAGCATATGTGCTGAAGCATATGTGCTTATACCGAAAGAAAAAGACACTGTGTTGTGTTTTGCATATGCTGGACAAAGCGGCATTTGAATTCCTCCCACTCTTAAGAGATCTGAATGTGAAGATCCAAGACTGAAAGAGTAGAGGGAATGGACTCATATCAAACATTGATGATTCCAGGCTAAAAACATAAAATAATTATTGGTAAAAAATGTCCAATATCTTTTTTAAAATTGGACATGTAGGTAATCAAAGTAAAGCAAAAAATTCCAATCTATCAAATGAAGGTAAACAAATGCTTCCAATAGCCCCAAAGCCGTGACCTCGGCCATTATTGTAGTTCAAAGTAATGACTGCGATCAATACCTGGGCATTAGATGGCAGGCCTCTAAATTGCAACCAGAAAAAGAAAAGCATATTACAGTGTCCCCGGAGAGGGAGTAGTGGGTACACTGCAGTTATGCCTTCATGCTTATTTCATCAGTCACACTCACCAGCTCCCTCTTCTCCACTTCAAACCAGCGGGAGATGCCTGGAAGACTCTGCACCAAAGTCAGTGTTGTCCTCTCCACCCACAGGCTCTGCATTAACAAACATCAAGTCGTGAGTATTAGCTGATTGCTGAACACACTTAAAGAAAAAATCCATAGCTACTTATGCCTGATGCAAGTATGTGCCGTATCTCTGGCAGACGGCAACACAATTTAATTAGCGCTTCATAGTTAGGGGGAAAAGAAACATGTTCAGTACATCTATTGCCAAACACTCATTCGTAGGTGTAGGTCGGAAGTCATTTCTTATATCTCCTATCATCATTCATGTTCCACCACTTAACTCTGTGAGGCAGCGTGCTTGTCAATATGCCAACATCCCACAAGGTCACACTGACAGCATGTAAACTATGGAAACTGTGGCATTCACTGCAGGCTATTAACATAATACATTCACACCATAGTGGAGAACCTAAAGCAGTGTTCACAACATGTCAGAAGTTAAAACAGCAAGAATTTAAGGATGGAAACCAGTAAAATCCCTATTTTGGACATTTGCATTTAGAGCTACAGGAACTTTTCATTTGTGCCGATTTTGGCGCCCCCTGTGGTCAAAGCTTTACAAGAGCAATGAGTGTTAACTGAAAAATAAAAACCTATCCAGCAATCTTTAAAGAGTCAAATGAATCACTCACAATTCATCTTTGTTATGGAAATTGTGAAAAAACAATATTCCCGCAGCGTGTTGTAAACACGGCAGCGGCTTCAGGCATTGAAAACAATAATTAATCCTGTTTAATGGTCACCTTTGCTTTTGCAGGACTTATAAAGATGAAAGCATCAAGAGCTTTAAATGCTTAATTTTGACTATAAAAGTAGATAAATAATTGTTTTTTTCATTATGCATTCAGTCATTTGAGTCCTTGATCAACCAAGGTCAAGATTAAACTAACTCCCATCCCATTAAAAAAAAAAAAAAAATTCTCCAGCTCGAGTTTTGAACACTGGTGCTTTTAGCTAAATGTTGACAACATCATGCGATGTAAAATAAAAAAAAATCATTATGATATTAAACCTTGTTTGTCTGCAGAGCATGTGAGGATCAAGAGACTGATACAACACACTTCAATGTATTTCAGGATTAGTTTAGATGCCACAGTCTTGCTCAAGGACACCTCAGAAGAGCAGACGAGTGCTGACATGTGATATCGATCCAGGGTCCGCCGGTTGAAGCAGGGTCTTCCGACTCACTACAAAACCCTGCTGCCCGTTATTGATTTCCTGCTTTTTAAGGCCAAGAAAAACCCACCTGAACACCTCTTTGGGTAGAAATAAAAGAGAGACATGTATTACAGTTTAAGAGCAGGAAGTTGAAAGGAAAATCGGACAGAAATGAAAGTCTTGACCTTTCTGAAGCTATTTTTTTTCGGGCAGATAGGAACTTCTGTTGAACAGCTTTTCAACTTTTTTTTGTGACTGATCACACCATATCCTGTTTGGTACATACTCTTGTCCCCATGCAAAAGTTTATTATCTGTATTTCTCCCATTTTAGTCCAGAGACACCCAGCCTTAATGGAAATGTGTTATTATTCAATTTGTCCAAATAGCTTTGATGGAGCTGAGATTAAAAGACTGCTTAGAGTATGTGTGTGTGTGTGTGTAATTTATATATATGTATGTCTTAATCCTGAATATTTATTAGCTGAATATCAGGGTCTGTTTGGTGTATGTGTTGAGGGTGCGTGCAGAGCGTGTATAATTAGTGATACAGAGGTCATGATGAATAAAACATTGGCTACACACACTCTTCTACCTGGATGCAGGAGAAAATGAAGCTGTTTCACCAAAATCTGCGGTGAAAATATGCTAATGTTCACATATATGTGACCTTAAATCCTGAAATATATATTTTTTTTAAAGTAGATTTTCCCATTTTGCAGCAGCTTGACATGCTGCAGTGGTCTGTAAATCATTTGAGTTTATTTTCATGTTTTAAAAAAAGACTAATTCATGGATTAGAGTAGTAAAAAAAAAATGCAAATGTATTCCTTAAATTTCGCTCGACACATCTCTATGTGATGCATTTTTGTCTTTATCACATTCAGCCGTTGCTCTTGAGAGTTTTTTCTTTTTTTTTTGTATCTTTCTCTTGTACCTTGAACTCATTCTCCTTGTCTTTGGTGCCTTTGTGAAAGGGCCGGTCGTATCTGAACCTCCAGATGTGATTGAACTTGTAGAAGCTTTTGATGTTGTCAGGCACTCCGTCTCTCTGCAGCACATCCTGACTCTCCGGGATGGGCGTCACGGCGTAGATCTGCAGGTCTGGAGGCACCCGGAAGTTAAGGGAAGCGCAAGAAGAGAGTGACAAGAGAAAGCACTAAAAGAGACAAGAATTCTTCAGTGACCTGAGAGAACATGAGGAACCATAGATACGCTGACAAGGACGACAAGGAAACACACAGGTAGAGGTCAACAGGATGATAAAGGCTGACCTTTACCATCCCTATAAGAAGTATTCACTAATAGGGAATAACGCCATGCATTGCCTGAAACCAGAAATTCCTTATAATGCAACAAGAAAGATAGAAATACAGCACAAAAAGCAGCTATTTGTCGATTCCTGTCGATTCCCAACTAATGCACCTTTTTTCATTCTTCTTGCTTCTGACAACCCCTGACTTGTACACAAGCACAATCCTGAAACAGCTCACACACCACACGACGTCGTTCTTGAACACAATCAATGCACTCAAACCACAAAAGAAGAATGAAGAAAACAAAAGAACTGAACAAAAAGCCAAAGGAGGAAAAAAAAAAACCTCTTTCATGGGAAAACAACAAAACAAAATAAGACTTGTCATTGTAAGCCGTGGAGGAGGATAGAGGAGTGATTCAGTGTTTTTTTGTGCACTGCTCATCCTCACCTTCATCAGAGTCGGAACAGCTACTGTACATACACACATTCATATACACTCCATTGATTAGAGACACAGCAGTGTGCTTATTGATTCAGACAAGTGGAGAAACACACATATCATATCTCATCTCAGAACGGATCATAATCATACGTCAGAAAACACAGATGCTGAAACGGAATTTCCAGCAAATGAGCCTGAGACTTTTAGTCCCAGTGGCTTCTTTGAGGAAACATATTCCGCCAGCCCTCTGCTGTCGCTCTACTGTCGACAATAAGCAGATTAGTCACACCTCTCTCACACGGGTAACACAATATAACCACATGCCATTGATTTTACCTAATAAATGTCTCCAGCTGCATCGCTCATTTTCCCCTTGTTCACACAATACAAGCAATCCAGCATTAAGACATTTGTTATACTGCAGGACTCTCCACTGTTTTTAATACACGCCTTCAAAGTGGATAATGGTGAAATTGAAAGCCACCACTTCCTGAGAGTGCTGCAATTTTTTTTTTTTTTTTTTAGTGAAACTACATAATGCTCTGCTGCTCTTCTGAATGCTGCGAGTACTCTTCCAATCAGAAATGTCAAGCGCTGGAAGATGCATCTAAAAAAATCCCTGTACTTTTGTAAAACACTACACCTGCAGCCAGGACCCCATTGGGGTTTAAATAAAACCCCCCCATGGACCTTATTAAGGAGTACCTAAAAAATGAACTGAGTCCAATGTTTCAATATGTCACTCAGTGTGTTACCTTTATAAAGGCCAAAAGTTGTCCCTTACTATGGTGGGATTATCTAAGAAATGTCCACTCTGGTGAAACACTCACAGCTGCTTGTATAGATCAATTCATTAAACAGACGCAACCCAGATGACTGTCTACATATCAATCATTTTTCACTTCTCTCACCTTGATAAAAGAAAAGCAAGAGGATGCTGTTTTGATTGAATCATATCAAACTGTAAAAAGCGCTACGGTTTGTGTAAGTATATTGATGTGCACATCTTCTTTGATCGGGCTTTCTTGCGTGAGATTCTGTGTTGTGTGAGTGCATGTGCCTTCCTGTAAATTTGCCTTAGATAATGACAAGAAAGAGATGAGGCGTCAGAAAGATGGAGGAACATTGTGTGAAAGAATGAACTCATTAAAAGCAATTTGTTTTTTTGTACCTGAACAAAAAAGAAAGCGGTGCGCGGAAGCCTGCGTCTGCGGAAATATGTATGTGTACTGTGCTCTTGTTGTTTTTATGGATTACCACACATGTTTGATCAGAACGGGTGATCCACACCTGTGTGAATTGTGCATGTTCTTTCCAAATCCAAAGGATACACTGTGCCTCTGCCTGGTATATGGTCTGGTCGGGCTGGTTTACGTGCTGCATGGCGATGGCGTGGGGGAACTCGTTGAGCATCCGCTGCTGGAAAGCCTCCAGCCTCTCGTAGTCATGGCCGCGGCACACAAACTCCTTATTCTGCAGAGGCAGAAAAGCATGGGGTTAGTTTGACATCTAGTGGTTGCGGGTTGCAACTGCAGCCTTGACTGCAAAAACCCTTACCAAGGACAGTGCCTGTTACATCATTAAATGGCATTGAATAAGAGTTGCTGAATGTCACCTCACAATGGAGGAGCGTTATGTAAGAAAAGTTCATTCTTCCTGCAGGTTTGTTTTTTCCACGCCCCTGTAGAGGTTGTTCTGTTCAACTTGATATTCATGACACAGAGGGAATATGGAGATGTCTTTACCCGAAGAAAGAAAGGGAACTTCTTTCCATAGAAGCCCACTCGGAAGAATTCAGGTTCTAGTCTCTGCTGGTCCATGATCTTGTCATAGAGAGAGGCTTCCATCATCTGGAAAGGGAAATAATGATTTTTTTTAATAAGAGCAATACATCTCATGGGTAAATAACAAGAATAAAGTTAGGTTTTTGTTGTAGGATTCCTGGTAGGATTAAGAATTCACTTAAGAGACAATCTTCAAAAAGTGTCTTTCTGGATTGTGTCATGTTCAACTCACCCTCATCTTGCTTAGGTTCCTGTAGTCGTAATATGACTCATACTGGTCAGCCAGTTCTCTGCACAGGATGATACCATTCTCCCAACACTGAAATAGTAAAAAAAAAAAGATTTTTCACAGTGAGGAAAACAGCTCAAGAAGCTGAAGCCTATGCATTTCTGTACAGAAAGGCTGATTAATAAAACTGATTTAATGCTCTGCAGTGCCGCTGCTAAACTGCTCTCTCACCACTGGGTGGTGCTGGTGAGTCGACAAGCTCAAGAAGCTCTTCATGCAGGTAAAACGCAGCATCCAGCCATCTTGCTAATTAAATGAAAAGCTTTCCTTTCCTGCTGCCTTCAAGTCCCCACGCGGCAGCGCTGGCAGATGGTAAAGCTCATGAATGTGAAGGAAAATTGGACTATGAGTAACGAGCAGAGCACTTTTAATGATTCCGTAGAGCTATCTTTTTTTTTTTTTCTTCTGGGATGCTGAAGTTTTATTTTAGTGTGTATGTGAGTGACTTTGGAGGGTTTCCATGACGCCACTTTTCAGTGAAAGTGCAGAACAAGGGCAAAGGTATTTAGGATAAAGGAGGGAATATCCGTAGAGAGGATCATTTGGAAAATAAGGAACTAGACCCTTCCTGAGTTCAAAAAAAGAAAAAGAAAAAAAGCAGAGCCTGGAAACTGTTAAACTGCCAATCTCACGGTTCACTCTAAGCCAAGGCCTAAAACTGACACGCAGATGCAAGTCACGCTTCACTTGTCAGTCTTGCTGCGATTATCCCTCCCAATATTTCTTACAGGAGAGGTGCAGGACGACACGGAAGCCTCTTTAATTACAGCTGCCAGTGTTGTATTTGATTTAACCCAGGAGATGTTGATGCCTTAAGCCGGTGTCACAGTTCACAACAGGTAGATATTAAATGTCTGACCACATGTGACATGGAGCCGCTGCGTGATGCCTCGCTCTTCTTTCTTTAACGAGGGGATTTCATGTCATCTGTATGATGTCACGTTGTCCTGATGAGAGTAAAAGCCGAATATTTTCCGGTAGTATGTACTAAGTCTAATAAAAAATGTCAGATTCTTCTGCATGAACGAGGGTTACATTTAGAATATGCATGAGAAGCCGAACATGCTGCTTAGGGTTTTGAGTGACAAAAAGTTCTCTCGACAGGACTGGAACATCATGTGGCTGTCTGAGTGCCGGAGTGATACATTTCGCTGGCATTAAGCAGTTTTGGGAAGCCATTCGTCCATCTGGTTTTGAAACTCATATCTTAAGTGTTACTCTCAACTGCCATCAGTAAAAACAGAGCTTTCTCTGTGATTTCTTCTCCTGATACAAAATGTGATCGAGGAGGCATTCGCTTTTGAATTGAATCACAATTTTGCTTGACATAAAGGAAATTAAATGTATTATTTTTTTTTTTTATACCAACATGTCATGGAGCTGCGTTCTTCAAATTATAAGGAATGCAGCCATGAAAAAAAAGTATTAAACCAGTGTGCAATACATGAGTCAACATATCAAAGGAGGGACAAATTTGTGGAAAGTTTACCTTCCCCCGGTCAAAGTTCTGAACGATCGTGAGATGCAGATACTCTTTTCTCTGCCACTCGCTCTGCATGGGGTAGTTGAGGAACTCTCTGAGCGGCCTGTCTGACCACTCCAACAACTCGTCGTAAAGCAGCAGGGTGTATGATGCCTCTGCAAACACGCGTCAGATCACACACATCGAAAAAGCAGCAGTTAAAACATGACGCATCTTTAAGAAAATATCACTCTGAATACAGAAAACGTGTAAAAAAATAAATGTATATACACACTTTACCACATGCAGTAAGGCCACAGTGATGTGTAACCCCACACATACCAACACCCACAATCACAATCATCTCCTTTAGGTGTACCTGTGTAGTTCTGTGCTTTCAGGTGCAGGTCGTACAGTTTGTGAATGTAGCGGATGTACATCTCCTCTTTGTTCAGCTCAGTTTTGTAGAAGTTCTGGCAGGAGAAGTGGGAGTTTCAGTGGGCAAAGAGCATCATATGACAAGGTGAGAGAGAGAGAGGGGGAGGAAAGGGCGAACAAAAGCTGAAGTGCAAATTGGATGCAAATGAAGACTAATATTAAAAGCAACAGATTGCTCTATGGTAGAGGTGAAACAGTATATTTCAGCTGCAGGTTTAAAGTGACTTCTAGTCCGTCTGCCTACACAAGCAGGTGCTCTTACAGATGGCTTCTGTTACATAAGAAAACTCAGTGGGCAGAGGAACTAAAAATTCAACAAGTCAGGAAAAAATAAAAATGTCTAAATGTGTCTTAAAATGCCTATATTAGCATTGTCATGCTATTTATCAAACAGGCTG
Source organism: Labrus bergylta (assembly GCF_963930695.1). Taxonomy (NCBI): domain Eukaryota; kingdom Metazoa; phylum Chordata; class Actinopteri; order Labriformes; family Labridae; genus Labrus; species Labrus bergylta. Next base: position 10,549,489 of record NC_089217.1, read on the forward strand.
ATAAGATATCCTGCAACTCTCACTACAGTATGAAGGCCTGAACTGAAGAACTTAACAAGTTAACAAACAGTATGTTTTCATTTTTGGATAATCATTTATCAAGAAAGGGATTCCATAAGGCTTGTGATATTGGCAGATAAAAATATAATTTTTAAAATCAGAGTTTAAGATCCATTGGCTCTAAATTGTTTGAATACATTAAGAAGGTTAGCGACGCATCAAAAGACCTAAAGTAAAGCCTCTTCAAATGTTAATCATTTAAGTAGTTTCACTCACTGTCTTGCCAAGAGTTGCCAAACGAGAGAATATCTATACCACTGTTAAGTGTGTGTGTTAAACATAAACATACTGTCTTGAGTAGATTAGCTAAACTCAGCATAAAAAGTGGAGGAAGGTGAGCCAGACCCTGACAATAGGTGGAAAAATTGCCTAAAAGCACATCTAAAGACCATTAAATTAAAGTTTTTCCCAGTGTTTAACAGTGAGTTGTGGTATCACAGGACTTAAAGGTATGTCTCTAGGAGTGTCTGCAACTCACCAGTAAACTGACAGTACAGCCGATCTTTTTTCCATCCACCTCTCCCAGCTTCATACAGTCCCTGTGACAGAAACCTCATCAGACTAAGTGTGGACAGAATCTCATTTACAAATAAAAAATTCATTTTGATAAGTATGTTTGCATGTTTTATCGAGTGGGGTACAACTTGCACTCTCACCTGTAGTCGAGCAATCTCTCCATTAACCGAGTGACGGTAGCGATCAGAGAGATGCCGCTCTCCCTCCACGTCTCTCTCTCGATCTTCTTCAGCAGGCTGGAGGACGAGATAGAGAGATGTAAAGATCAAAGGAGACAAGAGGCACAGGAGCAAAATGGGAAAGGAAAAGGTGGCTGGCTGGCGGGCGGGCGGGCGGGTGGTGAGTAAAAAATAAGAAATAACTGCAAAAGAAAAAGGAGGCTGAAGCAAAATAGGAAATTAATCCCAGTCACACTTTTGTCACCTATGCTTGTTGGCCTGCCTGTGAGAGCGGACACAATCAAAATTACCAAAGGTGGCGAGAGAATATCACAAAAGTGCTGACCTCAATAGATTTTTGTTTGGAATTGATTGGTTATCTCAACTGGGCCAGGAGGAGAAGACAAACACATCAGAGCCGAATACGGCGAGAAACCCCCCTCTTAAAAAAAAAAAAACGTTAGCCCTTGCCGATGTTCCCCCTCACACAGACGACACAGAGAGAACCAAGAGGAAGAGCGTCTTACCTAGGGTACGGACCAAACAGAGGAATTCTACTCCAGGCGGGAAGCATAGGCGGAATAAATTAATATTAATACGATTAATATCAAACCACACACGCACACACACACGGGTTAGTTTGGGGATCACTGGAGTTAGTAGGAGGGAAATAAACTCAGGAACAAAAATCAAAACAATCAATTAATTAAGCAAGAAAAGATTAAAGTGGGCTAAAAATCATAAAACTTCAACTTTAATCAGCATTCTAGCCTTCTTAGTTATTTGAATATTAAGATTCCTTCTACATTTTTGACATAATATTACACATTATTTATAAAGAGTACTAGGAGTATCCATTGGTGCAGGCTATAGTTTACATATACAAATGGGGGAGAACAGAATGATTGACTGTGAAACACAAAAGGAACACTTTATGTGTGTTGATGAACATCAAGATCACACTTTGGTTCACATCTTTGTAAGTCGACACACAAGTGTGTACGTGAATCAGAAAATGGCTTTATTTAATGCAACAAAGTCTCTGGATGAGAACTAGTCCAATTATAGTTGGTGCTTGTGAAGAGGAGGCGTAAACACGGGCACAGAAAGAAGCAGGGATACACACACAAACTTACACACACACACACACACACACATATATATATCTATCTATAAAGAGTGAGGTGCTAGCATGCAAGAAACACAAGGAAAGAGTGGACAAGCAGCAGCCATAGAGGAGGCGTGAGTGAAGATGAAGGTGACTGAACACACTTACCTCTTATTATTATTTAACAATCTACTTCAATATAAACAGTTTCTGTGACTTTACGCTAAAACATATCTAACTTGGAATAAAGACAAAACTCCGTCCTCATTGACAGCCCCTTTTTCTTTCAAGGGATGTAGCTATCTTGGAGCATTAAAGCTGTTTTCTGTGTTCTTTCGATATCAGGGCTCTATTTCAAAAGAGGAACACGTACAGATAAAGCATCCATTTACAGAGAAAACATGCTGTTGGCTGCATCATTTAGGTCATTGAGACTCAAAAAAACAGCTTTTTTTGGCAGTCAGAAGTGTTCTATCATCCTTAAGTAGCCTTTCTGTGTAGTCCTTTATTTCAAAATGTCTACAGCTCTTGAGTGTGCCATGTTACATAACACACCAGGCTCTTGACCCCATCTATTTCCCTTTGAAATCAAAGGTATAAAGACACGTTTAAGGAACCAAGCATCCCTGCCAGTAATGGATGTTACGTTCTTTCCGTGACTCACATGCTGTTGAAGAGCTCTCTGTACGTCTCGTCTCCTTTGCCCTCAGACATCAGGCTGTCCAGCTTATCGATCAGCTTGGCCTCCACCTGTGAGAGGACAGATATTTAAATATGACAGAGGACATCTGTTTCAATTACGTCGTTTAAATACAACAACTTAGATGGATTTTGATGTGTTGAGTGCAACTTTAAGAAAACTAACGCATGAACTGTTGACCTCCATGAGTAACCTGGCAACATTGCAGCGTACCACACCTTAAAAAAAGATACCTTTTCCCTTTTTTATAATAATGTCATATCAACAGTTCAAGTTGAATAACTTCTTTCTAGGAACATTTTGATGATAGCCTACATTCAATGTTCTTGTTCAAACACTTTTGATAGAATCTGAGTTTCTGGGAAGCGAATCTATTTTTGTACCTGTTTGAAATTGCCGCTGCGTCTCTGCTCCCAGTCCATCATGTCATGGAAGATGGGGATCATGACATTCCTCAGATCGGGCTGAGGCACCAGCGTCACCTCCAGGAACGGACCAATCATAGCTGGGATGAAGTTCAGCTTGTGCTCCCCTTGGAGGAGAGAGAAAGGTGAAAGGAGAGGTGAGGCATTCACTTTAAACCCGAACAACAGCAGATTGTTTCTGTCAGAGGCAATTTGGACCAACTGTAGGGCAGCCTATACTACAACACAGGCTCTGAAAACTCGGCTTACTACACAAACAATTGACCCACATACTTAATAAACTATCAAACTAATTTAATTTTAGAAAGTTTATTTCAAAACAAGCAAAAACACTCTAATGCACCTGAAAATACGAGAAGTAAGGATAAAATAAGAACCTAATTGGCCAATCACGGACTGAACAAAGAACAAAAGCATCCACACAAAGCAGAATGACTTATCCAGCTGGCTACCATGGTAACAAATACTTTTTAGCACAGAGGGAACTGCCGAGAGTTTTTTTTTTTTTTTTTTTTTTTTTACTTTCCATCAGCTCAAGTACAAAGCAACACTGAAGAATTTATTAGCCTCCAGTTTCTCCGATGCGAGTGCATTACACGAACTTCAAGAACACAACTTCTGCATCAGAACGGAAATAAATAAGTCGGCATCTAAGGGCTTGTTTTCAGAGTCCTGGAAGAGAAACTTACTCCTGAAAAGGGAGACAGTTTACATCATCTCATCTGTAGCAACAGTTTGATATTTTGTTAAACTTAGAGAAGTAAATCTCAGATCAAAACTGTGAGCGTTGCGTTGTAAGATGGGGATGTTCTGGTCTTACCTAAATTCTGCCACATGCTGAAGATCTCACAGCCCATCATCACCCTCATGTCTCCATACCTGCATGAGAGAGAGTCAGGGTTAGAAATGAGTGCTCGCTGCAGTACAGTATACTGTGTGTGTGTGTGTGTGTGTGTGTGTGAGTGTGTGTGTGTTGTTACTGCAGCAAGCAGGATAAGAGTGCACATGGCTCCTCAGAGGCCATCCGAGCAAGGAACAGCGAGTGTGTAAAAACATGCATTTTTAAAGAAACAAGCTTTACTTTTCCAGAATCTTCTTCCTCTTGGAGGGAGAGAAGGACTCCAGCTGAAGACACGGCTGGTTGATGAATATTACAGACAGGTAGAAGTACGAATCCCACACCTGAAAAATGATAGTGAAAAAAAAACAACTTTAAACACTGTGTAGTTTTCAGAAATAAGGGCAGATGATTTAAGTATGGGTATCAAGATATTCTTTATATTAGGATATTTCAGTGGTATTTTTTATTCTGTCTTTCTTGAAAGGATACTGTCAAAATATATTCAAAATGAATCTTGGACAAGGACGAGTAGATCAACAGTATTATGTTAGAGTGAAGTAGTACCACATTGAAATTGTATTTTATTCATAATAGATATCTTCTTGTACCTGTATGTTTGTTTGGGTACAGTCATGTTGCTGCATTTAGAAAGTAAAGCTGCTTGATCCCCCCTCCCCCCCCCCCCCTTCCTCCCCCCACACACAGACAAAACATTTCCCCCTACCTTGTAGTCAAACTTGTCATTGAGAAAGTTTTTCCTCAGAGCGTCGGAAAGATAGAGGACAGTCGTGATGATGACACTTCAGAGGGAAGAGACAGAGAGGAGAAGTTGAAGAGGGTTATTTTTTGCTGCCTTCGAGAAACGAATGTATCACAGTGAAAAGTCGATACACAATTCAAATGGCTCATGTATCAAGTGGGAGTGTAGAGGTCAAGAGATTTAACAAAAAAAGAAAATCCAGGAGGAAAAAACGTGCAATAACATGTTTTGTTAATCGAGGCCAAAAATAACCTCAGAGCAGCGTTTAATTGTGTCGTCACAAGTGAAACAGTGCAATAGCCTTGGTTTAAATGAGAGCAACACATCAAAAACCACTTTAATCTTTAACTTATATGATAAAGATACATGCCCTTGGATTACTGAATGGAAGATAATGACCTTTTAAAAGAGACGAGTTGGAGCACTCTCACATAATACTTTACACACAGATGAGATCTCTTTGAGTTATAACAAATTGGCCGACTGAAGTTTGAAATTACATCTGTGGCATATCCGAGAACATCGGTCGCATGTTACAATGGGTCACCACTTTATCAGCGAGTCTTATTATTTTGATTCATTTCCTCATTTATTCGCTGCGTCATTCTGAGGTCTTACTTGTTTGTGACCAACCGCATGACAGTCCAGTCTTTGGGAAACATTTCTGGTCGGATTAGGATCCTGAATACTGTGAAGATCTGAAGAAGAAAGTCCTGGAACACACACACACACACACACACACACACACACACACACACACACACACACACACACACACACACACACACACACACACACACACACACACACACACACATAAAAAAAAACTTACAATGCAGGCATGTTTTCATTTGATACCCAAATCAGCTTGTTGAGCTGAATTCAAGTGTGAGCAGCTTTTTCAAGAGTCTCTGTGGAGAAACAGACTTTGCTTACATCACTCAATGACACGTACTGGTAGTATTTATTTAAAGTAGGATTGGAGAGACTTGTTAGTTTACAACATGCTTAAATCGAAGGATTCAATTGGAGTATGGAATCAAATGTAGCCCCTTGATGTCTCTGTCCATGGTGCTGAAAAGTCTGTCTTGTGTTCTTGTGATAAAAGTACTCGAGGAGAACTGTCTCCTCAGATAAGTAACCTCAAGCTAACAGGGCCAGCTTGAAGTTACTTACTGTCTACTTATCCTGAAAGTCAGCGAGTTGATATTTCTCACTTGCATGAACTCATGGCCTTATTAAGTTTCTCAGTCTCTCTGCTTCTCTTCATTATGCATCCTACCACAGCTGACCTTGTGGAACACATTTGAAAATGTACACACACACACAGAGGACACAAACACTCGCAGCTAGAGTCAATCAACATGTTTTTTGTTTTTTTTTCAGAAAAGTGTGCAAGTGCAGATGGTGAGTCACTTTGAAGTAAGGAAAGTTTCTGACAACAATTTTAAAAGAGGCAAAGGAAGAAACAGAGACAGAGAGGCGTGAAGACGGAGCGAGGACTCGAGGACTCCAAGAGGGAAAAGCAAATGTTGTACAAACAATGATTAGAATATCAAATCCAAAAAAAAAAAAAAACATATCCATAGCGATGCTTCCCTATCTCTTCACCCAATATTCATAATGCAATGCTTGAAAAGAATAAAGATCTGAAAATATAAAAACAGGCTTGTGGGCATTCCAATAAACACTTGTATTCCACTTTTGTAAATAACACTCTGCATTATTTACAATTTGATTCCTGCCGGCTCTCTACCACGCCATTATTACTCATTCAAATCCTCTATTGATATTTGACTGTAGTTCATGTTTAATAAATGACACACAACCTTCATTGTAATCAGTTTGGCATTATGCTGTGAAGCTTTAAATGCAGGGTTGGTAACTCAGGTTAAGCAGGGTGGGCGGTTATAAGTGACCTTGGCAGAGGTCATTTGAGCTGAGCCTTCTCTGTCATCCTCCAGTAGATGTGGAATTGCTCTGGGGACAGTGAAGCGCTTTGAGTGCATGCTAGTGCATGGTAAGTAAGGCTGGGAATCTTTGGGTGTCTCACGATTCGATTATTGGGGTCACGATTCGATTTAGAATCAAAACAATTCTGGATTCATTGATCCATGGATTCAAAGTCTATTTTTGAATTAGTACATACTTCAAGATCTACTCCAGTCGTCTGTGAGACTTGAATTTCTTGCTGCTCCATTTGGCATTCTACTGAGTTAAAAAGCTAGCCTAAGCACTTAGCAGTGGGTGACAGAAAACCAAAAAAGGATTTTTGGAAGTTATGAATATATTTTAAATCTTAGAAGAGAAGAATCTCGATTTTTACATATATTGATTTTTTCCCACCTCTTATGGTAAGGGTAATGTTCAGACAGGGAGCCAGAGATGCATTTGATTGGTACTTTCCATCCGGACCTCATGACAGTGATAGGTCAGACTTTTTACAGGATTACAGCAGCTTGAGATGAACACTCTTTTTTTCAGAGCACAGGATTTATTGATTGCTGTCAGGGTGTGAAGACCTTTCTAACAAATATAATGAAAAGTGTATGCTGAATAAAATTACCAACCCTACCTTTAAGGTATATATTCATCAAACTAACTATCTGAGTTAGTTTAGATACATTCAAGGGTAGAGAGCCAAAGATGCATTGCCATAGACATGTTATCAAGAGACAGAGAAGGATGTGTTGGTCTCACCCTCAGGTTGTCTTTGCTGCTGAATGCCTGCAGAAGCTGCTGGTAGTGTCTGTCACTCATCTGTCGCAGGAGGGCCAACAAACATGCCACAAACTCTCCCTGAACCGAAAAAAAAACAACAACAAAGAAAGTTGATTGAGAATCACAATGTTGCGTTATAACCAGGATTATATTCAGTGTGTGTCCTAAGGAGAAATTAGCTCAGAAAAAAAGCTTAACTATGGTGTTACAGAAGATGAGAAAATAATCACTGTACTGTATTTACTTTACAGAAAGCCTTTTATTAACCTGCATTGGCGGTTGGTTAGAATTGGTGCACCTTCCACATTTCTTTCAGTCTTCTTCATAAGACAATGATGGCAATGACCATCTCATTATTACACACCTCACCATTTCCCTTTAGTGCTGTGCCGTATCATAAATCTTAATTATGGCCCTTAATGTTAATAATGTTGGTGGAATTATAGTCACCATGGCAGCAGTCCAATTTAAAATCTATAATTACTCTTGCACATTTTGTTAAGTCCCAAAACAATTTATAAATTAAAATCACACACACGATGCACGAGGCAAAACACACACACACACACACACACATACAGTGACATCCTGGAACTGCAGTCTCATGGTGGGTCCTGCAGGCTGGGGCCGGTTGCTAATTTCCAGGATGGTCCGCAGCAAAACTCCCAGCAGGCTCTCTACGATTAGCTCCACCTCTTCTGAGACCACCGGCTCCTGCACAAAGGATAAAACACTCGTTAATTACGGCGCATGGGGACAGCACTTTACTTCCACTTTATTAACATACACAAGAAAAGAGGAGCCTCTTGTCTCTCAGGGTCATCCTTGAGATTCAAACGACGACTTCATTTCTCCTCCAAAGTTGCATGACTATTCACTTTAAATTCATCTTCATCAATTTGCATTCTTTTTTCTTCTTTTTTTTTTTAAGACACAACCTTGAACCATGATCGACAGCTGACGTCCAAGATCCAAAGTATGCATTCTTTGCCCTTTAATCTTACTTTAATCACAGTTTTAATGAGTCTTGAACCCGGCAGTTTGAGAACATAAAGAAAGTCTCAAGGCTAAGAGCGACATCTTGAAACTCTTAATTCACAGGAAAGGAGGAGAATGGAAAGAGAATAAAAGAAGGTGAAATACAAAGGAGACGTAGACGGATAGAGATTAAAAGAAACTCAGAGAGAGTGGAGGATAAACTGATGGGGGTGTGTGTGTGTGTGTTTGTGTGTGTTTGTGTGTGCAACTCCCTGCAGTCTCTACCACTGACAAGACAGACAGGTCTTGGACAGAGCGATAATGAGAAGGAGCCTCAGACTGGCACATTGGCTGCCACTGCTGTCACTTCCCTTTACATGCAGTGCCAGTCTGTGTGTGTGTGTGTGTGTGTGTGTGTGTGTGTGTGTGTGTGTGTGTGTGTGTGTGTGTGTGGTCTGTATATGTGTGTATATCCTACTGGGCGCCTTTACCACTAGCTGCCCCTCTGGCACACACGGTTCAAGCCAGGCAACCCAAGCTGTGACACACATGCACAAATCAGACAAACACACACACACACACACACACACACACGCACACACGCACACACAGCTCCAAGTGACTGCCACCTCAACAATGCACACTGCTTAATTGATGGGACTCATTACTGGACCTCACGGCTGCCAATGTCCTTGTTACCAAGACTAATTGACCATATACACACACAACAAAGCAATCTTTTATTGCAATGTATTGGCAAGGAAATTGCCTTAAGACTAATTTCTTGAGCTTTCACTTCCGTTTAAGTTATCTTTCCAGGTATTATGGTGGTAATTCTTTTGTACACTCTTGTTGAACAGCATAGCAATTTATTTTTAACTGCACGTGATAATGTTTGCTTATGAGTCGCTAGTTTTTTATGTAGAGATGCACCGAGCTGGTTTTTTGTTTTTCAGTTCCGATGCAATTTTGATACATATGCACTGATCCCGATACTGATTCAGAAATGTTTTTAATCATAAATACTCATGTTATTGTTGTTGTTGGCTTTATCTAGCTTCAAAGAGATGCAGTAAACCAGACACTGCATTGTGCTGGCTTAACATACAAACAGGAAGAAGCAACAACTCTCAGGTTTTCAAATTCAATCTTTTAAACTGAACTGTTAACTTAACTTGTAACTTTTGATCATGCAGAAGGAGGTCTTGTATGAACGTCGTCATGGAGACGATTTCAGGACACTTCTTACAGTTCAGTCAGAATGTCTTCAAAGACAGACTGTGCGAGTCGAGAATGTCTAAAGTGGCCAATTTTTCTGACTAAGTCTGATAACGATACATAAATTACGTCAATATCAGACCCGATACCGATATAAGATCGAATCTGTCCCATCTCCAGTTTTATCCGAAGCTAAGCTAACTGGCTCCTAGTAGCTTTATATTTATTGAACAAGTTTGAGAGTGGCACCAATCATGAAATGGCAACATTTATGTTTGTCATTGTACCTTGTCCCTTTAAAAACAAAAATGAATTGAATAAAAATCTTCCTGATTCCTGTTAAAGTGTGTTTTAAAACATTTCTACACCAGAAAGGTTGAGTTGGACTTTTACAAAACATCATCCCTGCTTCACTTACCGCAGTGCTGATTTCCTCCTTCTTTAAGAGGGACAGCATGCTGGTGAGGATGCGTGCACACATGACCAGGTCTCTCTGCTCCTGCATGTGTGCCTGGAGGACCCGGAGCACCACGGGCAACAGGACACACCGCGACTCTGCGACGCACACAAGCAATTTTAAGTTGTCATACATCAAAGCCATAATAATGTATGATGAGTAAAGACAGAAAACATCAACAGGGGGAACACACTTATCTTCTGCAGCTGCAACAGTTCTCTTCTGCTCTCATGAGTGATGTCACTTAAACATTATTAAATGTATCTCAATGAAAGTCTTTACGCTACTTTAATATGGTTTTGCACGAGGGATGTGTTTGCTGCTTACATGCAGCCTTTGGGAGCAATAAGAAGTGAAACTCTGACAGTTATCTGCTTCAGTGTACATCCCTTTATTGGAAACAATTTAATGACATGAAGTCAGGTGCACTGTGGGGTCAAAATTAGTGAAGGTGTTTCTCATTGACCGCCCTGCAGGAGCGCACACCCAATGGTATAATATGGACTAATAGCCTGTTGGACAAACTTCATGCAAACATACAGCTCTCTGAATATTGTCTGCATTATGGATGTGAATCTATGTGATCAAATCTGTTTGTTTGCCTCTGTGCTGTTTATTTTCCCTGTGTGTTTATAATCTGTATGCAAAGCTTTTGGGGTTCTTTGCTCACACACTTTTTCCCTGTTTGGTTTTTACAAGCTTTGAGTATTCATATCAAAGCGAACATAAACTGCGCATATGTTTGTGTGTGTGAGTCTTTACCTGGGTTGACGTAAAGCTGGCTCTCCACTGTTTTGGCAATGCACTGCAGTTTGACGGCCTCAAGGGGGCAGTCAGCGTGGACGGTGGTTGGCAGGCTGCCCAGCGTCTCCCTGACGAAGCCGGCCACCTCGCGCACTGTGAAGATCTTCAACAGCTCGCCGTAAACTAATGGGAATGTCCTCAGGAACACCGCCTAGGCAGATCAGTGAAATGTTTAATCATTCGGAGGCTAAATGGAACAGACACTGTGAATCCATTATCTTATCTTTTCACAGCTGCGAGCGATCACGTTGCACATTAAAATGAGTGGAGCATTTTAAAAACAAGGATCTGGATGTTTTATACTGTTTTTGTTTTATGATTTAAATAATTGTCCCCTTAATCTGTGTAGTAATCTTATAATGGACCATTGGTTTAATGGTGATTAGAACATAAGGGCGGCTGTGGTTCAGTTGGTAGAGTTGGTCGCCTCTCAACCGGAAGGTCGAGGGTTTGATCCCCAGCTCCTGCAGCCACATGTCTGATGTGTCCTTGGGCAAGACACTTAACCCCGAATGGCTCCCGCTGATTTGTCGGCGGCGTATGAATGTATGTGAATGGAATTAATTCATTCTAATGGTACCTTAACATAGCAGTTTGAGAATGGGTGTGAATGGGTGGGTGTGATCTGCGATGTAAAAGCTCTTTGAAAACACAAGCTCAAGTCAATTTACCATTTACATCTGTTAAAGTTCAATTAGCTATGTTCCCTTTCCTTGTATAAGATTATAAAAAAACATGCACTTTTTATGAATACATGTGTTCATGCAGAGTTGTTTATTAGCTAAAACAAAAGTACACTTTTACTACCCTGCTGTGACTCTCATACTATCTGATATGACTGAATGGTTTGAACTCCAGCAGTCAGGGATTATGCACATTCAACTAAAAGGCGACCTCAGTGGGATTGCAGTCTGTTGCCAGATTTAACTCCTCTGTCTGTCTGATGCCATTTCAGATTCTCACCGCAGTTGAAAAAAAACCATGATTACAAAACATTTAGAGAGATGAGTCACCGTCTCTTTTTTTTTCCCCCCTTCTGTTTACCTCCGTTTTTCTAGGATAGAAGGCACTTTTCAGCACCACTTTGTATCACTGTCACAGGTGTTTACTTCTGATAGAAGAGCAGTTGGAGTTCAGCACCAAAATGATCTAAAGTAGAGCTAATTGGTGATAATTACGAGGGTTTAAGTGATTTCATGTTTTGAATAAGTATCAAAGCTGAACAACTCTGTTTGGAGGTTCATCAATCAAAAGACAATCTTCCTTTTCAGATGAAACCTTTAGCTCTCATCTCTCTGAAGAGTTTATGTCTAAATTAATAAATGACTTCAGGGGGAGAATCCTGCGTTCTTTGTTTGCAAAATTTAATGTTCAGGAATTATCTGTCCTTTCAGAAATCCTTATGTACATTTACTTCATGAATTAACATTAAAGATCCCTAGTATTAAAAAGAACAAAATACAATAAGTTACAGGTACTAAATTATGGAAACATGGCATTGCTATCTTGGCAAGTTAGTTCGCCCGCATGCCGCAGATTAACTCGGATTAGCATTAGCCTGGCGTGCATCTCTCCACAGCTATTGTTGTGTCGAGAATACAGATTAGTCGGGCTCAGAAGTCATGGGAGGGATGAAGTGGAGCTTTTCGGATGGCATGGAGAGGGCATGGCTGGAATAGCTAATGTCACCCTCGTTCCCGATGTGTCAAAGTGAGGTGATTCTTTGTTTTTTTTTGTTTTTTAACAATGTGACTGAAAGAGACTGCAGGGTTCGAAACAAAAGTGCTTGGGTTTTGACAGCTCAACTCATTCTGTCAGCCTCTTGGGAAATAATTGTTCACCCGAGCTGGGGGAAAAAAAGAAACCCTGATGTAATAATTGAAAGGATGATAGAATGAAAACACATGCTCCGGGTTCACATGGGAGTGAAAAACAAGGGGGGATACAAGAAAGGAATTTTTCAATAGAATGAATACACACGGAAGTTACACGCAAGGTTTGTCTGACTTCAGCACCGAGAGCAAGCCGGGGTTTAATCGATTAAAAGACTACAAGGCTCTAATGGACTTAAGAGGAGCGATCGGATAAATGAGACAAATGAGAACACACTGAAAATACAATAAGGAAGAGAGAGAGAGAGAGAGAGAGAGAGAGAGAGAGAGGGGAAGAAGACACAGAAGCTACATGTGTAAAAATGTAATTTCCTTTCACAAGTGAAGGAAATATAGACAGAAACCACACAAGCAGCTGTTTCTGGTGTGTAATTAGGATTTTAGCCTATTTGTTTTGGTCTTGTTTGAAAACAGCAGAGGCGGCTGCCCCGCTGTGCAGACCTCCCAGCAGAAAAAGGAAAAAAGCTGCCACAGAATTTTCTATTCCCACTCAAAAACCCTCCGGCAGCATGAAATTCAATTACAGACAATTTCTCACCTATCACAGCAGCTTAAAGAGGAGTCCTCGAGAAAGAAAACATAAAGTGGTGTGAACAAGATTTTACACCACACGAACGAATGTGGAGGCTCACACACACACACACCTGTGTTTGTGCAACGGGGCTTGTGCCTTTGTTTTCCTGCGAGAGGAAGAAGCGGATGGACATGAAGAGCTCGTGGATGCACACTCGGAACTCCTCCTCATTCTGGCCTCCCGTGGCCAATGAGAAGAGCCGGCGAGACTGGATGATGTACTTGAAGATGTACTCAGTGGCCTGAGGGGAAGAGGGGGGGAAAAAATAATCATCAGTCATCATCTGTTTGGTGGTAATAAAGCCCTGCAAGCAAGTGTGCCTTCCTTCTCAGAGAGAAAGCTTTCAAACATGGAAGTGATTTTAAATTTGAGCATCTTTGAAAGCATTTATCAAAGTGCAGAAAATGTAAAGCTGGGAAAGAAATTCTATTTTAGAAGTTAGTTTAGTTTTTTTGCCTTTTCATTTTCGTATGAACATTTTAAAAAATCTAGCTTACTCCTCCTGCTTCCTCTGAAGATGCCTGCCCTTTTTTTAAAGCTATATTGATACATATTTGCATGTTCTAGCTGCTAAAATATGAGGATTTGCTACTTTCTACGTTCCCCCCCCCCCCCCCCCAAGTATATTTATGTTTAACACAGATTGCAAGATGTCATTCAGAAACTTTAAACTACACCTTATGCTCTGAGTGCTCTGAATTGTCGTACATTTTCAGACAAAAAACACAACTTATTAAAGGGCGTGACTAGTCGCGGCACTTGTGTAAACCTGTTAAGTAGAGTTGATTTAAAAACCTAATCAAAGACATCTACCCTGCAAACATATCTGCAGTGTATCACTTATCTATTATTTACTGCATGACAGAGTAGCATTTATTTCTGCTGCAGAACATCTCCCGTGAATGATAAACGAGGAAGCACACTACAGGAGCCGCAGTGTGCTTCTCCAACGGCGCATCTGCATGAGTCATTAGAATAATGTGATGTGGATTCCCAACACCGGAGGCATTTCTGCTGATTAAAATTGCATGCAGCGTAATAGATTGAGGAGGAGAATAATGAATGGTGGTGTGATGTGTTTGCTGCTGACGGGGTGGGGAGAAATTAGCGAGAGTGGCAGTGAGAGGGGGCAAAGTTTGTTTGTTTGTCTTTCTGTGTTGATGTACTTGACTGTGCGTCTGTTTTGATGCATCTCTCTGGCTGCCTTTGCGTGTGTTCTGCATGTGCACATTTCTCACCTTGAGCACCTGCTGAATGTGATCCTGGTGTTCCGCGTCAACAATGCGGTCCACGTACCACTTCAGGACTTTGATCAGATCCCTTGAGAAGACACACAAGAGCAGTACTTAGTAGCATCACTCACCCCGAGCTATGTCGCACATAACGTCTCTCGCAGGATTTGGCAAACAGATGAGGCAACGCTGCGTTTTGACTTGAAACACTTCATTACACAAAGTTTAAATCAACTTCAGAAAGAATCCATAAAAAAAATAATAAAAAATCTTTGGATGGTTTTGAAAACAATTAAGCTGCTTTAAATGGCAGACTTCAGACCAATGACGCACAAACTCAATTACAGTCTGCTGTTGTTTGTTTCAGTTTTTGGAGAGGTGTAGTTTCGGATAAAACTCTTCAAATCTGAAGAGATATTTCAAGAGACACTTCCTCTTTGTGCAGCAAAAGGCAGGTAACAAAGAGAGATTACTGAATGAGAGGATTTTTTTCATTCTAATAAGTACTGAATGAGACATTGGGTGCCTCTTATTAACTAAAAATAGAAAGAAAAGCAGTGATATGCATGCAGAAGATGTGTGGTAATTATTAAAGCTTTGACACTTTTAATGAAACAATTCCACAGGTAATAGAGTTTAAAGCAGATGGTGATGGAGGCATTCTGTGTGTGGACGTGGGTGCATGCAAAGACTGAAAAAATTAGCAGAAGAAACAGCATCAGCCCCCTTTTCTTAGCAGGTACAGAGAGTGTTAAGAAGACAGCCGGTGTGAACAGCAGGTTGTGAATATGTGTGGAAGTATGTAAGGAGGAACGAGGAGGCGATGAAGAAAATGTTCAATTCCTCTTTTTATCAGCCAGGGGGCACCCTAAGCATTTCATTGCCAACATCTTAGTTTCCTCGACTAAATCACAGCACAGAGCTGAGCAGGGCTGCCTCCGAGCGCTGCCTGGTGCAGGTCAGCCTTTCTGACTGTGTGCTCATGTGATGCAGCGTGTCATTAGAATACAATACACACCTTCAGGCTGTGTTACTAACTGTACGCTCAAGGTTACATTTAAAGTAGTGATGTCCGGAAACGTCACATACCTGTAGGACAAAGCTCCGGCAAAGTGACTCTCTATGTAGGTGTCCATGACTGGTTTGAAGTGCTGGAATTTGCTATCCTGGAGGAGGTTGATGATATGGACCTGGAAATAAAAATACAGTCAAAATGATTATATTTTCTCTCATTTCCTAAAATGTAGGAAATATTTCAGTTGTCCCCCCTTAAGACGCTTTATGGTTGAAAGAAGTTACAAAGGAGATTTTCTAAATAGCTTAAGCTTATCCTTACGACATACACAGTGATTTGGTAAGACGTTCATTATATCATATGTCCATTTTTTTAGAATCCTAGCTATCAAATACATCTTTCAAAGTGATACTATGGTGTAAGAAAAGCGCTAAAAACAGCAAATCAAAAATTAAAAGCACTTCCCTTCTCAGATTGTCAAATACAAAAGATGTGAGAAACAATAAAAATAGACATTAGCTTATTCAGGTGTCTAAAAATATATCAGAATCAAGGCCGCACGTGTTCCTCTCTGTTGTGTGCAGGTTGTTGTGTTGTGCTCAGAGTTTGTCTGACCACAGAAGATAAGTCCTCTTGTCAGACTTGTTGAATTGATCTCAAAACCACAAAAAAGGAAAGCTAATGACCACAACCGGGGCTCACTAGACCTTTTCATCATTGATAACTCGCTGAGAGGAGAGAGAGAGAGTGTGTGTTCATGTGTCAGTGTGGGAGTGATGGAGAGAGAGAGAGACAGAGAGAGAGAGAGAGAGAGAGAGAGAGAGAGAGAGAGAGAGAGAGAGAGAGGAAAGGGGGGATCGATCATCCCGCTCTATCAGCGCAGTGCAGCAGAACCAGCATGAGATTGGTTCAGTAGCAGTGTAGCGTTACATCACTAGATCTTTCCATGACAGTGTGTTTGTCTTTTCTGTTTTCAGACGATATAGGATTGAGCTTGACATATGAGGAAAAAGAGAAAACAGAAGATAGAAAAGAAAAAAAAAATCACCTGACCTTTAGAAAAAGTTACTCACCAGAGAATCAAACACTTTGAGGCCGTATCTCTGAGAGCTTTCATCCAGAATACCAAAGAGAGTGTCCAGGGTGTCTTGTAGAAACTGTGGTGAAGAGGAAAGCAAAAAAACTTGAACTTTAAAAAACACATGGACTCAAATCAAATAAGAAATGATCAATACTAGAAATGCCAGGTTAGCAGAAAATATTCAGCGCAGAAATTCTGATTGTGTGTGCGCTTACTTTCACAATCTCAGAGCCATCAATCTCCTTCAGCTTGGAGAGGCTGTCGTTGATCCTCTCGGGGTGGGCTCTCCACTTCAACAGGTCCAGCATATCACCTGAGGGAAGGACAAAAAGAGGGAGCCAAGGAGGAGATAGTAAAAAAAAAAAAAAAAAAAAAAAAAAAAGAAGAGCCAAGAGCGCATGAAGTTAAAACAGAACGCATGTTTGACGGAAAAAGAAACGCAGGAATTTTGAGAGATATGCACCTCACATCACAAGGCATCACCACACCCTTCAATTCCAGCCCCCCCCCCAAAAAAACTCATCTAAATCCAAACAAATGATGACATTTTCAAGTGCAGCGGGGATAACAGAGATAAAAAGTCATTTTCCCTGAGCCAGGGTCCCCAGACATGCACATGAATAAAACATAAGCCTCAAGAAGAAAGTCTTTTAGATGTCTCTTTGGATTCGGTTCAAGCAGAAGCGTGTCTCTTTCTTGCAACTTAAAATGTGAGTTTGTCTGTGTGCGCACGTTTGTGTACGTCCATTACAACACAAGCTCTGCAATATGACTATAATCAAATCAACAACAAAATCTAATGTATTTGGGATATTAGCAGCCTGTTGCAAGAAAACTGTGCCTGGAGCTGTTCTACTTCCTAAAACACTGACAGTGTCTGGTCAAGTTTCAGACTACAAATCCTTCTTTGCTGCACATGTGATACAGCAAGTCAGGGTGATCGTTCACTTTTGGGGCTGCACAGTGGTGCAGTGATCCTGGGTCAAATCCCTGTCAGAAAAGAGCCTCTCTGTGTGGAGTCTGCATGTTCTACCTCTGCAGGCGTGGGTTTCTCTCTTCCTCCCACAGTCCAAAGACATGCTCGTTAGGTCAATAGGTGACTTTACTGTAGTGCAGCTGGTTGTCTGTCTCTATATGTGAGCTCTGTGATTGTTTCCTATCGCCCAGTGAAAGCTGGGATCGTCTCCAGCCCCCCCGCGACCCCAAAAGGGCAAAAAGTGGTATAGATAATGGATGGATGGATGTTCATAACTGTATAACACATAATGTTCTCAGCCTGCTGAAATAAGACTACAAAATTACATTCTTACAAGCAGATTCCTAAGCAGATGGATTAGTATTTTCAATTATGAGAAGCTAATCCATTCACGCTGCCTTTTCAAAGTTTTTGCCACATATTCGAATGGTTCAATTGGATATGTCAAATTCTTTCTTTCACAAAAAGTTGCCCTTCCCCCCTTTTTTAAAAAAAACTTTTATTTTTAGCTTTCTGGAAAGTTTTGAACTTAATTTTTGGCACTAAAATGTTCCATAAAGAATCAGCTCGTGTATTCAGGTTTCTCCAACGTGGCATAAGCCTATCAGCCAGAAACACCTCAACCCAGCGAGTGGCCAAAATGTCAATCTCCGAGTCTTGTTTACCATTCTGTGTGAGCTTGGTGGAGCAGAGGAAGCTGGTGATCCAGAAAGACTCTTTGGTGCCTTTCAAAGTCTGGTTGTTGGACGGGAGGTTGGCTTTGGAGAATGGCTGCTTCAGGTAGCGCGAACAGTCTGCCAAGCTGGTGTTCTCCTCACACTGAAGGAAAGGAAAAAGGAAGAAAAGATCACATTTTGTGAACTGGCACAGGAAAAGGAAAGAAGAGGCTTCAAATTATGCTGAAAAAAAAAAAACTGCTCCACTTTCTGATCTCACACTTTTTTTTTTTTTTCTACAAAACACATAATCAATAACATAACCTTGTTGTTTATTTTTGGATTTTTAAAGTGATGTTTTAATGCTCAGCCGAGGCAGTTTGAGCTCTGAAGCATCCACACACTTTGGACTGATTCTTCTGTGTCTATTTTAGGTCTGAGGAGAAAGTAGGCCATGCCAGCTTCATTGAGCTTTTCAGCAACTTCCATCTGGCATAAGAGTGGGGCCTTTTCCCCCCTCTGAGCGCTGGGAACACACCAGGCAAACAGAGTTGTCCTCTAAAACTGGCAGGCTCAGGTTAGGGGGATGTTATGAAAGACTAAATCTGGGAACCTGACAGGGAAAAGAAGGCAATAAAAAGAGGAGTTTTTGGTGTTTTTAAACTGTTTAAAAAACTGTAGCTGACTTTAAAAGAAATAATCAGTCGTTGGGTCACTGTTGTGCCTCACTGCCAATAAACTGTATGAACCACCTTTTTCTGTCCTCTGCAGAGCCTGAGGTTTTTGCACACACCCTCCGCCTGCAGCTGAGGAAAAGCATGTAGTCTGCAATTATTCTGAAATTACACCCAAGACGGTCTTGCAGAAGCTTTAAAAAAGTGGGTGCAGGACATTTTATTTGTTTAGTCTTTTGATGTGTGAAAATCAGAATGTGTGTGGAACAAGAAAAAGAAGGTCTGTAAACTGCAATAAAAGGGACATAAAAGTTGTGCTACATGCAGGGATAGTGGTAGATTTGACTGAAAAGAAAAAGTGTCTGCATCAAGTTCAGTGCAAGCTGACTCTTACGCATGCACACAATCAAACTCATACATTAGCAGTCCCTCGCGGTTAAGTAACTGGACATTACTCATTGGCTGGTCAGCCTGTAATAGAGTGATGATAGCTGTTTGTCAGTCCATGTGATAACAGACTTTTTTTTCCCCCTTCTATTCATAGCAAATAATGAACATAATCGTACACAGCATATAATCACATCAGATGCAGCCTTGGCAACACCAGTGTGATGCAAAACAGTGAGTGAGTTCACTTCAGAGAAAGCTGGGCCACAATTCACCAAGGAACAGAATGACAATGACACTTTTTGAAACCCATCTTCAGTGGTGTGTTTTGTTTAGAATTGCATGTTCTAAGTGGAGTTGTTCCAATACTGTTACCACTAAATGAAATGCAGCGGGTAATCACAAGTTTGCCTGTCAATTTATCGATTTAGTAACATCATTTATCAGTGCCCCAAATATGTACTTTTCTCACACTGAGACTTAAACGCTCAAGCAGAGAGAATCACTCCCATGATTCCCCGCCAGCCTCATCAACATGTTTTGTTATTGTTTTGATTGAGAGCCCTCTTGTGGCGGAATTTACATACTGTGCATTTGATACAATCAGATCCATACTGGGTCAGCGGTAAAAAAATGCAATAACATGTATGTTATGGTCATTATTAAGCCTCAGTACAAGGCATCTGAATGGATACAAGGTAAGATAAAAAATATTGGAACAACTCTCATTGACGTTGGACTGTTGGGCACATGGATAGGGGCCAAGTAACTGGAGGTATCAGACAAAAATGATTGCTCTTTCTTACTCATGATAACACTTCATCCAACAAAAAAAAAAAAAAATCTTGTGAGTGAAAAAAGTAAAGACGCGCTGAACACAGGGAAAATATCCAATCCTCTTGATTCACAATGAGACTCAAGCTTGGACGGAAGTACACATCAATCTGAATATTAAGCATTGTACATCTGCCAAAAACAAATATCCTGCAGAGCACACGATACATTCCACTCAGTGTTGTTCAGTCAGAGTGTCGGTGGTGAGGGTTTGCAGGTTTTACCTTGTGGATAATGAGCTCATGGGTGCCATCTGGCAGAGTCCTGCCATCTTCCTGCATCAGAGGCACAAAGGAGTAGCCAAACAGTTTCTTCTCTCCCTTGTCTTTAGCTGTCAAACAACAACACATGGACATGACATTGAATCCAAAATACACCAGCACAGACTGCAGAGACAATAACCAAAACAATGGCTCATATTATGAAACTGGTTATGCAATGCTAATGAATAAGAACAAGTGGATCTGATGCTCTGACTTGAGCACATGTATTAAACTTGGAGAAGAAAAAAAGTACCACAGTACATTCTGGAGAGAGCATTAAGTCATTTCTAACCTTAAAGTGGTATCTTTGACCCATGACACCACACCCAGTGTCACTGCTGGGTGTGGTTCGAATCTGTTGCACTTTTAACCACACACCCCAATGATTTCAGAGTCTACAGAACACACCCTTAAGTACCCTAACACACAACTTCAACCCACGAGCAAAGAGCAAGAGTTATAGTTACTCTTTGAGCGTGCCGGATTATCGACGCTGCTGTGTTTCCCAGAAGCATTTCCAAAAGCATCATTTGCATTATGAACACATGTAGTGTGATTTATATTCTGCATCAGCAAATAAAGTGCTAATGTGTGCGCAGCGGGAGGTAACAAGAGTAGTGCTGTTATTTTCCTTTCAGCGCAACACCAAGTGATTCATTTTGGGCAGCATCGACCAGTCTTCTGTGAGTGTGTGTGTGTGTGTGTGTGTGTGTGTGTGTGTGTGTGTGTGTGTGTGTGTGTGTGTTGTGTGTCTCCCGGGAGAAGCACAAGTTGAACAGAATTAAACCCAGAAAAATGGTAGAGCACCTTGACCAGTTTGTAGCTTTGCTGTGATTTTGTTTTTACACCAGAGAACCTATACAAGACTCAAGAATATTCACTTTTGCTTTTTGACATTTCTGGGTGTTGTTTTTTTTTTTTTTTTTTTTTTTTTCAGTTTTCCTGATCTATGACCCGTCACAGTCTTGAGAACACGGAGATTTAGAGAGATTAAGCTGCACTTTAAATTCAGACTCAGCTATGCTTGGCATATCAGACAGAGGTTGATGTATGATATATCTTGAAATCATTTGACCATATACTCTTATGTAGAAAACTTAAACATGTTTGGGGCTTTCATGGAACTCAGATTTTAAAAGACTTTATTGATGCTGTCTAATGAGTGAAAAACAATAACCAGCTGCTCCTTACAGCAACAGGAGTTTCACCAATATTAAAGCAATTATGCTTCATTCAACAGTCATCTATAATAAAACAGTATTTTACACTGCTGACGCCAGCAGGCCTTCACACCGTTTCCTTTAGCACCATTTAGGAACACAAGACTCCCCAAAAACAAATTAACAATTACTGCTGCTGCTGCATAATGACTGCAAAAAAAAAAAAAGATTGCATTTAAAAGCATCTTCAATATTTTCTGGTAGCACCTGAGTGAAATGAGAGCTTCTTGCTAATCATATTTTTTTCCAAGCAGGTTGACTCCGAGCTCTAATAGCCTGTGTTATATGGTCTCCTCAGTCTGGTGTCACCACGGGATTAAATTGGGCTCTTGATAGGCACCACTTGGGTAGCAATGCTAGCACTGCCAGCAGTAATAAGGCAGCTATATCTACTGCACACAGCCATGCAGCCTCTCAGCTTGGCTGGAAATGGCATAATAATATCAGTGTGTTATGAGAGAGGAGACTCAGTGTTCTCCCAGCAGCCCAGACAGAAAGGATGAGGATGGGAGTAATATTCTGGTCATAATTTCAGTTTTGTATCATTAGAAGGTGAGGAGCATAATGGAAATGCTTAAATAAGAGCAAACTTGTTCACTTGGACATTGTCAATTTTGGTTTGGCAGAAGCCTGAGGGCTTTAGGGGCTGGCAGATTCAAGCAGATGGGGAGTGAAGTGCTTGTTTTGGCTACACAACAACGCCTCTTTACCTTTAATTGCCCTGGGTAATCAACTGCAAATAAAGCATCACCTCAGGCGTTCCCAGCTGAACAGCAAACAGCCTGAAAGCTTTCCCAGAAATATAGAGGCTACCCCACTATCCCGTTCCCACTTACTGGAGCAGTGTCTGAACTCAAAACGGACGTGAGAACCCCGGAACATGTCCACAGGGATGGGCAGCTTGATCTGCTCCGCCCAGCGGGGGCTGTTGTTGTGGTACAGAACCAAGGAGTGGTACTCATCTGCTCCTGGTTCACCAGAGCCGGCCGCCACATGACTCTGTGATGGCAGAAAAAAAGAAGGCTGAATTTAAGTGGAAGAAAAGAAAGTAGGCAGGAAACAAGAGGTGAGACTCAGGGATGATGGTAAAAGTAAAATTGAAAGGAGGACTTAATGACTCCTAATCATGGAAGATTAGGAATATATGAAAAACTGTTACACAAATGCCAAAATATTGACAATGGCATTATTTGCATTTGTGTTTTAATGTGTGTCAGAGGGCCGTGTGCGATGCGGTGGCAGTAGCAGTGGCAGCAGGGTTATATTCAAGTCTATTTTCCGTCCAAGGCCAAGTCAGTGCAGGAAACCACAGACACAGACTGTCACAGCGCTGCACCAGAAATGGGCAGCACACTGGAGAGACACTTAGCTCTCATCTAGGTCAGCAATATTTAAATGAAGGGTTTAGCTCCAAAATAAGACACCCACTTTAAGAAAAAAGAAAACAAGTTAACTAAGGACTTAAATGCTTTGTTTATTACCCTCAAAGAAATGTTCAGAGCCAAATTGCTTAATTTTGTCTTGGACATGTATGGGTCTTACTAATATGAGACTTAACATCTTCGGCATACAGTTTTAAATAAGATTTTAAAAAAAGGCCTTTTTACCTTGAGGATCTGTCCATCAATATCCAGCACATAGACAGTGATCTCTACATTCCTGGCGACGCTCTTTCCTCCCTTCTCAAACTCGCCTTTTTCCAGCGTGACATAAAGGTCATTCCTCATCTCTCCTGCAGGAACAGGAAGGTCAAAGAGGCAACAAGGCATTGATTAGGCATATCAGAGAACATTACTAATGATCTCCCTGCTGCTTTTTGACAATTGTTTGTGTAATGCTTTATGACAGGGGTGGACAGCATTTATATCAATACATTTAAAGTCCCCATGAAGTGAAAAACACTTTTCTTTCTCGGTTTCAATCCAGAGTTCCTGTGTTAAAGTTCATTTATCTGCAACAAATATTTCAATGAAGCATCGTCTTGAGCATTTTTTAGATTAATAAAAAAAAGAAAATCTCATTCTGTAACGATTCAAATGTCTGATGACTCGTCCTGCACTCGGGGCGTTCAATAATTTACCCATCAATTAAAAAGCTTTGTTGAAGCGAATGATCTAATCAAATTCATCCCAATGTTATCCCACCTTCTATCTTGTTATTGGTTCTATCCTGTTTCAGTGTAAATACGACAGTAAAATACTCTCAAAGTTTTGTTTCATGGGGACTTTAGCAATATACCTCCTGCTAATCTCAAGACTTGTTTTCAGATCAGCTGGGGAGCTAAAATCTTTTTTTTCTCAAATTAAAAGTGTAATAAAGAAAAAAAGTTGCAAAGGCATCAAATTCACATACCTTTGTCTGTGGAATAAAACATCAGTATCTTGCGTCTAAACAATTCATTTTTGCACTTTAGCACTCTTGCTCAGTAATAAAGCCATATTCTCTCAAAGCTTGTTCTGCAATCTGTATAAACACACAACAGGAAGTAATATTCTACATCTACCCTTTTTGTTATAATTGCACCTGCATGCACAATGACTGGGCCAGGCGCACTTTTAATGTCCTTCTGTAAGGGAAGTCAAAGTGTTGCAAAGCGCTCTGAGTGAGAACGAGCGTAGGCCTGTTTCCTCTGCAGCCAGGCTGTGGTCAGACACATTGTAAAATCGTTTCCCTATATAACCTCTGCGACTGTGTGTGTTAGAGCGTGTGTGCTTATCATATCTCTATCTCTAGGGTCAACATTGATTTTCTGCTCTTAACAACAGTAACCATAGCAACTCGGGGTATTCTAAATCAACTCGTACTGTACCCGCATATACACACAAAGAGTGCAGGAAGGGAGACACATACACACACACACACACACATACACACATGGGGGCAGTTTCTTAATGCACAATAGGAAAAAAGGAAGTGGAAAGGGCGGGGCTAGAGCAGCTCAAGAGGGAAAATGAGGAGAAAGACAAAGTCGGATACCAAATCCAGAAAAGAGAATACAAAAATGGGGGAGAGACCGTTTCCACAGCCCAAGGGCAGACTTGCACAGAAAAGGGTGAGAGCGCTCAGTGTTACGGCTTTATAGTCAGACAAAGACAAAGAATGAGACAGTGAACATAAATCTGTGTTAGTGAGGCGCTGGGGGACCCAGAGTCTGTGATTATCCGTGTGACCAGACAAGCACACCTCACTCCTTTTAAAGAACTGCTCTTCTGTGGAGAAAAAAGCAGTCCCTCAACGTCCAGCTCTCATGAATGAATGAACAGACAAAGAGTGAGAAAATACGGACTCTGCCTTCTACTGCTGGACTTTTTCCACAATACATGTAGATATAAGTGCACCCTTGTTTAATCTTACATGTAAGTGGTTGTACATTTGTAACCATGGCAACAAGACCCCATCCAGGTTAGCCTGAGGGTCTCTGCAGGGGTCTGTGTCATTAAGAAAGGAGGCTTTCTCAGTGAGGCCTTTCTACCTGAGACAACCTGAATATTTCATCTCTCTGAGAGCACCCTTAGGTGGAATTCAAATATCACTGTCACGCAATAGGTAGGGATGTCAATTGTTACCTAGGCAACTACAGGTGATGCAAGGGGGGGGTGGGGGGGGGGGGGGGGGGGGGGGGGGGGGGGGGGGGGGGGGGGGGGGGGGGGGGGGGGGGGGGGGGGGGGGGGGGGGGGGGGGGTCAGTGTGCATTAAAAAACTCTAGATAGACAATTAAAGATTTTATTGAATCAAGAGGTATGGTTGACAATTTCAACAACAGTATAAGGAATAAAACATTGATTTCTAAACAGAAATCAATGTTTTATTACTGTTACTGACCTCACCTGACTTCACTGAATTGTTTTTATCCATGTTCAATCTTCATCTTACATTTTCATACAGCAGAAGTTAAAGATAAAAGTAAATATTGCATCAATCTTGGATTTAAAAAAGGTCGCTAGAAAGCAAGCTGACCTCTTAAGAGTGCAGACATAAAAATACTAATCCAACATGGGACCTAAAGAGAAGTTACTTATGTTGAAACACACACGGTCAGCTGACATCCATAGTGATCTCAAATCTCATGATGAGTGTAGTTCTTAAACATGCTAGAAGGCCCTAAAAGCTACAAATAACTTGGTACCATGTTGCTTCTGCAAGTGAGCTTTTGAATGGTCCTACCTGGCATGATGATATCAGAGAAGCCCAGTTTCCTGGTGATGGACACACCCCGAGTGAAGAGGACCATGTATTCCCGTCTCAGCTGCTCTATGTCCCCGTGAAGTAGCTGGAGAGCAACCGCAAGACCTTGAAAAAAATGAAAACAACCTTCCTGAGTGATCATATGTTACAACCAAGACGTGGCCTTGGTTTTTTCTACAGTATATCAAAGTCAAAATATTCCCTACACTATAAACAATCTGGTATAGATGAGCACAGTTTCATAAGGGCATATTTTCAGGTTTATTAGAGCCGCATGGACTTTCAAACTCGACAAATAAAATTATATCGCCGCACTTATTTGTATGGAAAGCAAGTTGACGCCCACAGATACATAAAAAACAAATGCAAACAGCTTGTGAGTCATCCACAGCACTTTAAAAAAAAGGAGGATATATATCCTTCATAAAGGCTGTCATATCAAATCAATAATCTTATGCAATAACTTCAAATGTCAGCATGGATAAATTAAAGCACATATTTATTAATAGAGCTGAAATGCATCGCCTTGCGTTAGTTCCTGTTCATGCTTCTGTGGAGGAGAAGCAAAAACAGAAACAACCAAACAGCAAGGGAGTGAGTACTGTAAGAGAAAAGACGATGATGATTGTTATTATGGTGGATGTTTTCTGGAAGGTTGGGAGGCGTTGGTGAACCGGTTCATTAACTCAGAGAGGTTTCAGTCAATGCAAGTCAACAAAAGCGACGTGACTTGTTTGCAAACCTTCTCACAATATGCCAGAATATAATGCAATGCAAAGGAATACAGAAGAAGAAAAAAAGGCAGTGAGAAATAACAGATAGATTTTTCAGGTTCTCAGGCTTTGTGCAAAATTGTGTGTAAGACAGACACAAAGTAAAGCCTTTTTTTTTTGTAGTTTTTACGACTTATTATTTGATCTACCCAAAAATAACTGTTGTGGATCTTGCGCTGCAAAAAACGTCAGCTCTGAGGATAATGCTGTAGCTGCAAGTATAATGTGTTGTTTTTGCTTAAAAGTCTTCTTTAACAACTCTATTGTAAGGCTTTATATTACCAATATTTAAAATCAATTCAGCCACTATGCTTGAGTAAGTCATTTTACCACACAAATGAACATGAATTCATCTTGAGTCTAAAGCAAACACTACTGCTACTATGCTAAATTTAAGCTTACTTTAAGTAGGAGATTTAGCTGGAGGAGCTGTTCTTAATCTAGCAATAAATAAAGCTGCAGCACAAAATAACGTACCAAGATTTCAGCTTATTAAGGCACATATAATTATATTATTTACAACAGTATATTCTGTTCAGCTTAGATTTGCCCAGGCTACTTAGCAATGTAGCTTCAGTTTTTTAATTAGCTGCTTCTCTGCAACAGAAAGCTGACTCAACATGCACAGGAATGCATATCAAACCAGAGTAATTGCTACAACAAGCTGACTAACACTTCAATGCTAAGTGTACCCTCCTAAAACTGAGGCCTATCTGGAAGTTTTTTTAAACTTTCTAAAGCAATATATGATGAAGCTAAATCTTATAGGACTATGGGGTAAAAAAAAAAAGTACTAAGATGTCAAGATGACAATATATCAAAGCATATTTTTCAATTATAGGTCACAGCCACATATAAAATGCTTGATACAACTGCCTCATTAAGCCATGTTAGATGGAAAACATAACCTACCAAGATTTAAATTCATCGAAGCACATCTTTTAACTGAAGGTAACAGCAGCCAGAAAATAAAAGTACCCTTAAGTAGTAGCTAGTTAAACTGATCATTAAACTGATCTGTCCAGTTAGCTGTTTCTCTTTAACAGAAATGTAACACTTCTTTAAATGTAACACTTCTCTGCTCTTCAACCGTGACACCTCCCACTCAAAGTCAAAGAAATATTTAAACAGTGGAAGGGTCTAAATAAGTCAAAGATAAAAACCCCACAGCGCATCAAAAGTTTGTTCATCCTGGCACAAAAACCTAACGGGAAATGAAAGGAGACTCCCATTGGGTTCACAGGGAGTTTTTTTTCTTACCCAGTCTAATGAACCTTCCCCCTTAAAGTGGAGCCTTTGGTATTAAAAACACACATAACCGAACGCACACACAGACATGGACAGGCTCTAAAAGCTACTTCAGGGCTACGATTACACGAGCCAACTTCATTACTATTCCGCCTGATAGATGTAGCTGACGCTGAAAAACACACCCTCGACCTCTGCTGCCCTCAGCCCACCCAGCCAGCCTCTTCACAAACTCAACAAAACAGAGGAAAATAATAACTCAAAAATACAAAACAGTGGCGTTGTCGCAGCCTCTTCTGTCACTGCCTACGCTCGCATGGAGGTGGGAGCCAAATTATCTACCTGACCTGACTCATACAGAGCGAGGTTCTTATGAAATCACAGCCATGGACTACTGGGCAACATGTAAACAAAAATAACATTCGCCTCTCATCAGCTAGCTCTCTTGTCTTTCAAATTCGATTACCCACAAGGCCCCCCATGCCCCTCAAACACAAGAAAAATAAGGTAGTCATTAGTGTACATGTGAACTGTCTCCCCTCGTAGATTTTCTCTCTGCCTCTTTGTTTCCTGAACATGTTCTTTATACTTTAAGGGCAGAGTATTCATCTCTCCCCTGCTAATTGGCAGCTAATGAGAGACTTCTGGCTCACTGCCAGGCCTCTTTAAAAGCAAGACAACTTCAGATGCACACACTTGTACAAAAGATGGCATTGTGCAATGTACACATATACACACACACACAAATGCACATTACCTTATTTCACTCCACTGCACACTTGTTTTAATTGCTCTCCTGACACTAAGTGTAATAAATTGTGATCCTTAAATTATGCATGGTGTTCCATAACTCCTGCATGGACATTTTTACAGGGACCAGCCTGAGAGGAGACACTGACCTGTTTGCTAGAGATGAAATATCCTCTCCAGCTTGCACATTTTGGTGTCAATGCGAGACAAGTGTTATGTTCTCTGCACTGTTGCGCCGCTGCAGAATATTTGCCTTTTGGGGGGGGAAGTGACTTTTAGGACGTGGATGTACACAGTAAATTTGGCTGAAAGTGATGATGTGCAAAGCTGCTCTCAGCTTAAACTGAGCACGGAAGGTTTAAGGGAAATCCGACATTGTGAAACCGTTGATGTTTAGTTGAGTGTTTTGGTTGATATAAAACGTCTGATTCCAGATTGTGATACACTTGGACATAATGAGCAGGCTTTCACTAGTGTTATGAGTGTAAAGGCAGATGTGTGCGACATAATTAAAGAAAACAGAAGAAGTTTAAAAGAGCCAATAAGAGCCTTGAAAAGTGAAACTGTCAGAGCGAACACAATTATAATGAATTAATTTGACCCAGACAGAGACAAATGGTACCCATAACACAAAAATGAAACTCATTATCTTAGAAGTTGTAATTAAAACATTTTCACATTCATTCCATAGGATCAATGTCAAATTCAGTTAAGTTGTGGAAATGCAATTTTGGAACAAACTCCCTCCAATTATGCGTGCCAGAGTGTTGCGACAAAAGACCCTCAGCTCTCCTCTAATGCACTTTGAAAGAGAAAGCACTGAGGCGAATCAGGCGTTTCGGCTGGATCAATGTCTTTTAGCTGACAGCTACTCAATAGCTAACATCCAAGTGTTTGTGATAAACTGCAAACAGCAGCCAGGGAAGGGGAGAAGGTCTTTAGAATAATTCACTTACATCTGTTTATGATGTGTGTGCCAGCGTGGCCTGCTGGTTTGCATAATGCTGTGAAATGAGAGCCTGAAGCAAACACTTGTGCATGTTGCATAATTTTTTGAGAAAATACTGTCAGCAAAGACGACACCCGGCTTTCTGCAAGTAGCTTTTCAAACCAAACTGAGTAAGCCACATGTCTGCAAGGTCATCTGCAAACATCTTGGAAGAGTAACATGCACAATACTCTACTTTATCTGTATGTTTGATCTGTAATTCAATGTGATAACACTCGTGCAGCTTCTGATTACACAGCCTACAGATTAAGAAAGCTAGACATACAAACTGATTGAGATTTTTCTCCAGTGCAATATCAGATTAAAAAACAAAAAGGTGCTTGCGTAAGAAGTCCCATTCATTCCCCTTCAGTTTGATTTATCATGAATGAATTTAAAACGCTTCTTCTCCTTCTCAGCTAAGCCGTTCCAACCATGTTACGTCTCCATCCATTCACTCGCAGCGCCGCTCTATAGAAGTTCCGCTTGATGCTGCAGTTTTTTGATAAACCAATGGAGTAAAAAAGATGCTGCTCCGATAACGCACACTGTTCCAAAAAGGCTTTGTGTCATTCAGTTTAATTACTGCCTTATTTCACACTTATGCAAGACTATTCTTAGTAACTGAGTTGTAGCTTCTCCTGAAGTAATTACTGTTCTTCTGAGGGAAGGTGTGAGGGTGGAAGCTGAATCAGTAGATCAAACTCACAGATTTTTTTTAATTTTTTTAGAATCGACTTTCTTGTTTCTGCATTTGCGTGCAGAGTGATAGCTCTCAAACAATGAACAACCTTTTCCACTGAGCAGGCGTCCTACAAGAATACATAAGGTGATAGAAAATAAAGGTGTCGAAATCTGTTCGCACACAGAGTTACTATTTTCATTTTAGGAATAAAAGCCTGCAGGAATATTACATCATCATTGCACCTCCACTTTTATGTAAATCCGCTTTAAGACAAACTTCTGATGAATTCAGGGGTAAATGTTCAAACTCCAGTAAACAAAAAGCTGCAATTTAGCAAACACTGCTATATCTGGACTGTGCTCTATCACTTCACACTTTGCTCGCCCTTCAATAAAGATTATATTTTAAAGTCATAATCCCGAAGCTCATCCTGTGCCATCATTTTTGCAAAAAAAAAAAAAGTTAATATGATTCCTGTACTAGCTCGGACTATTGGATCATAATTCTTATAGCCACTGAATTGAAGTATTGCTCCCTTTGCAGAACAAACCTCTTTATATTTCACATTACACTTCTTAGAAGAACTGAATGTCCTGATTCCTCCTCGACCAAACTGGTTGCTATGGGAAACTGCTGACGCTGTTGTTCAGGATGATGCAAATGCAGCTATTTATATAGATATATATATATATATATATAAAAAAATCATCTGAACACATTTGCAACACCACGCTTCCTGCAGACCAGACCATGTGAAGACTGATGCGCTCCCCCTGAAGAGGAACTTCATTTCAACAAGATCACAACCTCAGACTGAACGGAAACTGACTCACATGGAACATGACTTATGATCTGAGCTGTTACGTTGGCCAAGACTGATCTGGCCCTGTGACACACCAAACCAAGATGCGTGCAAAGTGAGAAATAAAAATAAAGCGAGAGTGATTCTTACCTGTGTTGGAGCCTGACAGGTTGTATCTGGAATTAGCTTTTTTGATGAGGTTCTCGTGGATTTGGTGCCACTCACTCTCAGTGTTACACCTGAAACAGAAAGATGAGACAATACAGAAAATAGATATTTACTTTACTGTTTATCCATATCATAAAGTGCCCATATCTTTTTTAAGTCAATGTCCCCAGTGTGTAACCCATATATTCTGCTGTGTACTCTCCTACGCTAAGCTAACCCTACTGACATGATCAGGGTTGTTTTCCAGCTTGTTTTTTTTTTTTTTTAAGCTTCTTTAAGTAAAACAACATTTCTTTTTCAATAATCACGATTTAGGCTCAACTTGTTTATCATGTGGGATTTACTGGAGAAAACGACCCTGGTTGATGTTCTGTTGTTTTTAACTCTTAGCATTCCTTGCAAAGAGTTGCTTATCATGTTAGCACATTGTAACATTCACTGTACCACCTGTTGCATAAATCTAAGGTGCAGGAAAATAGTTACGGTTTCCTGCAACTCATGTCAATACCTGTTGTCGTCAAGTGAAAACAAGTTCTTAACTGTATTTTCCATGACGTCTTGTCCTGACCTAATTCTGAAGAATTTCTTTGCTAATCTGACTAATAGTCTCTCTTGTAACTGCAGGTATAGGGAAGGTGGTTGTATTTTTCTTCTACTGGTCAGTCAGTCTAATCCTACTATAATTTAGGTCAGAGCAGTGTGTCAACTGTGGCCTTTTTCTTTTCCTGAGAGCATTGTGTAGACCAGGCAGCACAACAAGGTCCTTTCACTGCCACTTTGTCTGAACACAACAGCAAACAGTGATTGTGTTGTTGTTGTTGTGTAAAAGCTTTAATGACATTGCTTTATAACTCACTAGTTAATACGATGGCCTGAATTAAACTGCTGTGGAGCTACATTAGAGGGAATTCTAGAGCTGTGTATCAAAAGACTTGTATTTGTTTTGCCAGAGTTTTAGCTTAGCTTATCATAAAGGAGCGGCACCAAAACTCCAACCTGTTGTTTTCTCGATTCAGTGTTTGTGACAAACAACACTTTCAAAGGTGCTGAAAGTGTTGTCACACAGTTTTTTTTTTTTTTTAGTCTTGGAAAAGCAAAGCGAAAAATCATCAACTTCAGCTTCAAGAATAGCGTGATTCGTGATTTGGAAGAAAGAACTTCAAACTGGTCATGAGCGGTGACTTACGCGTAAACCTTGAGCAGATGGTCATCCTTGGAGTCAGCAGTGAGGAGATCTGCGATGCTGACGACAGCACAGCCGAAAGGCCGCCTGTACTGTACGCTACACAGATTCTTCTTCTCTCCTGCTCCCATTCTCCCTGAACACACAAAAACACACACACACACACACACACACACAAACCACACACAGACGCTTTTCAGTCAAAACAGCCCTGCTACAAAAGCACAAGAGCTGTAAAAAGACATACAGACAAAAAAAAAAGAAGCAGCGTCGTAACTCCCACCTATTCTTATGATGTGAACAACAATGTAGACATCTTTTCGTAGATCACTGCTTCCCAAATCCTGACAGAAAAAAAAAAAAAACAGGAAAACACACTTGAGCTTCAGATTCAATCATTGTAAACAAGCTCCAGAGAGCTGACTCAGAGTTTACTTCTCAGAGTAATGGAACATGATAGAACATGACTTGCTTTAGAAACCGCGACAAATAACTCTTTGTAAACGCAAAAATCATGTTCACTACTCACCACAAATAGCGTGCATTGTCTTTCTGTCTTTTCCGGCGACTTGGGCAACCCGCTCTTATTCAGCTTTACAAAGAACCTTTCACTGTGACAGAGGAGAGACGGAGGGAGGGAACACACATGGAGTTGGATGAGGGTCAGAAGTGATGGCTGGGTGTCATCGCAAACACCTAAATCCAAGCGACTGCTAACAGGAACAGAATAAAGATTAGAAACGACGTCAAAAAAGTGTGAAGCGCTTCGCGGCGGACACTGGAGGAAACACTTGAAAGTTCAGACTTCAAACTGAAGCAGCCTGAAAGAGAATACGAGGCAGGAGCAAGACAAGCAGAGAGGGAGCAGACACAGAGGGATGGAGGGAGTGAAAAAGATATACAAAGCTTGAATTACTGAACCAAATCCCCAACAAGACAGACTGTCTGTAACATATCCGACAAGAACATCCTCATGTCGCTCCTCCACAGCTGAATCAAATATTCAGCGTGTTTTTGCACATTGTGTATTTCTTTCTGGCACGTTTTAAACACTTTAGTGGACTGTCAACAAAAGCAGTGACGGGTTAAAGGAGACATTGTATAACCTCAGTTTCATTTCTACTGAGATGCTTGTCATATATCTTCTGGTTGTGTCAGGGCCAGGCTGAGATTAGCAAGGTGAATGGTGTGTCAAAATGGTCAGTGTCGAAGGCAATGAGCTGTATGTTTATTCAGAATTTACAGAATGAAGAAATAGCATAAACAGCTGTTGGTGTGTACAAGGCTACATCTACTTTATGGACTCTTGACATCTCCTTGAAACTTGAAAGATGAAGAGAAGTACAGAGATAACAGACAAGAAGAACATACAAATGCACACCTACTGACCACATTCCTCTAAGATTCTCACAGAATGACGGTTCTATGGAGTGCAGTGATGGTTTGAGCTAAATGCTAACATCAGCAATTAGCGTGCAGATACTATTTCCATGCAGCTGATTTAACGGTTGTGTGTTAGCATGCTTAAACTTGCTATCAGAACTTATAACATGGGAATAGAGCCAAATAAAAGCCACGGGATCAACATACTAAATTAATACAGTAGTTGAGATATTTTACTTAAGAGACTGCAAAAGTCAACTTGCTAGTGGTACTAGAGGGAAAGTTGGGGGATCATAAAACCATTAGGATCCGTCCTCTTGGGATCATGAATGTCTGTACCCAATTTCATTCCGTTGTAATTTTTTTCTATGGTTGAGAAGTTTCAGTCTAGACAGAAGTGGAGGAGCAACTGACCCGCAGAGATTCTTCAGCATCCCTAGAGCTATGATGCCAGTGCAGCCGTAAATAAAACAATAGCCATACTGAGACTGTTGTTAAAGTATATAATCTGGCATCAAGTCTAAACAATGCTGAATCACTTTCCGGTACATATTCTACGGCGCAACTTTAACATCATAAGTTCAGGACGTTCACGGAGCAGACTGAACTGTCTGGAAAGAAGAACTCTGGCCTCAAATGCCCCACGCCCACTCTTTGTGAAGGCTGGGAAATTAAGCGCATGTCGGTCATCAAACAGAAAAAGGACAGACACAGCTCGCGCTTTCATTCTCTTTGTACTCTGCCCTCGCTCTGTAGCTCACGCGCACGCTCAAAGCGAGAGGCAGCGGATGCTTCCTGCTGGGCCCGTCTCATCCTGGCTGGCGAGCTGAGGGCTAATCCAGTTAGGTGACTTTCACAGTCCGCCGATAAGCAGAGCGAAAACCTTGTAATGCAGCGAGGCCTGACAATGAGCCAAGGCGCCGGCACCGATAGCCAGCGCCGATTCACACACAGGAGCAGAACATACCATACAGATCCTATAACTTGACTGCACGCTGCATACAGCTACAATGGATTAGTTTTCATACTAGTCTGGGCTATTACAGGCTGCTCTTAAGACCTCAAAAGTTGCCATGTCTGATGCAAAAAAGTGGCTGTTTCTTGTACTGTAATTCAGTGTTTTGTGTATGTAGGGCAGTGGGCGCGCATGTTTAAATTAATTAAGCTTCTGATTATTAATTATACAAATGCTTGTGATTGTTCATACATGTATTCCTTCAGTAAAGTTTTCCCTCTTATCATCCATATTGGAATTAACCATTTGAGTGCGGAAGTGATTTAGAGTTGGTTATTCCTCATTAGCCGCTCTCTGTAACTTTCCAGGCTATTCATCTGGCCATATGGAGACAGATTCCTATGCATTAGACATGAGACTAGCTCACGTTTTCCCTAACCCTCATTAGCGCCTTATTGTTGAAACCCCAAATGCCAATTAAGAGCCACTCCTGCGAAAGGCAAACACACACAAGTCCCTAACACACACTTCTCCCTTCCCACAGCTGCAGCGTGTTGATCACCAGCGCTAAGAGGAGCTGTGTCCCCCAATGGGACCTTATCTCCCTCTATCACCACCCACATTAACATAACATGAATGGCCCATTTCCTTTCCCTCTGGGCCCACAGTGCGCTGGCTATTCCCTCTCCTGATATCGATGATTGCATTAGGAGCCATGAGCTCGCCCAATGGGGGGGTGGAGGGGAGGACGGGATGGGAATAGTGCGCGACTGGTGAGTAAAACAGTGGGTAAATTAACTGCCACTGTTGCCTCCGAAAAACCAAGCCAAGTATCTGAAATCTAACCAAGAGGCGAGAGTGGAAAGAGACGCAAAAGACTCCAGAACAGCAGCGAAGCAGTGTTCAGCCTTTAAAAGAGAAACACATAAAAAAAAAAAATTAAAAAAACATGAACACAAATGTCAAGAAACCCTGGGTGACTGCGTTAGAGCTTAGCAGAGGTTATGCTTATGAAAAATAGTGAAGTGTGAATTCG
The DNA here is from genome assembly GCF_963930695.1 of Labrus bergylta. Classification (NCBI taxonomy): domain Eukaryota; kingdom Metazoa; phylum Chordata; class Actinopteri; order Labriformes; family Labridae; genus Labrus; species Labrus bergylta. The sequence goes on from NC_089217.1 coordinate 10,585,195, forward strand.
TATTGATGATAAAGTGGGAGTAAATGGGTGAGTGTAACCTGGAATAGCACCAAACATTATAAAGCAGAAAGAGCAACATTGTGAGTGCGGTTCAGTGCGCTGCGGTGTTTGTGTGTCCTGCTAAAGAGCCAGACAATGAGCCTGTATCGAACACAAAGAGGCTGCCATGATGCACTGGGGCTGCTGGTGTTGGCATGGTACAGAGACAACGTGTCGGACCCCCATCTGGTCTCTTACAGACACACAAAAACACACATATATACACACACACACACACAGACAGCTCAGAGGAAAGCATCTTAATGGCTCAATGCCAGGCAACTTGTGTTAAATTTCTGTATCTGTGTGTGTGTGTGTGTGTGTGTGTGTGTGTGTGCGCGTGTGTGTGTGTGTATGTGTGACCAGACAGTGGGAGATAATGTTGGCAGGTTGCCATGGTGAGATTTTCCTCGAAGACAGAACCTCTTGACACAATGGTGAAGCCCTCTCACTGCCTTTATCCCCCCCAAACTGTAATTAACTGATTAAGGGAACAGGCTAAGCAGAGGAAAATAGAGCGTTGTGTCTGTGTCTTATATTCAGTTCTGTCTTGTATGTTGACTTTCTGAACTATAGTTTGGTATTTGTCTTATTTACAATATAAATGGGAGATGTTTGAGCTGAACAACTAACGCTAACTTCCTTCTGGTACAGAGAACGAGCTGTACATCTACTTCAAATGCATGACAAAAACTCCCAGAGTCTAACTACTCCTACCTTGCTAAAGCAGGAGTAAATAAGAAGAAGGTGCAATGAAAAGGGTAGTGCATCGAGTGGAACTTAATATGATACCACACCAAGCTAATTACCCACTTCAAGACAAAGAGTGTGTTGGGAATAGTTGCACATAGCTACCTCCATTATTTCTAACCCTTACGTTTAGTACTTGCATTGAAGAGATAAAAGGAAAAGGTAAATTGTGTCAATTTTCGCCGCCCCTAAGGACAAAGCGGATTGCCTTGTTGCTGATTTGTTTTTCTCCCCGTACATGCATTGTACAGTGTTTTCTGATAAATAACAACATCCTGCTTTCTTTCAACAGTCAGATGAATCGCTGATTTTTCAGTATTTATAAGGCTGTTTCTTCAGGGTGCTTTAAATCGTCTCCTATGACACCTACATCCACGTGCAGGTTACAGGCATTCAAAAGAACAATATAGAAATAGTCAATCTTGTCAGTGATGATCTTGCTTACTTTTGTAGGTAATGCAGAGTCATTAATGTCATTTTCAGTCGGTTCAACAACTACTTAAAGACTCCTCACAGGGGCTTTAAAGCTGAAAAGGGATTTCTATTCATGATTTTGAGAGACAACAAAAAAGATAATTGGTGGTGTCTTCGTGTCGGCTTGGTCTGATTGTGATTATTTTCCCCGTTACGATGGCTGTCGCGGTCCGTCATTTTGATCTCTTACCTGGTGCTTTGCATTGTGGGAAACAGTACTCAAGGAAGACTGGTCTGATGCGTTCTGTTAATATTTTGGGGTAGTTTTGGCATTCTGCAGATTTCGTGTTTGTTTGCGTACTGCATACTACATAATGCATTTCAGCCAAATCTGTATGTACAACTAGTATAGTAAGCGACTTTGAAAAAAGCTGAGGTCTAATCGTGCTCTCAATCACGAACACATATGTGGATGTAGAGGCTTAAAGCGCCTTCCAAACACTGATACAATATGTTTCTGTACTTGTGTGCACATATGTACTGTAGGTCTTACTTAAACACAAAGTTTAAGAAAGAATGTGTTCTTTTTAAATACACTGGTGGAAGAAACCACCTGGATTCTACAGCTAAGGGTTTAAAGAAACTGGGACCAAGTTCGCACAACAGTTTGATTTTGTGCTGGCAATGTGATGATTAATGAACCGGATTTTCAGTTGCAGCAGAAGTGGAGTCACTGCTTGCTGAAACAAAATAAGTCCCATCAATGTCGCCCTTGTTCCTCTGATGTGACCCTGTGGGGCGGGGAGAAGCGTCGAAACGCAAGCGTGACTTATCAAAAGAAGTTTGCAGCGCTCATGTCTCAACCCACACGTTTTTTCCTTGCCTGACGAATCCACTTTGTTTGTGACATGAAATGGAATTTCTTCGCTTTGAACTATGAAACCGGGGAATTTAAACACAGACTTGTTTTTTTTGGTCGACACCACATCAGGAGAATGTGGGTGCCTCTCTGTTAGTGTGTGTGTGTCACGTGCAGACTCTCAGGGGAGAATGTGGACAGCATGGGCATTTTAATATGAGGAAAAAGAAAAAAAAAGCATGGCCTTGCCCATTTTTATATACCCACTTGATCTCTAACGACTTCCTTCGTTTAATTAATCACCACAAATATAATTAGAGGAGGCTTCCAGAGATCAGAAGGGGAGCCAGTCAAAATGTCACCTTGCAAACACCCTTCCACCTCCCACACATTGCTTTGGACTATGCACCCAAAATGAATCTAAAGGGAGGAAAACACCTTTACCCACCTCATTACATGTCACAGTGATGAAACCGTACAACTTAAGTATAATTATTAAGCTATGATGTAATGAGTTTAAAACGTGTGCATTTTCCATGGTTAGTTTTTTTTTCAATTATGATGAGTATTTTCTCTACAATGTCTACCTGAGTGGCCGGTTCTCTCGTCCGTCGTAGATGTGGAAGAAGACTTCTAGCTCCTCCCCAAGATTGGCGCTCATAAGACTCTTCATGTGTACGAACAAGTGATGGGTGCTAGCGGGTGCTGGGGTCTCCTTCTTGCGATGCCGATGTTCCATCTGCAGAGGAGAGGACAACACAGTGTTAGTGTGCATTGATTTCCCAATGGTATCTTTCTCCTTATATTATACTTAATCTCTGCACAGAAGTTTCAAAACGTAATACAAAAAAATATATAACATGGTGTACTGCACTGTTCTGATTGAGGATTTACAGTATGGGTTCAGAATGGTTAAAAAAAACAACATAAAATCCATAAGCCTTAAATCCTGAAAGATCCTCAAATGCAGGATCAAAGCTCATCAAATAGAGTTAATACCAGGGGGGGAAAAAAACAACATGTGGTTACATCTCTTTAAATACCAACCAATCACATTCGATAGCTGCTGTATTTAGTGTTGAGTTTCCTTAATCAAAGATATAAAATATCCCTCTGAGACACTGGTGGGAGGAGCTTTGCCGTAGATGTGCACACATATTTAAAGAGTGAGACACAGACTTCATAGATATCGTCTGAGGTTATATGGTGCCTAATATCATAGACTGTGAACGGCATCGGAGGCGTAGGGCTGTATTGTGTGATCTATTTCATTAGAACCAAGGTTGCAGTGAAAGAAACAGGCTGATACAAAATGAGAAAAGTGCATACTGCTGCACATAAAGATAAAGTCATGACTTAAACACCTGAAGTTAGTTCTATATTTTTCTATATTTTATATATTTTTACAGGGAGTTGTATAACCTTCTACATCTACATAAAAAAAAAACACCCAAACATTAATCTTGCTTATTTATTTACCTAAAGCAAGTAGCCTAATTATTTTCTTGACACAAAGAAATAATGGTGTTGCTGTGATTTGCATCCCTTTCAACCGGTTGCTTAATCTGAAGAGGAAAAAAAAATCCAAAGCTCTAAAATTCACACTGAATACAAAATGCAAGTGGAGCAACAATGGAGCATAACAGTCTCAGTGTACGTCAGTGTTTGGGCAGTGATATGACATGTTATATTAAGGTCGATCTACATTATAGAGATCGATAAAGTCCCACGCAGCATGCTACGCTGGTGTAAATAGCATCGAGATTAACATGCACATTACAGCTCTGTTTATGATAGGTTCATCCTAATCTGCTGTCAACATCCCAAAATACAAGGGCAAACACACGTACACACACAAACACACACACACACACACACACACACACACACACACAGAGCACCAGATGGCCAGTAGAGCCACTGCCAAATTGTGCTCCACATTCGCCTCTGTAGTAGGATGTAAAGAGGTGGAGGGGGGGCAAGAGGAAGAGAAGAAGAGAAGAAAAGGAGACGGATAAAGATAAAGAGGGAATAGCTGTTTATATCACCGACACAAAAAAAAAGGGTATCAAGAGTCACACCCAAGGAAGACGTTTCTACCAATCACCTCCAGCAGTATATATTGTAAAAATGAGAATGTATCTAAAAAACAGTTGGGAACCAATTTGAGGATTGTGTTCTGCATTTTGCCTTTTTCTGAGGTGACAACGCAGAAGCAGCGATTAAGCCTGTAGCTGGAGCATGTAAGTATTTCTTACAGGAGGGAAGGGGATGATTTAGCCGTACACTATTTAAAAATGTATAAAATGCACCTATCAGCAAGTCCAAAGCTCAATATTTTATAATTCATACATTGTCTTAAACTAATGAATACAATAATTTGCCATTTTACAGAGTAACGTTGTGGACATTATCTTGGCTCAGTCAGACTTGGAGTATTTACTTGCTGGGGTCTGCTGGTTACTATGACAGGCTAACTGGTTAACCCTTCGTTACTGTGTTTATGGATATGATAGACAAACAAGCTTCTTGTGCAAGCTCCATATATTATCTAAGTCATTCATCTTTGACAATATTTGGAGGAATATCTGTCAATCCCCCTTCATTTATGTGTTATCTGTACAGCACTGTTCTTTGGAATTAAAGATTCTTCATGCTTATTGTGACCAGAAAGTAAAGAAATCCCAGCACCTTTCAGATTGACTTTTCTGAGATTGTTTTTTTTTTTTTTTTAATGCAATAACCTGCAGAAATGTTTATCTTTTTGGCTCGGAGCTTTTGGGTTTAATGCACAACCTGGGAGAAAGCAATACTTAAGAAAACATTACAATTAAGTCCCAGGCGCAATAATCTCCCTGCACGTAGCATAACCTGCTGATTTTGAAATTAAAGTGAAATAAATGACTGAGATCTCAAAATTAACTTCTTCTGCAAGGAGTAGATGCAGTTAAGAAGTCAATCCAGAGGACTAATAAAGGACAAACTAGTGCTAATGAGAACGTTTTCAACACACCCAACAGTGCATTACAGATTTGTTCCAATGTTACTTTGCCAACTTGAAGTCATTTAGAGAAAATTAACTTCCCAAAAGTTGATTATACTGTAACGCTATCGTTAAACAAACAATGCAAACAATAAGTTTGAGTGCCTGAAGGGTGAGAAATCCATCTGAAATTAGAAAAAGTGTTGAGCTGTACTAAAAATACAAATATATGAGAAACCAAATCCTTTTACAACTGTAATATCTGCCACGATGATGAATTTGTTTTGTTCTGTCTTTGTTTTGTCGTGACTGCTCTGCCCTTTCTGAGATCCCAGAAGACAACACGCTGGAGAATTAACAACAACAAGGCAATTACACAGTTTTTTTTTTTGTTTTTTTTAACCACATCACTTCTGCCCTACACAACAGGGCTGAGCTCCTGGTTTCTGACGCAGAATGACTACGTCTGGGACAGCCTAATTTATGTCCCAGGACTTTTTATTACAAGGTTATTTTGAGTGTGTGTCGTTTAAGCTGCCCTGTCGCAGCAGTGTGCGGTTCTGTGACAACTTCAGCATGACTAGACACAGAGGGTACACATGACAGGCCTGGCAGACCCGCTGGCAACAAAACGCTGTGGGCAAAAAGGAGAGCATGAATGAGGTAGAGTGTGACCATGTGTGTGTTAGCCCAACCGTCTTATTATTGTTCACTTGGTAATCTTTCCTAAACAGCATGAAGCACTACCAAAAGGTGCTACTGGGGAGCTACAAGGAGCTTCTAAAAAGGAGGACGAGGGGTCAAACTGAGGACACTGAGAAACTTCTAGTCCTTCCACATCCCTCCAGCAGAGCTGCTTTTCATCCCTCACTTCTCCATCACTATTTAAGCCTCTTTCAATCTCTCTTATAAGCATGTGCGAGGGAGACCTGTGTCACACAACCAGGAAGCAAGAGAAGTGTGTGTAGTCTTTAAACCCTTTAGTGATAAGTAAAATCACAGCTGAAATTTTTACGACCACATTTCCAAGGCCAGGCCAAAGCAATCTATCACTGCTGGCCGTTCTGACACCATTAATGAATTCATCGCTGTGAGATCTGAGCTCTGGTCTGTTCTGCACTCGCTCTCAGAGGAAGAAACCGATAGTTTGAAGCTTGCCTCGCCTTCACACTACAGACAGCTTTAGCAACAGAGCAGACTAAGCATGAGGCTGGAGAGCAAATTAGGGATTTGATCTTCGTTCTTCAAAGCTACAACAAAATAAAAATCCTTCAAAAAAAGGTTTGTTTTCAAAGTAGAGTCAAATGAGTCAACTAAAAAAAAAAAAAAAAAAAGAAAAACAGGCCCCAATGGACAAAGACAAGCTTCTTTCAAAAGAAAGGACAACTCTGTGTCCTCTCAGCTTGGGGCCCCGGGCAACGTATCACTTTGGCCAAGCTTTTAATTGAATATTTTCTAAGTTTGTATCTGACTTTGGCTCTGTCACTTTGGTCAGTTTTGTCAGCAGTTACTCTCTCATGTATGTAGGCTAATATTATTGAGGTTTTGTGTGGTATGTATGTATGTATTCGACTGTGTTGGAATGTGCACTTTTGAATCTTATTACCAGCAATGAATATTTAACAGTGACCTGTTTATATTCTTATTGACTCAGCACTTTATTCTGTGTGTCATAGAAGCTGCTAAGAGCATCAGTCAAGGATCCCTATTGTTTGTCAAAGGCTGTTTCAGTGCCTCTTACATTTTACCTTGTTTTTATATGTTATCCTTGCTGAGTTTGTCCATCTTTTCTGCTGTTGTCTCATTGGCTCGTCATGTGACGCTGGTCATCAACACGGCGAGCCTGGTCTTGAGTGCTTAAAGGTACAGTGCTGACCTCAAAGAAGAGGGGCTTCTTGGGAGCGGACAAGTTTTGGTCCTTTGTTGATCTTGATTTACTGTTGATCTGGTTTGATTTTATTAGGTCCAGTTGTGGGTTATTTTTTGCCCCTATATGGCTGCACATAGATATAAAGATATAACCAGATACATTAATGTATATGAATAAATCAATCAGATAAAGCAACTCCATTGTTAATCAAAGTCATTATCTCGTGTGTTGCATTCCAGTTTAAAATGTATTTCATCCTATACTTAAAAGCCAAATGTATTTTCTTTATTATTCTCGGTGTCCTCCATATTCCTCCCTGCACAGATATGTCATAATTCTCTTACACAATGTAGCAGTCAGGATACATTTTCCCCACAGTAATTTCCTACTGACAATTCAGAACACACACAGCTACACAGCTACACGTACACACAATACACACGCACAGACACAAAGACACACACCAGGTAATCCCCATCTCAATTCAATTAAACCACACTGCAGCAGCGCAGCACAAGACAGAAACAAAAGAAGCTGCTCCAATGAACAAAGATCTCGCTGAAAACATATCGATGTGATTTGAGCTCGGTATGACGGTGTGTTGTGTCTCGGTGTGCCTGAATGTGTGTGTGTATATGTATGAAGATGGCAGCAGTCTCAATATAGAGAAAATTGCAGTCATTTACTCCTTTTATACGCCTTTTAATGGAGGTACGTTAAGCTTTCATTTCGCTACGCCTGCTTTTGTTTTGACAAAACAAAAAAAAAGAAACAGATGGATTAAGAGCTTCAATTACCCCTGCGAAGGAAAAGCCGCCACTGTGTGTGCGTGTGTGTGTGTGTGTGTGTGATACAATTCTCCCCTCACTGTAACAGGGCAGAGAAGTGGTTGCCATGGTAACAGTGGATGGGGCTTGGAGAAAAATAGAAGGGGAAGCAGGGAGCAAACCGTAAGGAAATTAAGGAGAGAATGAGAAAGAGAGTTAGGAAGAGACAATGTACCTAAAGAGAATCAGACAGCATTTGTTTTCTTAGAGGTTAGTAGCCCATTGAGGTGCTTGTTTAAATTAAACGCTGTGAAAAGAAGCTTAAATAAAGAGATACAATTACAAAATAATATGTTTTAAAAAACTTTTTGATGGGTCAAATCTTTAAAAAAAAAAAGTGTCTGTTATTAAAGCAAAATATGGAAAATAAATCCCCAAAGTGCAGAAAAAAAATAATGGAAAGAATTGGATTGATAACCACAAATTGGTGCTTGTGGTGAGATTGCTCAGTCAACTGTAATTTCACTTCTTATGAGGGAACTTTTAATCCCAACTCAGATGCCAAGATGGTACAGAAGTCCTGAAAGTACTCAGATGCAGTAGAAATGGGAACATCTACAAATGCTTGACCAATAGGCAAACACATTACCTTGGGGAAATGCTCCAAAACAGCTACAGACACAATGCCAAATCCATCTGAATGCACATCATAGAGATCCTTCACTATAACCTGGTGACACTCTTGTCTGAGAAGTCAATCACAGATTTCCTTGAAAAAGGGTTGAATGTCGAGGATTCAGGTGCTCTTCAAGAAACGGGAACAGAAGTCAAATAGCTAATAAATAGTTGACTGTCCTGATAACAAACAGAGTTCATAGTGTGGGGAAAGGCACTCTAAACTGAAAATCTGAGGCACTCTGGTGTAGTATAAAAGTCCTTTATTTAACAGGGACCAGATTTCCTTGGTTGGAAGTAGGCACAGATTAGTCTGCAACTTCCCATCACAGCCTCTACCACCAGCTCTGAGGTAAAACTTTCAAAAAGATCACTGGTTGATGTTCGACAGCTTCCCACATCACTTCAGAGAGTACATGCCGGAACAGACTAAAAAACTGAACCAGCAAACTGGTGAAACATCCTTCAACTGTCTGCTGTGATCAGTTGAAGAACATGTTGGGTAAAATGTTTGCTTAAAGCAAGAAGCAGCTTTTACTCTCTGACTGACTTCAAATGTCACCAGCTCTTTTTCCTTTCTGCTCCCTAATTGAGGTTTAAGATTGACAACAAAGTGTCTTAATACTGCGGTATAAGTTGAGGAAAAAAAACCACTCACCAGTTTGTAAAGTTCTGTGACGCTGATTTCGTCTGGGTCCACCATACTGAACTCTCGCCTCGGAACCAGGTCCAAGCAGAGCTGTCTGTAAAACAAAGATTAAAACAGGAAACGTGAGGGATGTGAATGACAAAGATTTAAACAGATTTCTTTAGTTATTTCACATGTAACTGGTGTAGGAGGTTTTTTTTAATATACAGAAGTCAGGGGTTGGTCCAGACTTTTTAGACTGGGGTGGCCCAACTGGGGCAGCACTGACGTATCTGAAATATGTTTAATTCCTACGTATAAATTTTACTGTGAAAAGTAACACAACAGAGTGGAAATGGATAAACCTTCCATGCTTCACTCTTTGACACACTGAAAAAGATGCATGTCCAAAATAGTAACCTAAGGAAATGTGCCACACTGAAATGCAAAGAAAGCTACAAGCAGCTAAAATGCATCCAAAATAGTTAATTCTACATAAGCCCGGTCTATGACAAAGCAAACAGCCAATCACAAATTAATATCTTGGAGTGGCACCTGGGGTGGCCAATCACGTACCAATGGGGGGCTCATGCCACAACAGGCCAGCTCTCTGGGTCCACCCCTGCCACCCTTTTTGCCAAGTTGCAAAAAAAACCTGACACACGCACAAAACAGTGCTGTCGGATCACCCATGACAGCTCTTTGAACACACTTGACACATTGCCCTCTTCTTGAAAGACAGATAAATGAAAAATAATTTCTCCCTTTAGCCCCCCGCTGTCCTCTTTCTACCTCAAAGAGATCCCCTCAATCACTTTTTCTCACCATCCCTAACTCTCTCCCTTTTAAAAATAAAAAAACTTTACTTCTTCATCACCTTCCGTAGACAGCTCTACCTCTCATTTTTCTTTTCTCTCTTCCTCCCCCTGTTTCTCGTCTCCCTGTCCTCCTCTAGGACATCCCTTTCAGTGGACCAAGACGAGGAGAGTGTGTCTCCTTGTCAGCGCTAAAAGAGACAGGCCTGGTAGACCGTACAACAGCCCACAGCGAGGGACCGTCCACCCGTCTCCACACTAAATAGATATGTGTACATGTGTGTGTGTGAGGAGAGCCCACAGCAGGGGAACGTAGGAGAGTGAAGGGTAAGGACAGATATAAAAAGAGAATGACAGAAGCGGGGAGTTTTTTTTTTTTCATTTCAACCCCATGGCATGGAGAAAAAAAGAAGAGAGGAAGAAGGAGAGAGTGCTGTCTGTGTGAGAGGGCGACAGAGGCTTGATAGAGTGAGGAGGGGGCCTGCAGGGATGGAAGGTGACAACAAAAGACAGAGGAGAGAGAGTCTAAGAGGGAAGAAAAGTCGAGTTGGAGAGTTGCAAAAAAGCTCTAGGAAGTAAAAAAGAAAAAAAAGAAAAAAGTGTATGATATTATTTTTTAATTGTTTTGCTTGCTTCAAGTGTTGCTGAGGTAAAACTCCAACCAACTTGTTTTCAGACCATACAAGGATCTTTAACTTAAAATACGATTTATATTATCAACGACCATTTCCAAAACTCTGCTAAGGTTTTTTTTGTTGATGATTTACTTTCTCTCCTATAGGTGCTGTAAAACAACAATGAAGGCTTGCATGTTATCCCTCACGCTGATGTGAATACAGGCAGTAGCTCAGTCTGTAGGGACTTGGGTTGGAAACCGGAGGGTCGCCGGTTCAAGTCCCGGTCTGGACCAAATATGGAAGTTGATCTGGTAGCCTGAGAGGGGCCTGAGCATTGCTGAGTTGCCCTTGAGCAAGGCACCAAACCCCTTGCTCACCAGCAGCTCATGACCAGTGCATGTCCATAGGATCTTGTTTGTGCATGTGTGTGTATAATTCGACCTAATTCAACCTGTAAAAACTGAAATTTCAATAGTAAGTTAATCTTCAGGTATCAGGAGAGAAAAGTTCCTTTTCAAAGTAAATTCAGAAAGAAATGTAAAAAATAAATAAGACAGACGAGATTAATCAGCCCTGAAAGTGTTTAATGGTTCTATTCCTGCTTGAGTAGTGATAGAACAAAATGCATCACTCATCCCAGTCATTCAAGAAGCAACATGTGGTTCATTTCTGTATAAATGGAGAATGGACTTGAGCTTGTTAAGCCCTTTTTTTTAGACTTCTGACTACTCAAAGTGCTTTTACACCGCAGGTCACACCTACACATTCACACACAGATGGCAGAGGTTGCTATGAAGAGTGTCCATCAGTATTAACTTATCCATTCATGCACTTGCAAATGCCACCGACGAAGCAGTGGGAGCAACTTGGGGTCAAGTGTCTTGCCCAAGAACACATCTGGCTGCAGGAGCTGGGGATTGAACCCTCGACCTTCCGGTTGAGAGACGACTGACTCTACCAACTGATCCACAGCCGCCCCAATGTGAATAAAGCAAGTCAACAAGACAAGCTGACAATTTCATTTATAACAACTTCACATATGCCTAGATGGGAAACTGAAAGTTTTAGAAGCCATTGTGTTTTCCAATGAAAAAAAGGTGTAAACAGTATCAAATGGATTTGGTCTAACCTTTGATTAAAAAGACAGCACTTGACCAACCAACTTCCAAATCCATGTTGTCAGATTTCCTTTATTGAATCCGCCAAAAACTTTCCGGTTCAATGTTACCATGCATTATAAAACTTCCTTTAAACTTTTCACAAACCATAAAGCCGACCGAGCGTTCCCAGTGATGGATTGCTGCTCTCACGCTTTCTTTTTTTCACTGATGTTTGATTATCAAACAATGCAATATAGTTAAAGTATCCAAAACAAGTAGCAAACTTTAACCAATGAATAATCCATGAGACTAAAAAAAGATAAAAACCAGATATGGTCCTTTGAGATGGAACAATACAAATTGTGTTTGTGGGTATTACAATCTGCCCTCCATCTACTCACTCGTTGCCCCAGTCCAATCTGGCTGTGATGTGCTGCTTGACGTCCTTCATGCGGTCATGGGTGAGGTGTCCTACCAGCACCTGCCTCCTCAGGTCCAAGATTTCATTCATCACGTGCCAAAGCCGGTGAAACAAATCCCCCTCATTCTTCTGTGGAGGGAAGGAAAACAGTGAGGAGAGACAGGGAGGGAAAACATGAGCGGAGAAGAGATGAATGAAAGGGAAATTGACAAAAAAAAAAAAAAAAAAGGAAAGACAGAATGAGGGTGACAGAAAGAGGGGAAGACACAAGTTAGAAGATGAAAACATACAGTGGCAACGAACCACCCAAAAAACATTTGCGAAAAGGACGGTGACGGCAGAGTGCAACCGAGGGAGAGAGAGGAGAGGCTGGAAGAGGGACTGGTGCAAATTAGCGTCAGTGTCCTGCTGCTTTTTGCTGCAAATGTATGCACTTTGAGCTGCGAGAATTCATCAGCTCAATTTAATCAGCACCCCAGATAGCTTTAATAGGCCACAAACACAATCAATCCGACTAATGAGTGTATACCAAAAGGTTTTGACTGTTTGTAGCTTTAGAATTACCCAGGGCCAAACACATTCCCTTCATGAGAAACCTAAAGAGGCAGCTTAGCTCAGGCGCTTGTGAAATGAGATCAATAAAAAAAAAAGCTGTGCATGTGTGTGGGAGTGTGTTTGCATCTGGATTTCCTACCACATAGAGTTGCTTCCACATGGCGCCCCAGTCACGAAGCGTCGACGTCATTTCTGTGATGACCGAGTCCTCGACAGGGATGACCGTCTCGAATTGCCTACAAACATGCAAGGGGGGGGGGGGGGGGAGTTCAAACATCCAGCATGATACACAGGAATCTTAAGACGTTTCAAATGAGTGGTATTATTTACCCTTTATTCTTGACATGGGCATTCTTCAAGTGGATGTAGCTGGATGGGAAGATCCCCTTTGGGCACAAGGTAAACAAGGTTAATGAGAAGCCATTAGCGCAACGCTGCCATTAGCATCAATCTGTCAGCGTGTGACAACGATGCACAAAATCGATGTTAAGTATGTTTGTGAGTTTAAAGAAGAGGAGCAAAGGGAGAGAAGAGCAGATAACAAAGAGGAGAAAATGAGAACAACGGGATTTATGAGACAAGAAAAATACAAAAAGGGTTTTTGTGTGTTTGTTAGTGAGTGTGTGTGTGTGTGTGTTAAGCTAATAAAAGAAGCTCCCTTTTGACTGAAAGATCAAAGCTGAATTTATGTGTTAGTATCCGGGGTTAAATGCAACACACACACACACACTCCCACAACACTCATAAGGTGTCCGACTGCACCAAATAGTCTTAAAAACTCACATTCAGCTCAGTCAATTAGCTCATGTCATTCTGCATGTGGAGCTGAATTATAACGCGTTAACGGTTCATTTTGGTTTAATCGGTTAGTAGGGCTGCAGCTCATGATTATTAATGCTACATTAGACTTGTGAATTTTCATTTTGATTGATAGATTGATCTGTAAGTCTATAAAGTGTCAAAGAAGTTGCAAAACATTCTCATCAAAAATATGCCAGAGCCCAAATTGGCATCTTCAGACTGCTTACTTGTCAAACCAACGGTTTAAAACTTAAGGACTTCTCATCTACATGATGTCAGACAAGCAGAAAATGTTTATAATTATGAAGCTGGAAACAGCTAGCGTTTTAATTTCATTCATCAATAACACAATTAGTAGCTTATTCAAATATTTGTTGATTTCTTTACTTTAAAAAGTTGCAGCTCTTTTTCCTTTTGCATTTCTTTTAAGGAGAAAAAAAAACAACTAATGTGCACATTATGTAAATGCCCTCGCAGCCCTGAGAAGAACTTCTGGGCTAAAATCTTCAAAACACCTGTGGTTGTTTTGTAGCATGAGTGTATAGCCTCTTATTGTTTATGGATGAAGAGGCAGCAGCTCTCTACATGCAGCTCCTCTTACTGTCATCCGAAGCAATTCACAAATTAAGTGGAAAGCTTGACCACTTGACAAGATGAGATGTACAACCGACATAATCTGTCATTGACCCTTGTGGTTTCAAGCTACACGCTGTTAACAATGATAATGCCACAAGAGAGGTTTCATTTGATATCAAAGCTCTTGTCAGTTGACACAGCAACCAATACAAACTCTTCCTCAGAAAGAGTATTGGAGTCAGAGAGGGTCAAAATAAATTAGAAGCAACTGAAAGACGAGCAGAACATGCACAAGAACTCAAAAGCTTCACTTACCTTGATATTTGGATTCTTCAGGATGAACCCTCGGTACCACCCTGCAGAGACAAAGCACGATTTTAATTTCAAGCATGTCAGTATTGAATATAACTGCTATGTCTGTTTTTGATTTCAGGGTATGCAAGATGAGACATGTAGAGTGTCAACAAAATAAATCAACAATCAGCCCACCAGACATGTATTTTTAATCCAATTCAGTGTCATGTGAAAAACAAGGCTGACTAGTTATTTCACTGCCAACTGGAGAATTTTCCCCTGCAACCAAATCGCAACACCGTTTTTTTTTTTTTTCTCAATATATATATATATATATATATTTCACAAGAGCCCTCGAGAGCGTAGCGGTACAAAACAACTTGTTTTTAACAACCTGTGCTTGCAGAGACCACAGGCTAATGAACAGTAGTGTGAAGAGGAAGAACCTGTGAAACACAAAGCCGCTGAAAAGCCCGTAAACCCCACAACAACGACATGTCCGAGGATAGGTGTGAAAAAAGCTGTGGTTTGCATACTCTTTTTCTCACACCACTACACAGTAAAACCTAAGCTAAAACCAAATTAGTACATGCTCGATGCTTCTGAGCTGATGGAAACAATTTTATACATTTACATTGTAAGGTTTGAGCTGCTCCTTTATGTAAACTGACAATTTAGCTCATTCCACCATTGGACTTGTATATCCCTTAAGATAACACACTTAACTTGAATAGCTTTAATTTAAATGGAATTGGAATCAGTTGGGTTCGGAGTGAGCTTATGTGACTTCTGCCGTTTTCAGCATGCACTGTCTGAAGAGCATTGAGTAATTTGTCTGGGTCTGCACAGTGGAACACATGCTCAGTATTTCCTGGATGAGTCACTTCTTCAGCAGCAGAGATCATGGAAATGTGACACTTTTTTTTTTTTCAAAGTAGTAAGTCAGTGTCAAGTGCAGCAACACATCTATAACCAAATCAGTACGATCAGATCACTGTTTTTAATGTGTCGGCTACATAGACCCGAGGAGTTGCACAATAAAAGCTGCAGCTTTAAGTATCAGTTAAACACATGAATTAGTTAAAGACGTTGTAGTATAAAACCCAAACTTGCTGTGACATCATCCAACTTGATGTGGGGTCAAAAACACCCACTTTTCAATGATTTCAAATAGTATCCTTTTTTTTTTTTTTATCTTTATTAGTCAGGCGGTAGGAATCAAACATACATCATCACACATTTGATGGGTTGAGATTTAAATAAGTGGTTTTTATTCTATACCACATGTGAGGAACTTGTCTAACAATCAACTCACTACAATTCTTTGGCTTGGAAATATTTTTTTTAAAGGTCGTTTGTACAGCATGTTAATCACCTCATCTGACGCCTACCCCACGGTAAAGATGACAGGCATGTAGGTAAATTTAATCAGTACAACAATCAAATCTCCCTGATGGCGTGATTTGCTTTTGATGTCGTATAGAGGCATTATTAGTCATTTCAGTCTGATTCATAACCATTTGAAAATTCCTCACAGAAGCTTTAATCTACACCCTCCATACTCTAATGTATCCATCGCAGTCAGGGAATTAACAAACTTCAAGAGGTATTAAAACTCTAATTCAGAAATCAATTACTGAGACAGAGCCTTTACAGACAGGAGCCACATGTCAGTAAAGACACTTTCACACAGTAAGCTGCTGCGTTTTGAAGTGTCAGAAGCATCAACAGCACGAGGCAGACCCATTAGTCTATCTCCTCTGCTGTCAGCAGCCCGTCTCTCAGCCCCCTCACTGCTGGCAGGATTTTGATTTTCGCTCCTCCCTTCAGGACCGAGCTTTCCGCTGGCAAGTGCCACAGTCTACTTCCTCAGGGAACTTTAACTGCAATATCACATCGCCTTGCCTGGCTGTCTGCACGACTATATAGCTGACTCTCTCTCTGTGTGAGTGCGCGCTTCTGTCTCGGAATAGGAAGTAAGAAAGAGTGTGTAAAGAGCTCCGGAAGAGGGAGGTCTGTATGTGTTTGTGCATGGTTGCTCAAGGTGCGCATAGGACTGTTTTGCGGTTTTATGTCAATCTGGATTTTTTTTTTCTTTTTTAAAACGACCAAGGAAAGTAAAAGCAAGGGGTAAAATGGTGAAGAGGAGGAGGAGACAATAAAATATGTAGATGGGGAGACAGACAGTGAAAGAGAGAGCAAAAAAGTAAAGGAGAAAAACAGAGTCGGCGTGGGCAGGAAGGAGGGACAAGCAGTCAGTCTGCGGCGCAGGAAACAGTAGCAAACATGAATTTCCACAGGCATTCATCACAGACATGACGACGCTCATTTTGTGCACAAACTGCATGAAGATAACCTTCAAGAAGACATAAAGGAGTAGTACAAGGCACATTCAAATATCTGAGATTTAATAAGAGATTAAGTGATAAAACAGACAAAAGGGGGAAGTGTTCCTGAAGTAAATTATATGTTTTCACTTCACTACTCAAGCGAAAGCTACTGCTTCTGTTTCATTTCTATTAGTCAAGCATGAACCGTACCTTCACATTTCTCCAGGATCTGCACCGTGTCACCGATTTCCAGCGGGAGGCCATGCTGGACAGTCCCTCGGAAACTGGCCAGCACTGCAACAGAAGAGAAGCACAAAACGCCCACATGAGTTTGATTTTTATTAATGTTAGAGCTTTGATTTGCCCAGTAAGAAAAGGCTCCGAAGACATAAGCAGAGGGATACAAAAAAAAAAGAGGAAAAGAGAGAGGAGGCGCAATCAATACTCTGTGTAGGTGAACTAAAAAAAAAAAAAAATCTCTGTATTTCTTGCACAAATCTAAAATAGTAATCCACAAAACAATCTTACATAAATATATTCTGCGTCATAGAGGATATATGAAGATATCTAAACATGGGGGATTCTGCGGGATCCAATCTTGCAAGCTCAGGGGTCATAAATCATTCTGCATGAAGGAGTAATTTACAGAAGCAGCCTGTTTATGTTTCACTGCAGAGATTTGTTGCCTACCAAGAGACTAAAACCAGCACTGAAAAAGGTGAAAACATATATCTACCATGTTCTGCAGGACTTCTGAAACAACCCTCTTTGTTTTTCTATCAAGCTTTGAGAGTGGACACAGAGGAAGCAAAGAGATTGTGTTCTCCACTTTAGATATCCAGAAATGTCAAGTTTTTTGTGTTTTTTTCTCTCCAAATCAAATCCAAATAGACAGAGAGCAGATGTTGGGATTGACTTAAAGGGGCACTTCACAGATGTTACACAGCACGGAAATCAGCTTAGGCATCATGAGGAATATTATCCAGCCATCCAAAAGAGGGGGAAGGACCTTTTTTTTAATTTTTTTTTTAAGTCTGTTGATGTGATCAGGGTTATCTCAGATTGGGCTAAACAGAAATCCTGTGTTAAGAACTACTAGTGGGATTGGAAGAGATTTTAATGAGGAACTGCAAACATGGTGGATAAAGTAAAGAGAGATGTTCAGATACATTTAGTACAATTTAGATTTAGATTCCAATAGCCTGAATTAAGTATAAGCCAATGCCCATACCCCTCTGAAATAGTACGATAAAAAATGTTTCCATGCTACTATCAATCTTTAACATCTCTATACTTCTTCAGCTGTAAGGATGCGACTGTTGTATGTGCCTAGCCATGTACAATATCCCTGTAAGGATCCTGAGGAAACCCTTAGTAACTGGCTGATTTGTAGATAAAGGCCGCTGTGTTACTTTGTGGCATAAAGCCGTCTGCACTTCTCAAAAAGATGACCTCGGTCCACTGCCAAAGTTACATAGTACAGTTAACAGACGACTGAGGCACTCTGTGGACATCAGAGAGACGCCATTCTCCCTGATTAAAGTAATTGTACATTTAGTTCGACCTCTAACATAACTATTTTAAGGTGGAAAAGTTACATATTGTTTCTTTATTTTGTGAAAAATTTCTACTTCAAACAGCCTCAGAGTTAACAAAGCCCTGAGAATTTTGGCACACCCCCTAGGAGGGCTTGGACCACAGGTTCATAGATTGCATTATGAGAAGTTTGCCATTAAAAAAAACAACAACTTGACTTTAAGTGTACAACCCAGGCTTCTTAAATCTAAGGGACTCAATTTGCTCTTGTGACCAACCCCCACCCCCTCTCAAACTGCATAAGTAAGACACACTATGACCTGGAAATTCCCCTCAATCATGTGAGTTTTGACACTGTTCTGAAGTGGCATGATACACCTCTTGTATTTTAGATGTAGCTTTCACATGTTAGTCAGAATCTTCAGAATGTAATGGAGGTGAATTCAGGAGGTAGGGACAGAGAGAGGCTGATAGTCCATTAGCAATGGAAACTCCTGTAAGCTGTGAGAGTGTGATAGCCATCGGCGTAAGACTCAGTTGACAGCTCTTCAACAGATATCCGCAGCCCGACACACACACGCACACGCACACGCAGATAAATGAACCCACACAGTTAAACCTGCAGGTACACACAGCGATGTCAACCTCTGCACACTGATGCGCATACAAACACAAAAATGAAAGAGCTGACAGATCCCTCCTCACTCTTAACTTTGCACAAGCAACCTATTCAAATGAACGCATGCAGCACACACAGACACGCATTCACACGCAGAGAGGTGGGGGGGGAGGGTGGAGTCACTGGGATTTGAAGTAGAAACGTCTTAACAAGGGTCCCTGCCATGCACAACTAAGAGGAATCCTCCCAACAACTAAAGTGTTTAGAGAGGATTTCATGAGGGCTCGTCGGCCCAGCGTACCTGAACACAACATCGCAACAGCACAGAGAGAATCTGTCCCGCCGGAGAGGGATTTATATTTAATCCAGCCCAATTTATAAAAGTCACAGAGAGCTGGAGTTCAAACAAGGGTGGTCACACAGCAGGTTTTTATGGAGGCTGTGAGTCCTCATGTGCACTCACTTACAGCTCAGGGAATCCCGAAAGTCATGAAAATCCATTCATATTAGTTCTCAATGGATGGAGCTTAATTACTATTTTTGTTTTTGTTTTGTTTCTTTAAATCCATGACTTAAGAAAAGTTTATTCTAAAGAAACAACAACAACCGGTTCAAAAAATGTAATTTAACAAACACATTTTGAGTTGAAGATTTATGGATGAACAATTTTGTTGAGTGAGAATTTGGCTGCATATCATGGAAGACATGTAGATTTCCCCTTATTTACTACACAAGAGGCATTATCTTAATGAAGGAAACGACAACTTTTTGTATTTCTGGGAGTCAAAAAATCTGTTTAAGCAGCTTCACATGAAAATTGGAAGCAAAAAACTTTACAGACACAGTAAACTTCCCTTAAAGAGCAATCTCAGCTGCAAATCAGAGGTCGACTGCCAGGGGTGCTTTTATTTTTAAAGTTGCCTTTTTTTTTTTTTTTTTAAAGCTGAATAGCCCACAACCCAAGAGACGACTGCATTATACCCATCCACCCACTATCTCATGTTGACTTTGAGATCAAGCCTGCTGATGGAATCAAACAGCAGCCTCACACTCATGCCTTCTGCAGCTCCGTGTGTGTGTGTGTGTGTGTGTGTGTGTGTGTGTGTGTGTGTGTGTGTGTGTGTGTTCCCGTCTGCATTTTGTGCCGAAGCTTCGCCAGCTCCTTGTTATCCCTCGAAGCTCCAGAAACACTATCTGTACGAGGGGATTTGTCACAAGTGCACATTTGACTTTGTAATTCATTCAAAGACCAACCGCTTTGCACACACACGCACACACACACACACACACACACACACACACACACACACGCACACACACACACACACACACACACACACACGCACACACACACACACACACACACACACACACACACACACACACACACAAAGACTAACCCCAAAACTTGCCTACTTTTTGTAATTCATTCACAGCCCAATCACTCTCATACATGCACACACAATCACAGAAAACACACTCACAAAGTGTGCCCAATGCATGAATTATCCAAGTGACTTTCCCAGCTGCAGTTCACTAAATTATTCAGTTTCAAGACACTTTTTTTTTTTCTGCAGCAAAATGAAAGCTTCCCCGCCTGTCGATCCACGAGACAGCTGCTGTCTGTCGGTTTTCTTACTGTCTGTTATACAGCTGCCTCTGACTGTCTTTCTGTCAACTGTCTGGGCTGGAAAGGTGCTTCACACTCCTGAGAAACGATTTGATGTTTGGTCCCATTTCTTTGAACTGTAAGATTTGTCATATTATGCCAAAATATAAAGAAACAGCAGGGCACAACTAGGGAGCAAGATGCCATTTGACGATGTTTGACGATACAGCTGCTGCAGGCTACAAGAACAGGCATTACAGAAGGGGGGGATCCTATAAATGGACCAATGCACACACACACACACACACACACACACGTAAACAGAGCATATCTAAGTGGATGCCACTGGTGCATGAATATCTGATCGCATAAATTGAATCAAAGCAGACCCGACCTGCTGCTGATGCTCAGATATGACATAAACACACACTCATTCCCTGCCCAACCTGTCAGACCCTTTTTTTTTGAGACAGACTGCCTGACCAGCGTTTCAGCCACAAAAAGGCAAACGTTGATCCTTTATGACACACCAAAACACGCGCGGTCTGATGTGACATCGGCCAAGTGGGTCATAGCGAGGACGTGGTTATTCTTGTCCAAACTATCGCCCCCCCCCCCAAAAAAAACATAGACATTACACAAAGATGGCAGGCTGGAAAAAGTCGGGTAAACTTGGATAAACAAATTGAAACACAAAGAGGCTCGGGGGGGGGGGGGACTTTGTATATTGTTGATTTTATGAGACAAAACAATAGAGCGGGGGGGGAATTAAGACTGAGAAATGCATCAACAGAGGAACAGAGAGCAAATAAGAAGCTAAAAATAAAATTAAAGTGGCCCCCTCGAAGGAGAGCTGCTGGTGTAACACTGATGCAGAGTGTCAGTGTGTTGCCACTGGGTTAACATGGGAGCACTCATCTTCAACACACTCGGGAAAGCCACTTTGGGCTTCTTAACGCACATGAAAGGTCAAAAAGAGAGAATTGAATAGACTCAGAACAAGGAGAGAAGGTCAAAGACCATCTTCTGATTCATTAGTTTTCTGATTTACATTTGTTGAACGCTTTAAGTCTGAGTAGTAGATTGACCAATCATGTAACAGCAGGCTTTGGTGTATGCAATGAATACAGTCCGTAAAGAGAGCATAAGCAGGCGTAATGAAATCCACTGGCATCACTGATTAAACACTATTTCATGGAGAGCAAGTCATCTCTTCATGAACAGACAGGAACTATGTCCACATTGGATCTTGGAGGTCGATGTCTGCATCTGGATGTCTTTAATGCCCTCTCACCGTCACCTCGATCCATCAGTGTGTCTGTTGATTTACAAGTGCATTCTGCTGAGTCTGTCGAGTTCCCTAGAAAGCCCGGCCGGGATTAAGCACGCATGTGTTTTTAACTGCCACTTGGAGTCAGGGGCTGTCAAACCACGTTACATTCTGGTTTGCTCGTAGCTCCGTCTAAGCCTTTTAGAAGAACAAGCACAGCCACAGGCCCTGAGTAAGAAGAAGAACACCAACGCTCCTCCTTCAAAAAAAGCATGCGCTCTTTCAAAACCAGCGACGACTGAAAGCAGCAGGTACTGCAGTGATCAAAGCTCAATATCATGCTGCTGCAAGGCTCAATTTTACACAGATTTCACTATTAAAGCCAAAAAGAGATATTTAAGAAGCATGCACTGATTTCTGTGTCATATCCCACAGCTTTAACCAGCTTTCTAATTCACCAAATAGCATGGCAAATTTGCTTCAAAGCGCTCGCTAATGTGCTTTTTAACCTCATTAGCCTGACCCTTTCTTCTCGCTGACTGATCTGACAATGACTCACGTGCACAACCCACTCCCACATGTTAATTATGCAGCATTTATATCATTAATATGCTAATTTGGCAACATGCGCAACTGGTGGTGCTCCACTGGCCTCCATTGCTGCCAAATGTAAGGATCATGAATATTTAATTTGTGTGTGGGACTTTAAGTGTGAGCTTCATGAAACAGACAGCTGTAAGGATGCAAGAAGACGAATGAAGGAGGTGAATTAGTTTATTCTGAAGAAAGGAAGGGACAGATTTTTATTTTATTTTTTTAAAAGCGGGGAAGCAATGCATGTATTCGTTCTGACTCCGACAGATGTACAAAATGGAAATGGAGAACTGAAAGTTAACTGTATACGGATAAAACTCGTCATTCCTTCGTGCTGCACATTCTGCACATCCACAATCCAAGAACGTAGCTCTGTGCCAAACCAAAAGTACCCTTTATTACAGCAATGTGACTGGAACATTCCTACGCCGACCAAAACTAGCCCAGAAATGTTTTGCACAGCTTTACTCCATGCACATTGTTTTCCCGACCAATGGCTTTGTTTCAAGCAATTAGCTTCCAATGTGGTGAGGTAAAAGGGGGTATAGGAATTCCTCCAAGTCATGTCAAAATATTGTAAAAGAATACCTGCTACTGCTGCCTGGTTACAGCACAAAAGAACAGACACGGGGAACATGTATTGTGGAAAAAAAATTCCAACCATAAAAAAGTGTGCAAATATGCTGCAAGAAGGAATACACACAATCTCACATGACAGAGGTATTTTGCAGCCTAAACGTGAGCTGAAGACAGATAAAGTCAATGAGTGTGCACTGGTGTGCATCTGCAAAAAGAAAGTGATTTCTCAGGTTGAGCTTGGAATGCTGGGAAGTGACATCGTGCATTCTAAAGCAGAGGAATCAACGAGGCTGGAGAGGAGAGGAGAGGAGAGGAGAGGAGAGGAGAGGCGAGCAGATGCTGGAAAGTAGAAGAACTTGGAAGGTATTGAATAGGCTCAAGTTGGGAGTTTGTGCCCACCGAAACAGACAAAAACACACACACACACACACACACACACACACACACACACACACACACACACACACACACACACACACACACACACACACACACACACACACACACACACACACACACACACACACACACACACACACACACACACACACACACACACACACACACACACACACACACACACACACACACACACACACACACACACACACACACACACACAGTACGTGCAGACTTAGAGGTCTGATAGGCAAGCTCAGACAAAAGCGAGGCCGGCCGAATCACCCAGGAGGAACGGCTTTCATTTCGCCGTCTCCATTGCGGGCTGCCAGGTTCCTTTCGCTGCTTTTGTGCGTGCGGAGATAGCAACCTAACCGCCATCACAAAAAAAAAAAAAAAAAACCTTTCTAGCAACAATAACCCTTCACTCAAATCACACCGCTAGCAGGAGCTTTCGAGGCAGAGTCGGTTGAGGAATGTTATTACTTTTCTGTATTGGCTGCAAGGCAGGGGAAAAAAAAGTAGAGCTCATGGTTAAATATCGCCTCAGCTCTGCTCCATTGTCAGACTTGTTGACTGAATGTGAAATCTTATACTTACAGAGTCTGATACATGACTTTCTCAATCAATTGCAGAAGTCAGAACAGGAGTTTATACACACAAAAAAAAAAAAAATCACATGCATCATTCAGTCAGTGGGACTGGCCTGTGCAGGAGAAATCATAAATGAGTCAGATTAAATAGAAATATAGGTCAGTGCACTAAAACCTCACCTCATTCCCAAGCATTAATCTGACAGTGTGTGTGTGTGTGTGTGTGTGTGTGTGTGTGTGTGTGTGTGTGTGTGTGTGTGTGTACTTTAAAGCTAGCACTAAGTGTATGCATTAGATAGCACACTGATGTCCACAGTTTAGATGAGATTATTATTATAATGCCCTTGAGAGGTTTTATCTCACCTTCATACATTTGTCATTTTCTCCAATGTTTTCACATTTATAAATTGCTTCTATCACCGCTGTTATTCCTTTTGTCATCATCGTTTCAAAACGAACGAGCAAATTTGTTTTTTTATTTGAGCGGTTTGCACACTTGATTAATAAAAGACTGACAGAGAATTAGCGCAGGGATAAAATGAGCAATTTTCCTGTAGTTAATTCCTTTTATACCTTTGAATAGCTCGTCACAGCCAATGAGGTGTGTGATAACATAAGGGGACGCTTCCTGTCACTGGGTTGGATTTCATTCTTGGCTAAAAAAAAAATATATATATATAGCCCAGGCTTCAGGAAGGGATCTGTCACCAGTTCTCCCCAGAGAAGAAGAAGAAGAAGAAGAAGAAGAAGAAGAAGAAGAAGAAGGACACCTGTTGAGAGGCCAACCAGAAGAGTTGTAGTGTTGTTATGTCTGCAAATGATCACTTCAGAGTGCACAAGTGTGGTCAAGTGTGAAAGGGAATACATCAGCTTCATGAAGTGTGTGCCATATTTAAATCATTACACATTGTTTTGTGTTAGCATCAGTTTCCTGTTTCTTTATCATCCATCAGATACATTTGGAGCCATGCTCGTGAAAATGAGCATTTAGCCCCATGATGTTCTCCCACAATCTTGACACTTGATAAGGTGTATTGTAATTTGAAAACCATATTGTGACTGCTCCAGCTATTTTGATAATTCACATGACTTTTTTTTCTTTTTTTTTTTTTTTTACAAAAAGGGGCCTCCTTGTCATACTCTAAACCCTCGAGATGTAAATGCTGCTCGCTGATGCGTTGGTGTTGATTTTCAGCAGCTGAAGGCTCACCAACATGCCTACACATCCTCCCACTGTGCAGAAAAGAAGGATTGGAGAGTGGAGGAAGAACGGCTAAAATAAACAGCAGGAGAGGAGGGAAATGAATGGTGTCTGATGACAAAGCAAAAGATTTCAGGAGACAAAAGGGAAACTGTAGAGGGTGATGGAGGGAGGAACGTTGGATAAGTGGTGAGTAGGCTGCATCTCTAACCGGCAGATAAGAGAAGAGAAAAGGAGAAAGATGAACAGACAAAACATCTGCTTCTCTTTTTTGTTTTTTCCTTCGAGGTATAACGGTTAAAAGGGGGCGGGTCAGACTCAGAACTGAAACCTACAACATCAATCTGTCTCCCTCACTGTGACTCACTTTTTTCTTCTATTCTCTACCATCCCTCTACTGTTGTCTTTCAGGGGGAAAAGGAGGTGTGACTGACCTCTATCTGCACTTCAAGCTATCCTGAATCAAATTATGGCAAATTATGCACATATGCTGCAGCAGCACATGCGGATGTAAACACACACACATACATACACACGCCCAGAGCTGACAGGAAATCAACAGCCAACACGTGAGTCTGCGGCCTGAAAAGAACACGTTTACCTGAATGAGAGTGTGACCTTTTGGGGTACACACACACACACACACACACAAATCTGCATAGATTTCTTTGTCAGGTTGTATTTTGGACAGTCAGTCTAACATCACGTCTCATGGTTATGACATCAGAAATAGAGCCTCAACCACCACTTTGCTCAAGGCTACAACAACCCAAAACTGCAATCAGGTCCACATTGACTCCAGGGTGATGAAGGTATGATGAAAAAGTGATGAAACAAAATCCAGCAAAAAAAAAAACAGCATCTGTGGGTTTTTAGCTTGCAGCTGCAGTTAGCTGAAAATCAAGAACTGTAGGTGTGGTATTTACAAAAAGAAGAGGAATGAAAGGGGAAATGCTGCCTCAAGGTGAAGCAGAATCGATTGGACTCTATAAGCAGAGCAGGTTAAGCTGCTGCAAAGGCTTACTTTAAATTTGTGTTTTGTGCTGTCAAGAGTGTTAAAACAGGAGAGACAGGGCAGTGTGGCCTACAGCCACAGCCTCGAGCATAAATGTACAGACACAAAGGGGATTTGGTATGACTCAGGAGCAAAATGAGAGTCTGGGTAAAGACAGACAGAGAGACAGAGATTGATAAACAACATTGTAGAGAGAGACAATTGATAAGCAGATAGACGGGGAAACAGAAAAAGTGACACAGAGTGATTCAAAGACAGACACAGGAGAGATAAGTAGCTTTCAGATCTGCTGTACCTCACTTCTGTGTTTGCCGCTGTACTCGATGTCAGCTCGAGGGGAAGAGAGATGCTCGCCGTCGGCTCTCAGACACGAATACAAACAGTTACAGCAATGGAGAGAGGTGTGGAAGACAGCAGAGAGCTTAACACAGACAGAGCGGTTAAATAGATCACCAATAAGAAAGACAAGAAGAGAGGGAAGAGGGAAAATAAAAAGAGGACACCGCAAGAGTATCTCCTTTGATTGGTTTGAAAACGGCTTATATGAATGTCGACCAATTTTACCGCCTAAGTAATTACTTCGCAGACAATTACAGTTAGAAGTTCAGGATTCTTCAAGTGGGGTTGTACAAAGTAAGTTAGTCAGCACAGAAGCCAGCTTGAGTACAGTACAGTACAAAGACTACGCTATAAACCACCATGGAGGGGTATTGGATCAAAACTATAGCCACCTATAAAAGTCCCACCTACAGAAAAACATAAAGCTTATGTTCATTTTTAGAGATTCCGCTTAAGAGCCTTAAAGGAGCTTTGCCGACACGTCGCCTTTGTGCATTTAAACTGAATCCCACAATGGCATAATATCGGTATCTTAGCGTGTGATTTTAACATCGGGTTACAACAGTGCACAAGCTTGAGAAGCAACAACACTCAGATTCACACACTGCACTGTTCTGTCTGTTCTGCCAACTCCAACATTTGCGGTGACGCAATTTTGCTCCTTTTACACTGATGTTATTACCTCAGATACTCGCTCAGCGGAGGCACGGTCATTACGCCTGTGTGATATTCACGTTGACTGGGAGGATTTATGGCGCAATCCATTTGATCTTGCAAGTCGGGAACTTCTCAGTTGCCGGTCTGATACGTCATCAGGAACGCCCCCCTGAAGTTGGAACTTGGAAACTCTTGAGAAGCTTCAGTAGCTAAACTCCAACATGGCTGCTACATACATCAACTTAGTCCTCTTTTTGTGAAATCAAATCAATCACACCGATTGCATCAAGGCACTTAATTTCGTGCGAGCAAACTATCATGCAGTGTGTTGTTATCGCCTGGTATTAGCTAACTAAACAAAAGGTACTCCTGGAGGCGTTCATGTTGCCTGTTCGACTTGTTACCAACTCCTTACTGAAACGCAGGTACAGTGACTCAGGTGTGACATCATCCCCATCTCCAAGATCTGAGTTCTGAGGTTAATGAATAGGCTATATGAAGGGTGCTTTAGAGTATAGGCAACATTTTTTTAACATCACCTTGGTGTCATTGAGCATTTTCCTTCAATCACATGATCATCAAATAATCTAGAAACTCTAAAGCAGTGCTAAAACAAGTACCCTAGAAAGGTGTCTTAAATTGTAATACAGCCATGACCCTAATATGACCTCCAATAAACCCCAATGAGTTCTGTAAGTGAAGGTTGCCTAGCTACAACTGGACAATTGTTGTTCTTCAAAGAAGCTTAAGGTTTCACCTATGTGGTGGACAATGCAGACACAATCATCACACACTTCACACTTACCACACTTACAAATGCCTAGATGCTCTTCCAGGCGTGTCATTTCAATGTGAGAAAAGCTAGTGATTGCAGCGTTAAGTGTTTAATTTTAATGAGTATTCTTGCATGTATAGACACTGCATACACAATGAAATCTAAATCTTTTCACACTTTTGTTTTCCTCATCTAAAACCAGATGTACTCAGCAGCTCCAGGGTTTCTTTTTCTTTTTTTTTTTCTTTTTACTGTGATGGCTGCTTCAATTACAGAATGTATAAAAAAAAATCTGTTAAAAGCATTAGCTACTCAATAAAAGGTCAGGGATCCTGCAAAGCTCTGGCAAAGAGTGACATTAAAAGAAGGAGAACAGATCAGAAAATAGCCAAGTTACCGCTTGTTAGATAACAGAAAAGAACAGTTATATATGAGAGAGAAAACTGAGGCTGAGACATTGTCAGGGAAACAGCAGGTTTTTCCAAAGGCAGAGAGTGGCTTTTTATGATTGCAAAAAAAAGAAAAAACATACAGCTGGATGACAAATAAAGGAAACTTTAATCAAGAAACAGATTCTTGCATGCAAAGAGTTTAGGGGTGACTGAATGGTTGGCTGAGGATGTTGAAGGAAATAAAACATTCAGAGCAAGTTCTCTACTCAACTGAAAACGACCACAATGTGAGACGGTGCTCTCCATCACCATCATATGATCAGTTATACAAGATTGTCACAGGTTATGTAACAAACTCTAGAGGCAGAATGTATCACCCATTGGGCCTTGGATGGATTTTCTTTTTTTTGTTAATGGCATAGGATGTTCAGCTCATCAGATCATTATCAGAAATACTTAATAATCTCTGGGGGAATTTGGACTTAAAGAATTATGTTTGCTGTGTGTCCCCGAGTGCTCAGAGTTCAAAGGCAGGTAGATGATTAAAAAAAAATATCATTGTCTAATGGTAGTGTAGAGCAGAAACGTTAATTCTTCTGCAACCCGATGGGGGAAAAAAAAGACATGAGCAGTGCAGATATGATTTCTTCTTTCCAATGAGTCTTAAGCAATGAATGAAGGAGATTTCTACTGATTTAGGAGGCAGAGAAGATGATACTTAAATGATGCTCAAGAGATGCAAAGTAGGATTAAATAAGTCGTGTTTCACATCAAATCAAAGTTAATGCTGTAATAAGTGAGATAAACATCAGAGATGCTTCGCTTCAAGCAGAAACTGCAGGAGCTCGCTCTCTTTATTTGTTGAGTGAATCTTAACATTTTAAAATGTGTGGTATGTCGTCTGTTTACTCGGCTACAGTCTGAGTAAGATAAGGTATGAGATGTTTAAATGACTGACTTGATGGTCTCTGGGATAAATTGGAAACAATATGTGCAACTGTCGTTATCATCATCTATAGGTATTATTTGATTCATCATCTATAGGTATTCTTTGATTCTGTCCAATCATACTGGACAGCTGGTGCTTATCACCTCATTAAAAATAATATTTCCCCACCATCCCTCTCTTATGAAAAGCATTTTGTTCTGCACACATACAATATCCCAGCATGTGCACATGCTTGACATGAGCATGCTGCTCTGAGGAGGTGTGACTGACACACACACACACACACACACACACACACACCATGCATGATGAAAGGCATCAGCACCTCTCATTCTTCACTGAGCCATGAACACGCATATGGAGGCTACCTTCTAAGTTAAACCCGCTGTGTTGTTGCAAGACAGTAGCCTGGGAACAAGTTATATGATGACACACACGTGTGGGCTGTGGGCAACATGCCTCTGAAATGTAGGGTGCGAGTGGTGGCACAAAAGCCCACAGACAAGGAATGAACTTCGAGTAACTCCACAGAGCAAAACACAAAAACACCTTCTAGGAGCTAAAATTAAAACTGTTGTTCAGCATTCCTCTCTGCAGCCTGCATCCATGTCTCCTAGCGCTAAAAAGGGAGCATATAAATACATAGATGTTCTTAAAGGGTCTTTCTAACATGCATGCTTGGGGAATAAAAGAGCAGCGATGCCATTTAACTCTCAAGGGTAAAGGGCTATGTCACCGTGTGCAGTGAAAAAATGAAAAGGGGCATTTTGCATCTTGATTTCTGTGAAAACAAACCACAGGTCCTGTTGCATTCCTATAAACTCATACCTTTGTATCTATGTAGCATATTAACACGCCCACATGATTACTTTTAGGTATGTGCATGTGTGGTAAAGTTCAGACATGCTGGTCAAAACAAGAGGTTGCTGCTCATTTGATTAGCAACCCTCAGATCAAGTGTTCCACACAGACACACACCCACACTACCAAGAGGAGAAAGGTTAAGTCTGAAGGTGGGGGAAATGCTGGGCTGATGAACTAGGGGCTGATGATAAAATGTCAATAAAAGGGATGAGAAAGTGCTAGAATGGTGATGTGAAAGGGAAGAGGTGTTGAGTTAACTCTTGAAGATCGAGAAGAATGCAAAAACAAAAAAAACAAAAATAGGGGAAAAGTTGGTAGAAATTAGAATAAGAGAAAAGCTGATGCAAGAAGAGAGATCCGAAAGATAAATGTCAACCATAGCTTTAATTTTGACTTCAACCTCAGCGTCCATTTTTATCCATCACCCAAGCAAAGTCTTGTTAGTAAAAAGGAGGCTGACTGTATCAGTGAGTCGAAAAGAAATGGCCCTTTGCTAATAATGCTAAATGCTAAGACTGAGTTATGCTATCATGGAGTGCAAAGATAACATGTGGAAAGAGTGTAAAAACAACTGTTACAGGGAGATGTTTGAAGATGTAGTTTAGGACAATTCAAGCACTTATATATATATCTTTTTTCCATGTCGACTCAAACCAGACAAAGACGTTGAATCTTTTTTAAGCGGACGATTTTCAAACACATCAACCAAAAAGAAGCAGCAAGAACTAGCGAGATGGAAAGAGAGGGAAGACAGTCGACATTCTGACCCCGCAGCCGTCATTCTGTTTGGATGAAACAAAGAGCTCAGTGACAAGCAGAGGAACAGAGCGACTGAGAGCACTGAAGCATCCGTGAGCGATTTGAGTCACCGAGGAGTGTATAAAAAGCAACAAAGAGTGAATGAAAAGACCACACTGTGGTTTGTCTGCACGGAGCTGAAGAACCGCTCGCTGCAGGTCTGGATGTTGGACGTTCAGATTCGCTGCATGTGGTCGTCGAGACATGTGATGAGGTGATGACTGAAACGTGCATGGTCACATAAACAGGACATGTGCATACATGAGCAGGGTGTAAGGAAGAGCACACGCACACGCACACGCGCACTAACAGACGGTGATAGCCTCGGAGCACACTTCACAGGAAGTGGCAGCATGGAGCACCTCAAAAACACACACTCGCACACACATAGCTGCCCCACTCAAGGACACACAGATGGCAGGTGCTACGCAAACACAAGCTACTGGAGCATGTCTTATAGTCAGTCATCCAGCTAGAGAGTCACTGCTTGACTGCTTTGAATAAAATCCTTTAACATGGGGAAAAAAAGCAGCTAAGCTAACAAGTTAGAGGGGAAACCTGTGATGCTACACGAGCGCACGATAAGGAAATGCATTCAGACATGAGACGTTTAGAGGATAGATTTGTGGGCAATGTGTGAACATCTTGCAATTGATTTATTCCCCATATATAAAGCTTTTAAAATGACAATATATCTCAATGGAAATGATCTGTAAAAGCAAAGAAAAATGAATCCCCTGTTTTTAGCATGAAGAAACATTACAAAAGATGAAAATGAAGGACAAAGAACCGCAAGAGAAACCTTGAAAATGAGTTGCTCTAACGAAGTAAAGTTGAGAGAGTAAAAAGAAAGATGAACATCTGAGGATGATCTCATTAGGGTCTAAGGCGCACACTACGTTAGGTTCCATGGCTCATGCCAGGCTTAATACAGCACAACTTGTGTGCAATACAGCAAAGACAGATGCCTTCAACTCTGGATATATGTGCAATATACTATTTAGATGTTGTAATGCAGTTTGGCATTTCTGGATAGGATCAAAGACACTAACCTGCCTTGAATCAACTAAAAAACTTTTTGAGATAAACTCATTTTTGATCCGTTTGCACAACGTAGTTGACTTGAAAGCTAAAATGCATCATCACATAAATTGCAGGGATTTTTTTCACCAATTAGAAAAGCTGTTAGTAGTACTTGCATATTACAAACTATCTCACATGATTAATACAAAGGTGACTATAAGGGGTTGCAGGAAAGTCAACTATATTTGAAGCAATGTCCTTACAATCATAAGTCAAAAAAAACCTTTTTGTTATTTGTGATGGCCACTGAATCAAACAATATATTGATTTGCTCTGTAAACACTTGTTTAGCTTGATATACAATATAACCGGCATGTCAAGGGCTTCTCACCTTATAGTTCCATGATCACCACTAAATATGATCTAATGGCACAGGAACATTTTGCAGTTTTTCCAATGTACAGGTGAAACAAGTTGATTGGCAGAGGAAAAAAAGTCAGGTCTTTAACAAATAATTGAACCACCTTGGTGCCAAAATTGTAAAAACCTTCTCCACTTCCAGCTTCCCAATTATGAACATTCAATTTTTTCAGTTTACGTTCTGATATCTTAATGCAAATCTGTTACCCAAACTGTTCAGGGCCTCTAAACAAAGAGCTATTCAACAGTGGCATTTCCTAGCACAGGGTGTACCTCTGGGTATTTGGCAATTCCTGAGAAACAGCTAACGCTGGTAAGCTCTGCCACAAGTCCTTCTGAGCCCAGTGAGGCACAAAGAGCAGAGAAAGCCATTAAACATTGGAGACCACAATAGAAGTGTGCGAACAATGACAAGACAGTGACAGCGGTGAGGGCTGACCGAACCGAGAAATATGACAAGGGAGGAATCTGTCCGCTAGCCTCGGAATAAAAATAAAATGTTTGCATGTGATGTTGCATTCCGCTTTCCATGAGCCACAAGATATGGAGAATGTGTGTCTGAGTGTGTGGGTCAGTGTCTATATTGGCACCGATCCTCATTCTTTCCTATGAAGAGAGCTTAACATGCTGAAAACTGAAAAATGAGGGTTGGATTCCACAGCTTGTTCGCATGCCAGTCCTTCAGGCATCTGCTATAACTTAGACAAATCAATACACCATCATTTTGGAAATTAATGGTTCAGATCAGAAATGTTAATTTCTGTTTCTCCCTCTGTCCCAGTTAAGTTTATTCAGTGTCAGTAGATGGCTGTACACCAGAGAGTCTGGTCCTGCTCAGGTTTTCTGCCTATTACAATAACATTTCTCCTTAACATTACTGCCAAGTGTTAACTAATGGTGGATTTATGTTGGGTCTCTCTATAGACCAGCTCTTTATTTACAGTAGGTGTCATAAACCAGGACTTATTGGAAAGTGACAAACACCTGTCATACATCCAAATCTTTTTTTTGTCGCACTCAAAGTAGG
Source organism: Labrus bergylta (assembly GCF_963930695.1). Lineage (NCBI taxonomy): Eukaryota > Metazoa > Chordata > Actinopteri > Labriformes > Labridae > Labrus > Labrus bergylta. The sequence goes on from NC_089217.1 coordinate 10,618,348, forward strand.
TGTACAAAAAACATCAGGGAAATAGTTAAGGTTTCACCGTCTAATGGCTTTCTGTGGGAAATGGGTTTCCTTCCTTCTACGTGCTTTAGACATCACGCATGCAGCTTGCTGTCAGGAAATGTAGGCCTCAAGAAAAAATAATCTAAAAGGCGCCTCGTTCCCCAGATTTTCTTTCATGTTCATCCGGAGTCGACATGAGCGAGAGCAAAATTTCTAATGTAAACAAGGGCGGCTGGCTGGTTGCAACTGATTCCAAAAACAAGCATCTTTAAAATGAAGCGCTCTGTTCTGCTCTGCACTGTACTGCACTGTACTGCACTGCACTGCACTGCACTGTACTGTACTGTACTGCACTGAATGTATGGCCTGGTTGTAAATGTGTGTGTGAGTGTGTTTGTACATGGTCAGACATTCCTGCCCGATTGAAGGGTTCAGCTGTTGTTGGGGGCTATTTTTCCTGTGCACTGCATGCCATAGGTGGATCAAGGAGGATTATTTCTGAGGTTGTAGAGAACCTTGGACCTGGAGAATCGAGAAAAAGAGGGAGAACCACTCGGGTTTGGAACACTTTCTCCCAGGAGTCAAACTCCAGAGCTGCGTTTGTCAAAGCTAACCACGTAGGAAATGACAGAGCCAAGAGCTACACAGAGGGGAGAGAGAGAGAGAGAGAGAGAGAGAGAGGCCACTCAAGACATCTCGCAGCATAGAAATAATTAACAGATACTCAACTGTCACATAAGAAAGCCCCAAAGTGACTGCTTTGAATTTTGCTTTTGCTCGAGGAGCTGCTTTACACGACGCCTTAATCTTGTCCATTACTGCGAGGACATCAGTGTGCACAAAGTGGCTGCTCTCAAGTTTGTTTTATAACGCCTCTCGTCCAGCCAGGGACCCTAAATAGATGAGATTCCCAATTCCCCTGCACATCCTCTAGATTAAATTGGGAGGAGAGGGAGCTGTGGCTAGGCTAATTCAGACACAGCAGCAGACACACAGAGTGTGAAACTTATGGCCGCACTAGGCTCATTTGCTCGTCCACACAGACAAAATCTATAGAGTGGAGTAAGAAGTTGGAGGGGTGGAAGAAAAAAAAAAAAAAAAAAAACGCCCCAGTTTCCTGATTTAGGTCAACAGCAGTTGTGTGCACCATCATGCTGTCTGTAATTAAATAAAACTAGTTAAAAGTCTGCAGGAGCTCAGAACTCTAAGGGGGAAGAGGGATGATGGGAGGGGGGAGGGACGAGGCTGGAGTGATTAATTTCATCTTTGTTTTTCTCCTCCCACAGTTGCGAGGGAACACCATCATACAAAGTAGAAAGGTAGCCTCATTTGTGTGCCCGTTCAACGCCTGGCGCTCCCTCGGGGGAAGAATATAAAGATTCTAATGAGCTACAGAGAGAGAGCTCCTGAAACACAAACGGGCAGATAGAGACACACTGGGACGGTGCTCTGCCAGCCTTGGCAGCTCGACTCGAAGAAGGAACTCCATGTGGAGCATCAATTGACAGCCCATCAACCATCACGCTCCGTGTCTATCTGATTCTCTCCGCCTCGCTGTATCTCCTCCTCCATCTCACCCATTTACGTCTCTCTTTGCCTTTTTCATTCCTCTCTCCCTTCATGTTCTCTTTCCCTTTTACGCCATATGTGGTAGAGAATTGCAGATCATGCTTGGGACATATACAGTAGAAGGAATACACCGGTGTATCAGCAAACCATTGGTTTGTGTGTCCATTCTAACAGCTCCATGCCAAAGAGGCTCAGTCACAGCAGCCACTGCCTTCCCCCCCCCCCCCCCCCATTTGTTTTTCTTATAGGTGGTGACGCTAAGGTTACTGGTGCATTAGCACAGCGGCTGCAAAGAGGATTATGGCCGTGGTCCAGATAAGGGTCCAGGGGGGAGCTTATGGGTGACGCGTCACCACTGATGATGGCTGGAAACGTTCCACTACAAATCAATGGCCTGCTTCCCAGCGCCCATTCAATCACTACCATTATCACACTAACCTTTGAACTACCACAAGCATGTCCAAATATCAAAGCAGGTGCATCCCTGTGCTTGTAGTACTGTATAAACTGTGATCTGAAAATACAGACCAGGACTACAGTTTCAAAAGCATCACATATAAATATGGGTCTATTGTCCATGTTCTGTTCCTGAGAAAAGTGATTCTTCATTTTCTGCACCAGGAGACAACAGCAGCATCAGCAGCTACGTTGAAAAAAAAAAAAAAAAACATATGTCATGACAGTGGATGTGCGGCATGCTTCATTTGTGCATTAGTATTTTTAGCATCCCCATACTCATTACGTCCACACGGCACAGCAGCAGAAGGCCTCGCCCGAGTGAACCAAGAGAGAGCGAGAGAGCAAGAGGAAGGAAGGAAGGAAGACAATGCACAGTTCTGCTTCCACTCTAGCATCTGTTCCATCTGACACGTGAGCCACTTACATGAATTCTGGGCTCCTGGCTGAGAGCAATGTGTTTTTCTACAGCTCCAACTAAGTCTGTTTTTTGAGGGAGATGAGAAACAAATCGGCAAAATCTCTGTGCTCTTAAGGTCTGTGTGAAAAAACGGCCAAAGTGAGGAAGATGGGATTCAAGACGAGAGACATAAATCATGTCGGATGTTACGCTCTCCGCTATAAGCTACTCTTTCAAGTTAAACCATTCAGTAAACATGAAAGCATCCATCTTCAAAAAGCCTATAGTGTTCAAAGACTGAAAGATGATACCTGACTTTGTGATGGCCATCAAGGTCAAAATGAAACCCAATGACAGGTCATTAGGCTGTAGATAAATAGGTAGGGTGGGGAATACATGATCCCAAAAAAGATTTCCGTTATTGATTCATTAACAGCAGAGATTACGCTACAGGGAAAATACTTCTTGTTGGGCTGTGATGCTATTTTTAAATTCAAATGCCCTTGGGAATGAACCCAATCGCAGTGTATTGCTTCGCTTCATCAGCAAAACCATCTGCTGTCCAAAGGATTTATATTTGAAATAAACTCAAGCAAATATGGACATTTTCTCACTGCCGTCCAAACTTTTGAACTATCTCCTTGCAAGTGTAAGTATATTTGATCTGGGTTCAGCTCTCAACACCAATTGCTTGTTAGTAAGAATAGCCAGAGGCCCTCCACAAGGTATGAGAACCATCCACAGGGAGGGAAGTGGCTATAGGATCAGGCTTTGTGTACATAGCCAGCATACATGCAAACAATATCTGTACTCTCCAGTCTTTTCCTCTGCTGGGCTCTACCAACTGCCCGAGGTGCTCATCCGCCATCATCACCCAGACCAAGTGCTTTTTCTCCCCCCCCCCGCACAAAGGCTCCAACAGTGGGGGTTTTCCTTCACGTTTCCCCTCTCACCCCCCGCACAAAGGGGATCCATTTCAACCACTTTTAGCAGCGCCACTTTCCGCTTTTAGTTCTTCAGACTCCCTTCCCCTGAGGGGACAGCGACTGATGGAAAAAGCAAAATAAAGACACCAGGTGGATGCTTGGTGAGAGGTTAGGCCTTGTGGCAAACAGAGGCCACTTCAAGCCACTGTGGTCTTTTTTTGGTAACGCCTGGCAGGAGGAAAAGAAACTAATACCAGCGCCTAGAGTGACCCTGATGTCTGGTTTAGTGCTTTGCGGCCTTATGATATCTGAGTGTTGTTGCAACATCAGTAGATACCTTTGAAATTCAATCCTGACTGAGACTTGCCCTTATGCCTAGGGATTTTTTATTTTTTTTTTTTACCATGTATTGAGACTCCTTATGATCTGAGTCTTTTTCAATACCACTATCGATATTTTCTATTATTCGATGGAAGACAATACAACAATATGTCATCAAAAGAACTGGAATATCTATTTTACACTGTTTACTTTGAATAATAGTAATTGACTGACCTGACCTAGAACACACCAGTATTTAATCTTATGAAAGCAGAAATTGTATCAATGTGTCAGAGAACAGCAAGGAGACTGAATTTTTATTTCAGCACGGTATAACATTGTTTCTCCCCGCGTCGGTTCTTGGAAGCATACGAGACATCTAGCGTCTTCAGACTGACTCAATTAACCTTGCTCGTCAGCTGTCGTAGTAAATATGCATGAAACAGGTGCTTTATTCATTCAGCTCAGTGCAGCTCTAGTATGTGTCTGATTATAATGAAGCTATGCTATCAGCTGGTTAGCTTTGACTGGAAACAACTAGCCTTTACTTTGACTTAAACCTGTTCTTCAGATTCAACAAATGACATGCGACATGTTATTTCTTCAGCTTTACAGGTGCTGGAAAGATCCTGTCTTTATGCCAGGCTAGGCTACCCATCTGCTGGCTTAGTGAAGAGACATGAAACCGGTTTGAAACCTCACAGGTAACCCCAAGCACATGGGCAATAAACGCTTCCTTTAATATCTTCAAAGCACAATTCAACATCGACTCCATCTCTTTGCAGATCTCTTTATCAACCCAGTCTATTGATTGAATCGATAGAACGAATCCTGTGTGCGACTTCCAGAAAAAGGAGCGGGAACAAAGCAAACCTTACAATGCACTGCGATGCCAGCCTTCGGGTTGCGAAGATGGATGAAAAGGCCCCATTCAATCAACAATGATAGGCAGGAAGAGTGTAGACACTCAATTTTCCTCCTTCAGACAAATAAATCTTCAATTGCTGTTACAGGCTCTGATGTTTGGGGGGGGGGGGGGGTGGGAGTTATAAATTCCAAACCAGCGTTTAACTTAGAAATGTGTTTCTCTCTCAGAGTGGTTTGAAGGCTTTCCACTTAGCTGGATAAACACTCCCAAATAGGAACAGTCCCTGCTGAGGAGCCGGGTTGAAAAGATGAGACGAAAGAAGTGAAGTGGGTCGCAGTTGGAGGTTTAGTCAACCTGATGAATTAAACAAGACTCTCCCAGGCAATAACATTCTACAACGTACACAAAATTAATTTAGGCACTCATAAGAATCCTTCAGCTGTGGAGAACCTGTTTTGAAGTAATCAAATAATGGAGCTCTGTCACCAAGATTGGAGCTACTCATTTCAAACTCAAAGCCTGTTCTTTTGCCCATAAATCTAAATGAAGAAATTCCCACATGCAGAATGCATCTATATACCTTCTCCTGTTATAGAATAAAGCTTTTCAATCAGCTGAGCAGCCTTGCGTGACAAAAAAAAATCAATTGCAATCGGGCTCGACACTTCAGTCTTAAATTGACTGCAAAAAAAAAAAAAAAAGGAGCTGTGACGAAAGAGAGTGAGAGGCAATGAAAAGCCCTTTTTGAAAGTCAGCCTGACACTAAACTGGCTTTTCTGTGTGCAGGAAGGAAGAAGAGGAAGTGAAGGGGAGCTGACAGAGGAGAGGTGAGGTGAGGCAGACAGGCAGAGAGCCAGCACCTCGCATGCAACAGGTTGACATGCAGAGGAGAGAGCTGGGTCTTAATCTCAAACGCACAGTGAGAGCACAAAACCGATCACTCTCACACACATGCACAAAAAAACCTCACAGGGGACAAAGATCAGATGTAGAGGCAGTATACACACAGATTCAACCGCAGCAGTCAGAGGTGTACACACAAAGACACACACATCGGAGCGGGTAATGAGACAGCTAACAGCAGCCAAGGTCGGAGAGGCCGCAGCCCAGAAAATCAGCCAGGCAGCAGCTGATGCTCCTGTTGTGATCGTTAAGAGGCTGAGAGAGTGGTGGAGACATAACAACAGTTCAATCTGAGAGAAGACAGAGCCAAAGCGATCAATGTCAATGGCACAACTCCTGAGCCTGCAGTCAATAAACACCACCATTATGACATACCTGTGGTGTGTGTGCGCAAGCATCTCTACTTGCAAAAGAGATTTTCATGACCAATTCAGAAATCCAAAGCATGTCACAGAGGCAGAAGTAATTAACAGCAGAGCAAATGTAGCAACGATGCAGTCATGTACTGTATATGATGAACTGCACTGGAACCAGCAAGAAAACTGCTGCATGCTCCATTCAACATAAAAACTGGTAAAATAGGGCGTCAAGAAAACAGACACAATGAGCCAGAATCCAAACCTACTCAAGTAAGAGAGTTATTAAAGGAAGATGCGTAAAAAAAATGTAACATTTCCCCTAAGCTTCACTGACTTTACCCCACCTTATTACTACCGCTAGGCCTGTGAAGCTATGCGCACCGCATTATGCATTTAAACCACTCCACATTTAAAAATCAACACATTTGGTCTATAATTTCACATCGAGGAAAACAAAGGCCAGTCTTCCCAATTCTAACCAGCAAGCATTGGTTTGAAATGACTGGAATGACAGATTGTTTAAAAAAGGCTCATGAATCTGATTCTTCTGATATTAGTTCACATCGTGTTAAAAACTACATATCCCATGTTCAAGTTTCATGATTCACATGTAAGATTTTGAAAATAAATAAGCTGCTTTATCTATGGCTCAACTTGTTTTTGGGGGTTTTTGTCAGCTACCTGAATGGATGCTAAGCTTAGCATGCTAACGAAAAGCTTCATTTTGTCATTTTAAAGTTTTGCTTTATTTGCAACAGACATGGCTCTCAGGAGGACACTCTTATGTCATCACCAAACATTCACCTATTTTTCTAAACAGGTTAAGGTTTGTCTTTTGAATATCCTCTACCACGTTGAGAATTGAAAGTGTTGAATTATTGTGTATGTTGCCCACAGTAACCTCTCCTTAACCACATCATTTTACATTTTGCCATGGCAACCACTCCAAAACAATAGTTTTTTCAAAACTCATTTAAGGACAAAATGCCTTTTTAATAAGATAAACCTCTACGATAGGATGTGTGAAGGATGTAGAACAACAAAGAGATCTAGAACATCTGCTGTAGCTACGGCTCCACTCCGAAGCCTGTGGGGCATCTGTAGTGCTTTATCATCTTCGGACTTCAAGTCCACAGAGGCTGCTGCAGACACACACCCAGAAATACAACCTACAAACATGCACACACAGACATACAAACCTATATTTGCAGGATTGGACACACACACACACACACACACACACACACACACAGGAAAGCAATGACACAAATAAGCATGACATTTTGAATACACAGTGGGCACACAACACATCTGGGGATAGCTAGGACAGGTGAGTATGGATCGAGAAGAGAGAAAGACACATGTGGAAGAGAGATAAAGATAGGACAGACTGCAGCGCAGATCGAGGAGAATGGACTGCTAAAAGAAAGATAAGGGGAAAATGCCAGACAGAGATGGGATGAGTGAGCGATAGATAATCAGAAGGAGGCAGAAAATGAGATAAGGGTTGTCACAGTGCGACCTTCCGTCTCTGGAAAACATTTCACTCTGCAGGGGTGGGACAAGAGTGGCAAAAAGAAAAAAAGGATACAAAAAGAAGAAATGGGAAGCAAGAGGAAGCAGCTCAATAAAAAACAGAAATACAAAAAAGCATTTTCAAAAGTAGAGAAGGAGAGAGGGAAAAGGTGAGGTCAGAAAGGAGTGGACAGCACAGCAGTGAACGCCCAGCTTACAGTATGAAGACCTTTCACCCTCTTCCTCTGCTCGGTCTCTTTCGCTGACATTAATCCTCACCATCGCCTAGATGGAAAACTCCCGACAGTGTCCTCCCTGACCTGGAGAGGACTCGGCTGCTTTCAGAGGAGCAGAGCTGGAGTGTTAAAGGCACACTTTTATTTAAGGTATCTTGGAACTTAGAAGGATTAAGACCAATGCATCTTTAGTCCTCCTTAATAACAACTGAAATCAGATCTTTTAAAATCATGACATGTTCACAACTATTGCATGTACTGCCATGAAACACTATGTTGACATTTAGGGTCTCCCCAAAATGAAAAGTAGATAAGGGGGGTTCCCTTTTTGCCTCTAGTGCCACTATGCGGCATCACAACACCCACTTCATTCAATGCTTTGATCCCCTGACCTTTATCAGTAGGTCAGACTGCACAGTACTTTGGCCTATGGTCAAATACAAAACTATGATATTCCCACACATTCCCATCAGCTTCAACTGAACTGCTGTCTTTTTTGCAAATTCGATAATGTTAGCATTCAAGCTATTCCAACCAAAAACTGCCCAAAACCTTCTTTTTTTTCATTAATGCATCATCACTGTGCAAGTACAGCCTCATAGCTTGTGTTCTCCTGATGTTGTTTTCGGAAAACAAGACAACCCTCTCAAACATGGCGGTGGTCAATAATTTGAGTAACGTGGAATGGTTTCATTTGGAAATGGTTTAGATTACACTTTGCTGCGTAAATATCTTTATTTGTACAGTAGAGCCTGATTCATAAATCTGCCCAGCTAGAATCCATACACACATCAATATTAGCTATAAGTGCAGACTTTCTGTATCAGAACTTTTTTCCCACTTAATACAGGATGGTTACAGTTATTTAGAAAACAAAATACCACATTGAACGATGTTTGTTCATTTTATGTTTGTTCAAATAATCATATCAGAGTACAACCTCAGTATTTGATGTTTAACTGTCAAACTGTCAAATACTGACACCAATATCCACCTGTACAAGACTAGCTTTGCTCAAACACTTATTTCTATTCAGATGCATGATCGAATACTACATACATTCATGACAGAACCTATGTACTCAGGTGCTCTATGCTGATTCACTAAATTATTATACTAGAAGACTGGATTAGTGACAAAGGTATGTCCCTTGCCAACAGTGCACAACTATGAACTATTAGATGTCAGTGATAATGAGCCATCTTAAAGGTCGAATATCTGACGTCTCTCAAACCAAAACAGAGCTTAGTGTTCTGACCGAGTGCGGACGTTTCTATGACTGATCTCATAGAAATGTTCATATCATAGTTGTTTTGTCATTTTATATGCAAACGAAGCTTCCTAATACACCTGCATCAGCATCGATACACGTCCTTCACGGAATCATGAAAGTGCAACGAGTAAGACGCAAAGGAAGAGAACGCTCTCGATACAGATTTGCCTTGATGAGAGGGTCAATCATCCCACAGAGAAATACAGTACACTGCAGACACAAACAAAGGACTGGAACTAAGCCATCTGTAAGACTCCTCTGGTTACACGTCCCCCGCTGTGACTCTGTGAACGAGAGGCCATTTGTATATATGAAGGAATTAAGAGAATAATTGAAGACACAGACAACCACTATGATAGGCTCTTCCCATTCTTAAATTATGCATATGTCCTCAAAGCAAGACATGACACTTTAATCAGCCATCAATAATAAATTAATGATATAAGAGTTACACAGAACAGATCATAATTTAACCTTTTTATTAGCACATTAATTATTAAATGAAGATGGGGGTGAGGTAGCTATCACTAATGTGAGGTTTATGTGAAAATGGAAGCTTTGAGGTCATTATGATGCACTGGGTCACCCACACAAATCAATTTACACTTCCTTTAGGGTCAATACACGCAGGGCCGATTCTGGACCAATGCAGGCAATCGTTTCTTTCAGCCGCAAACGATGCCTCTCTCTGTGAACAAACAGCTCTTCTCAGCCGCCAATCACTGTGATTGTCACAGGCAGACGCCCTTCGTTTATGAAAATGGCATGTCAGTCATTTTTCCCCCCCGGCCCACACAGATGCCAAAAAAAAAAAAAAATACCATACACAAGCACACTAACACACACTCTCTCACACTCTCACACTCTAGCTTTCGCGACAGGAGAATCACTGATCAGTTAAGCAGCTGAATTTCTAATAGGACGTATCCCATTAACCTCTCTCACGCAGGGATCAAGGATTGATATCAGAGTGTGGAACCTCAACCACTCGACACCACAACAGGCCTGCTGCAAAAGCAAAGAGGGTCTTTTGATAACAGTCAAGAAGGGTTTGATCGGAGAACACATTTTCATCCTGTAATACCAAACAAAGATTGTTTGAGCTCACATATCCTCCTGTGATTTGGACATTATTTTTGATCAAGTGCAGCATGCCTCTCTCATGAAAAAAAAGTATTTTCCTGTTGTTCCTACAGTGAGTTAATTCTGATGATTAAAGCTTCAAATCTTCACATCCGAAAAGCTGGAAACATTTTTTTTTTTTTTTGTTGTTGCCACTTTGAAATTGAAGAATTATGGAAAACATGAATTATCAAAGTGGTCGTCGACTCCTTTCAATTGGCTCATCCATCTCCAGTATCGGCTAATTGTTTCAGCTCTAAAACTGCACAAACTACCCTCTGGAAGAAAGACGCCAGCAACTAGCAGACAGACCAGCATTATGAAAGCAACAACTCTTATCAATCCAGTGTGAAATCATAGCCATTATTATTTTTATTTTTTTTTGCGCATTACTGGAAAATGAGTCAGCCAGCTCCGAGAAGCAGCTTCTTCTCCCTACAGCGAGCCCACAAGACTGCCACTGGGGTGGAAACACAAGGAAAGCTCCCCCCTGCTGCTCGTCTTTACACCATACATGGATGTTGACAGAAAATTACAGAATATTGCTCGCAAACTCCACTTTGTCACAAGGGGCATCCCCAGTGTGTGCTCACTGAGCTGGAAAATGTGAAAAAAATGTATTCTCTCTTCTTTTTTCTTTTTTTTTTACACTGAAATGACATAATCTTGTGTTACTGTTACTGTGCATGTGTTGCCGCATCTGAACAAGCAGACAATGTTTGTGCTGTTTGAGTGTTTTGTTTCATAATTGCATAATAAATAGAGCATGATTTAATTGTATAAAACAAACAAACCAGCGATGGCTTTCCTCCAACTCTGTCCTCATGCTGTATATTCCACAATGGTTATAATTGTAGGGCTGAATCAGCAATGAATGAGCCCCGTCATATGTCACATGTCCATGTCGATTTATTCAACCCTTCCATGATGCACTCACCAGGGAGCAGCTTGTGTATTGCAGTGGGCAGGGTTGTTAACTATCGTGCACTCTATTTTTTTTTCTTATTTTCTGCATCTGTTCAATTCCCAAAGGGGCCTCCTACAGCCTCCTTCCATGCTGAGCGGCTGCACTGGACGAGTGTATGTGTGCATGCAGAGGAGAAGGGGCGCTATCTCTGCAGATGGAGAAGAGGAAGCAATTACAAGCTGGTAGGCTTCACCTCACCACCACGCCCCTCCCCCCCACCTTCCTCACATACATCACCCTGGGGCTTGCTGCATTAGGGAATCATGGATATATAATGGTGGAATGGGCCTAAGGGTCCCCCTCAAAAACAACCTGCTAATCCCCCGCGGAGTGGTGGGGGGGGGGAGTTACATAGAGGGAAGGGAGGTTTGAATTTGGGGGTAACAGGGCAAGGCGAACGCCCTGACAATGAGTCCACCCCTGACACGCGTCGGCACCCATCAACCGCAGCGACATTCCCCCAGGGAGAAGCGAGTGATGTCAGCCATAGGAGACCCCCCCCCGCCCCCCCCCCCCCCCCAAGGCCCGACATTGGCTCTGCCATCGCAGCCAGGCCTCCAGCGTGAGCGTTCAATCAGGCCACGGTTACTGTCTGTCTGCATTTGATTGTCATTTTTAACCCACAGCATCATAGAAGGGAAAGAGGGTTGCAGTCAAGCTTCTCCGGTCATTGGAGGGGAATTCAACATGCAGACACACGCATGCAAACAGGCTCGTTAAAATGGTTTAATTATGTCTCGAAATTATGATGAGCAATGACATGCTTGATCGGTTGTATCAAAGGGTTTTAATGAGGATAAAGGCCTCACTCTCTGTCTGCAGCATTAACTCGACGTCTGCTCTAAACATGACACGATGCAGCCTCCAGTATGTTCTACGGTTAGAGATGTTCTGATACCATTTATTATCATGATACCCTTACCAGGAGGATTGGCCGATTCTGAAACTAGCGTGAAAAACAAACAAACATATTATTGATGGAAAAAACACACAGTGCTATCATTCAGCTAGCTAAATATTACATAACACGCTCTGCTAGTACCATGCTGCGGTTGTTTGTTACTTTCACACAATAATTGTTTAACACCTGAAACCATTGAGGTTTTTTTTTTTTGGCTGATTTGCAAATGGAACCAGCCAATGACTGGCATACTGGCTGATACATGATTCCACTTCTTAGGCAGTATATGGAGGCAGAACTGGTATCGGTACTGAAACAACACTAATACCAATTTTGATACCTAGACAGATGTTTTGTCTGATACCAAGTACATGTCTGGAACTATTGGTGGAAAAGGACGTAGTGCTTAGACTTTGCTATTTTAACTTGAATTACATTCTGCTAGTTTTTTTAAGGTCACACAAAATTCAGCTTATAGTTGATTTTCTTGGGAGGCAAACTGTTTTTTTTTTTCTATATTAGGATCCCCATTAGCACCAGCACAAGCATCAGCTATATTCTTCCTAGCGTCCAGGAAGTTATGGTACTGTATTGGTGCATTGACATGCCTTCAGTGTTTTAGTAGGTATTGGGTGAAGATACAGACGCTGGTATCGGTATGGCCTGCTGTCTACATCTGTATAGTAACAATTCTATTTGTAGACAGTGAATAGTGTGTTTGGGACTCATTATAAATCATACACTTATTGAGAATTCAAGAACCAACTCAACTATGTATGTACCTTCATGTCTCCTCTTGTGCTCAGTTATGAGATCTCATCATTTTTACTGGCTTTGAAATTCTCCCTTTGGTTCAATCTAATGTCTCCATATCCCAGGTCCATTTAGGAGTCAGATATTAACATCATCTCATCAATCTTCCAACCTTTCCCGCTTCGGGTTAAAAACCAGTAATCACCCCACCGGTGGGCTAATGGGTGCCTTAGCATCAACTCACTGAGAGTCCATTCATATTTCATCACTGGCAGTGGCCCCCTCCCTCCTCCGAGTGCCCCGCTTCGCTAGTAAGGCGAATAGACATCAAACGCCTCAACCTTCCAATTAACCAGCAAGACGCTCTGATCTGGTCTCGATTTGGCCCGAGATCAAATGTTCCTGTAAGGATCCAAGGATTTCCAAGGCCTTTTAGTAAGCCAGCCTCCCTGTCAAAAGGGGATAAAATGCTCTGCTGAAAGCACCTGGAGGAGATCACATTTAAAATGGCTGAGGCAGGGACTTCCTTGTATCAATATTTTGATATCGCAGCGAATCTACCGCATGGATATTCATGAAATACCCGACAGGGGTGAACAGGAAAGTTTAAACAGATGTGCATCGATGATTTTGACTCTGCTCAGGTGTAATTTAGCTCAGCACCATTGCAGGTGAAGCTTTGCTTTAAGGTGTGGAGGAGACCTGCAGAAAGGCAACAGCTGTTCCTGCTGCCATTAATTATTCACGAGGAGTTTCCAACTGGGGATAAATGGTCATTACTGGTCTATGGTTATTTGGAAACAAGTATAAATATTTGGGTATCGTTTTCTCCAGCAATTTAAGCGAGCAATTTTGGTATAGAGCCTGACTGATTTATCCATCATCAAGCGTTGCAGACATTGACACTTTCAACATAACTAATGATACAGACGACATCTTTTTGAGGCGATGGAGAAATGGGGTCATCAAGGAGCTTGCTCAGAAGAGCAATAACGGACTCCAAGATTTAAAATACTCTGAACTCTGTCTGCAGTTCATGTGGCATCTGAGCAGGCGACGGTCTGTGAAAGAATCTGTTGACAATGTAACGTCAGTATGTCTCAAAGAATCTGATGTAAGTCATCTCTAGTCTCTAATGTGGAGAGCGGACTGCAAAGTAGTCTTGACTTTTTTCACAGACTATTTTTCAGTGTTTACAAGCGAGGAAGCAGACTTGTCTGAAAATATACTCCATGTTCCCTACATTTAAACAGATTTTATATTTATTTATTTTTCAGTCTGGAGGTTAAGAACAGCGTCAAACACTTGACTGTAAAATTAGGTCAAAAAAAGAGCCATGCAAACGCATATACACAATCTCTTTCAAAGTCTTTGAGTGCTCAATATTCTCTCTTAAGTCTCTATTAATCCACTGAAGCTGAAAGAATGAAATTCTCAGGCACTGATAATAGAATTTACAGAACAATCATAACCAAAGACAAAAACGCAAATCAACCTCGTTGAGCATCAGACTGACAAAACAAGACACGTAATCTCCAGGAAATGACAAATTAAAGTTTCTGTTATCATGACTAAAAAAAAAATGAACCAGTGCAGCCAGACATCTTCTCACCATATCTTTGCTTGCATGTGTGCGCTCCTTGTGTGTGTCATGCAGCCTCAATTTCAAAACAGGAAAACATCCAAGTTCCTTCCTCAAAAAGGAGCAAGCCACAATGAAGTGCACAGCTGCCGAGACATGTGTTGAAACACAAATCACGGTCAATTAAAGGAGCCTTATTGCTGTTATTGAGAGGGGGAAAAAAATGGGATAAAGAGTGTTAATCCCATTAACAGGGCCCCCTTTAGCAGTCTGGGGACAATGGTAAGAGTTGAGCCTTTAAAATAAATGTCTCCCTTTGATCCAGACTTGTGAACTCTGAGGGAGCGGGTTTAAGAGGGTAAATGGAATAAATCTATTCAGCCCTGTCAAAATACTGGCTCTGGATGACTCTGCCCTCCACAGGATTAAGTTATAATAGAATATATCCTCACAGTGACCAATGTCGGGCCCTTACATGGACAAAGAAGGGAAACAAGTGTGCACCAGGGGAAAACTTAGCAAAGCAGTCAAGTGACCGGACTGCAGAGTGTGACAGAGAGAGGCCAAAGGCTACTTTCTGGTTCACTGTGCGTCACTGATTTCAGGTCATGGTTGCAAGGTGGCACATAGTGCTTTTTTGGCAGTAAGCAACATTTACAAGAGCCCGGAGGCGGAATTATTATGCAACCAAGGCTGCATGCTAAAAGTTAAGCATAGGAGAAATAATAATGTAATATTTAATTGTATCAGAGTTGTTGTAGTTTTTTAAAAAAGGGGGGGTTTTCTGTCCACATTTTCATGGCATTTTTTCAAAGATTGCAAAAATGATTATTGGCTCATTTTCACCGAGGCTCACAGGGACCAGAGCATCACACACAGAGCAGAGCAGTATCTCAAGGGAATACAATTATGAGACATTTAAGCCGCCTCTCAGCAGCCGCATCTCAATGAGATCCTTTTTTTTTTTTTTTTTTTTTTGTGGGTTAAGACAAGCAATGAAGAAATTCCAACAACACCAACAGGACCAAGTCTGTGTGGGATTTTTTTCCCTCCCCTCCACATTTGGCATTGGTTGCGTTGTTGTCGTTTGTTTGTCTCACTTCAGGGTTTGATCCAGAGCCCCGCGGCAGCCTGGAACAATGCAGTGAAGGATACACACATTTCCAGGACCTCTCAAGATCCACAGCAATCTTAATCCCAGATAAATTGGGGGAAAGAAAAAAAAAAAAAGAGCTCCCCTTCTTTGTGTCTCCTCAGATTTGTGTTTCTCTCGAAGAATTGGCAAAGGGCTGAGCGAAATAAACAGACATACAGCGACTGTCTGAGCCAAGCAGCTGATTTTTTTTTTCTCCCCCTCATTCATTCAAATAGACACAAGAAAACAAGAGGGAAAACAACAAATCAGGAGTTTAACAACATACGGTGCAAGGAAAAATGCTGTAAAGCCGGAGTAGGATGAAAATAAAATAAATTGTGGCTTTTCATTTCGCAAACCATGGGGGGTCAGAGAGACAACCCTATGCTTTGCAATGTGGCAGTCAGATGAAAAGCAACCTCTCATCCTGGGCTGTTTGAAACAGAACAGAGGCTGCGTAACATCAGTGAAGAAAAACATTAGTAAAGCAGTTTGCAGTGTTGGAAATCAGCGTTACCAGAGACAGTTCACCTCTACATGCCTATCTACCCATTCACACATGCCCTACAACTGATTGCAGTGAACGTAGAGGACAGCAGTTTCAAAACCATAAAGGCAATAAACTTACCGACGCCGTATTTTTCATGTTCAGTAGGTATCCACATTTTTACGGTCGGCACATTTAAGTGAGTGGTCGGAAAAGCAGCGAAATGCAGGGTTTCGGTCCCGTGTAACGCATTCTATTGGTGTGCTTTCCTCCGGTCTGTAGTAGGAGTCATTGTTTAGGTTACAGGGAGTGAAAGCGCCGCCGCTGCTGCTGCTGCTGCTGCCGCTGCTGCTCGTAGTGGTACAGGAGACGTGTTGCCTTCAAGTGCTGTCGGGAAATGTGGCGGTTCCATCCTAGTGTCAGCGCAATTGGAGGGCACAGCCAAAATAGGTGATCAAAAAGACTACAATAAAACAGGGGGAGGAGGGCATGAAGGATTCACCACTAGGCTAGCTTACATTTATATAGGCTAGATGCATTTAATTTGTTACTTGCTGTTCATTCAACTACTTTCGCTAAGTAATACGTTCAATAGGCTACCCCTTTTTTCTTTTTTAAATCATAAGCTGTTTTTTTTTTTACACCTGATAGGCCTTATCAGTCTTTGGCGTCAGTAGTCTACTTCACCATTCCTAAATAAAATACGTTTTTTTTTTTAACCTTGCACAATCTTGTAAGCTGGAAGTGGCAACTGTTGAAAACACCAAGCAAAAAATGTATTTCGTAAATTGATTTAGAAAACTTAGCCTGCATGTCATCCAATGCACTGCAAAGTAACGGCCTGATGTGTTACTCCACATATAAAGAATCCATCCAGATGTCCACTGAGCTTTGTTTGATACCACACTCATTTGAAATTGCAAGTGGTAGAATAATAAATAAATCAAAATCCAATGTAAGAATTGCCGAGGGGTACTTGAATGCAGCGGCATCGCCAGCGAAGCGAGAATCGAGAGCAGTGCATTCTGGGACTTGTAGTAACATCTCGTGACATCAAATTTGGATTTTGAAGTTCCCATTATCTTTAATGGATTTACAAGCATACGAGTTTTTTATGGACTTTCTTTGAGCAATCAGCTTCAGAGAGGGATAAAGACATGACGAGAAGATAGAAAGACAGCAAGAAATCCCACACAACATTAAAATCACTCATTGAATTTGATTAATGTAGAACATGGCCTTGTGGCTTTATTTCTTGGTCATACAGCACTACCACTGGATCAACTGGGGCATAAAAAATACACAAGAGAACATGAAGAACCCCAAAACTGGAGGGAGTTCTACAGCCAAAATGAAGGAGTTCAACACACAGCTCTCAGTGTGTGTATATGTGCTTGCAAAAAAAAAAAAAGCCATCCTGTGGATGAGCACATACAGACCCAATGTCACACATTTTTTATGAACCTGCTGTCCTACACCATCAAACAGGGTACATCCATAGCATCCATACATCATTCCCTTTTCATTCTTTCATTATTAATCTCCATCTTGATGTAGCTGGTGTTGTGTTCGAGTACAAAGAATTTTTGTGAAAACCCCTTCTAATGCATGTTCATTTCCAATGCTTCAAATGGTGCATTAAAATGCTTTGAAGTGTCAATTGTGCCACTCTTTTCTCTCATCACTTGTTCACATGTCCGCTTACCCATCCACCTTTGTAGTTTACATGGTGAATTATGAATGGATATGCCATTAAAAAGCAAGCAACTCGAGGCTTGATGCAGGCTTTGTAGGTTAAAATTGTTACAGTGGGCTTAGGGCATCATGGGTCGTGTGTCATCCCCTTTTCTTCTCCTCCCTGTTTCTCTCACTGTACTACAACAATACAGTATGTAGATTAAATGCAAAGGGAAAAACTGCATTTAATTAAAATGGGGACTGGCAGATATAGCTGTATTAATTTTACACTGCTTTCATGTTGCTCTGCTTCAGACCCATACAGCCCCCTTCGATATTTCTGATTGGAGAGGTGGGGGATTTGTGGGTGCAGGGTGGGGGTGTAGGGGTTTGTCGGAATGTTCTACTCCACATATGAATAAATCATAAGCCAGGGAGTAAAGTAAGACAGAAACCCTACGGATTCATCCCTGCGAGGACAGGAGATTGGAGCCAGTGCGCACATTTAGAAAGTGGAAACTAGACTATGTTCTACATCAGTGGATCACTGCGCAGACTTCAGCTGCCACCACATTGCAGGTTTGAGGATGATAGGAACCAAAAAACATGGCAATGTAAACAAGAAAACTGGAATGGAACCGATAAGAGAGACAGAGCAGCTGACTGTCAGTGTGACCTGACTAAAATGAAGTAGTTTCATTGTCAGACGTCTGGGCTAACAAGTTTCACACAAAATGGGAAATATGCATGTTCCTGCTGTATTTTTTTATCAGATTTAAATGACATATTGAGATTCATATTGTAAATATTGCTGAATGAACAGTTCCTCGAAAAGAAGAGCTTACGTGCCCTTTTCAGTGAAACAATAATACACTGAAGCTTTTCCTATATTGTCAACATAGCAAAACAACTCCAGTATGACCAATGTGTCCTTGGGCAAGACCCCCAGTTGCTCCTGCTGCTTCATCAGCGGAGTGTGAATGTGTTTGAATGGGATCAGTTATTTCTGATAGTAACTTTAAATAGCAACCTCTGCCATCAGTGTGTGAATGGGTAGGTGTGACATGCGGTGTCAAAGCGTTTTGAGTAGTCAGAAGACTAGAGAAGTGCTATACAAGCTCAAGTCCATTTACCATTTATTTCCTGTCTATCTTGAAAAATCGCCCACCAAAAGATCATTTTTGTTTGTGCAAAATGAAAAGTCAGGGCGGGTCATCCTATAAGTAACATGAATGTTTGTATAGAATTCGATAACAAATCTATTTAATAGCTGTTGAGATGTCTTTTACGAGCCGAACAAACAACAGATGGAGCTTTTTGCCATCTACAACTAAACTGTTGGAGTAGATAAATCTAGGAATCATCAGCATATATAGTGACACATTTACAGTGACTGTCATGTGAACCTGTTGTATGCTTTTTTGCTTTAAACTAACACGGAATGATGAAGTGGTAGCTGAGAGGCTGAAGATGGGAAAATAGGTAGAAATTGGATCAGAGGTGTCATATCTTTCCACTGACCAAATGGTGAAAGGATTATCTTGATGGACCAAGGACAGGTCGAGTCACCCAGCAGTCTGTTTAGCTGCTCATATTTTATTCTCTCCCTCCTTTCATCTTTCCGGCAGCTCTCCCCTTTCCACTTCTATCATCCCTACATTTCTTCATGTTTACTCCAAGTTTCATCAGTGAGTCCCATATGTTACCTGGAGGGTGTCATAGTTGAGAGTACGACTGAAGGTGATGGAGGGAAGATGGAGCCACAGACAGTTTTCACCAGCCCAGATGGGCTCTGAAGATTGCTCAGCATTTCCATCGCTCCACCATCAGTCTCTTTTCATCTCTGGCCATGGTTACAAATAAAGACAACATCTGTGAAACATAAATCAAAACTGAAGAGAAAAAAAGAGGGCTGTACTTAGTTTGAGCTGAAGCAAGGACTCCATTGCTTTTGGAATATAGAAAAGTATATCCAAAAATAAAGGAATTATTTGCAGGCATTAAATAATATGACTAAAATCACTTTATTGTGAGAAACACAAGACTGATTTACTTTGTCAGCTGGGGCAGAAATGACCCCGGCTTATCTCACGACACCGCCGCCTATCTTCTCCTCTCTGCACATCTCAGCTTTGATTTAATTCACACCAGGAAGTGTGGGTTAGATGGGGGAAAAAAAACATATGCCTTCCTCTCCGCTCACACGCAGCAGGCAATATCCTCACCTTCTGTATAACAGGCCTCCAAATATAGCCGGGCTGTTTCTTGCAAGAAACACATACCCCCTTTCTGTGTATTGTACCATATGAAGACTGAATCTCACAACTCAATTTCTCCTAGGAAGGTTTTCATTCAGCGTGGCCTTAATTACTTTGCTTTTCCTAGACAGCACATTTACAGTATCGGCAGGTTTACTGTAGCTTCCAAAGGGATTAGTCATTTACTTTTTTTATATTATATGTAATACCTTCCTAGGATATAATCCACCCATAAATAAGCCATTCATATTCTCACAAACTGAAATGTGAATCCACACCCACGTGCGTGTTTATACTCTCATAGACACATATTGTGAGAAAGACATAGATCGCACATATTCATGAAAAGCCTGTTACTTGCCATAAGTGGGAATTAGAAGTCAGTACAGTCGAATTAACAAGCAAAACACGCTTTGTAAAAGAGTGGCAAAGTGAGATAAATGTGGAAAAAATAGTCAAGGAAATGAAAAACAACTTGCAACTGCCAAGCAGGATACAGGAATAAACCTCTTGCTAGCTACTTTGAGCTGAATGCTCACATCAATATGCTTACATGCTTTCAAAAACAATGCTGACTTGGTGATATTTGGCAGGTATAATTCACCAATAATTAAAGGCCAAGAAGATAAAAAGATACAAAATGAAAACAATTGATTAAAAAGTTGTCTTGAAATGTTGCCAAACACCACAAAAGTTAACATCATGACAATTCTAGATGAAACATCTGGGAATCCCCAAAGTCAATAGGCTTCTTAGTGTGGGGATCATGAATCACAGGTCAAATTTCAGGGTCATTTTATCCAATATGAGATTTTGTAAGTCAGAATCAGCCAACCTACATCTTTACCTTTTAAACCACATTGTTAAAAATCTTTAAAAACCAATAAAAACCATGTAATGCCAGACTTTTTAACATTATTTATAACAGTTTCCATTTGATTACAATGACTTGTCGAGCAGCCTCCTCAGATCCTACAGTTGGTGGACGTGATGGGCATATCAGTTTAACACCCCCCCCCCCTCTGTTGGGCCTTCCCTTCAAACCTTGTTTTGGCTGGATGTAAAAATAGAACTCTTCTGTCTACCTCCTTTGCATCAACAGGGAATGCACCAAAGATGATTTTGTGTTGGTTTGATATGCAAAACTGCACTCAGAAGCGATGACATCTGATTTGCAGTACAGGAATGGATCCTGTCACCTGCTAGTGTTCCCTGGGAGAATCAAACAACTGAACCATACGGTGTTTTCCTTGTATGTTCTGTCTTATCTTGTTCAACAGTTTCTTTGATACACATTTTTACTATCAACTACTACACGCTAGTAATATACCTTTCTGTTCACAGGTGCTTTTTATATTCGAATGGAAGTGTCTCCTTCATCCATCTTGTTTCAAGTTTTTGCAAATCCCCAAAGATCTTTGATACCCATTGGATCAGAAACGTGATCATGTTGCAAGATATCAACAAGTTGAGTTAAAAGGAACCGCTCAGTCATCATGCTTTATCCTGTGAAGTGGTCTTTTTCATCCGCTTTGCCTCCAGGAAAGCCACAGAACAGACAAGCTCACCCACAGCCCACAACTATTTATCATGTGGTCATTGGCCACCCTGGAAACAATCAACGCTTTTTCATTTAAACACTTGTTTCACTGCACTTTGTAATTGTGAGTGGTTGTCTGGTCTCTGATGATCTTAGCTCCTTAGTGTAGAGTAAATGCTAACAAGAAGTTCTCTTGTAAAGTCCCACTGTGTATAACACTTTTAAATAAGGGGAGAGGAGCTCATGTTAGATTATCTCTCCAAATGCTTTCCAAGTGTTTAGCATGCTTGCTGAAAAGCACAGTTACTTAATATCACTGCTGGCCACAATCCAAAAAAATCCCTGAGTGTTCAAGATTCTTTCCTGCTTCGCCATTCCGACCTGGTCAGAGTGCACAGGGGAGACTGATTGGTCTGCTCCAGGGCCGAAGTTGTAGCCCTCACTTTAACTGGGGTGCAGCAAGTTGTATACAGACACGGAGAGTCCGGCTTGTTACTTGAGGTGTCGTGCCGTTTATTACGCACGCAGAGCTCGAACTGTACATACACTTCAGATGCTGACAATTTTTTGTCTGCGCGTTTTCTGCTCCGGTCCCCGGCATCAGTAACGTGCCACTCGCACACACCTGCCGAACACACACTCCCCTCGTTCTCTCTCTCTCCTCACTCGCACTGAGCCATTCACAGACATACGCTACTAGTATAACACAAGGCTCTGGGTAATCTATGCGTAAAAAACAGAAAAATGTTCCATGCATGTAATGCTTCTTATCATCTTGGGAGAGTTCTCTCTACTGATGGATTTGAGCTTGCTCTTTCTGCGACTGGGTCTCCATGCTGTGTAGCTAGATGAGCCCCCTGGATTTGCACCCAAAATGCTGTCAAAACTTTCATGTATAATTGCCCAAATCACCGAGATGCCGATTCGCACGGGACTAATAGTATCACATAACCTCTGTGTTTGGCGAAATATGGTAGGTAATTTGCGGTGGAATTTTTACTTTACAAATTTACGGACATGGCAGATTCGCACGGGATTAAGATCACAGACGACCTCCGCATTTATTACAAATTACTAGAGGTCCCCTGGTAATACTAGTCCCGTGCGAATAGGACTTATGACAAGCAAAAACAGACACAGACACGGTGGTTATGAAATGTACCGCAGCCAATCAGGAGGTGGAGCTCCAAAGGATTTGGCATCCCTTTTGGGGAGCAGTCATGTCTTCCATCTTTACAGTCTGTGGTTAAGGTATGCTAATTCTGTATTTTGCATTCTATAGCATGGTTAATGTTAAGCTACTATTTCCTTTTGATTGCTGCTACCTTAAAGGTGGAGTCATTAGCATTGTTCGTTACATCTTGTGAACAAAACATTGAAAGTGGGCCTTTCCTCCTTGGCTCATCACCGCCAGAAGTTGCATTCATTCAATGCAGGAAGTAGAGTGCTGGTTTACTGCTTGTACCGACACTGCAAGCTATGGAAAGCTAGCATGAGCTACCCGTCGTTTGTTCGGCACCTGCCATGCAACAGAAAATAGGTCACCGTCGTTATGGAACCTTTTTCCACGTGGTGCCTCACTTTTATGTTTTCTCGTCTTTGCTCCTATGTCGATGTCTGTGATATTCATCGGTTTCGATTGCATCCAATCCAACCCAGAAATGTATCGTGTCAACCAAAAATTTCCAAAATCAAAATACAGACAGAGGACAGCATCTTTGCAGACACAGTCACACCACATGCACAGCTTTTGGTTCATAGTAACCGCAGGCCCCAGACTGGGCATCCATGAGAGCTTTTTTTACGACTAATATGCTCTGCTGGGTTGCCACATCCCCCCTGACTGTTGCACACTGAGGGAGCAATATTACAGAATACAAACCACCTGGACCCTAACGCCCACCCAGCAAAAACATAAGTGTGCCTGCAAGTGTATAGACACACACAGACACACACTGATGCTGGACAGATGGCTGTCATAAATGTCGTATCGGTTAGGAAGTTGAAAGCAGTTCTGGGCAATGTGTTCCCTCCCCACACCTTCCCTGCATATATGTTTGATCTCATTAACTGACAGCATGGTCATAAAAACACAGAAAAATCCATCATAACAAGTCATTTTTGTTGCTCAATATATTACTTTGATACTTAAAAATACAGCTCAAAATATAGATGTTACATCTACTGATTTTTGTCCGTCCCTTTCTTTTGGAAGAGAGAAGGTTGTCTCTCTCTCTTGCTCTGTTGCTTCCAAGGTGTTGAAGAAATTACGAATACTTGACTCCACACAAAAAGACTCAGTTGACTCAGATGACTTACGTTGATGAAAGTTTATACATCAGATGAATACTCGAGGAGACATGATTCAACATCACACTTCCGTACTCGTGTCTTGCTCAATCACATCTGCCGAACTTTTCGAAAGGCATCGCATATATCTTAAAAGACATTATCATTATCAGGGTCGTGTCACATTGACCCACCTAGACTAATCTGTGACGTCGATTACACTGGAGCAGACAATAAGTCTACCAAACATCCTTGCAGATATCAGGAAGAACAGTTGACACTCTCCAAGCTGTACTTGGTGTTCTAATAACAGCTGAACTCTGTCAGGTCTGACTGACACTAGAGAACAGTGAATAAACCTAATGACTTCTGTACATTATAATCTAAATAACTACAGAAATTCCACCACACAAGGCTGTTATATTTTTGATGGGATTAGAGGTTACATCAAAGAACCTTTTCACAAAAGAATATCATATTTATAGTGTTTCTCTACAATAAAAAGTTCACTTAGCTTTACGGGATAATATTAGATAGAATGAATGACAGTTTGATCAGAAATTAGTCCTTTTTAATGGCAATCAAAAAACGATTCTTACTCTACATTCGAGTATGATTGTTATTTGTCACGATAAAACTAAAGCTAGCAAGTGCATGTTTAGCATCCCTGTAAAGAGTGACTGATTGAAAACAGGTCAGCGAGATGTCACAGGGGCGTAAATATCGCAGCTTGAAATGGTAGGTACCGAAGTAAGGGATTTGAAACTTTTACACAGATTCCTGATATGATTCACTTGTTTTGACTTTTATGCAATGAAAGAATCATCACCAGGTTAAATAACATGTACTGTACTGAGTCCATGTTTAGCAGTGCACAAACATGAAATCTTTTGTTTCGGTGCTTAGTCATCTGCTTACTCATCTCTGTAAAACCACAGAAGTCTGGCAGTAGCTCGGACAACTCTCTGCTAAGTGCTGCTTGCTCTTTTCTGGTTGGTGTTTAGCTGTTCCTGCAGCCTGTTGGTCTGTGGGTGTTGGTGTGAGGAGCAGTCTGTGCCGTGATGAGTGTATAACTGCCCCACCTACATCCTGTAATCCGCATAAAGAGGCGGTATAAGATTCACAAGTGGGAGAAGCTGATAATTTCTGCTTTTCTGATACAGTAGGCCCTCGGAGCATACAAACGCCACGAGAGGTGTGATTACCAGTGCTGCATGTTTACAAGGACCGATAACCTAAAAACATGTTGACACATTTAACTGTAGCCTGTGACACCTGTGACAACATGCCGTGCCACCAACCTGGAAGGCTGGAATTACGTAGTGTAATTTCTACAGCTAAGATTTATTGGAAAGTCAGCAGTTAGGTTATCTCTTGTAAAACATGGCTGCAGAGAAAATGAAGTGATACAGAGAAACACATGAGGCAAATATGAATTTTAGTTTCACTCTGCATACATTACTGATATTATTAGGCCATAATGGGATCACACTGAATCGTAACGTAAGTGTATGAAAAGCACTATGAGAACATGTTAGTGTGCTTTTGTGTGCATGTCTGCATGTGCTACAAAGACAGAGCCCCTATACTAAACAGAGCATCAGCTCACTAAATTACCATTGTCTTTTTTAAAATAATAAACCGACTTATCTTGCATTGATGTCCTTGGTTTTTATTCAACTGAATTTTTTGTGGGGAGATAACCCAAGGTCAGTGGCTCAGTTAATTAAATTTGGGTGGTGATCTAGATCAGGGATTTTCGACATTATATGATAATCTTAGTCATTATGATAATGATGGTGCTCATAGTGGAAAGGTCTGACAGCCTTCAGGGCTCTTTGTAGTTCCATAGTCAAATGTTGGTCACTTGTAAAATTGTTTTGTTTTTATTCACATCCATGCTTTAAATGTTTAAGAAAATAAATACTTAACCAATCAGTTTTATTTTATTCTGATGTGTTCAGGTATAAGAGCATGGATGAGAGTTGTTTGAGCTGTCAGCAAAACCCAGAAGCAGGAAAGACTGATCTGGAGAGATAAGGCAACAGCATTACAAACCACAGCAGGACGTAACACAGCCGAGATTTACTGCTCTATCTATCAGGCATACAGTATCACATGTTGCATACGTATAGAATATACAGCTCTTTGTGCTGGACAGGTCATAAACAACCAACTTAAAAGATGTGGATGAAAATGACACATAGATAAATAACATGTACTACAGTGTTTTTCTGCTGTATTTTACTATATGCACATGCTACTCATATGAAATAATAAAAGCCAATTAGACTAAGAATGCAAATACAGCACTATGTCAATTTTATCAAGATGCACAATCAAAATGAGGTGGATACTCTTTTTTGATGATTTTGTTAACAGTGCTGTGAGCTACCAGCGAACAAACAACTCTCCAATCAACTCTTGTCAATAGCAAATAATTGTCACTTAAAAATCAGCAGTCATTACCACTGTGGGGTTGCTTGAGTGTCCTTCTGCAGCACTTGGATTAACAAATGTGCATGAAAGAGGTCACATGTGATTCAGATAAATGGTTAGAAATTGGGGTTACTTGCAGCAAAAAGGTTTGTATGTGTGCTTTTAGTACACACATGAAAGCAAGTATGGATGGGTATATCTGTGCCTCCTGGCTCAGTGGGAGACACACCAGGCTTTCCTCTGATAACCCTCTGACAGTGAGGTGAGGGGGTCTTTGAATTGCTTCGCCACTCGCTGCACAGAGGAGTGAAATACTGAGATACCCACTACCAACACATGGACACACACACACATACATGCGCACACACTGACACACACACACACACACACACACACACACACACACACACACACACAAAAGCTATTTCAAGCATGCAGGAACATCCAAATAAACACAGCATAGTGGTAGGAAAAAATAGAAAAGAGAGAACAATTATGAATCTGACATAAACAAAGAGAGCAGTGCGGTGAGAGGCGGAGAGTGAGAAAGACAGCTCCGGACATCTCTCTGGCATCAGAGAGACAGAAATGGCTCCATTCTGCCTCCCACATCAAAAAGCCTTCTGTAGCAAATGTCAGGGCAGCTGGATATCAGGCCCGCATGAGCTTCTGAGTCAGGCTTTTCTGCCCTTGTGGTTTGATTTGTTGTCCTTAAACCTTGACTGATAGGTGTCCTATATGCAACCAGAGCATGAATTTTGGCCTTTTATTTTTAATGTTTTAGATGCAGCAGCTGCATGACCTGAATTTCGAGAGTTTTTTGTGTGACAGAAAGACAGACTGGCATCTGGAGAAATATACAGTGGGAAGCAGTGGCTGTGTTCCCATGATTATGATTTATCACCTCAGGTAGAGTATCTCTAATCCAGACAGACCAATCTCTTTTCTCACCCTTGCATATCCCTCAGAGGGTGAAGTAAATAGATTGTGTCCAACATGCCTGTTGATATGTCAGAAATGCTTCCATTTATGTCTGTGCTTGATGGTTGTTTGTGTGTGCCCCAGAGGGAAATTGAAACCATTCTGTACTTACAAAAATTGACAGTCCAACCTTTAATCCAGGAGATAAAATAGCAACAGTTCAGGTTGCTTTATTGTTGTGATCACTGCCTTTATTAGATCTTCTCATTTTACTCAAACACATTGCTCCTCTATGTCTTTCTATCTCCCTCCCTCATCACTGGACTGACAGACAGAGCCGGGTCCCAGAGGATATTCTTTTCTCCTCCAACTGTCACAAATAATGACATAACCTTTAAAAGCCCCTTGGCTTGGTTTCTCACATCAGTCTGCTCCATTTCAAAGCAGCACCCCGCTATGATTGCAACAATTTTTCACTCAGAGCCCAGCACACTCTATTATTAACTGAATATGACATAAGACACTCTAAAATAAAGAACAAATCAATAAAATGAGTGCAGCGCAGTGCAGTGCCAGGACATGGTACAATGCGCCTTAGTATGAATCTGGTGTTAAAGTACCTATCAATGGTGGACTTATACAAAAAAATATACAGGCCACCTGCTATATGCTGTTGGGGCATCAAAGGAGGCATGTAGGTAAGCTGCTAAAACACGTTGCAGAGTCAGCATTGTTTTGAAGTAATACACATATTTTGGAAACATTGGATCAAATCAAATTATCTCTCAGAGGATATAGACAACACAAGCCAACACAAGCTCAGGCTATGATTTTTTTTTTTTTTTTTTTTTTGATAAAACAAGCCTCTATTGTGTTCTCCTGCTGTGATGCTTCGTGGTGTACCACAAGGTTCACTTGTAGGTCCTCTTATTTAGTATTTACATTTTCGTTTTTCCATTGTTTTTTTTAACTCAAGTTATTACTAATTGACATTATTAATTATTCATCATGGCCTCTCAAATCTGTGAATGGTTTAAATTAAAATCATGGTAAACTTTCTATTGAATTAAAAAATACCACAGTCTGGATATGATATTCTATGATTACCTTATCTCTCAGTGTCAGCTCACTTAGGCTGTGTTGTAATTAAGATAGGTTGGTTCAACAAGTCTGGTGTGTGAAAACTTTAAGTTTTATCACAGCTGACAAGCTGTGCAACAATTTTTCATTCAATGTACAGACACTGGGGCAGTATATAGGGTCCATCTTCTAATCTATTGACAAAAAATAAGCTTTCCCTGAATGTCAAACTATTACATACAGATATGAAATAAAGCAATGTATTTTTCCTATTTTTAGCCCTGAGGCCTGCTGCGGTTTGTTAGCAGGACTTGCAACATGCCAGGCAGGATTGTATTTCCGAAAATGTCAGCAAACTGGAAGGGTATTGAGGCAGCATAAAGGGTGATTCACCTTCATTTTAAGCACCATAATGTGACTGCATGAGGGCAGCACATACTGTTGATACATCTGACATCAAAACCTTGTATTCCTTGCCCTTTTTGCCTTGGGCCTAGTCATGGTGCATTTGAAGATACGCATACATGCCTGTTAGCAGCTCACATACATGTACGAATGCACACACCAAAATGTGATCTATGTAGCTTTGATCTCTGTTCTGGCTGAATACATTACCAGGCGGGATTTGTGGTAAAAGCACCTTGGAGGAGGAGAAAGCTGGAAAATTATGAATTCTCCGGCAATTCTCAGGAGGGTGTTGAGGTTTTATTATACATGAAGCAGGTTGGGGGTTGGCGGTTGTCATTTTTCTGCAAAATATGTAACGCAAAAAACAACATGTTAACAGTAAGATATCAATAATTCCAGTCAAATACCAATTCTAACGCCAAAATGTTGCTATTGTTTGTGAAATATTTCTTGAGTATGTACATACCTACAATACAAATACAAATGATACCCAAATGTATTTATTGCTTAAAAAAGCAGATTATGCAGCCATTTGTTTTCAACATTTACACTTAGAATGTAACTCAAATACATTAGTTTCTCAAAGAAAAAGGAGTGATATCTTCTCCCTTTCCTTTGCCAAATCATGGACAGAGGGGGGCCACACACATATAGAGTAAAACACATGCACACAAACAAACACCCAGCGGCCTTAAACTTGTGTTAGTGCAGGAATCAGAATCAATAAAAGGAAGAATTAAAACAGCCACATTGGGAAACCTGGAGAACGTGAGACAGAGAGCCAACAGTATAGATTTAACAGGCTGTAGATAAAGAAAGAAACAGAGTGAACATGCACAGACATCGACTAAGGATGGAAAAAAAAAATCTGAAGTACACAACAATAATCCTGCTGACTCATGCCAGAAGTGCTTTAAGGGGTTTCCTTAAGCTGATAGCCAAACAGCCTACAAAGTACCCAGGTGGGAAAATACAAAGCCTCTATAGCCTGCTGCTTACCCCCTAAAAACAATAAGAGCGTCCATTATTCAGCTTAAACACAAGAAGGGTAAAAGCCTGCAGACCAAACAAAACAGGAACTTAAGCTGACTGCACCAAGAGGACGTTAAGCCTCTTGTGATACTGATTCAAAATTTAGAGTCATTACAAAAGTAGACAGACACTAGACAATGCTGAGGTAAATATTTTAAATGGCCGCTCTATGCAAAAAAAAAGAAAGGCATTTTATAATGTTTCTAAAACAAGGAATTAATCTTGAGAAATTCTACAAGCTGACGGGATATTCTCAAAAACTCCAGTCAGTTATTCGAATAGTGTCTGCCTTTGTAGGGGTCGCAGCCTTCTCAGCAAGAAATACAAATCCCTGTAAGATTACATAGTACACAGTAGCCAAGAGTTTTTTGCAGGATACACCAGCAATACTTAAAACTAGAGTATAACATTCAGAAAAGTTACATAAAAAGTTTGTGGCCTAGCCTGAATGGTAAGAAATACCTGCATTCTACATAAAGTTCACAACTTTCAGATATTTACTAGCAAACACATCGATATGTGGGCTGCTTTTGATCCAGTGTATGTGCGTGTGCAAGAGTGTGTGTGTGTGTGTGTGTGTGTGTGTGTGTGTGTGTGTGTGTGTGTGTGTGTGTGTGTGTGTGTT
Source organism: Labrus bergylta (assembly GCF_963930695.1). Classification (NCBI taxonomy): domain Eukaryota; kingdom Metazoa; phylum Chordata; class Actinopteri; order Labriformes; family Labridae; genus Labrus; species Labrus bergylta. The sequence goes on from NC_089217.1 coordinate 10,648,390, forward strand.
TCTTGCTGGGGGCAGCAGTAGAGGTGATGGTTTTGGGACTCAGAGGCCCATTCCATGCCCTGCTTCTGCCCACGGCCTTGATGATCATCTCTGCTACAGATCTAAGCTGTTTTTCTTCACACTCACTCACTCACTCACACAGAAACACAAACACAAACACCACACACACACACACATATGGTTAGGAAGAGAAAATAAGCAAAGTAACGGTGCAAACAGGCATAAAATGTGGCATTATCCTGTGTTTAGATGTTTGAATAATCACACAATTTGTATATAACTGAAACAGTTTCAGTTCTATCGCGGCTCAAAACTACCATTTCCTGATTTAAAGCTACGATTGCACCTTACACTATGTTTTTTGGGGAATTGAATTCTCCCAAGAATTTAGATTTCCTTTTCCTCTTGATAAACGTTGGTCCACTGTCTCAACTCTATGATGCTGCTCCGCTAAACTTGACTTGAACTGACTAACGGTCAAAGGGTAAAAGGTTAGACAGTCATAAATTCCCTTTAAGAGATCTGTGAATTTAACATGCTACACTTCTAACTGTTAGGCGTTTTCCTGAATTCTCTGCCCCTCTGTCCTAGCCTCCATCTCTCTAAATGCACATTGGCCCATAGCAGGCGAGCAGCTCCAGTGAGCACGCAGTGGTAATAATTCACGGCCAATCTGTGCACTGGACCCCCACACTGACTCATTTAAATACTGCCCACAGCCATTATGAAATATCTTTATCTCTACCATTATCAGTATCTCTCTTCTCTTTGCTTTACTTACTTGACCTCCACATGCTTCCTGCCATGACTGCCTCTTTTGTTTTGTTTTGGGGGTTTTTCATTATTCATTTGCCGTATTTGGAGCATCACTTCTTCCCCTTGTAATAATTATTCAACCCTATAGCTTCTTTAATGTCTCCTAACCTTGTCTCAGGGGTGAGTTTCCAGGACGCTGGGAAGCTCTGATTTACTTATCTTTGTTTTTGGCCCCTGGCAATAATGTTGGAGCTCAGACAGAGATCACAGCCAGGGCCATGTCAGTGTGGGAAATTAGTATGCCATCAAGATGCCTGGATGCACATACTGCCGGAATACCGAATGAATGTGCGCAGAGTGACATGTTTAATACATGTGCGGTCTACTTTCTTTTGTTTGTGTTGCACTCAATATGAACACTTATGAAATCCTGCTGTTTTCATGCCATCCATCAGCGCATACAGCACAATATTACATTGAGATATCACACACAGGCCCCTTCCATCAGTCTCTGGGTTTATTTTATTCTGGCTGGGTCAAGCAAATATCAAATGTATAAGGCTTTCTTACACATTTGTTTGCTGAAGCTGGAGAAAATGTTTTTTTTTTTTTAAAAAAGAGGCCTTCTAGTACTTTTACCCTTTCTTGTTTTGTGAAGACTTGTCATTTTTTTAAAATTATAAATTACTTTACCTTCAACTTACATCACTCATATTGACTAATCTCTATTTACTGATTCTACTTTAAACTGTAGAATCTGGACACTTAGGTAAGGAAAAAGACATGATAGCATCTACTTCGCAGACGTTCACACCGCATGGAAAAGGAAGTCTTACCTGGACGTTAGTGAGCATCAGCACAGACTCATTGTTGAAGGATTTAACAACCCCACTATCCATGCGAGTGCAAAGAGCTTGATCTTGACTGGGAAATTGAAGTCATACACTCAAGGTCTTGAATAGCAGACACATTCACACAGACACACAAGAAAGACAAAGAACAAATATAATCTTGCAAATGAGGAGGCAAAACAAAGGACGATAAGAATTGTGTAGGACAGGAACTGCAATGACATATTGGACTTTAAAAATAAAACAAGAAAATAAGTGTATAGGGCTAAACTAATTGTCACAGGTGTTTCTTTTTTTATTGAATGTTTGACTGGTGAATGTGTTTCTGACTTTGCAGGGCTGACTCCGAACTTTATTTACAGCAAAAGAGCCGGCCCAGGATGCATCATTTATAATCAATACCTGCTTGCATCATGCACTCTCTCACTCCCCGTTTCATAAATATCTCATTTATTTTAATGGAAAGAGCTGTAGGGATCTCTGAGCACCTCATTTGGCCATCTGCAGTGGTTAAGGTGCGAGTGAGTGGATGCTAGATCGAGTGAACAGGGGAATTGGAGCATGGTGAGCCGATCCAACCTTGGAGTCGTATAATCATCTCAAGCTGCTGCTTGCCGTCTCTCTCCAGTCCTCTGCTGATTCCTTTTTTTCCGCCTTCTCATTCGCTGCTTCTTTTATCCTTCTTTTTTCCCACTCTTTTTCTTCCCTCTCCATGCTGGTGTTATAATCGTCCACACTGCTGGCATATCTGGCTCAGGGTACCCATGGGCTGTATTTATCCCCGGCTCCAGGCTCTCCAGGTGGGGGAGAGAAAAAAAATCCCCCACACCAGGCCTCGCTGCAGGTTCACCAGAAGTTCTCATGGCTTCACCGCATGGCGCCCTGCAGTGCATGGTTTGAACTGACCTACAGAAAAGAAAACATTGTGACAGATGATGGATGGGATGATTATATATAGGACTAAGAATCTATAAACCTTCTTGAGGGGGAGAAGCTTATGCTGCTAACACTTTGTTAGGTTTGTAATAGTTTTATAAATGCATGGAAAATGCATAGATTGCTATTTTAATAAACTCTGTATCACAAATTTAAAGAAAAGAAGTTCTGGGAATGCATTGTTTCATTCTGTCTTCATAGAATCATCCCTGTGATTACATAAGGCGTCATCACAAGCACCACCACCACCACCACCACACTTCATCCTCCTTGAGGCTTCAGGGTTGCCAGGCAACTCCAAGAACCTCTACCTGGCTGCTGCCCCTGCAACCTTTAGTAGCACCTATACACACACGCACACACACACCTACACTACACACTCAATCCTTGTAATCACCTGTTCCCTTCCATCTTACATTAAATAAATAAAAAGTAAATTCAGCTCTGTTATCTGTTTTTATTGAAGCTAATGCTGAAACGAGAAGTCTGAAAAGAGAACAGAAACTTTGCTGGACACCAGATGACAGCTTGGAGTTTCCCAACTAACTTCCTGGACGTTGACGGCCAAATAAACTTTGAGTTGATTCTTAGTTTCTGTCTCCTATGAAGTGTTGCTTCTTTGGAGCCATATTTTATTCCCTCTGCCAACCTCGCCTTCCACACTAACAGACTGAAATGAATCTCTAGCTGATCAAGTGTGTCTGATTAGTTTGCTGAAAATCTGGATCTTTTTTGTGATTTGTAGCTGTGCGATACTGGACAGGAAACAAACAAAACAGACATCAATTTACTAAGTCCACAAGTTTTGAGTTCCCATGTAGTTTGTGGTCACTGTTATACAGACGTGACTTCAACAAACACATGCTTTCCTTCCTGATAATAAATGACGCTTAATTGTGAATCATTATCATGAGAATAGAGAAGTGTTAAGACTGAAGTAACATTTCACAGTAAAAGGGACTCTGTGGTTTAGAACTGAACACCGACTTACAAAAGACATATTCTTAAAATAAATGAAAAAATCAAAGCGGCAGAAGGTTGAATAAGTATGTTTTTGAAGGCTCTAATACAACCAAAAATAGTTCCCAAACCACATATTTTCCTGTCATCAAATTTAATAGGCTCATCATTATGACCTGTAAGGCTTTTCAAATCCTTGCTCCTTGATAATACCACAGACTTTTTATGAAAGAGGTCTCAAGTCCAATCCTGGTAAAAAAAAAAAATACCAGGAGTATTTCATGATAATTGATCTACTTCTAGTTAAACTTGTTATAGGCTAGTTAATAATATAATGTTATAAATGTAAAGCTGGTTATAATGAGAAAAGATGAAGGCACCTTACTGCAATTAGGTCAAAAAATACAGTGTAGTTTGTGTATAGCTTGTCCTTTACGCAAAGATGTAGCACTTCCCCTATATTAGCTTTTATAAACTGTATATACAAATGGACAGCATGCCTCAGCCTTATTCAATTGAACTGGATGAAAGCAGAATATCACTCTGGCAGGCGCTGACATATTGAAGAGTCTGCGCAGTAGGGATCATCTGGAATGGCTGCTGTGTTGTGTTGAGTAGCTTCCGCTAACAAAAACACTCGTTCAACTTATACAAAAAAAATAAAGATTTCTGAGTTGGGGCCATTACACTATGGAACAGATTCTTGTGTCAGTTTGAAGCAGACACTCACGGTTTTGGAAGTTCAAAGACTCTTGTGTTGGTGTTCGTTAGCTTTTCCCTCGTAGTTTCAGTTGTAGTCTGCTAATCGGATGCATGCTGCGCCGCAGGAGCTGCATTAGTCAACAGAGCTGTCAGTCATGGCTTTTTACTTATCACTAAATAACTAAAGCATCAGAAATTTGTTAGAAATAAAGATGACTTGAAGAAACCAGGTTTGAGAAAAAATGACCTGACGTGCATTTTGATTTTATAGTTTGGCCCATGTCCTATCTGTTAACATAGAGGAGGCAATGTTAACTGACTTATACTGCAACCAGTCAGCAGGGGGAGCTCCAGATCTTTTGGCTTCACTCCCTGGCTTCTGTTACTTCGTTCATCTTACAATACGACTTAAAGCTTGATTTAACTTTGTTTAATGCTGGCCTCTTTCCACTAAAATGATGCTCCATCATGCTGTCTGGGTTCCTTTATTTTTATATCTTAGTAGCTTCTATACTGAGAGCACACCATGATGACTTTGCTGCACTCTGAGAATGGGTTGTAGAGCCCCATGACTAAACAACCATTCACTGTCCCTACTTTAAAATAGATTATTATGGGCTTGGAAATAGACTGACACTGGCTGTCCTCTGTCTGCGCAATGACACTGTGTGTATGGTAAACAGAGACAGCCCTTACAGCCCTGAATGAATGCAGAATCACACAACAAACCCTGTCTCAAGCCAGGGATATAAACAGTCCAAGCTTATGTCATGTTAGTCTTGGAGCAGATGGTGAAATATGGAATTTTTTTTTTTATATAATGCAACTTGTAAAGTATGACTTTTTCTATCGCCGAAGCACTGACTAAGCACACTTACTTTTGGATTCATGGTATTTCTGTAAAAACAGAGGGGTACAAATAATAGCCTATATTGTTTGTCTAAGGTCAACATAATATTAAGTCATTTTGTGGCTCCCCATTGGCACACTGGAATACAATAAATAGATAAGGGGAGGGAGGTGTGACAGTCTAGGTGTGTGTACAATGAAAAAGAAAAGAAAGTGCCAACGATGCAAGGTAATGCAGGGAATAATGGAGGGGTAAAATATAACAATGAGGTGTAGGTATTAGCTCGGGACAGCACCAACGATTCCCCAAACAAATAGTTTGCCTGAAAAAACCTTTGGGTCTCTCTGCAAATGGGATACATTGTATGACGACTCATGCAGAATCCAAGATTACCAACAGTACTGTCATAAAGAGGATGTGTTGTTTAGTTTATGGCATTGCTTATGGCGTTGCCTTTTCCTTCCCCTCTGTACTGAGCTGAGCAGCAGGCAAGCAGAATTGAAGAGGAAATAGTGTGATATTATATGTCAAATGTTACTCACTCAAATAACTCCAAGTTCCCCTTAAGTGCATCAGGGGTTGTTTGAAATGAGTCTAATTGTTCTGAGCTCATCCCTGAACAGTCTTTTAACTTCAAACGAGTCTGTTAGCGATCCTCTCTGGGTGGCTAAGCTAACCGACCTTTAGATAGAATGTCTGAGCTTAATTCAAGTACCAACCTTTTCCACAGTGGATGGAGTTGGAAAATAGAGCAAATTCCCATAATAGGAAAGGGGCTTCACTGAGGAAATGGAATTGAACGAGCTGTCTAGTAACTCAGTCCTCTATTGATTCAATACCCATGGCTCTTGGTCCGTGCAAACCTGCAAAAAGGACTCTGGACTTCAATTTGCTGTTTTCATTTCTAGGGACATTTGAAATAAATGTTTGTGGATCATGTTTTAACACAAGTGAAACTACATATTCATGTGTTTAATGGAGTTATGTATATCTTGTTGCCTCTTGGTTCTATATGAGCTTAAAGCTACTGAAGCATTTTGTATCCCAAAACGATCGCTACCTCCATGAATTAGGACAGTGTGCCCTCTGTGCCACAAACAAGCCACTAAATGTGTTTTTCATGTATCTAATCAGATGACAATGGCATTACTTTATTATCTTGTGTGTGTGTGTGTGTGTGTGTGTGTGTGTGTGTGTGTGCTAGAGCGAGTGCATGTTCGTTGGACTTAATGGATTTTCTCCCAGGACTCAGATAAGCCGCATACCTGGAGTGCAGAATGCTTTCATTGCAGATTCTTAGATTTTGCAGCAAATTGATGATCAAGGTAGAGCTCACATTAGATTAAGATTTAGACCCAGCACAAGCTGTGGCAGCTGGTTTAGAAAAATTCAAAAATAATGGTGTTGTTATTTATTGGACGACCGACTGGCAAGCTAATACAGCTGTATTTGAATTCGAAGAGAGGCTGTGACACAGTGACTTTCAGCTCTGAGGCTGATCAGGTTTGAAGTTAAGATGAAAAGACCAAGCGGAGTCGGGGCATACAGGTGGGTTTTTTTCACCACCTTCCCCCATCTCTCTTTTATCCTTTTTTTTTTTTTCATGAATTATGTTGGGGATGGGTGTAGGGCGCGGCACACCACATATTCACAACAAAGGCCTCCCTCTCTCTCTCTTTCCTCTCACCCTCTCTCTCTGGAGCCTCCTTTAAAAGGTTAATAGATTGAGATTGAAGTTGGAAAATATGAGCCAGTAAGACAAATGAGCGAAAAAATGTAGAGGTAAATATGATGGAGGGCTGAAAGCCTAGCTGACATTGTAAGTTTTTTAATAGAAAGCTAAACCGCCCTCAAAACGAGGCAATAAGGGGCATTAATATAGGATTAAGCCAATGACAAACAGATTGTAATTAGCAGCTGTTAGCTCTGATTTAAGCCCCTTGCCTCTTTCAAATAGGATATTTTTTAAATTCCTAAATATTTGATAAATAACGTGAATTTCAATTATGTGTCCAAGCCAAATGGGGTCGCTCCTAGTCCTAAATGATTATTTTTGACCCGAGCAGGACACTGAACTAAAATCCTTCTTTTTTCTATCCAAGAATTAGATGAGACAATTGATTCCACTCTCATGTGATAGCACTGAAAATATCAAGCTACAGCCTGCAGCTCATTAGATGATTTACCGCTGAAAAATGCAACAAATGACACCTACCACATCCCATTTAACATTTCTTCTGTAGCATTTTTATTTGATATGAGCAGTGGTATATTCAGTCGTGTATCAACTGGAAGATTTGGGGTTTGATCCCCAGATCCTGCAGCCACATGTCCGATGTGTGAACCCCAAACTGCTCCTGAGTGACATAGCCAATGGTTTGGGAATGTAGTGGGTGAATGTGACATGTAGTGCAAAAACAACTTGAGTAGTCTAGGAGACTGGAAAAACGCTTAAGTAGTCCATGTCAATTTATACAACATGATGTAAAAAGCAACAGTTGGAGTTTGAAGGGAGTCTGGCGTGGGACTATTTCTTGGCCTGGTGACTTCCTTGAGCTATGCTGTATGATGGCCAGGATACCAGGAGAGAGTTCAGTTAAAGAGCAAGAAGACAAATTTGGTTAGCTTAAAACAGAGCAAGGAGAGCTGTTCCCCCACTGCTTCTGGTCTTTATGCTAAGCTATGCTAAGCTAACGAGCTGGTACTGACAGAACCTTATATTGCTGTAAAGAGGATGAGAGTGGGATCAATCTTCTCATCAAACTGTCAGCGTGAGAACAATGAATGGGATTTTCCCGAAAAGTAAAACTCTTACTTTCAACTTGTATATCAGTGTGGTGAGAATAAATGGCATGCATTAGTAGCTGAGAGCTGTTTACACACACAAACTAAAAATGACATTCATACAGATGCTTGGCGTGCCCTTGGTTGAAGTTCTTCAAGCCAGACATTTCTTGGCGAGAAGTTCAACGAGAGCCACTCCCCACCCCCCCACATGTGTTGAGTCCTGTCTGCAGTACATGATTAGCAATGGCAGCTACAGCACAATGTTAAGTTTGATGGAGAGCAGTGTGAGGTTTCAGAAGCATCACCTCTTCTAAACTTCAACATTTTGTTCGCTTCAACCTTTCGACCCCTGATCATATCCTAACCTCACTCTCTCCCCAGCAGGCTTTAACCCGTGCAGGCTCACCACATTGCTGCAGGCCATGTCATTTATGAATTATTTAAAAAGAGTAGCATTGCATGCATGAAATTAATATTCAGACATTTTCTATTATCCCCTGTCAGCTCTCTCTCTCTCTCCCTGGCTATCTGTTATTTTGGTAATGATCTGTATTCCTGAGGCATTAGGTTGGTCAGAGCTGGTGCCCATTGATGCAACGTGCCACGCATGCGGAGTGATTTCAGACTGGGCTGCTCTGTTATTCCTTACTCCTACACTGGTTTACTGGCAGCAGGTGATTTCTCTCTCTCTCTCTCTCTTTCCACATTGCCTGAACAGCTCCCACTACTTCTGAAATCACATCTGCTCTATCCATTACTCCCTCTCCACTTCTACAGTTGTTCTAACTGGCCAGGATATGTGATATTTGCATTGCACACTGCAGCTCATTAAGCGTTTACAGGCAGTCACAGCTCAGCGGTAAGCACAGTTCAGCAACTCAATAAATTATGCATCAAAAACACATCTATGTGAATTACACTTGCGAGGTTGCAGTGAGAGCAGTGTGCCCTTTGAATTTCAAACAGAATGGCTCCCCCTAGTGGCAAAGACAGTTGTAAAGTCTTGCTGGATTATAAATTCAAACAGTAAAACCATGCAACTAGAATGTTTTTTGGGAAAGTTAAACAGAAAATTTTGAAACACCTGCACTGACTAAGTCATAGCTTATTTTCAGTTAGACCTATACTCTCTAATTTGCAGTATAATTAACAGTTAGCCTTGAGGACATAAAGGGGTACCCTAAAAAAAATAAAAAATATATTTCAATGTAATTTAAAATCAAAATCTTTCATATTGTGGATTTTTTTTTCACATTTAACCTCACACTCTGTGTCGATCTCAAAGACCTCAGCTGCACACATGATGAATTATTCAGGTTTGATGCTGCAAACAGAGCAGCAGTTCTGTCTTTGCACTGTGCTTAAGGGGCTGCACACATAGCCCTTCTCTGTAAATGAGCACAGTCTTACAGTGAGTGCCATTTGAGTGCAAAAAAACGTTTTTATTCCTAAAATATGCAAGGCAGTGATTGAGGAACTAAGTCATACAGCATGTTTGTTTATGTATCTCTACAAAGGAAGATGACTGCCAGAGTGTTCAAAGGATGGATTTGAGTATGGGTTCCCTTTGCAATAACTTAGCAAATAGAAATGTTTTTTTGTTTAATGGGACTTACATTGTATTTGCTTGATAAGACGCTTTATTTCCTTTCTTAGTGAATATTTCTACTGTTCCATACTCCTGATATGTATTACTGCCTGTTCAAATGAGTAGGCATTTACTATTTACTCTTTGTGTTTATGTAAATTATAGTATATTGTATGCGCTTCTATGTTTGTCTGGTGTTTCTGTCTTGGCAGGATGTGCAGAAAAAATGCTTTGGCAGGACTCTTTGTTAAAGTAAGGGTTGAAAACTGACTAAGTGTGTTTTTGAGTCCACCCACGTCTTGAGAGTGCCTGTAGATCAAGGCACTGCTTCTGCAAAGAAATAAGATCCAAAACGACAAATAGCATAAAAATCTGATTCATCATCTTGGTAGATTTCAAAACTCTTTATATCGAATAGTCAAACATGATGAGAATAGTAAATGAAATTCAGCCTTGAATGCTGCAAGCCTGAATTCTGATGTTTGTCAGGTCTGAGCTGGCAGCAAATCTGTTGACAGTTGGGCCGTGGGAATGGCAGCCAGGAGGCTGCATCTGTGAGATTTTCCACTTGTGTAAGAGAGAAAGAACTATTTTGGTCTTTTCAAGCAAAATGCAGAAGGAGTGAACACAAGCCAGAAAAAATAATCACAGGACTGATTCTTTCCAAACTCTGAGTTAGGCAGAGATTAGATAAATGTGTGCTGTTAATTAGGACATTAGGCAGTGGGACAAGCTAGTGATGGTTGTAATTTATTGAAAAATTGATTTGGCATCCCCCCTCAAACTATAATTCAAAGGTGGTTGTTTAATTTGATGTTTTTTTTCTGATTTTAGGAAAACTAACATTTAACTTTTGATCATGGGGATCCAATGGACCATTAACTTTATCTCTGTTACTCAGTTCTTCAGCTAAATATATCATTTCCCCAGTTTGATATTTACTTCAGTTGTCACTATCTGCAGGAGTGTGTGTGAAACTGTGGTCGGCAAGTTTGAATTGGTTCTCTTTTCAACATAGTCTGGGAAAAATCTATACCTCTTTAAATATAGCCACAAGACTGAGACAGTGCTGGGAAGAAAAACAACTCTTTTATCACTTTGCTTTCCATTTGGCACCCCTGCAGTGATAGAAAATGTATGTCATCCTGTCAAAAGAAAACAAACTCTACTTTCACTCTGTAGCATTTATGATCGCAATCCTTGTCAATTGATTTTTCTTAAGTAGGAACAGATCATCCTCCATCCTCATCCTGTTCACAGAAAACACAATGAAGTGGCTTGGCATTTGATTGCCTCATATTGAACACTTTATCGATGTCTGCTAACTGTTACCATCTGTTTATCTGCCAAGATAAGAGTTTGTTCAGTTTAGTATATAGGTTTATCATCCTGTAATATATTTATGGTTCTTTGTCTAGCAAAACAAAGCTTAAACAACAAATGTGTGTACATATTCTGCATACTTAATGAATCCATAAGGTGTTTTGTATCTCAAAGGGCTAACAGAACAAAGGGTATATGCACTGTTTGTAATATACTGAACAATAACTGCATCTCAGGACAGTCTGTTGTGTGACATTCCTTTAATCTCGCTTTATCTATTGCATCATGGACACATACTAGCATATATGCATTATAGAGCCATATCATCACAATATCCACTGAGTTACAGAATAAATACAGTATGCTGTGTTGCAGCATAGAGCCCGATCATGCCTCATACTCAAAAAAGATACAGAATCAAATTATTATTGGAAAAATGATTTAAGCCCTTTTAAAAAAACAAACAAAAAAACAACAACAATGTGGAGTTTTCTAAGTGTCAAAGTATCAAAGTATTGCATTTCTTTAACAAAGTAGATCTACAGTACTGGGTGTTATTAGTAAAGTATAGTTTATGAAAATACAAAAGTTCCCAATATGCAGAATTGTCTGTTAATATGTTTCATTTCTAATATGTACTGTATTATAGGATCATTGTTGATGGAACATATAAATAGAAATAAGAATAACTTATTCGGCAAATTAGGTCTATATACTGCTTTGTTTTTCAAACTATATCTGAAAACAAATAATTTGTTTTCATGTAAAGCCTCGATCGTGAGTTACAAAGTTAGTTTACAGAGCTACATAGGTAGTTCTCTCATTGGAGTGACACATATTCTTCACTATTTTCCCAATAAATGCAGTGAAAGTAACAAAGCCAAATACATAATGTGACATTAAGATTAAACAATAATAATAATAACTTTATTTATATAGCACCTTTTAAAAACACAGGTTTACAAAGTGCTTTGACAAACAGCAAAAACAAGAACAAAGCAAACTAAACCAAACACAGAAGAACATAAAGAACAGCAAGAACATAACAAATGCAAAATATAAAAAAATAATTAAATACAATTCAACAGAAAAGAACCCAAAGTGCACGATACCCAACAGACATATATAACCTGACCATCACAAGAAGCATCATAAGAACCCAGGCAACACAAGAACCCAACAACACGAGCTGAGACCAAGAGGAGCAAAGATTTAAAAAGATGTAAGAAACTAAAAGAGTTAAAAGCAAATAAAAAGATAACAGTAATAAGAAGGTAAGAGCAGTAAAAGAAATAGAAACAAGTGGTTAAAGGATCAAAAAAAAAACAAACTATAATATCAATAAAAATAAAAAGTAAATATAAATATGAAACATAAATAGACAAAGTAAGATAAGAAATTACCAAGTTAAAACATAAAAGGAGATTAAGATTAGAGCATAAATAAAAGAACAGTAAGAAGTATAAGAAGATAAAAATAGTAAAACCAGTAAGAAAAGACATTAAGAAGACGACATCACATAAAAGCAAGTCTGTAAAAGTATGTTTTAAGAAGGGATTTAAAAGAATTGAGGGAATCTGCGAGTCTTATCTCTTCAAGAAGGTAAGAGCAGTAAAATAAATAGAAACAAGTGGTTAAAGGATCAAAAAACCCAAAACTATAATATTAATAAAAATATTATAAAATAAAATATAAAAAGTCAATATAAATATGAAACATAAATAGACAAAGTAAGTAAGATAAGAAATTACCAAGTTAAAACACAAGAGGAGATTAAGATATGAGCATAAATACGAGATAAGAGCATTAAGAACAGTAAGAAGTATAAGAAGATAAAAATAGTAAAACCAGTAAGAAAAGACATTAAACAAGCAACGCTGTTTCCAATGTGAAAGGGCTACATATCCCAACTCTTCCGTATGTATTGCTTTTATCCAATTTGCTACTGAGTCTAAGATATTTGGACCAATGACAGGCACACGCTTTATCAAAACAATCCAAGAGCATAGTGACCACGTTCCTTCTGACTGCGTCACGCGCGAACACACGCGACGCATGTTCCTGTTCCCGGATTGGTCAGCGGTGCCGGGAAACCTCCTCGTGATGTCCGCCGGTATAAATACTCGGTGCCGCCCTCTCTCCACCGCAGCCCTGTTTTATGAGGGAAAATGTATCGTCTCGGCCAACAGACTTTCTCCAAGATCGCTTTCAATTCCTTTTTATCCACAGTGCCGCGGGAATATTTTCATCTTACGAGACATTACAATAAAGCCTGGTCGTGTATTGGCTGATTTTTGATCAATTAGAAAAAGGTATCTGCACGAAAATGCCGAGGAACAAGAAGAAGAACAGCAGGGGTGAGTACGCGGGCGGGACGCGTTGCTCTGGCCTTGCTTGTTTGGCTCATCTAGGCTTTGTGGTAGTTGTAGTTCTTTCCGTGTTATCAGCGCCTTAACGGTAATGGAACGTGTTGACAGTGAGGACTACAAACGTCAGAGGCTGGCCTAAGTCAAAACACAAAGCTAACTAGCTTTTTTATAAAACAATGACTTACTGTTACTGACAGAAACCTGACATCATATTACGCGTAACCTTTTTCGTTTACTTATTTAAAACGTTATAATGTATTACGTGTAACATTTTGTGTTGAAGGCGGATTGTAAAGGCGAATGCTAACATGAGCTAATGTCAACTCGTCCCAGCTTTGGTTGCTCGGTGAAGTTTCATTTTTATTATTTTGTCCTGACAGCTATTGCCTTCAATGTTTACTCAAAATTCTAATAGAGAGCCTATATCATTTTTTTTTACATTTTTTTTTACAGTCTCAAAAGCAAAGTAATGATGCCAGCTCCAAATGTACAGTGAGGTCGTGGTGTCGCCAGATTGACCTCAATTAATGTCATCATGAGCCGACTATTCTGCTACCGTCACTGGTGTTCATTCTGTTCAATGTTGGCTGTCTTTAAAAGGGCATGGGAGTCAGCTGTGCGATCCGTATGACGTTTGTTACTGGCCTGTTATTGTTTAGCGACAGAGGGCGGACATTTTGGACTCCCGAGAGCACGTTTTTTAAAACAGGCGGTGCCCGGCTCTCAGGAATCAGCTGTCGTGGAGGGGAAAGTCCACGTCTACACATGCAAAAGAAAATAGACAGTGTCAAGTGGATACAGCTAAGTAGAGTATACTGGCTTGAAATATTCAATTACACCTATTCTGGCCTCTATTGTTGCTTCTTATCTTAACTAACATGTCCTCCAGAGGTGAACTCGGGACAGGCTGCAGACGCCTGTTGTGTCTGGTTACAAGTGCACTGCAATCAGGAAGTTATTACCAAATCATTATGTGGTCACCATTTCAACTGTGAATTTTAACAACGCTCCTACAGTCCTTTTTCAGTTAGAAAAACACCTTTTGAAATATTAGATTTTTGACAACCTAGCAAACATGTTTGTTTTTAGAGCCAGGAGTCAACAGGCTTTTTTTTCAGATGATTTAACAGTATTTTGGATGTTATAGTAAAATGAGTCCCTGCTAGAATGTCCATACCATCTGCTGGTTGTGGCTTAAGTTGGAAAAGACATGCCCCCCCCCCCTTGAACTCCTTGGGCTCCCACGAAACACTCGTCTCTGTATTTATTCATCAATTTTGAACACTTCTTAATGCAGCCGATAGTCATGTTTACACTGTCCACACAAGGGTGCCCTTGTGCATGACCGCTCTCTAAATCTTCACGAGATAAATTCAAGTACAGCGTGATAAGGTGTGCAAAGGACACGCGTTAGATAACTACAGTGTCTACTCCAGCACCTGCATGGAGCTGCTGTTGCATAATACACATGACCAGACCTGCTGCACCGTTCTACTGCATTCACTTTTTATCACGCCGTGTTTAGATTCCAGAGCTAATATGTCTGTCTTGTTCTCCAGGAGGGCAGCATGGCCATGTGCAGCCCTTCAGTGATGAGGATGCGTCCATTGAGACCCTCAGTCATTGCAGCAGTTTCAGTGACGTCACCAGTGGACCAGATGATGGTATGTTTGTGTGTGTGTGTATGTGTACACGTGTGTGTTTGTATCTTCTACAGTCTTGACTTATGACTCGAAAAAAGAAGGCGGTGTTTCTGCAACTGTCTGCAGTTTTTGTACATCTCATCAAAAAGGAATGCACTTTTGGAGACGCCTATTGTATCTTTCTTTTCTCTTCATTTAAGTTATGCATGTTCAAAATGTGTGAGTGTAAAAACGGTGGGCAATTATTTTTTATTTTTTGTATGAAGTACCCTTTTTCTTTTTCTTAGATATCAAGGATTTCTTATAATTTAGAAAAACACAAGAGCATTTTGTCCAGCTGTTTCTGTCCACTCAGTCATATTTATACTGTGATGTGTAGCAGATGAATATCCACTTTCTAAATCTTGGTGGTGTTGCCAGGTGGAGAGGCCAGTGAGGACGCAGCCCAGGAGGACTTCCAGTACAAGTTGAAAGGGTTCATAGACAGCACGGTGGACAAGAGGTAATGGAAAGTAGTGCATGCTTTTCAAATGTTTCCCAAACGCATGGCAACTTATCTTGCAGGCATGCATGCTCAAACATGTTTGTTTCTTAGTTTTAGTTTCTCCTGCAGTTTAGATAAATTGAAATGAGAGCGAGAACGCTGCATAAAAACAAAGCTGGTTAGAGGAAGTAGTTTTTGTTTGTTTTTACTGATTTAAGAAATCTGAAGTCTTCTGATGATATTGTCCAAACTATTGTAAACAATTAAAAGTAATTTAACAGAAGTAGGAGTAGAGTATCTTGGTACTCTAGTAGAGTAAGGAACAACGCTTAGACCCCATCTCCCTGCATCATAAATTACATTTTTTTGGTAGCCTGAGTAGAGAGGTACTGAGGTCTGCTGCCCAGTCAAGTTAAAAATAGATAATTAGAAAGAAAGAGGGGGAGTCGTATTCGATTCATTCAACATGAAATCCAAGTGGGGATTCCGTTGGCATTGCAACTTTCCCACTAATTGAAAGTTGTAATGAAATGTAATCAATGACGGACCTTCTTGAACTTTATATGGACACTGCCTTTTATGGCACATGTCACTTTAATTTCTTTTCACCTTCATTTTTTTTCAACGTGCAGAGGTTAACATATTTGTTGACATGATAGTAATAGATGTTGTCGTAGTAATATCTGATTTTAGCTTGCAATGGAATGTTTTGTCCTTGAGCCTTTTATTGTAAGAAAGAAACGGTCGTGTGTTTATTAGCTGTCTGCTAATGTTGGTCTGTGTACCTTTTTTTTCCCTCAGTGCTAAGACCAGACAAGGGGCACTGGATGGGCTGAAGACGGCTTTGGCCACACGGATTCTGTACGAGTTTATCTCGGAGAGAAGGATGACCATCACAGACAGCATCGAGCGCTGCCTGAAAAAAGGTACCAGAAATGATCATGAAACCTGCCTGATGTGTTGCGTACAAAAGTTTGTTTTGTAGTTGTACATCTTAGAAGCCTCATCTAGATTTCCCCTGAATTAGGTGTGAAAACTTAATCCCTGTACCTCTACCTGTCAGGCAAAGGCGATGAGCAGCGAGCGGCGGCTTCTTTAGCCTGCCTGCTGTGTATCCAGCTGGGCTCGGGCATCGAGAGCGAGGAGGTGTTCAAGACCCTTAAACCCATCTTCAAAAACATCCTGGCAGATGGATCGGCAAACATTCAAGCCAGACAGGCAGTGAGTACCTTTTTTGATTTTGTTTTTTTGAGGCAATATCTGTATACAGCAGCAGGCACACTGTTCCTGCCACTATGTGGTGGGCTGGATTTTTCAGAAAACTTTGAAAGGTGTTTACACTGTGGAATGTCAACTACAAGTTTTTTTTTTTTGTTGTTTTCATTTGAAGGTGGCTACCAGTCTGGGCCTCTGTACTTTAGTTGCAGAAGACGACATATTGGTGAGTTCAATACCCTTCCAGTCTTTTCTGTGTTAAGGATTAACTGCAGTAAAGTTTTCTTTTAGAACCTTTTTATCAAATGTTTTATTTTACTCTTAATCATTAACTCTAGTGATTTGACATCTGATGAACAGATTGCACTCATTCTTTTCCCTGCTGCTTCCTGCTTTAGGACGTGCATGCCACTATGGAATGCTTTGAGAACCTGTTCACCCGGTCCTACGTCAGGGCGGATGGAACGTGTCCTTTGATTAATCCCCAGACGAGCGCGCTCCACACCAACGCGCTGCTGTCCTGGGCGCTGCTGCTCACCATCTGCACTGCCAACCAGCTCAGAGACATCCTGCGCAAGTAAGAGTTCACCTTAAAAAGATTGAAATTCAAAACGTTTGCTATTGACTTAAAAAAAAGTCTAAGAATAGATGTATGTATTTTTAAGAATATTGTCTTTTGCAGACACCTGCCTAAACTACCAAGATTGCTTGAAAGTGAGGATGTCAACATGAGAATCGCTGCAGGGGAGACCATCGCCCTGCTCTTTGAGCTAGCGAGAGACATGGACGCTGTAAGTTCAAAATCATACTGTTTTAAAAAAAAAAAACAAGATGCTTTCATTCCTGTGGCACAGCACTGACTCATCAGGACAAGAAAGACAACAATTACATTCCCCTCTGCACCACGGTCATGGTTATTTAATTCTTAATTGCGTGTTAACTTGACAGCTTGGCTAAATTTCACAAGTTATTTCTTGGCTTGCACATCTTTCTCTCTCTGTTGATTGTACGTTCTTTTTATGGTCCTGAATGCAGCTTTTTTATTTTAATGTCTCTTAGGAGTTTGAGTTTGACGACTGGGAAGAGCTGTGTGATAAACTCAACGCGTTGGCCACAGACTGTAACAAGCACAGAGCCAAGACGGACAAGAGGAAGCAGCGGTCTGTGTTCAGAGACGTGCTCAAGGCTGTTGAGGTGGGTGCTTAGTTTCACTCCACGGTACTTGTGTTTTTAATTTCTTCTGCATGGCTTAAAATGCCAGGCCAAAGATTCTGTGATATTTGTAGAGAAAAATACAACACTTATTATAAAGAGGATTGCAGAAGTAGCTTTGTAAATCAATCTCTGATTATTATTATTTTTTTTTTCATCCCTTTCCTCTTCCCTTTTCTCAGGAGGGTGATTTCCAGACTGAAACCATTCGCTTTGGGACCGAGCGTATGACCATCGACAGCTGGGTCAGAAAGAGGACCTACGATGCCTTCAG
Source organism: Labrus bergylta (assembly GCF_963930695.1). Classification (NCBI taxonomy): domain Eukaryota; kingdom Metazoa; phylum Chordata; class Actinopteri; order Labriformes; family Labridae; genus Labrus; species Labrus bergylta. The sequence goes on from NC_089217.1 coordinate 10,666,340, forward strand.
AGAGTTTGTGGGCTCTGGAATGAACTACCACCTTCAGGTATCTACTTTTAGTTCTTAAATGTTGGTGGAGCAGAGTACACATTAACGAGCCAGTGAAATGAAAAGTGTGCAAGTCGACCATGACGAGTTTAGCGTCGGTGGTTTAGTTTTTTCTCCTGCACTGACACAGCACTAAAACATAGAAAGATCTAAAGGAGTTCTCGTTGCAGGAAGACAACACTTAACGACTTGATTTAGGATAATGATGCGCATTGTGGGGGGGGGGGGGGGGGGGGAGCCATTAAAAGTCACTGAATGGAAATGAGTCTGCATCATGGCTGGCAGCCAGTGCTAATGCAATGTGTTACAAGTAAAGATGAGACAATGGAACATATTTCAGACCAAACAACACTGTAAACTGAAGCTAAATGTAGCTAATCGTAAGGCAGGTTTTATATAATGCTTGTATAGTCTGATGCTGATAGTTGAGTTTTTTTTTTTCCTCTTATTCAAAGGGTAATGAATTCATCAGAGACGTGTTTGAACTGGGACCACCTATGTTGGTAGACTCCGCCACGATGAAGGCCATGAAGATCTCTCGCTTTGAAAGGGTACGAGTGCTTCTACGGCTGGTTTCAAATCATCATATCTTACTTCTCTAGAACAAGTTCATAATTTTTCCACTTTAAGTACATGTTGAATTCTTGTTTATGCTACTCTGTATTCAAATTTTGTTTCATCTTTTCCAGCATCTTCACAACTCAGCTGCATTCAAAGCCCGGACCAAGGCCAGGAGCAAGTTCAGGGACAAGAGGGTGGATGTTGGAGAATTTTAACCTTTTTTTTTTTTTTTTTTTTGTTGACACCTATTTTTCAAACCTCCCCGCTTTTTAGATGAAATGTCTGTATGGTTTTTCCCCTCTCGACTCCTCTGAAATCCATTGATCAAACCCTCAGCGTCTCGCGAGTTGAAAAGGCAGCTCTGCGACAGACCATCAGCTCTGGAGTGGACAAAACATTCCTCATATTGCCATATTCAAATCCACAGGAGTTAAGTGATAATCAATCATTAGCTTTTCAGTTAAACTTCAAAGTATCCACAGATGATCAGTGGTATTGTACATAACGTGTATATTTTTTTCCCCTCCTAATTAATATCTATTATGTGGCCTTTTGTTTTTCTTTTCTTTGAACATATGTGTTAAGTTATATAATTATGGTAGCATTTTTAAATGCACCATGTAGACCTGTTTAGTTAATAACGATGTCTAAACACATGACCCTAACCCTCATGGATTTGTATTACGTTGCACTTCCTTAGTATTTCTGTGAACGTATAGCCGTGAATATTTCGCTGTCTTTTAGTGTCGAGTATGTACTCTAAAGGGCAAGGACGGTGAAATAAATATTTGAAAAAGCTGTAAGATCTAACGCTATCTCTTTGTTGTCAATTCAAGCTAAGGTGCTCAACTGACACAATGATGGGTTGTTTCAGTCAGGTGACCATTGTTGGAAATAAACTGAAATTCTTTCAATATTTGAGAAGTCTTATGATTCATTGTTTATAACAATTCTAGGACACTTAAAGTAAAGGTTACATAACCTTATCCTGTGTTTCACAAAACACATGATGTATGTACATTTATAAAATGTTTTTGAACATGCTGACAACATTTCATTTTCTTTGAGACTTGTGTCTGGGTATGATCGACTTCATGAACATCAAAAAGTGGAACTAGGGTACCTACTGTACATTTTGTCAGACTTGCTAGGTTTTTGTTCTGACTTGAGGGAGACTTCAAACAAATTATTCCCTTTTGGAAACTCTTCCAAGATACAAGTCATCGAAGGTTTTGGGAACATGTCCCCCTGACACGCATTCAAAGAAGTGAGAACCAGAAATGTTGCTTATTTATATAAAGTTCAATTTCAGTGAAGGGGAAGCACAAATCCTATTTATTACTTCAACAAATAACGGAGCATTTTGAATTCAAGGTGGCATAACATCCTGGGGTCTATATATATATATTTTATTTATAAACTTGTATAATTGTGTTGTTTTTTTTTAGTCACCAGAACAGGAAATTAATAAGCGGTACTGTACAACATATTTACTCCCTCTTGAAGGGTACAGAAATAATCCATAACAGCAGCGAGTATCACATGAACAAGGTGAGCGTCACAAAGCTACAAATAGTCCCATCAATAAAAACAGCCGGTAACACATGACTTGAAGCACATTCAGGCTCCCTGCGATGGATGCTCCTTTTCAGAAGCCTCATACCTCAGGTGAAACAACATTACCTTCAGGAGGAAGCAGCATCCAGGAGCTCATGCATTTTTCATGGCCTGTCCTGTGGTGTGCACCGGCAGGATGTTGATGTCAAAGCTGAGGGATGCTTGTTTTTTTTACTTACATAAGAATGGTGATACAATATGGCCTTTAATATTAAATTTATTGTATGAAGTTATACTCAACCCACACTTTTCTGCATTAAAAAAATCCATAATGTGAGTTACTTTGGATTGCTTCTTACACTGAAAACTATCTCTGATCTACTCCACCTGTCTTATTTTTCAAATTTTAGTGTCCATGTATCGCATGAAACATGCAACAGAAAATGTGCATTAAAAAAAAAAGTGAATTTGTGCATCAATTGTCAGTTTACATTCTCTAGGGCTTAGTTATCCAGGCTCATTATGGGAAATATTAGCAGTGTACAAATGGCTTTTGATAAAGTCCATAAGGTGAGATTTCTACACAATGATCCTTTTTACAAGCACGATTGAAGGGCGATCATAATGAGTGTTTAAAGCTTTAAATAATCAGGCTTAGATCGGCTCCCTGTGAGGCTGCTTTGCAGTCTTTGGTAGAAGCCTTGCCAAATCTTTCCTTTAAAACTGGTCTCATGCTGCCTGGATCAGCCTTAGGATTTATGTGAATGGTTTTTTTTTTTCCACTTAAAATTTTCATGTTCTGTGGAACCACCCAAGCTGTAAACTCTGTACCCTCTGTTATTTCTCATTTCTCTCTATGGAAACTATTGCCTCTGGTTATAAAACAAGAAGTTGTGGGAGGCTTGTCTGTCGGTCCTTGACACTGGAGGTTGGCTTAACATTTTTAGGCCACTTTTTTTTTCTGTGAACTGAGAGATAAACGTAGGGGTCAACACCACCTCTGATTGTAGCTGGACCAGTTTACTATTGAACATTTAGTGAGGGACTTTCACTTCTCCATTTGAATGGCTTCAACATTTGAGCCCAGAGGAAACTTGACAAAATGATAATGTCTGTAGAATGTGTGTTATTTCAATCTACTGGATTTTGGGCAGAGCAAAACTTTTATTTTAAGGATTTAAAGATTTGGACTTAGAAACAAAAGGCCCATTGACATTCTCAAATCCTTTTTTAAAGGAGAAAAAAAAAGGAAGCCTACTGTTCACTGCTGAAGACTACTTCTCAAAAACTTCTTCAGACATGAACTGTTGTGAACTTGATGGATTTCCATCAGTCCTCTCTGTCCTTGGTAGAGTCAGTCAGTTACAGAGGGATGTGGAGAATGCCAATGGGGTGGTTATTATTCATATTTCATCACAGTCTGTTGTTAGCTCGGGAAAAAAAAACTCACTGTGCAATTAAAAAAGGATAATTGAGGATCAAAAGAATAAGCAATGATGTAAGGTAGCTTCACTTCAATCAATCATTCGCTTCATTTGTGCTTCTTTATGCACTCATTGAAATAAAAAGAAAACACTGGATAAACACTTTTTCATCATCCTAATGGTTTTAGATGTTGTGAAGTTACATACACGTAAAATAAAAGGCTCATTGGAGTCATTGGAATTATGTCAGTGGTGGGTGTGGTTTGACTGGAAAGTGTATGTTGGAGCAAAACAGTGAAAGAAAACACATTTGCTATCTCATCTCATGCCGCACACCTCCACTGATTGCCATCATTGACTGTTACTACTGCTAATGAAATGAGCATTCGTTTTCAGTCCATTGACCTTTAAAGGGAAACCTCTTTCTTTGATTAAAGTCAATGAATTGTTATGTTGGAATATGTTGATTAGCTTCACAACATGGACTCGCTATTCATTGCCATGGCTGGTTGGGCATCTCTTGTTGGGTTTACTTTTTTTCCATTTATCGTGCCACGCATTGGCAGCTAAAGACCCTGAAGCCAAACCACTGAGCATGTGTGACAGTGACACAAACATGTTAGCCTGTTTACATGCACACACACACACACACACATACACACATACACACACAACCTCCAGATGGATGCTTTCCAATAGCTAACCAGGTTAATGTATTTATTCCACTTGCGTGCCTATGGCGTCTTAGCAGCTGTTACTGTGCCAGTTTACATACATCAGCCTATTTCTTTTTGCAAATGTCTGATGCTGACAATAGTGTGCCACCTATATTATCCCCCCCCTCCTCTTTCTCTCCCCTACATCTGCTTCTCTTGGCCCTAGTTGCTCCCTGGAGCGAGGCGTATACATAGCTATCACGATGAAAAATGGATGGAGAGATAAGCGGCACTTTGTCACAGAATGAGCGCCGAGATCCTGATCCCAGCATGCCGTGGGGCTTGTTGTTGTGACTGATAAAATGGCTGCTGCTTCTGATGACTGCAATTATGCTGCATACATATATCAAGAGAGGGATTTATCAACTTTGTCACTTTCTGGGGGGGGGGGGGGGGGGGGCGCGTTGATGTGCCACTTAGTCACTATGCGATACTCTAAAAATTCCTGAAATGATTTGTTGTTACAATTTTAGACGATCTAAACTTGTTTATTTATCTGAATGACAGATTTTTTTTTGTCAGAGCATATCCTGTATCGTTGGTTATCCAGGGCTAACATCATCCTGTATCATAGTTTGTGGTGTAATGAGCTGGCACGCACGCACCAGATACACTCAGTGCAATCATTGCCTCAGAAAGGATGCGTTCCTCTGCATGTGTTGGTATTGATTATCTAGGTGTCTTTTTACATCTCACATATTGAGAGAGACAATTTGCTGACTCCTAAAATAGAAATGAGCTGTTCTTCAAAGTATCAAGAATTACTATTTAAAGTCTCATTTTTTGAGATAAAGCCTAACTTTTGAAAGCCTAGTAAGGCCCAGTATTTTCTTATCTGACCATTGTGGTAAGAAAGAATGAGAATATGGGTGAAATCTTCACTTTGTGTAACTGTTTTACAGATTTTGTGTGTTTCCTATTAGAAAGCAACATAAAGGGGGTTGCCGGTAGCCGAATGTTTAATGCCTGCACCCAAGAAGGAGGCTCAGGTTCTAATCCGACCTGTGGCCCCTTTCCCGCATGTCATTCCCCTCTCTCTATTTCCATGATTTCCGACTCTATCCACTGTCCTATCTATACCATTAAAGGCATAAAAAGACCCAAAAAAAATCTTAAAAAAAAAAAAAGCATCAAAAAGCTGAAGACAATCTGAAAGTGTTATTAAAAAAAAAGCAACTTTTATATCTTATAAAAGTTGTACTACCTCCACACACTAAATGAAAAAACAGATGCATCGCTTTCAAAAATGAACATCTGCTTGACATTTTTTCAGTGACAAAACAGGATAAGCCTACACACACTTGTCTTTACCAAAAAATCTTTGGATAAACGATGCAATAAGTCTGTTGTAATGATTTAAGATCATATTTATAAATCAAATTTTGACTACCTCAGAGCAGGGTTTTTGATTTGCAATATACCTTTTAACATGCTCTACATTGTGTTCTCTGCATCGTTTTAACATTAGACATTTATGTACAAATGAACACAGCCTGTGACCTATAAGACTGGCTTTTACATGATGAAGAGCTTTATTCCGATCACATAACCTGGGACAAGATTGCTTTAAGTTGAAGCAGAAAATACCATGGGACAAAAAGCAGAAATAGTATGATTATCATTTAACCTCTGTTCTACCCTATAGATAAGTACACCACAGCTGTTGAAGTTAAATCCATGGATCAACTTATTGTTAAGATCCTCATCTCAGCACATACATACTTCACCCTCTCCAAGATGAACCATAAGTGTTATCTTGTGCTCCACTTCTTTTTAAGGTTAATATGAGGTTATCATGGAGGTATGATACTTAAAACACTGAAGCATGAAAGCTTCAATATGAGCTTACTATACTTGACAAGAAGAAAAATGTCTCAGGGAGGATTACAAACTGTATTTACCCTGTCAAGAGTGCTTCTCTGCATACTAAAGTGATATAAATACTGCTTTACAACATGACTTACTCAACTTCCTGGGTGTCTGGCTTATGCGCAATTTCAAATCAGCTTGCAAGCAGACGTTGCACTCAGAAAACTCAATATTGCGTTTCAGAGTTTATGGATTATTTGCATAACAAATAATTATAAAATGCATACTTATATATAAACCGGTTCAAAAATAATTGAAAATAGCACTTGCATTATTCATTAGAATGAATGTCAATTATTAGATTATGGTCTTTCAGTGCAGAGCTTCTACCTTGTTGAAAAAGCAGAAAAGGTCTGTAAAGTTTGCACTTTTCTAGACCATGACGGGAATAAAAAAAACAAAAAAACAATCAAGCCATGCATATTTATAATTTAAAGTCCCTAATTTAATTATGCTCTGCCTTCATTTTAGCTTAAATTGCTTTTGACATCATTGAAATGTACTTTATGTCAGAGTGATAATGATGTCAAGATGAGTGTAATTCTAAACTTCACCAGGAGGGGGCAGTTGTTTACCATTTAGCTGTCTGTGGTATCAACATTTGAAACGACAGTAATCACCTCTGCACTTGCAACTGAGCACATGATGTGACAATATACTGGGGATGGATATTGAGGTCAAAACATGGGATTTTCGTTGATTTATGCAGGAATACACATTTTAAAGAGTCATTTTTGTTCTCCATATGATCATTGCCTATTACAACACTGGACTCCTGTTTGTTTACCAATGCAGTGACGAATCAGCCCTTTGTGTGAGCTGAGTCATCCGGACAACAGATCTGTTTGAAGCTGGAGTGAATGGATGACCCTGACTGCAGGGCACGGGTCACAAAAAAACACTGTAGCAATAAAACACCCGATCATTGAATTTCACAGATCTCATTCATCTCCCAGAAAGGAAAAAAAAAAAGAAAAAACAGGGCAGGCCGTACATCATAGTGTGCAAAGCTGACACCATATGGAATGTGGTTGTAGACTTGAAATAGAGTCAAGCGATACACATTTGTCGTGCTGGGCGCAGATGCATTGTAGCCCCCACACTGTGTGACTCATAGATACTGTACGCTCACACAAAAACATGAAATAGTGCACGTGCACAGACAAATGCTCTCATACTCCCCCCCCACCTCACCTTCCTCCTCCTCTCTATTTCTCTCCTCATGATGGGGGCCAGTGACAAGCAAAGACCCCCGCCAGGGCTGACAACTGTTTGCCGAATGATGCCACAGAAAGGAGGCAAGAGGCCATAGTTAAGCGGAAGACACCTCTCCATGTGAGGGTGGGCGCGCATGCTCACAAAAAGGACTTTTTGACAGAAAACGTGTCAAGACTCTAACCCGTGACCTTTTCTACCAATCGTTAGTCTCTCAGATTCCCTCCCCACTCCAATTTCCTAAACAAATAGACGGAAATCACACCTGTATACCTGAAGCTAAGTCTGCACACGTGGGCGGCCGAGTCTTTATCTCCTCTTTGAAAGCATTGACTCGCAGCCTGAATTGCAGGCTGTGGATTGCTGACAGGAGGGAAAAGATAGCCGGGTTCCTTCTCCCTGTCAGCTCCCGCTATCAACTGCTTGGAGCCTGCAAAGCTCTGAAATAAGCTGGGAACTGGAGTCACTTTAACCCTTAACGTCTTCTGTTTTAATGGAGATTAACCGCACAATGGAGATTAAAAGAAGAATTTTGACTTTTCGTAAACTCGCTGAAAGTTTGACAACATAGTTATTGCTGTCTGTCGGCTAAATAAACAGATAGCTCAGCTATGCGTGGTGCTAGCAGAGAGATTTTATTCAAATCTTTGTTTTAACTCTTTTTTTATACTGAAAAGAAGATAATGGCGTAATAACTTAGCTTTATAGTAATACATGTTACTTTGGCATTCTTCTATAGCCTGTATGAGGATTATGTATGGGATAAATGTTGATGAAGTTCAGTCACTTTATAGTTCTTATTACATTTTTGCTGCGGCAGCTAGCTAGCTAACAGATGACTTTAGCTCCATGCATATTAACCACAATGGTCAAAAGAGTAGTATCATCTTATTCTCGTCAAAATATTAAATGAGCCTGAGGACAAAAAGGTGAATGAGATGTATACAAATTTTATTGTTATTATGGTAAATTGTGTCTCTGAGTAGGCTAATGGTTAGCTTGGCAATTTCTGACAGATAATAGACATTAAGGGGTCAACGATTGTGGTACTTTAAAGCAACAAAGTGTAACATTTCCATGTTAAAATAGTAGTTCCAATAGTTGATCCCATAGTTGCAACAACCTTCAATAGGCAGATTAGCGTCTTTATCATGTTCACAGAGTGAAAGTTAGGCAGCGGGCCGCGGTTCTCTTGCGAGAAGTGTATAAGGCTTTACGCCACCAGCCAGTTAGCCCATACTGGTAATGAGGAAAAGAGAGAATGATTGAGCAAGCGGCTAAGTGTACATCTCTGCAGACATTATTCATAACAGATTGCGATGCAATGTTAGTCATTACCATTATCGATGTCATCATTTTCTCATGTTTAGCAGCTTCAGTCTAAAGTTATGTCTCTGGCTTGATGATATAAATGTGTACAGCCTTAGCAGCAGCCAGCATTGTTAGTGTGATCCTTCTGCAGCCACTTTTGCTTGTAATATATTGGAGCGTATCCACGTTGATCTTGTCTCACAACTAAAGCTTCCGCTGTATCTTTCAACTCATCAGCTCAACAAAGCCAGTTTTCACTGTTGTTAGGCCCAACCAAAATCTGAGTGGTATGATCCCGCAGAAAGAAAATAGTGTGTCGTGCCTTGACCAAATAATCCATCTGACGTTTATCTCGGTCGACTCCAGCAGACTTATTCTGGATTTGTATTGGTTTTACTTTGACCAGAAGGAACCTCTATCTGTACATCAGCTGTTTCACAATCAATTTCTGCCTGACCTAACTTTGGCAGATTTTATGTATGGCCTATTTATGCAGGCACACAACCTTGTGTGTACTTGGTCAGCGTGTGTCTTGCGTGTTTATAGGAGAACCTAATAATGAATTCATGAGGTCATCAATTAATGTGTCACTCATGGGATGAAAGCGGCTCAGCCTTAGTCTTCAATGTACACAGTAGATCAGAACAAACGTGGCAGTTTGTGAGTCTCCCACACAAGACCTGAATACTGAGGAGCACAGACACATTTTATAGTAGACGTTAAGTGTTGCACACACCCACACATACATACACACACACACACACACACTGCTGAAAAACTAAACAAATGGACACTTCTCACACAGACACACACAGATGTAAAGACAACCCCCCCATCCACACACAAACTCACACATCACACGACTGTTTCGCTTTGCAGGGTAGGTTGTTGCCAAGGCTCAGCGTGAGCGAATTGATTGGTTGCCTCTGCTCATCACTGTAGGAACTCACCAGTTGGATTGGCCAGTTTGGTAAAGGGAGCTTTTCAGGATGTTTTTCTGTCTCCTCCTGCACAAACTGCTGGATCTTCTTCACTGTCAGCATCACCAGACATGGCTATGTAATTACCCTACTTTTGGATGACATTTTATCATGAATTATAGTAGGCTAGTTATTTTTAGTTGAAAGGGGGATATATTTTTTTCTGAGCAGAGACCTATCCACCTAATTCCGAGAATGATTTTTGTTCTAAATAATCACAGCAGTATATTGATCCACATAAGGTTTTGCCTGGATGAGGTGGAGGGTGAATGTATTGGGGGTGATATGCAGTAGTGACATAAATGCATGACACAAGGCCATAATGACACAACAGAATAAAACCCCTCTGAAAACCAGGGAGCACGAGCAGCATGCAGAGACACTTTCCTTGTCTCCAGTTTATATCCGTTGATAAGCACCAATGACAAAATATGTCCTTAGCCCCAGGGTGAGCAGGATTGTGTGTGTGTGTGTTTGGATCTCGGTGTTGTGTGTCTGCATACATGACTGTGAGCATGTGTGTCTACGGCTGTGTGCGTGCCTCAAGCCTGTGGCATTGTGAAGCTGTGTGTGTGTGGGAGTGCCAAGATGAATTAAACAAGGTCACTCGGTGCAAGGCTGACTGCCCCCCCCCCCCCCCCCGACACACACACACACACACACACACACACACACACACACACACACACACACACACACACACACACACACACACACACACACACACACACACACACACACACACACACACACACACACACACACACACACACACACAAATACCAGTGGCGACTGGTATATAATTTTTCCAGGGGGCGCAATGTTTCACAATACGGAAACGAATGCACATCTTAGTTTGTTAGCTTGATGCTAACACACAGCGGCAATTGACATTAACAGGCTAACAGCAATTAGCATCACGATATGGGTAGTTTGAACAGAAGCTGAGAAATTAACTATTTGACTTAAGTAAACAACCTATGTTACTTAACTAACTAAAGTTTATCAGAAAAAAACATTGTGAACATTGCAGAAGGTGTCAGTTGTCCAATCCCATTCGATGAAAAAGTGTCATGGGCGTTGCAAACGTGGGAGTTTGAGATAAACCAAAGATTGAGAAGGTCACCTGCCTGGCAAAAGTTGAAGGATCCACTAACACTTTCATTTTGTCAGTGCCCTTCAACCAGGAAGAAGAGTCCACGTGCCCAGGGGCCCAATATCTCACAATCTGTCTATGCTGCCAATGACACATACACAAGAGGGTTAGATCATTTTCAAGTACAGTTACGGTATATTGGTACAGTTATGGTACATTGGTTTGCATCCTCTGCCTCCGGAAGAAAATAACGCCATAATTATTTCAACATCTTCAGAAGTATGTTTGTTAGCTGTCTTGTAAAGAGTATAATAAAAAATCTACTGTATGTTGATGTTTGTGAGGTAAAAATGAAACTAGAGCTAGCAGATGATCAGCTAAATGTAGCATATCATTAGGGCTTGAAAAGGTTAACAACTGTGCTGCTATAGCCTGCCTTTGCACCTTTAAACATGGCATGGCGAGCAGTTTTCCTCTGCTTCCCCTCTTCATGGTAATCATCTCCTGGATCAGGCCTAGTATTCAACACGATGAAAGAAGAGTGGTATTCATCTTTCAAAAAAAACAAATTTCCCAAATTGTTAAAGCATTTGAGCAAAATAAGATGCATGGCAAACTGTGATTTAGCACCCGAGGTTGCATTCAATAAAGCTATCAATATCAATTCAACTAACCAGTCCTTTCTTCAATTTTTATCTGAAAAGACTCCCGTTATAGCAGCCATCCCATTTCTTGCAACTCCTACTATTATCTTTTGTAATCTTGGCCTTGATGGATTCTTTTCGAGTAAGCTTGCTTCTTTATTTCATTTGATGCAAACAACATGGGGTTTAATTCACAGAAAAACATGTGTCCAAAGCTAGAAGAGTGTACATAAAAACTGTTTGCATACTCAGTATAATTAAATAATTGCTACAGTTTAAACCTACATGACAAGCTGTCTTTTCTTTTACCCACAAATCTACTACAGCCTACTTGTCCAATAAAAGCATGTAGCCAAGCTGTTTGATGCATTGACCATCAGTCTCCCCTTCTCCAGAAGGAAACCTTATCTTTATCACTTCCACCAGTAAAAAATGAGCAGAGGAACACAAGCTAAGAAAAAGCCAATTATCGTCAGTTAGCTGTACACCCAAGTACACCGTATATCTGTCACTCGCTTTACAAGGCATTCGGGGTTCAAATGTATTCCATCATCATTTTTTACAGGGGCCACCAAATGCATTGATGTTATTTATAGAGCGGCTGTGTTCCTTTCCATCAGCGCTGTCACTCCTCCCGTGATTACTGCTCCTCCTTGTTCACCTCTCGAGTGACGGAAGCCGAGTGTAATAATAGGAAACATTTAAATCCTCTTACTTGTTACATCAGTGTCTGAAGGTCTTTTTCTTTGTCTGTGCAGATCCATTTCTTTTTTTACCAAACAGCTTATCATGTACCAGGAAGTAAGAAACTATCACATGCTGGTTTTATGAATGTAATGTGCCCACAAATCTCTCACATATGGCTATAAATTAGAACATAAAAGAACGGAAGCAACCTGTCACCCGTCACGCTGTTCTGCAAATCAACGAATTAGCACCTGAGGAGAAGTCATGCAGCGCACTGACAAACATGTTAACGACACACAACCTGTGCTTCACACGTGATTTATTACGTCTCCTTCTCTCAGCTTTTTTCTGCATGTGTGTCCTATATTGATTGCTTTGTTAGTGCAGAGGAGATAGCAGCTTGAATTGGCTCATAGCAACATCTCTTTTCTCATGTGAGACACCAGAGATACAGTGTTTGTATGTTCTGTACGCAGGAGTATTAAAGGCCCTGAAAGATTTTTCATGTCCATGAGACATTCTTCCTTGATTGACACAAAGTAACATGTTCAACACACAGTTTGTTTAACATGAATGAATTGTCTAACACATACTGCTTGTATTGCTAGTATGAACTGTGCTGGGTTCAGCTGGATACAGGCGATGTCACACACATCAGCTAACCAATCAGAATTGAGCACTATTTAAAGCAAATTATGGCGGCATACTCTGACTCACTTTGTTGCACTCTTAATAATTAACACCTAAGGGTGTTTTTCAAAAACTCAATGTATGGTCTCTGCTTCTTCAGTGAATAAATAATTTGTCCAATTTGTCCAATTAGGAAGTATTTTGAAACCTTCCAGTGGTAGCATCAAAAGTTACACTCTTTTTTCTGTTATTGTCTGGTTTTGTGTTCATGTTGTATCACAAACTCTGCAGCCACTCAATGCACTGCAAACATCTGATTCCCTTGACCTGCAGCTTATGTAATCAGTCCCTCATGATATATAACAATTAACACCTACATTATTGCATTGTGTCTTGTGTGTATTACCACATCAAAAAATACCACAACATAATTTTTTTTAGGCTTTATCTGCCTGTTTTTGTTCTTTGTTCTTTTCCTCTATACATTTGGTTGCCATGTGACTGATCTTTCAGTAATATATATATTTATTTTTACTTCTGTTGCTGCTACTCTGATTGTCTTATTGTTTTGCTTTTGGGCATAATTGTTGGCTGTTAAAATTAATTCTAGGACGGGGCTAAAAGTCATGGAACTTGTTTGTCTAAGTGCAGAGAGAATTTATGATATCAAAGCCTAATACCCAATGCACAGGGTAATGAAACATCATTTTGCACAAACACCAGGTTTCTAGGATTGCCCACTCGTCTTTTAACACATAAAAAAATGACAAAATGTTAATCACAATTATGTATGTCAAAATACATTTATGTTGGCTCAGTGTTCAGAGTGCGCGCCTCATGTAGAGAACATATAGTCCTCATCTGAGCGACTGTATAGGGTCCAATCTGACCTCGGCCGTTTGCTGCATGTCATTCCCCACTCTCTCCTCCCAGCATTTCTTGTCAATCTTCAGCTGCCCTATCCTATGAAAGCAAAAATGTCCCCCCCAAAAAATTACTTCATACAAGGCAGTCATTCATGAATTTGCAATGCTGCACAAAGAATGTGATAAAACATTGATAGGTGCTTACACATGTGTCCAACATAGGACTAATGTATAATGTATATGATAATCTTTAGAACCTTTCAGTGGTCTTTTTAACACCTCTGATCAAAAGTCAACACACTATACTAAGGACATCTGTGACAGTCAAAGTGCTTTATTGCATGAGTTAATTAAAAGTTTCATTCCTCAAATGAAAAAACACCATACTCTAAACTAATGACACAAAGTCATAATAAAGGTGTTTTTCTTGGTTTCGAGACAGTGGTGTTTTTCAGGCCCTTTTAAAGTCCCAACACAATTGTTGACTCTACTCTATTAGATATAGTTAAAGGTGACTTCCCAAAGGCAGAGAGAGAGGTCAATTAAGTCCCTGTTCTGGGTAAACCCTGTTACCCTGTCTGACACCTTCCATTTTTGGGCTCTCAGACAACATGACTCTTGGCTGTCTCACAATCTTGTTTAGTAGAGGAGGTCACTGTCTTTGCTCACAAATGATTTCCTCACTTAGCCTTGGACTTTTGTTTCTTCTTCTTTGTTGCTTTGGAAAATTGAAGTGTAGAAGAATGGATCCTTGATCATTCATTCATTCACATTTCAAAAAAAGATGATTCGACAGAAGAATTTATATGATTTGCTCTGTTTTAACCAAACATGCAATATTAACAGTTTCAACAACCAATGCTGAACTATCAGAGACAACCCAAAGTGTGTTACAACTAGATGTCTTATAATGACAGAACATAATGGTCATGAGGACTATTACTGCAAGGATATGCCCAGGTGTGTTTAAATTAAAAAATGACGTTGGGTATGGACACCCTTCTATGACCTGCTAGTGAACAGAAAAACAAAACTGCCCCTAATGCAGAACATCCTGACAAACATTTAGTCTGTTTCTTTAATGCCCTCGTTGTCTTGCTCTCCACGTACATGTAGATTCACAGCTCGAGGCACAACACTCTGCCAGCAGATGGACCAGATAACCTCGTATCAGACATTACAGCACCACAAAGATCAGTTCTCACCCTGTGTCAGCAAAGCTTTTGCTATTGCACAGTGGAAACATAGAAGCAGTGAAATAAATGACAATGAGAATTCTGTGTTTTGAATCCTCTATGCACATATTTAACACTCCCAATGCTTTTGTTAAACTAATACAAAGGCAGGATAGAAATACCTAACACTAACTAATCCCTGCTCGTGAATGAATGAAAGGGTGATTTCCATGTCAATCACCAACTCTTTGTTATATGTCTTGGAGAGACCCAACTATAGGCCGACATGAGAATATGCTTGGCAAAAGTAGCATGGAAAATTTTCCTTTGAACAGACAGAAATCTCGAGTAGAACCAGACTCATTGATGGACATCAATGTCAAGGTCCAATGCACGGTTGAACCCTCTAATCACCTCCTTTTTTTGCTTACTTTGACACACCATCTATAAACCCTTTCCATGACATTCACATACCCTAACCCCACATTTCCACATACCCTGTCAGCGCCATGGATTGGCTATGTCAGCCCCTGCCCCACACATATTTCGCTGTTAAGGTAATTTCTCAAGATGTAGTAGGCATGGCAGATCTCATTTTGACTTACATCTCCCTGGTTCTGCACACAGCAACAGATCATGGGATAACCAATGTATCACAGCGTTATATATTTTAAGTCGTCTGAGTCATTATTGGAGGAGGGTGAAAGTGTTGCCATTTGTAATTATTCATTTCTATTGCTTAGTGGATGGTGATTAACCACATTCTTTCAATGGATTGTTAGCAGCTCAGTCTCAATAACAGTGTTAGCTGAAATTCCCTTATTTGTTCACAAAGGCTTTTGAGGCTATGCAAAATAATGGTTCTGTACCAGTAGCCAGTACTATCCTATTACAGAATGGAATTTCCTGCACTGACATTCAACAACCAAAGCCGAAAATAAACCATCAACATCCATTAATAGCTTTTGGCAGCCAGAATAAGACAACAGAAAACAATTGGAGAACTATTGTGGATTTAGGTTGCCAGTGGATTTAAAAAACACATGTTTTTTGGGGGGGATTTTCATAAGCAGATGCTGTCATATTTCTTGACATTTCTGTTGACTCAGCCAAAGTTTTCTGTTTGAGTATCACTTCAGAGAGAATTAGAAATTAAATGCCAGCTGTATGTTATTTTTACTTTGGCTTGCTGTCGTTTGCTACTTGGCCTGTTTGACAGTAAGCATCCATGAGACAAGTTCTCTGAAGGAGTATTTACAGGTTTGTGAAATGGTTTGTTCATGCTGGAGGGCACACAGGATGTGTGTCAATGACTTCTTGAACACTATTTTGTGGTTTAGTTGCTTTCTGTGATATGTTTTGTTCAAAATGTTTTCACTGGACATGGCCATTGTTAAAAGAACCAAGTGAGGGTTTGTATAACATGAGGATTTGAGTCATTTATAAGATTCTGTTTAACATCATCTGACATACATAAGCCATGTCAAAGTTAATATTTCCCCAACAGTTCTGCTTAAAGCATTAAACCCCAACCCTGATGAAATTACCCTGTTATTCCAGTATAAACACAGCCTTATCGAGACCAATTCCCATTTATTTCTGATGAATTTCCATTTTTTGTTTTACTGGTCTTGCCTCACAGGCTCATCACGTTTAAGATCTACATTGGTTAAGTAACTTCCCAGATGGATATCTTTGGCATCACCCACTTCTTTGCTGGTTTCTGGTCTTCTCAGGCAATAAATCAAGAAGAATGATGGAGTGCACTTACTTATATCTCAGTCATAGCCGTCCTCATTGTTGGGCTATTCTTTCACATGCACTCGGCTGTAAATAACTAAAGAAAAAAAGATATCACAGGATATCAAACTATGAAGAAGAATTGAAACCATTACTGGTTTCAGATCCATTTCAATGGCTGAGCAGCAGTTGAGCTCTAGAGTCAAAACCATACACACAAAATGTCCTTGAATTGATTTATCAGGACCAGACCAGACCAGACCATTGCAACGGGTAAGGTTAAATAGTTTCTTTCGGCAAAAGCTACTCAAGTAAAATCTAAGGAACAGCTATAGCAAAGGGTAGCTGTTTAAAAAACACCAAATACTACTTTAAAAAGTAAGTTTAGAAGAAAATCTTGGAAACCACAGATCAATTAGAGTCTGAAGCAGAGCATAGAATAAACACATGTGAAGGCATTGCAGCTTAGTAATGGAATCACTTCAGAATGACTTTATAATCAGATCAGCAGGGTTCATTACAGAAAAGAAAGAAGTAAACACAACAATAATATGAATGTAGCTGACGACAAAGCACAAAGCACTGTTCCGACTCCACTGTTTACATAGATTCTGTTTGTCTCTGTTACTTTGCCTCTGTTACTACCTCTGCTGCTGAATGGGGCGTTTCCAGAGGGTTGGCAGGGGCCCCCCTTGAGATCTTTTTGGCCACCCCTGGTGACACCCCAAATTTCAAAACTATGATTGGTTATTTCTCTTGCCAGTTCAGGCAGTGTTGCAACAGGCAGCTCATAGGTTTCAGTGTGCAGATGTTCTGTTTGCATTTTCTTTCCAAAATTCTTTAAACTGAGAATTTGGACGTAAATGTATTTAAATCCTTGAAGAATTAAGCTTAGACGATGTATTTGTTGTCATTATCTTGTGTAACTTAAAAGTGATAAGTGACTTGTAATTAGTGCAGGCAGGAGGGGTAAATAAGTGCTTTTTATTTATGTGTGTGCACACAAAATTCAGGCCACCCCTGCACAAGTCAGTGGCCCCAGCTGGGCCATCTTGGTCCAAAAAGACTGGAGACGCCCCTGTAAACACTCCGCGTTGAAACCTTTCAGGGAGGTGTAATTAAGTGGCAACAATCCAGTCTTGAGCAGACTGTATAAATGAGGTTAGTATAACTGACAGGGGAGAAATCCACAATTTAATAACAGCATTAAAAATGATTTAGACTATAACGGAAGAAATCATCAAAAAGGAATCCATGAGAGGGAAAAAAGGATTAACCACTAACAAGGGAGACATAGAACCCATGAAATCTAAACTCACGTTGTAGGTTTTGAATCATACAGTTCTTGCATTTTTTTCATCAAGTCCGAAAAGTTTTGGCATCTCAAGTATTTATACGTTTTTCATTTCCTTGAATACTGACAACCCATCTTTACTCAGTCCGAATCCACTTCAGCTCCTGAGAGTCGTCTTTTTCAACACTCAATTAATTGTATGAAAGATGTTGTAATCACATCTCTACACAAAGACACACACACGCACACACACACAGATTTCGAGAACTGGACATTTATAAAGCAGCTGTAACACTTAATGGCACTCAGCAAATAATACTTACCAGGGTCAGCACTGTGTCAGTCCTAAATATGCTAGAAATATATTTTTTCTCTCAAATATTCTCTTTGCAGGTGAATAAAATAGCTGAAATAACAGATCACAGGTGCTTGCACAAACCTGACTTCAGAAACCCTTCATCCAATTAAAAAATACTGTAATGTATAAATGTGGAAATGAAAACTTCAGCAGTTGGAATTGTTGCAAATAATCACCCCAGTCATCTGCATTCTGCTTTTGTTTTGTTTGCAGGCATAATTCCCACTGAAACTACATTTTGGTTGAAAATGTCTTAAGCTTCAAAAGGAGCCTGAAGGGGAAATAAAATGAGCTTATAGACAGCAGCTTACTGTACGTCTGCTGTCGAAAATAGGGCCAATAGTCATTATCACAAGTCATTAGACAATAATACAGAGGAAATTAATCAGGCACCATAAACCAGATGTATTACACCAATAAGCAGTGGTATCAATGGCACTTCAGCATAATTGTATTGTACACAAGGAGCAGTTCTAAACTATATAATGGCAGCCTTAAAAACCAAACTGGAAAACTGATTAATTGTGTAAAGCATATTGCAGAAGAGGTGCAATACAGAATCAGAAATACTTTATTAATTCCAGAGGGAAATTCAATCGTTGCAGTTGCTCCAAAATATACAATATAGCAGTAGAAATATAGTAAGAAAAATATTAATCAAATAGAATACATTGGGGTTTTTTGCAATGAGGTTGAAAGAATGTAATGAAATAAGTAAAACACAAATGAGCAGAGATTTGATTTGATTTGATTTTTTCATGTAATGTTTTTGGGTTAGGTTGGCCCTGGTTGTTTTAAACATTCTTGATAACTTAAGAACTTTGCATCATGGTAACACAAAGACAAGCAAAGCATTTACTTTTTAGTTTAACGCCCCCAAGAGACTGACTAATGATAATTCTAAAACGTTTCAGTTTGGTCAAGTTTACTTTCTTATTGAAAAATAATGCCTGGCAGAGTTAGGTCATAAATTGGAGCGATGGGGCATAAAACACGAACTGGTTACACTACCACTGGTGGTTTAACCTACAGTACTACAGGAATAAAATGAAAATGATTCGTCAAATTCCCAATATGTATACGATTTACAAGCTGGCACTCAGCAGTACTCACGATATTGGAGCTTCTCACTCAGAAAATGACGTTGAGGAAATGGCTACTGTGTGAAAAACTGGAATATGTTTAAAGCTTCTACTGTCCTTATTTGTGTTGTAAGATTTTGTAAGTGTTTTTCAGTGTTGTCTAAGAAAAGCATGGAGCAAGAACACTCTTTTGAACATTACATTTATTTATTCTGTTCCCCAGACTGGTACGCATTTGTTAAGCAAGTCTTGTGTTAACCATAAATCAACAAAGAAAATCATTTTATGAAATCCAGATTGATGAGGTGCTTCTTCCTGACAACCAAATAACCTGAGAGAATGAGAACATTTGCTCCGAGACAAACTAAAAGATCCGCTGACGAGCTATTTCAGGTGCCAGGAAACATCGGCGGCGGAGTATATAATGAACCAAACCATATGTCTGCGCTGTCACATTGCCTCGCTCACTCAGTCATGAGATGTTAACCACCTCCAATGAGAGCAAGCGCTCCTCTCTGCCAGTCAGTGAGTCGCTATGACAACAGCCGTTGACAAGGAATATTGGGTTTGATGTCTTGGTGAAACAACTCTCCGCATCCAAAGGGGGCTGCTAACTGACTGAACTCATCCTGAAATCAACAATAACGACGCCTGTAATTCAGATCATCTGTTTCCACTTAGTCAGAGACAGAGAGCGTTTGACTGAGCAGTCTCATTGCATATTCAGAGACATCTAGCACCAGTGTCAATGGGATGTCAGTGGGACGAGTTTCCCTTCATCTATTAACCTCTGAACGGGTGGCCATGCACCTAAGACCCCCATGACTCATTATTGATGCTTTCTAATTAGTCTTTGGGTTCTCTTTGATCCCTTATCTTATTATTCACCATTGTGGCTCCCGTACCCTTTGGAAATGGCAAAATCATTCCCTTCCCATGCTGTGATTTACAGTTATTGCGTGCTGAGGCCAGTCTAGGTAATTTGGAGATGAAAATGAGCAGGGACAGGAGGAGAGTTCAAGTCTGTAACTCATTTCCACCTTCACTTCCTCCTCCTCCACCTCATCTTCCTCCTCCCACATATGAAAGTAATAAATCAGTCTTTGTGTCCTCAGCTGACTAGCCTTCGTATGAGCATCACATCCATGCATGTTGCTCTCAAGGCTGCCCTCAGCATTGAATATGAGCCTCAATAAAATTGATCCGCACACAACCAAGCCAAAGACAGATGGCTGTTGGATAACAGTTGCGCTTTAGAGGATGCCAAGCAGAATAATTTACACATCAAAAAAACAAGTTGGCAACATTTTCTGCTCAGGTAAAATTAAACAGCAGTTTTTTTTTTTTTGAAAGTCTTCACACTGCAGGCACTTCTCGGAGGCAAAAACATCTTTCATATCAAAAGTCTAGAGAAGAACAAAAAAAAAAAGATACTGAAAGTAACCAGCAGTGAAGATCAAATACAAGAACCTTGGAATGTGTCTATTTTCTCAGCATGTTACTATGAGAGCAAACTGTGCCAAAAGCAAAGTATGCTTAATTTTAATAGATTCACTGTGATAAAAGAGCCATGTACTGTAGGAGGTGTGTATGTGTGCTCATCTTTAAATCCTTTGGAAACGTGGCTTGAAAGGGTAAAATACATATAAGATATCAAAGGTAAGAGTCTCATTAAGCATCCACAAAAATCTGAGCCAAAATAAATGTTCCTAACTCTGTTTTGATTGACATGTGCCCCACTCGGCACACAGCTAGTGCTCACATAAAAATCTGTAGTGCTGCCCAAAACTCTACTTTTAAATTGTTGGGTTAGCCTTGCCATTTGAAAATGTAGCATTTAGCTGTAACTTGCAACATTATTTGTATTGCCCCAATTTTTTCCCCCAAAGCTATGAATGTGATGCTTAATGATAGCTGTGTACTAATAGTTAGTGCTGTATTATGACAAAGCTAAAGTCCTTCAGAATTCTTCGCTATTGAAATCGTTGTCATTCTAGGAGTAAGCATACGCATGTTATGTTAGTTACATTAGCGAAGAAGTAAAGCTATGAATGCAATAGTCAATCGCTGCTCTGTACCATTTATCTGTCTCGGTCCACATTAAACACGATGGACTGTCAATATTTGGCCCGTTGACATAGCTGACGGCTAAGGTGTGAACAACCAAACAGCTACCATGCCACGTTGCTCTGTTACTTGTTCATGGAATAACTTGCGTTCGGCATTATAAACTACAAATGACAAAGTCCAATTTGGACTTAATATCAGTGAAGTTCACAAAAACTAAAATGACAATTATTTTAATTTGATTCACACATAATTTGTAATAGTTTTAGGATGCCTCCTATTATGTACATAAACCCTAAACTGCAAAGTTAGAACACTATTGTGCATTTAGGCTTCTGGGGGCTTTAATATTTTGCTCCATTTATTTTCAATGTATACAGTAACGTCTGGCTCCGCTTCGTCAGAAGTTCCTATACTGCTCCATCGGCTTCTCCTCTCCTACTAATGATCCCACTAAATCTCTCCACAGCTTCCTCCCTGAAGTGGACATCAGCCTCAGGACCTGTAAGTAAAGCCTTGTACCTAGCGCAGTGGGGCCAGTAAACAGATGATTTGCTCCCAAACACCTTGAAGCCACCCAGCCTCATCCCTAGGAATGCAAAGGACAGAGTGTGTGTGTGTGTATGTGAGAGAAATTGAGAGGAGATGAAGAGGTGTGCAAAGGAGGGCAGGGAATAGTTGTATGCTGCACTGGGGCCATTTAAACAAATTTGCCTGAGTGTGTTTTTGGGGGGACGTCCAAAAGAGATGAAGAGTGATGCATTCATCCAAATTGTGAGTGTGTGTCTGTTAGAAAAGGGGCAAAGGGGGAAAGAGTGGATAGCCATAGACACTACACCTACACTAGCAGTGATTGGAGTATGTTTAGTATACAAGTGTGTTTTGTAAGATTGATTACCCAAGCTAGTGAAGTGGTCCAAATCAAATAGTTAAGAGGAAAAAAACACCTGATCCTCCATAATTAAATTACTCCTGATTAGGGTCGGTACACAAGCACACACACACGCATGTACGCATATATACAAGCACAGTGCTACAGCGGGGCTAGGGGGCGCTATAGTCCCATCACAAATCTGTCCAGCCCTGGTTAAGCCCCGTCATGTATGTCTGATTTATTTAAAGAAAAAAAAAACAAGAACTTAAAAAAAAGTAGGCGCTTTTCCTGCACATGTACCATGAAATTGCACAAGGGTGATCTTTGATACTATTCTAATTCCAAATAGAGGTTGCATGAATAAAACAGGTTTAAATATAAAATAAAAAACTGGGATCTTTATCCCAATTAACCAACTGTACTAAAATACTTTGGGGAAAAAGCCCCTGCCAACTACAATGGTAGCTTTGACCCAATGAAAGGTTAAAGTTTAGGCTATAACCATTTGACATATCACTAAGCTCTAAAAGATTGTAATACATATTACCAACCCTTCCAATGCATGCCCTACAGCATATCAACATGAATCAATAAGTCTCCCATTTTTAGCTTTAGGGAAATGAAAATCACCAATTTATTCAGAACAATGCAAATAAATAACCTACTCCGACACCAGAAGTCTTTATTGCCTGTTTGACTATGTTAATGTTGTTGTGGATTTCAATCCTGAACGTCAGGAAATCAAATAGGGCTTTCACACTCGCAGAAAACTCCTGAAAACTCCTGATATTTTATGGGAGAAGCTGTGTGTGTGAACGCAAAGAACTGAATTATTTACTCAGACTTAACCTGGATTTTCTCCTGCCAGCATCCTTTTGAATTTTCTGCAGCAAGTCCGAGTGAGCTGATGTGAAAACACAGCAGGAGTTCACCTGGAGCCAGCGGGAGAGGGTGGTTTATGTCCTGTAGCCAGTACATAGACTGTATGCACGCGACCGCTACGATCTCTGTGCACGTAATTAATCGCAATGCATTCTGTTCATCAGTATGTTGTTCTCAGCTCTTTAGCTGATATTGTGATTCAGTCGGACTTCATGTAGCATTGATAAAAAGGCAAATATTCTCATAATTGCTTCCAATAGCAGACTCTATTGTTTCGTCCGCTGCTTCCGCGTCATATTTTTTTTTTTACATCCCTTCTCCCCGCCCACCCCTTCTCCCGTCTGACAGGGAAAGTCTCCTGCTGTGAGGTGCATATGTGAACAGCAAGGTCAGGAGAGTATCCAGAGCAGTCATATGTGAAAAGGGTTAAAGAGGGTACTGGATTAAGCAGGCCTACACTTGATATGAATCAATCCACAAACATACTTCTTAACCACTATTTGGTCTGATTCGTGGAGATTTGCTCTGGCTGCTTTCAGTTTAGTGTAGAGGGCAAGTCTTCCAGTGAGGAGGAGGATAGCTGCTCCAGCAGTTTTGAGGAGGTGCCAGAATTTACGGCACTACCAGCGAGTCTTAAACGGAAAACATCGATATAACGTCTTCAGCACATTCATCATTGCTAGAAGACAGGCAGATAAATAAATACTGCTTCTTGTGCTTAACACATTTATGTAGGGCAGACTGGAGAAATTTAGAAACCATTTTCAAATCCAATTTTGATTTATCAAAAACACTTATGTCCGCAAGCTAAGCTATATATCAGACATTGTTCATTAATTCACCTTCATAGTCTTTCCTAATATCTGATTTGATTTGACTATAAGTGTAGTTTATTTTGAACTATTGTAAAGATAGTCGACATCTTATCTTCTATTTGAAACATGTATACTTTTGGCATTCTTCGTAGGTACACAAGTTGGTGTAAAGATAAACCTATCTGAATCAGAAACTGATCTTAATGTAAAAGATCTGAGTGAATCTGTCTGGAGGCCTGGATGGGTAAAAACATATACTACGACCTGCTCGACTGCCCAGTTCCAAAGTTATGAACCGGTTCAATGAGTTTTGCTTCACATCCTGCATACCGTGTATAGCATCTTTAATAACTTGTGAGACTCAGAGTTTGACTTTTTACCAGGAGGAACATGAGATTGGGTGCATACCATTTAGAGTAAGTTAGCTCACAAGGAGAAAACAACAACGTCCCAAATTTCTGCATCAATTGACAGTTCTCCATCGCAGAACTTAAAGCATGTGGATTTAAAAATGCAGAAGAGAAACTTTCCAAAAGTCTGTCTGTCTTTATACGCTTTGCAAAAAGTGACTAAATGCAACTATAGAATGAAGCAGCTCACCTGTTGAGATGGCAAAATGACACCATTAACCTGCGCTAGGATGCTAACATTAGCAAGCTGTAGCCAAAGCAGACCCGAATGTTAAACATTTTCTCTGGCTACAGTTTGCAGAAGTCAAAGGTCTGTGGATGTAAGGCCAAGGTTTACAACATAACAGTGTTGTTAGGAGCCACAGCTTTCATAACCTGGTTTATACATTTGAATCTACTTACAAGTAGACAAATACAGCAATTTTACAAGAATGTGTCAGAAATGTTTATCAATTAAGAACAACCTTTTACAGTAACTGTCTAATGCAGAGCGAGTGTCAGTCACTACAAAAGGCTGTTCTTAGATCCATAAAGTAAAAAAACATACTTTGGATTTGATTATCGTTATGTATTTGACTCATCGTCATCGGGTCATGGCTCTAGAGACCATTTCATAATAATAAACTACTATTGTCACAGTTTAAGTGGTACTTCTAACCCTTCATTTTAACCAGTGACTGGAGATGTTAAGCTTACTTTTAGCTACCCATACATTTAATACTTTGGCTAACTGTAATAATGATTCATCTTAGCCCTTTATTCATTTATTATTTTAAGTTATTTAAGTATTACCTTGAGCTTTGTTGCTTTGATTTTTTTCCCAAAGCTTTGAATATAAGCAGAAATAATTAATCCTTTTGTCATTAATATTTACTAATTTCAACTGATTAAAAAAAATGCCACTGGCCTACATGACCACAGGGAGGAAATAATGTGACGTAAAACTGTTAGATTAAAATAAAGTATGACAAAAGGAGAGCTAGCCAATGGAAAGAACCTGTCTGAGCCAGCAATAATCTGGAAGTAATCAAACTAAGAGAGAACAGTCTTCTCTTCACCCTCCTGGATCCAGGACAGTGGTAATGTCTTATAAAAACACTGAATTACAGCCCTTACCGTTAAACCAAAACTGGCCCGCGTGTGTGTATTGAGAGGAGCAGCCTGCCAATACTGCCATCAATATCGGTTCATCTAATAAATGCACAATCTTGCAAAATAAAATTGAGTTTCATTCACAGTCGCCAGCAGGGCTATATTGAAACTTATTGATTGCCTTCTGCTTACGCTCGCCTGCAGCAGTGGCAGCGGCAGCAGCGGCCAAGGACCCATTGGTTTTGGGATGAGATGTGATCAGTGCAGCTGCCAAATGGGAGCAGTGACAGAGGCGACACGGGGTGCAACTCAGCACAGTTTTCGGTCGCACACGCGCTTGCACTTAACCTTGAAGCTGTGTTCAACCTCACTATGAATAATGCCCTTGAGAGGGGGAGGGGGGGGTGGGTGTGTGTGTGTTGGAAGGGGAGGCAAGGTGAGGGAGAAATACAACTACAGAGACTGGCAGGGTGGGCATGTAAAAAGCTGCAGAGACTGTGGGAAGGTTGTAAAAGGAGGAGGGTGTGTGGTGGAGGAGGAGTAGAGTAGGGAAGGATGCCAGAAAGGTCACGAGGCAAAAATGATGAAGTCATCTGTATTAGATTTTCTGGAGCTGCATCCCGGATGAAAGCTGGCTGTTTGCCATGAGAGGTGAGCTGTTTGTACCTGCAGTCAGAGCTCCTCGTGTATTTGTAGCTCATCAATTTTCTGGATTTGTGTAGAATTTTGAGCAATATCCAGGCTTTGTTCAATTTACTACTACTCAAGGATCTTTATTACATGTGAAGACCGGATAGGCAAACACAATGAAATATCACATTATACTGAACATGTGCAGCTAGAGTCATGACAGGTTTTAAAATAAAAAAATAGAAATGACATTTTTTAACACTGAATGGTTGTTAATAAAGCCATTCACTGTTTTTGCAAAGAAAAAAAATATCTCTATAGAGTTGTGTTTATTAATTGTGGGGAACTGGACCATTTCCACCATGGATTGATGATGCCTGCCTTAATGACTTACAGTAATCAAACATTAAGTGTGCACAATTCTGTCTCAGTGATGCCATTGTCACTGCCTATTGTTTATCTGCTGTAATTTTGTCAAAGCTTTACAAAGTATGTGCTACTGCAAACTCTCTACTGTCAGTCCCTTACAACAGAAAAAAAACCCATCCAATTGGGATAACAAGGAATGCATTATCTGTGTGTGAAGCAGCCACAGAAAAATGCAATGTGCTTGTGACAGAATATATTTTAGAGAACAAGACAGTGATTGGTTTATTTGTTCAACAACAGAAATCCATAAAAAAACATTTTTTTATGACCTAAATTGTGCGTTGACTTAAGGTGGCAAACCCAAATGGTTCCAATGGCGGAGAATGTATAAGCCAGCTGACATACAATAAAGAGTAATCAAGTCTGTTTGGGTTAGCATTAGCGGGTAAACGATATGATTAACAGTGTACTTTCAGCCAGAAGACTAGCGATTGAGCATCACTGTCACATAATTAATGTAACTCACATAGTAGTCGTTTTAAAAATGCATCCAGTGTTCTGATTTTAACTTAAACTACTACCTTTTTATTCTCATAGACCAAGCAGTTGTGGTGTCCAAACCCAACTGATCATCCACCTGCACCACAGGTGGATGCAGTTCAGGACAAACACTTTAAGGATCATAGATCACGATTTCATGCCTTTCAGATTCAGACTCAGACAACTTTATTAATACCAGAAGGGCAATTCAGTTTCAGAGCCTACCAAATCATTGATAAAGAAGCAAATATCAAAGGAAGCAAACACAGTCACAGCAGTATTCAGACAGTCACTGTAAGGAAAAGGGGAAGAGGGACACATGAGTGGACCCAGGGGTGTCTTAAAGTTATCAAAAATCTCACACGATAGATTGGAGAGGGGGGAAAACAGAGTATAGAGCCAAAACAGCCTTTTAAACGAAATAATGCACCAAACATGATTAACCAAACCACTGCTGGCAAGCGGCTGACTCAACAATAAGTTGTCCTGGAGACCGAGAAGACACTTCAATTCTATTCAAACCACCAGGGTTACCAGGGTGGACTTCAAAGTTAACACAAAAGGCTGGTGTAGCAACAAAACTACCCAGCACTCCCAAGTTGTTCACTGAGAGACTAGCAATGGAAAACAAACACACCAAAAGTTCTTTGTTTGTGTTTATGCACATGCAGACAACAAGCGAAAACACAGGGAGAACCTCTCACTACATCTGAAGGTGAGATAATGAGTCAGTACAGAACACTGGAGTCCAAGATTATATAAACGGCATACACCTGGTCTTAATCAAGGCCAATCAGTCACAAACACACCTGCCTCTACCTCAGTGTAGATGTAAATGTAGT
Source organism: Labrus bergylta (assembly GCF_963930695.1). Classification (NCBI taxonomy): domain Eukaryota; kingdom Metazoa; phylum Chordata; class Actinopteri; order Labriformes; family Labridae; genus Labrus; species Labrus bergylta. The sequence goes on from NC_089217.1 coordinate 10,694,105, forward strand.
TAATTAATTTACCAACCTCAGAGAGAAGCTATAGAGAGAGTGCCCTCACAATCATATTCGCACACCAGTAACAAGAGTTAAACAGCCAAACAGGTCGCCAAATGAGTAGCTAGAGCTAGCAAATCTAGAAATTCATAAATAATAGATACATAAATGAATTGACCTTACCTTACCTAGGTTCCCTTTGATGGTATTCCCCCGCAAGAGTCACAAACTTCCACCCAGGCATCTGTTAGTCTCCATGTCTGCCATCCATGTCCACAGAGTCACTTTATAAAAATCCAATAATTGTTCCCAAAAAGTTTGGAGACTGTGGCCTCCTCCAGGGCCCTGCATCCGCTCCCCCTACCCGCCTTTGCAACTGCTAAACCCACTGATGCAACAAATAGGCAATCCACTCCCTGTGGCCCAGGACAGCAGCACTAAGTCTGAAGCCTCTGCAGTGAAGGCCCTTTACACTGTTCACACATTCTTCCTCTGTCACCAATAAATGAGCTCAGCGTTCTACATTATCTGGATATCATTATTTATACATCTTACTTCTATTCTGCAGATAGCTTTTTTTATCAACAATGTTAAGTCCTGAAACTTCTTCACAATTTTCCTCAGAGAGTCAACAGTACAAATACAATGTGACCAGTTTTTCTATTTCAAACTTACCCATCACTTATACATATTTTTATGAGTGTGGCTGGTTGTCTGTCTCTATATGTCAACCCTGTGATTGACTGGTGAACAGTCCAGGGTGTACCCTGCCTCTCCCCCAATGACAGCTGGGATCGGCTCAGACCACCCCCTCCGAGATCCTGACAGGAAAAGCGCTAAAGATAATGGATGGATGGATGGATAGTTCTAGCCATGAGTTTGTCGTACTGTGCTATATTCACCTGCAACAGTTTAGTGATAGTAAAATACTACTGATGTGGATTTCCTTGTTGTTGATATGTTTGATGATGAAGAAATTCGCCGTTGAGACTGACTTGCTTTCAAAGAGTATAATTTTATTTAAGCAATAAACAGAATCACTGGTCACGTCTGACCAGGAGGATCAAGAAGCCAATAATGATCTCTCTCGAACACACAGAGACAATTGCTTATATGCATCCAAACATCCGCTTTTCGTCATGGGTCATAAAACATCACGTTACACAACCACATGTGGCACTACTCCTATACAATACCTCAATTTAAACATTCCACCTAAGGGGACTCCTAAATCTCCTTCAGATACTATCACAAGACGCACCCGTTGTAAACTTATATTATCTCTGTCCTAGTTACATCAGACACTTCATAGTCCCCCCTAGCGAGACTATAGTCTCGCAAACGAGATAAATTATACAATTATGATGTTAATTAGCCTCATACGAATCACTTCTGTCCATGCTTAACCTTAGTAATATAGTAAAATTTTATTTGTGGAGTGTGAGAGCGAAAAACCCATCAAGCAGCTATCTTTCTTTATTATCCATCAAACAATCTAGACAGGAAAACTCTCTCACGGTTCCTCTGCCCCAGGCAACCACCTATGGTACTCCAAACCAATTAAAAAGAAAAGGGTTATGAAAACTTTTTAGGATGATATATAAATGCACACATTCAAAACCTCAGAAATAAAATCTAAAAATTGTCCAAAGTCAGGCTGGTCGACCCATCGCACCTTCCAATGGACCTCTCCCTACCTAACACCACTTTCCCTAAGGATCGATAAAGAAAGAAAACACCTGAGGTCCCAATATATGCATCTTATACAGTTCCAGAAAAATATGTCCTGCTAAAAATATCTACTATAAAGTAAAACATACAAAAATATTTATCAATATTACAAGTTACATTGTAATAAACCCTCAATGATTTTTCAATCGAAACCCCTCATCATGATGTCTTCATTCAGGTTTCCGTTGTCCATTTCCATCCTCCATTTTCTTAAGTTTGGTTGTTTCAACTCCATTAATCTGGAAGGATCTCTGGACAATCAGCCACCCTCACATTGGTCTCCCAAATATCATCCTGGGAAGAAAAATCAACAGCCAGTATCTTTGTACATACAAAAACATCAAAGATATTCATTTTTGTATCATACTTTCACCTTATTCCACTACATGATTAACATATACATGATTAATATACATGATTAATATACATGATTAAAATATTCAATTCCCCCCTTTTATCAATTCACTTCCAGTTCAAAATAATAGTGAGTCAATGTTGAATTCAGATATTCAAAAATGGATATTTCTCTCCAATCTCTATGACCTCCTCACCTTCACTTAGGTCATTACCACTCAGTAGCGGCATCTGAATGTTTTCTCCTGGCATCACAACTCCTACCCATCTCAATATCATAGCCTTAGCAAAGGTCAACAACAGCGTACAAAAACAAAACATCACACACAGTGATAGAAGGGTAGCCACCAAAATCTGAACCACTATAGCTCCTACTGGTCCTAATTGGTCTTGTAACCAGGTATTCGCAGACCATCCCGCTCTTTCTGATGGACCAAATGAATCCCTAATTAGTTTCAAAGCATCTATGACACTAGTCATATTGTCAGTAGCATCAGGAATCAAAGTGTAACAGGCTTCTCCAGTTAGATTCAAAGCTACACAGAGGCCACCTTGTTTGGCCAAAATGTAATCAAGAGCCATGTCATGTTTCAGCAACGTCAATCGATGACTCCTCTGAGTATTTGACAAATATTCAAAACCTTTTATGGTCTCGTTTGCAAAACCTTGCAGGGTATATGTAATATTATCAATATGATCAGCTAAGTATGTAACACCATACCATGGAAACAATCCTATTCCCCATTTCTCTCCCAAACTTATCCTCCAATGATAAGACTCCAAGTTGTGAAATTGTGCCAAATCTCTTTTCTTTCTACTGCTAGAGATTGTCGTAGAGTTATCCTCATCAGACCCTTTTCCCTTCTGAATAACAAAAACATCATACGGAAGTTTCAACTGTGCCATATAACAACATCCAATCCAACCATAAGGTAAAAATAAGTATGCCTTATCGCCACAAATCCACCAGATATCTTTAAATGTTCCTATGGTAAAATTACCCGGTAAAGTTTGATTCTTTACACTTAGAGTTTTACTCAGTCGGCGATGTGGTGCATGAAAGGTCACTGTATACATGTCATCAATAGCCCTTTGATCACGTCGTCCAAATTGCATCATATAGTTATCACATTCTGATATTCCCATAAACATACCATCTCCACCATGAGTACCATTTGAACAAAAACAAGATTTAACCTTCACAGGTGTCACTTCCATAGGATCAGGGACTGCTGTCGTAATATCTTCATACTGATCAAGGAGATTTATATATGATAACTTCTTCAACCAAGCACAATTCCGTTGAGGTGTAAATAGATGCACCGACACGGCCATCCAATAATCCTTTGGTGCTTGTTGCTTAAATACCAACCACGATAGCGCATAATTTTGACATTTAGAAGTTAAAGGTTCTGGTACCGTCTCTAGAATTGAAGGCCATGTGCCTGGTGCTGGAACTCTCACGACACATGGACCACTCAAATTACTAGCCAATCTAACAGAGTGAGTCAACTGTTGGTACCACATATTTCTACTTGCCCACGGGTCTGCAATTTGCAACACCGAGGAATCAAACCCATAAGCTTTCCATTGGGTTTCACGCTTCTCTAATGCATGAAGATGTTTAGTCATGACTTCTGATGTCCCGTCAGCATCTACAAAATCACCAATCAGATTCGACATAGTCATCTGAATTGTTTCAGCTGCCTTAACTAATGTAGATGTAGCAACAGATGTCAACATCATACCTACAGACTTTGTAGACACCGAAGAACTCATCATTGTTTCGTTGATAGTAGATCCCATCTTTACAACCTCACTTGTAAAATTACTCGCAGCTAGAGTAGTAACCAAAGTTGATACGTTAATACTACTAGTTATTCTCTGAGCTACAGTAGTAGACATCATCTGTTCATCAGTCACCCTTGGAGTGACTAGTTGCTTTTGAACCTCTTTAGCCACCGTAACTACTTCAATAGGATCTAGGCCTTCTACCACAAGCATTATCTTACGAGTTCTATACCCTTTTACCCAATAATTGTGATATGGTACAAATTTAAACTCTGGATCCAAATAAGTGCATGTATATTCTCCCTGATCTTCCCCTGTTACATTGATTAGGACAAGTGTACAGTCGTCTACAACCCTAAACAACCTTATGTGATTATACAAAATATACTTTCTTTGATCATGAGGCACGCTATTAATTTCAGGTCCTGTTAGCACTATTTCTTCACCACGGGCATTTTTCCAATTAGGGGGATTATTATCATCATTATTCCATTTTCCACATTTACATGGAAGGCGTGCTGAATTCCCTAACGTAGCTTTAATCACAATGTTTACAGGAAATTGAGTTGTAGAAATCATTTGAGGCTCAGCTGTATTTAGACGCAATATCTCTGTGACGTCAGTAACCTTCAGTTTTGAAAAGGTGGATGTCTGCTTTATTTTCTCAATCAGCGGAAGAGTTGATATGGTAGTTGACAGTTTTCCTACTTCAACAACCGAGGGTTTTACAATTCTAGTTTCATTTAGTACCACTAAAGTCACAATACTGTTTCTGTAACCTAACCCCGATTGGACACTATGCTCTCCCATATTTACTAATTTTGGGTCATAATATGTACACTTATAGTCACCTTGATCTTCAATCTGAGATCTACGTAAATAAAGACTACAGTCTCCCTCAATCTTTGACCTTCTTCGATCATTAAGCAACACATACTTTTCTAGTGGTGATGTCCCCAATAAATCAATAACCTTACCATGGCTATCTTCCCACTGGACTCGGAATTTCCCTTTCCCATTATTTTCCTTTGTACACTGACATGGGAGCTGAACTGACTTTCCCAAAGTCACTTCTACTCTAGTCCTCGTAACGTTTTGGTCTAACCTTTCTTCGGGTTGGCCTTGGACTCCTTGGCCCAACTGGGTCTGTGGATTTTCCTGTAGAGGCATCACAGTCCTCTGGAGTCTTTGACTCATGCTCTTGAGAAATAGACTCTGTTGTTTCTGGGACATGTTGTAAATCAATGTCACCAAATCGTCTTTCTTGCTCATGGACTGACAAGTCATCCCTGACATCATCAAAAGTGTAATCAAAATCATCATGCATAGCCCCAACATAGTCAATCCCTTCTTCCGGATCTTGACCTTGGGGGTCTGCATGAACCTCTGCTGCTTCTGCAGCTTCTGTTGGCTCTCTTGCGCTTTCAACATCTCGGTTCTGTGATCGTGGAACCTCTTCTGTTGGCGCTTTAACACAATGTGATAAATGATACCAGGTAGGAGACCCTTTAACCTGGACTGCAGTTCCCGTACTGCGGACTACTTCAAATGGTCCTTCGCGGCGTTCATTAAACCACTTCCTCCTAAATACCTTCACGAATACCTTGTCTCCAGGTTGCACTGCATTCGTCTTTTGCTCATCGAGTCTCTCTTGCACCTCCTCTCGTTTTTGCCTGTCAGAGACATATGTGTATATTCTCTTATGTAAAGCAGCCATGTAATTAACATACACTCGCATTTCATCTTCTAAAAGGGCTAAACTTGGACCCTTGCCACTTGTACGCAAACAAGGTGTTGGCATCCGTCTGCCCATTGCCAACTCATGGGGTGTCATGCGCAAATCACGGAGCCCACTTGAACGACACACCATTAACGCCAGTGGAAGCGCTTCCACCCAATTCAAACCTGTGTGTTGGCAGATTTTAACAATGCGGTTTTTTAACACACCATTCATTTTTTCACAAGCACCTTGGCTTTGCGGATGATAAACAGCTCCTAAACGTTGTTTAATTCCCAATTTTTGCAGAATTAGTCTTACTGTTTTATCCACGAACTCTTTCCCATTATCTGAGGATATGCGGTCTGGGAGTCCCCACCTGCTTATAACCTCACGACACAAAAACTTGGCAACAGACTGAGCATCTTTCCGCTTAGTTGGACAGGCCTCAGGCCACCTTGAAAATCTATCCACAACAACTAACATGTATCTTTTACCTCCTACCGGTCTTATCATGTCAACAAAATCCACAACTAACTCACGCATAGGACCTGTTGGCGTTGGAATGTAACCAGGAGGAACCATCACACCCCTACGAACGTTGTTTTTTAGACAGATAGTACACCTGCCTATGACATAATCAATCTGTTCAAGCAAGTATGGTGCCCAAAAACCATATTCTTTCGTGATCTTTCTCCTAACCTCCCCCCTTGCAACATGGGCTAAACCATGTGCCTCCTGGATCATCAGACCCAGCAGGTCTGGGGGCGCTACCAGCAATCCTTCATGATTTCTCCACAGGCCAGTGGAATCTTGAGTGGCTCCTCTGTCTCTCCATAATTGTTTATCCATCGCAGAAGCAGCTTCTTGCATTGAGACAACATCCCTGAGCGTAATGTTATCCTCCAAGTCCACTTCATGGGTGACCAGAAGAACTTTGCCCAATTTGTTTGCTCCTGTTATCGCCTTTGCAGCCTCATCAGCTACTTTGTTACCTTGTGTGACCCTTGACATGTCCTTTTTGTGTGCTGCACACTTAGTCACTGAGATTTCCTTCGGCTTCATCATCGCATGCAACAATTTCATTATCTGAGCATGATGCTGTATCGGAGAACCATCTGTTTTCTTAAACCCCCGATTCTTCCACACCGATCCAAATAGGTGGCACACATTATGTGCATATGCCGAATCTGTATATATCGTCACCCGCTTGCCTTCAGCCAACAGACATGCTTCAGTCAGCCCCACTAGCTCAGCAAGCTGTGCCGATGCAGGTTGTGGTATTTCTTCTGCTTTTTCAACAACAAACTCCGTCCCCTGGGCTTTGACTACTGCATAACCAGCACTCAATGCATCATCCACACGATAGCAGGACCCATCAGTCCAATACTCCACATCCGACTCATGCAGTGGAAGAGCTTGTAAATCTGACCGGAGCTTCGAATATCTCTCCACTTCCTGAACACAATCATGTGGCTCCCCATCCTCTGGAGTCGGCAAGTTCTCAGCTGGATTTACTGTGACACACCTTACCAAGGTGACATCTTCCTGTTCTAAAAGCCTATGATAGTCTCTAAGCCTAGGCATAGTCAAAGTATATTTACCAAAATTCAGAAGATTTCTGAGACTATGGTGGGTAAGAATTGTTACAGGGTAACCCATAGTTACTGATGATGCTTTATCATACATTAGATAAACTCCTGCCATTGCTCTGTAGCACAGTGGTAACCCCATCTCCACTTCAGAATAGCCAGTAGAATAATAAGAAACAGGTTGAGGACTTGTCCCCGTACCTGTGGGCTGACAAAGAACTGCACATGCATATTTACCCCCAATGGATGTAGACACATACAGCAAAAAGTTCTTAGAATAATCTGGCAATGCTAGCGCTGGTGCTTCCTGTAACCTCTGTTTAATCGTCTCAAATGCCACAAGACTTTCCTGCGTCCAGGTGAGATTGCAATGGAGTTGAGCATTCCCGGTTTCTTTGATCATAGCCCTCAAAGGCCCTGTTAGAGTGGCATAGTCCTCCACCCATGCTGAAGAATATCCCGCAATTCCAAGAAATGTCATCATCTCTCTGACTGTTCTGGGCTTCGGCGCCTTTCGAATGGCTTCCAAATGGTTGTCAGAGATGCCTCTGTGTCCCTGAGTTATTGTTTGACCCAGATACACCACCTTCTCCTGACAGAATTGCAACTTCTTCCGAGAAGCCTTGTGTCCTTTTTCTGCCAATAACTGCAACAATTTAATTGAATCTTTTTGGCACGTTTCCTTATCTGGTGAACAGATGACAATGTCATCTACATACTGAATAACAGTACTTTTCAAAATCTGATTTAACCCTGCCAAATCATCCTTCAACACTTTATTGAAAATATGAGGGCTATGTTTGAATCCTTGAGGGAGCCTCTTATATTTGAAAGCCTGTCCTTTATATGTAAATCCAAACAACCCTTGACTTTCTTCACTTAGTGGAACACTAAAAAATGCTCCACACAAATCTAACACTGTGAAATGTGTAGCGTCTGGGGGAATTTGGGCCAACATAGTATGAGGATCGGGCACATCCGCCGAAAAGTCAGTCACCACTTCATTTACCTCTCTTAAATCATGTACCAAGCGATACGATTCATCTGGCTTCTTTAAAGGCAATATAGGTGTGTTACTCTGTGGATCTGAACATTTCTCCAACACACCTGCTTGCAACAGACCTTCAATTTGTGGTTCAATCCCTTGAATTGCCTCCTCTTTCAGTGGATATTGGTTCTTCCAAGGAGGTTTGCTTCCTGGACGAAGTTCAACTCTCACCGGTTGGGCTGACTTCACAAGGCCAATATCAGTACTATGCCGTGACCACAAACATTCTGGAACTTGTTGTAACATCCCCTCTGTCATACTATCTGAGTCTAATTTAGCACTGAAAATTGACTCATGAGTCATTATCACCACCTGTGGTCGTCCTTGTCCTTGAGCTGAGATCATGATTTTCATGAACTGCTGATCTTCACTCATCCAGATAGCAGGATTCTCCTTTGTTGGTGCAAACTGTATTTTCTCAGCTTCTGCCATCATTGCCCCTATATGCTTCTGTTCAAATCCTTCAGCAACCAGCAAAGTCACATGTGGAACACTTTCCTTGATGTCGTGCTCCTTATTAAGATAATCATCACTGTTTATCTTCATCGCTGCTCCTTGTGGCCCCAAAATCATGCAACATGAGTTAAGGTGAACCTGTTTAGGTTGACTACTCAACCACTCCTCCGGATTTATTTGACCAGCGTTCTTAAAATATTTAAGTGTGCAGTGGTGTGGATACTCAGGGAGCTTAGCATTAGGCATATTTGCCACAATGAACTTCTCCCACAGCTTGGCCGGCTCCAATAGCTCTGGACTAAGATTTCCAATCCAGTACACTGAAGAAGTGTCAGTCTCCGGTGTCATAAATAGTTGGTGATAAACATCACTCGGCACATCCACAAGACAGCCGTCCGGTGTACACCGTATTGTACAATTCAGTTTGCATAAAGCATCTCTTCCCAAGAGTGCAATGGGCGTATGTTTTGACACCAATATAGGTATTGTGATTTTCCGATGTTTATAGCAGAGCTCAATTGGTTTTGTGAGAGGAATCAGCTGTTTCACACCCTCAAACCCGATCGTCCGTACCAATTGGTCAGACATGGGGAGATGTATAGCATCTTCAGGCCGAACACAGGTAAAAGCTGCTCCGCAATCCGCCATTACTTCCAATGGTTGATCATTGACTTTCACCACTATTGTTGGATCTTGCTCTGGCCCTGACACTACCAGCTGACACCCCCCTTTCGAGTCTTCTGGGCACCCCTAGAACCCAGGCTCCGGGCCCCTGTAAGGGTTCACCGGTCCCATGAGTTCCCTTGGTTTTCCTCTGAAACCTCCTCTGAAGCCTCCTCTGAAGCCTCTTCTGAAACCTCCTCCTGTTTTATCACAGTTACGAGCAAAGTGGCCTATCTGACCACAATTATGACATGCTTCCCAAGATTGTTGAAAATTTCCTCCTCTTCCTCTTCCTAAACTTCCTTGACCTCTTCCTCTCCATATCTGTGGTTGGCCAAACCCTGGCTGAGGAAAAGGAGCATTGGGGATCATGGATAACGGCTGGGGTGGCTGATACTGGATCTGGTCATGCTGCAGTTGTGGTGGTAATTGAGTTGATTGAGGCTGACTCTGCATAACCACAGCTTGTTTCTTCTCCTTCTTCTTATTATCCACCAGCTGTAGTTGGTTAAGCTTTCTAAGAGTTTCCTGGTCCTGTTCCTTCTGGTCATGCTCTTTTTTCCGATACAGATCAACTTGATGTGCTATGTGATCTGTATACACACCTTTTGCCATGCTTCCAAGACCTACCACCTCCGCCAGCTTGCTCCGCACTGGTAGGGGCAATCCTTTCTGTATCCTAGCTCTCAAAATTGATTGCTCCATTTGATTCAAATCCGGGTCATTTCCTGTGACATTTCTCCACACTTGATGAGCCCTTGACACATAAGCTCTTGGGTTTTCCTGTGGGCCCAATGGTTCAATGAGAATATTATCAGGGTGTACGTTGGTTGGAAATGTATCTCTCAATGCTCTCCACATCCGACCTCTACTGGCAGCCAACAATTCCGGATCATATACTGCAGTCGCCACATATCTATTAAGGCCTGCCGCCTGTAGGATTTCCTCCATCGCTGGGACCCCAATGAGGCTAGCCAAGAGTCTCTTAATGTCTCCCATGGCAGGCTGTGTTCCCACCAAAACCTCTTCCAACTTCGAAATCCAAGGATGCGCTCCATCTTGAAGAGTGGGTAATTTTTCAAGTATGTTTGACATGTCTGTACTTTGCCAAGGTTTATACTCTAAATTTTGACCTCGCACAATTACTGGACACATTTTATTGAATCTCTTTTCTTTTCTTGGACGTAATTCATACCCCAAAGTGTCAGACCTTTGAGACTTCTTCTGTATTTTCTTCCGTGTTTTTTTCAGTTCCTCTAGTTGCCTTTCCAAGACATGCTGGGTTGCTGGACAGGTAGATTCATTCATTTTCACAAGGCATCTATCTATAGTTCTCTCCACCTCTCTTAAAGCGCTGCATCCATCATCTTCCACCCCTGAACCGGCTGCTAATGGGTGAAGATATGAAGGACCTTCTCTCTCTGAGTCTTCATCATCATTGCTCACATCTGTGTCGTCCTTTCCTGGATCCACTCTTCTTATTGGCTTGTCTCCTTTTTTCTCCGCTTTAGCCAACATCCGTCTTACTGCTGGGTCATATCCACCAACAGCTTCATCCGAATCACTCTCACTGTCATCCTCTATGTCCAGTCGTCTGAACTGCTGACCGCTCCAACTTCTCAAACGGCTCTTTTTGTGTTTGCTGTCGGAGCTTGGGTACATTTCTATGGTCGTTGTAGCCTTTCCCTTCTCGATTATTTGTTCATCCTCGTCTGTGATGTGATAATTGCCCTTCTGTATAATCACTGGGAGCTGGGGGTAAACATTAGTAAACTTCACTTCCTTCTCATAAGGCGGGGGTTTCTTTACTAAGGCAGTATGTGAGAAGGGTGTGTTAACCTTCTCCATTAACTTACCCACTGCCTTATCATTTTTCTGTATTTCTTGCATACCGCGGCCTCTTTTTTCATTTGCAGCTTCTAACAGTTTCTGTCCTTCATTCTCAAACAACTGCAGAACTCCAAGCTCAGTTTGTCTTTTCTCCATACGCCTTTTTCCTTTTTTCCCCTTCTTCTGCTTTACCTTGTATATAGACACAAGTACCTGTATTGTTTTGATCACATCCGGGTTCAAAGTCCCCTCCACTGGCCAAGGCTGGTCAATGTCAGGCCAACGCTTACTCCATTTTTCTGATATTTTTGGAATATCTTTAACAAGAGGATTAGTCTTCTGTACTACATCAACAGGAGTGATTGATTTTGTAATTTTGGTGTCCATCTTTGACATTACAATGACCCTCTTAGTTCCTCGTATTGTAAGTCAAACTATTTAGAAAGTACTGTTACCACACTTTAAAGTGAATGAATTTGCCAACCCCAAAGGAGACCTAAGGCTTCTTACTATAAAAGCAAAAGCACTTGTTTATCACCTAATGCATCTAATCACACTTATTTATCTTAAAATTATGGAAATAATGTCAATGTTCCATCTCAAAATAGCCCAGGTCAAGCTAGACCATACTCAGATAATGAAACCAGCATTCACAGCACTCAACTGCATTTGAATCAAATCAACTTTTCCATAAATGATCAATCAAATCAAAAATACTCCATTATTGACCAAATGCTTCAATTAGTCAGTCTGTTGCCAAGACTTCCTCCTATATAATTGTAATGTGATACATAGAAGAAACAATGTAAGCCTCTATGTGAAAACAGACTAAGCATGTATCAAAGATGTTGACTATAAAAAATGTGTATACACAGATAAAAAAGTTCAGGTGTTTGTTGAAAGAGTTTGTGGATAAAACCGCACTGGCCTTGATCAAGCTGGATTCAGGATCCCTACATGCTGTCATCCGCAAGCTTCCAGTGTTTGTGAAGTACCCCCAGGTATCCTCTCATCTGCCTTTTTTAGACTGATCCAGTTCAGACACAATCCATCTGTCTGTCTTCCCTTTAGCTCTCACACAGCATAGTAGAGAGAAACAGAGAAAACAGAAAGAAAACAAAACAAAAGTTTAATCACTCTGAATCCATATAGACAATGCAATAACAATTCAGTAAAATATGCACACATTATCTGTAATCTTTATCTATATATTTTTTATCTATTGCAAAGGCTGTCTCCCTACTGGGGGTGTGTTTTCCTTCCCTCTGTGTCCCACAGAGAGAAGAGAGAGGAGGAAGGGCTCTCTCTCCACTCCTCTTCAAAAGGAGTAATCTAATTGGCTTTCTATGTGAGGCAACGCCTCTTGGACCCGCCTCCTAATTTTAGCAAGGGCTTCCAGTCTAACCTGGCTGTCAAAGGGTTAACATCGTCTCCAAACCCTATGGTCCAAACCTAGTGCATTTAATGCACAGACAAGCGCATCTCACCCGTGGGTGTTGTGGGTGCTGTGACACCCCTACTTTCACTAAAATGTACACTTTTTACTAGTGGAGTCATTAAAAGAAAACTTATCGGTCAAGTAAGATTTATTAAGTGACAACTAAGCCAATCATATCTATTTGATTACAGTTGAAGCACAGTAAGGTTACATTTGCATTTAATCCTCCTGTCACTCATCACTGAGTCAGAGCTCAGAGCTCACACATGGAAACATGCTGCATGTAGCATCCTTCTGAAAGAGAGTAAGTCACTCAAACAGAGGTTTTTAAGATAAATCCACCTCACAAAACAGCATAAGTGTAACATTTTCTCCTCTTGGTTGTTATTTTAGCTGTATGTATTTACTCCCATAACTTTACGATGTAGCAGAAGTTCCCTTTGCAGTTTTTCTAAATAAAAGCACATTTTATGTGAAGACCGGAAATAAAGAGACTAAGGCGTAAGGCAATAAGAAAAGCAAAATAATGGCATCACAAAGAACCATTTTGAATCTGGTTTCTAGAGCTGACTGGGTTACTCACAATGGATGTTCATAAAGTTAGTGTCTAATTATCTTTTGTAACTTTGTCTTGTTATATGATGTTTCAGCTAAACTTAGTTATTGGACATTAAATGAAACAGAATGTGTTGATTTCCTAGAGGGTGGTAATATACTAGCACAGAACACACACACTTTTAAGATCACTGCTCCACCCCTGTGCACAGAGTCTATGCACACACAGAAATCAGCACAATATCCTCCCAATCAACAGCCAAATAGAAAATATATTCTCTCCACCTATTTTAATGTGAACACACACATACGCACAAACAGACAGAAAGAGAAGTTCACACTCCAATCAGCCGGCAGTTCTAAACTTTATCAGGAATTTTTCTGTTCTTTTCTCTAATCTTGCTACCTGAATGGGTACAGACTATCCTCGCTGGTCTCTCCACTTCTTAAAAACAGATACTATATACACTTATGCTATGTATAAACGTCCTTTATTAGGCTCATGTGTATTTATCAGATTAAACAAACATCCTCTGAGGGGCTCATATTTTATCCAATTGAATATATAAAGTCCCCTGAAACAAAGGGCTCATAGGTTTTTAACACTGATGAAGATCAGATAAGTAAAAGTCCTCTGAAACAAAGGCTCATGTTTTTTATCACTGATGAAGCAAAAATGTCCCCTCTTATAAGTTACTAAATCGCCTTTTAACCAATCACCTGCTACATATGCCTATTTATTAATACATCTATTCTATTTATCAATCACACATATACAAGAACATTTCCGGATCAAATACACATCTTCACACCACACAGACCTCTCAAAACCATCCAAATCACAACACAAGAGACAAGACACAGACATAGACAGAGCCCTTCAACAGCCACACACATTTCAGTTCAGATTTTGAAGTCGACTCATTTATAATTTTCCTCTATCAAATCTTTTACTTCTGTCAAACTTTTAACAAATTGTCTTTTAACAAATTACTTCACACTGCATGCTTCAATGCACACTTTTTCCTTTACTCAGCGCTTTTTTCCCACTTTTCTCAAAACTCTTATCTTTATTCCTTATCTTCACTTTTCATCTTTTTACTTCTCATCTTTACACTTCTCATCTTTATTTCTTCTCTTTTATTTTCCTACATTATACGTTTATCATCTATTCAAATACCCTGGCCAGGGATCCCCTTTATTTATTTTTACTCAAATTTGACTACTTCTTAAAGCCAACTTTCACTTCAGTGTCTAATTTACACATGACTTACTGTTAAGAGGATACGGGCCCTGTCCTTGTTAAACTTGCATAGTTTTTTAGCTAACTGGTCTCGTTACTAGTTGCGCTTATGCTATCATTACCTTTCAACTTTTTATCTCTTCTTCTCTTATTTATCTCTTCTTTATTTTATTCCCCTTTATCTATATACTTTTTAACTCAATAAACCCCAATTTAGACGGAGAATTACTCCAACATCAACACATCATTGCACTTCAGTTCTTTGACAGTGCGGCCAAAATTGCCGATAGACGACAGAAACAGCTCCGCAATATGTGCAGAAAAAAAAAAGAAAGAAACACTTACGAAGTGATGGAAATAATAAACAAGCTGTGGTCCCCTGCAGAAGGCCCCAACTGATCCTGTTCCGTGACGCCAAAATTGATGTGGATTTCCTTGTTGTTGATATGTTTGATGATGAAGAAATTCGCCGTTGAGACTGACTTGCTTTCAAAGAGTATAATTTTATTTAAGCAATAAACAGAATCACTGGTCACGTCTGACCAGGAGGATCAAGAAGCCAATAATGATCTCTCTCGAACACACAGAGACAATTGCTTATATGCATCCAAACATCCGCTTTTCGTCATGGGTCATAAAACATCACGTTACACAACCACATGTGGCACTACTCCTATACAATACCTCAATTTAAACATTCCACCTAAGGGGACTCCTAAATCTCCTTCAGATACTATCACAAGACGCACCCGTTGTAAACTTATATTATCTCTGTCCTAGTTACATCAGACACTTCACTACACCTTGTGCATTTTAAAGTTAACTGCAATTTGAAGTGCATTCAAACTAATCATTAGCTTTCTATCTAAAAACAAGTCAAAGTTGTGTCATTCTGTTTAAACAAAACTAATTACATTTGTCTATAGAAATTATGATAAAAAAATAGTTTGAATTCAGTGTGCATA
Organism: Labrus bergylta; assembly: GCF_963930695.1. Taxonomy (NCBI): domain Eukaryota; kingdom Metazoa; phylum Chordata; class Actinopteri; order Labriformes; family Labridae; genus Labrus; species Labrus bergylta. The sequence continues at coordinate 10,709,473 of NC_089217.1, forward strand.
TTTCCTCAAGCCAAGTTTTTGCATGGTATAGAAGATGTTAAAGTTGACCTAATATGCTTCAGATCAAGTGATAGTTAGACCCAATTTCAAACCAAAAATATCTTGAGATTGGTTCAGGCCTTTATTTAAGCAACTGAAACATAGGCTCTTTCCTTCCAGGCTTGGAGGGAAGCCCTCCCCTGGCATACCTGCAGTGTTCTGCTCTCCAGAAGGCCTCTAGAGAGCTGGCCAATCAAAAGAAAGTGGGCACATGGGGAGGGAGGGGGGGCCTTAAAGAGACAGCAACTGAAATGAACCGTTTCAGGCAGAGGCTGAAATTATGAAATGTTTACTCTTTAAATTTCATAGATTGACAACATGAAATGTGCAAAATGATTCAGATGATTGATTCAAATTCAGAGGAAATGCACCTTTGACAAAGTAACTACAGTGTAGCTGCAAAAAGGTTAAACATTTTTCAATCACCAAAATATCAACGTAAAGTTTGGTCTTGGTTTTAAAAAAAAAAAGTATCTTTAAGTTTAGCCAACGACTCTGAGCCTCAACGTCACACATTGAGAAAATGTAAAAAAAAACCAGAAAAAAAAACCAGAAGAAAACAATTCAACAAATGCCTAAATGCACAAGACATTTGTCCATAGAGTCTCCCGGCCTACTGAGTAATAAGTAATGTGGAACAGGAGTGTGGGCAGGTGACAGATCAGGATATGAGTTGGGAGCCAGAAACATACTCGGATCACAAGGTGGGCAGGTGAAGAATAGAAAGGTCTGGACCCACAGGAGCTGTTAGTAATTCACAGGAGAAAAAGAGAGAGTAGTGCTGGAAGAGGATGAATCACCTACAAAAGTGACCCAAGCATTTGGGTGGACTTTTCTCTTGCTGTCAGGATTCACCCACTCAGGTGTTTCTAAGTGTTTTGCATGTTTTGACCTCAGGAGTGCGTGGGAATATACAGGCTGTGATTGGGATCTCAGTCATTTAGCCTAATGTGAGCATGTGTGGCTGACAAGTGTGACAATACGTTTCCTGTTTTAAGTGTGAGCTCACCAGGCATGGGGAATTCACCTTCAATCTTAACATGTACATTTAAGGAGTTCAATAATGAAACAGCTTTCTAGTGTGGCTCCTTTGAGTCCTTCTGTTTCTTACAGTTCTTACTGATTTCCAATATGTCTTTATTGTTCACATCAGACTTATGACATTAGGAGTACAGTACAATGTATTTGATTAATCCCAATTTGGTAATATTCAATCGATCCCATGATATGCTTTATTTTCTCTCTTTTTTTTTGCTATAACAAAATCACAGCCCACCTTTTAGCTAACCAAACCTCGACTATTCCTGTTTCTGTCAACCAGTCTGAAAAATATGTTTTTATGACAAACAAGTATATTCAATGCAAAGGTGGGATTTTACATGTACAGTATGTACTGGAAAAAAAGGACATAGTGGAAAATACGCGTCTTTGGTCAACTTCCTAGAATAGCAGCTAATTCTGGATGAATGTGTAGCTCAGTCTGTAGGGACTTGGGTCAGGAACCGGAGGGTTTGCAGGCTCACATCCCGGTGAGGACCAAAACTGGAAATTGATCTGGTAGCTGGAGAAGTGCCAGTTCACTTCCTTAGCTTAGCATAATGTCAATTTCCAAAGTAAAAACAAAAAAAAAAGACTGGCTTACTTTGTCTTTGAATATACAAACTAGCGCACAATGACATATCTTGTCTGTAAGATCTTTAACATGTGATAAAACCCTAATTTGTGTTGTCCTTTACAAGTGATTAACAACAGATTTCAAAATGCTTGTAGTTGGGGTTTCGCCTACAGAGAGCTGGCTGTTTCATCTTTTTTCAAATCACTAAGCTAGGCTAACTTTCTTTTGGCCAAAGTTACAAATGTAGGATTAATACTTAGATTAATAAAACTTCAAATCTGACTTTCTGCAGGAAACAATCTAAGCACATTATTCAAAATGTTAAACTCTTCCTTTATAACAGTGTGACTTTTGGCCTGAGCTCACATCTGCTCAGTGTGAAGAAGTTGAGTAAAGTGTGGAGTAGGGGCCATCTTGTCCTAATGATAAAATAGATGTTGATGACATTGCTGTTATAGGAGCTGATACAGCATATAGCTTCTCCACACTTACTTCAAAAAGGAGAGGACAATCAGCCCCTGCTTAATCACCCGTTTTAACACTCGCCCTTAGCTGTGATCAAAAAGCACTGTAGGGCTGTGAGCATGAACTGTGAGTGTGACTTCCATCAGTGAGCTCTTTTGGAAAATCAATGCAGTCATGCCTTAAGTGTGGACTCTGAGGAAGAATATTTCAAAGTTTTAATAATTGGGATTGGATTGATCCTGAGCTGCTTCCCTTACAGTTTGGCTCTTCACATTTCTAAGAGCTCTTTGCATAACTCGGCATGATTGGCTGTGACTTCTCAAGCCGAACCCGGAGCGGCTGACAAGCGGGTGCGGAGTTGTTGAGAAATGTCAAGGCGGGTCAATCAGCACGCTGTCGAACGAAGACTACCAATTACCTCACAACCAATCAGGTGTGCGTGCAGGTTTGCATGCAGATTAGCCACAGTAGGATTTCTTTCATTTTCCTACCTTTAAAATGTGTGCTGTCACAAAAGTTCTTGTATGCCATCGAAGAGAACAAAGGGTTCATTTGTGCCCCTCCTTTATCGGAAACACAACTGTTTGGCTATTCAAATAGAGAGAGAGATAAACATTTTTGTTATGCCAGGCTGTTGCTCTGAGTGAAAAGCAGCCTGTAAAAAAAAAAAAAATTGACAGAGTGCATTATTCATCACCTCACAGCACTAATAAATCCAATGCTTTGTGCGTGGCAAGAGCAGAGCATCAGAGAGAAACAGAAAGAAAATGTGAAAGCGGCGGAATGTGGTGCAGCAGGAGGCCACTCTATCACGCTGTCGTAAACCTCTATCATGAAAACTGCCTCGCATTTCTGCACATATAAATCACTCCGCTAATATGACTGTAGCGTGGTGGCTGAACACAGGTCATAGCTTCTAACTACCAAAAGTGAAAGAGCAAAAAACGCTTAGACAGAAACAACAACCCCCCCCCCCCCCCCCCCCTCCTCTCCCATTGCACAGTCCAGTTGTACTGACCCGAAAGGCAGAAAGCAATTTCAGCCGAGCGAACAAGCATTATTACAGGTCTTGATGGAAATGAATGGTGGGGCGGAGAGCTCGACAGGGTAATGCCTCACGTTCCTTGTACTGCTTTCTGGGTCAGGCGTTTTACGAATATTGGCTCGCGCAGGGCACACATGACCACAAAAACCCAGAAATTTACGGACACATGCTCACACATAACGCATACGAAGCTGCCATGGATGGATCAGACATTTTTGATTTCATTGAATGAGGCCATTTGGTTCAGGGTCTAAATTCATTATTGACTGATAATGGGGCGGCTGGCAAGGATGACTTGTTGGCACCATCTTGCCTCCTTGCCATATTATACAGAAATCTGATACACCGTCTGAATTAATTAACTACCACTGCGAGACTATGGGGAATATGTTTACAGGCCCTTAAAGAAGGCCACTAGAGATAGCTGTAAGATTTTTTTTTGTTGTTGTTGCATTTTCTGCCTTTGAAAGTGTGAAATCTGCTCATCACTCATTAGCAAACACAGCTAAAAGACAAAAAGCTCCGAGCCTGCAGTGCTATTGACTGGGCGAGAAATTAATTTGTGTTCCGCTCGGCATTAATTAATTGCTTTTAAGAAAGGTACCTTTGCCAAACTACACAGGATGTTTTTGACATTGTTAGTCCTCAGAACATCCTCATGTCCAGAAAGCGTCCATTCAGAAATTAATTACAGACCTACCACTGTGAGTGCAAGCTGTTTTAATTAGCACAGCGAGAGCACAAGTTATTCATTCAGTTAATTCTCTGTGATGCAGCGCAAGCCAATAAAAGTGCACACAGTCCACCCGACTGAAGTGTGTATACAGAGGGGGATTGTGTGCACGTATGCTGTATGCACATGCACGCCCGCAATGCATGGTGTACACACGATGCACAGCTGGATACCACACAGCCAGACACAAAGGAGAGCAATGACAAAAACATGATGAAAAGAGGAAGAAAGCGATTATTTCATTGCATTGTTAACACCCAGCTTAAAGATGTTGATGCGTTCTACGACGCACACATGTGCATGATTCCAAAATCCCCCTTCCCTGCTCAGAGACAATCAATAGAGTGCCTTTGTTTTCGCAGTGAACTGCCAGGTAATAAAAGTCGGGTCCCTGATGTTGCAACTTCAATCTCTTAGCCGCCGGTGAACGTCATTGATGAGTGAATAAAGAAAACCAGCGGATACTTCCCCTCTACAGGTCAGGGGCTCGGCTTTAATTATTCCTCACCTGACTGCCCTACCTCAGAAGACATTAAATGCAAGCCATAGGTTACAACCCTGCACCGTATCATGAAATATCGAGCGAAGTGCTGGAAAAATTGCAACAATATTGGAAGCATAAACGCTGGATTTAAAACATGAGGTGACCTTCCTCATCTTTGTTTCTCTCTTGCTCTTCACACGAGTCTATGAAAAGAATGACACATTTCTGTATACAGCTCAGTGACATTTGTTTCCATTGTGATTTGTAACTGAGGCAGAAGAAGTCTTTGTGTGGCAGGTCTTTTGATTCTGTTATGTCAAAACTGCTTTACTTCCTTAAAACAGCCTACAGAGGCATGCATACGTTGCAGCACATCATTAAGGTGTAGCACCCGTCCATAGCGCAAAGCTGTCCTCAGCATGCATATGGCTTCTTAATATCTCCGGGATTTATGTTGCTTGATGTGAGAAATACAGCATCCGAAGGTCATTTTTTGCAGAAATTCTCAAAGCACACATTAATACGCATCACAGGGAAGCCATTTCCATTTGCTGTTTCACTCGATTTATTGAATATGCATCAGGTCATGATTTCTAATGTTCCTCTGTTCCACGTAGAGATAATTAAACAGATATGATGAACCACCGGGTGTTAAAACAGCTCAACCTGAAACAGCAGCTTAGCAACTGAAGGTGAAGCAGCGGTTACGGGGGAAAGTGGGAGGAAGAGCAGGAGCAGATTAACGGTCAAGGAAGAAAATAATCAAAGCGACCTATCAAGAGAAACAATAAGAAATCGCCTGTCCACACAACGGTTTTTATATCCTCGAAGGCACCGTTAAACCGCTGCCACGAGGGCTGCTTCAGTGCGGTTTTGCTCTCCTCAGTGTTTTGAATAAGAAATGATTGAATTATGCAGACCAACTTCATTTGTGTAGCACATTTTGAACATTAACATGCAATGAGCCCTTCAGGTGATGAAACAGGTTGACTGGTCTCATGCTTCATTCATGATGATCAGCGGGGCAATTAATACACACGCTTTTGTAATTATCTTTCAAGAAGTGACTTCATGACATGCCTTTTGAGCAGCGTGAGTTTTATTTAAGAACACAGATACTCACAATTTATTTATTAGGGATTTACGGTTAGACGGCGTAAGAGATTATTCTACCGTGGCACGCGGAGGGAATTAAAGTCATCTGGTTGCGGAAAAGGTGGAGTACTTATAGGAGGAGGTGTTCATGTTGCAGTTGGATTTTTTTTTAATTCTCTTAGCTGCGGAGGTTAATTTGAGAAATCAACAAATTTCTTGAATATGTTAACAGCTCATTAAGCTAGTTAAAGCCAGGAGACGGTTAGCTCATAAGAGTTATTACAGCAGTAGGACATGTTCATGCAGTATTCCTGTAGAGGTTGTTTTCTTTATATGTTTGCAAAAAAGACACATAATAGTCCAACAAATAAAAAAGAGAGAATAAAAAGACATGTAGTGAGGTAACAAATGAAAACAGACTATAATATTTGTTGCCCCTCCTATATGGAGAACCTATCATTTCCATACCAGCAACTCTAAATCATATTAAAAATAGGGGGACCATGTTTATATGTGTCTGCAATAATATGATAATCTGGAGGTCTTAACGCATTCATTTTATTTAAACGCACATTCATCAAATTACTTTCTCCCGTTTCTTGTGCTAATTAGCCAAGGAGATTATCAGTGAGGTATAATAACAGCACTGCAGTTTCTTTAAAATGTGAATAAAGACAAATAATCAGGGTTATAAACACAAAGATCCCAGTGATGAAACATTTGTTATCTACATGCGCTGCGTAGACTTGCGTGTCACATCTCCCGATCGAGTCATTCCCAGTATGTGTAGATGTAGTTCATACATTATAAGGGATCATTCTAACTTCAACACTTTCACCTGTGAAGATAGTGAGCATCTATGTACAGTAGAGGATCTTCCTGTTGCACGAAGTAAGCAATTCATTGTTTAATATTCTCAGCAGTTATGGTTGGCCACGTTTTTATGCTTATACCCAAGTTGGTTGCATTGCAACATGTGGCTTAAAATGTGCATCATGCAAACATTGTGGTAAGCTATATGATGGGCTCAGGTAATTTCCAGGGGCGGATCCAGGGGGTGACCCATTTAAAATCTGATGTGCCACCCCAATCCCACATCACCTTTTTTTGGGGCTGTGTTGCCAGAGGCTGCTGGAAGCTTTCTTTGCATTTTTAATGTGGCTTTTAAAATCGATTGTTAGCACTAAGAAAAAAAAAAGCTTATTTAAGCCACACAAAACCATTGTTGTTTTGCAGAACACTTGCGTGAATTGGGTGAGAAAGCAGCATTGATACAAACAGCTGGACCAGGAGTCAAGCAACAGAATCAACTGCATCAACACATCACCTGACGGCATGTCCTATTTTCTGTCTTTTTGTTTCCTCTCTCATCTGTCTCTTTGTCTTGCTTTTCCTCTTCCTCACTGCCTACTTCTCCGCCTCTTTCAACCCCCATCTCTCAGCCTCCTCTCTGCAGTCGCACTCCAGCCAAAACAGATGAGTCTGGAATGTTCCCACACTGCACAGAACGACGCATGACAGCTGTACACAACGGGATTGTGTGTTTTTCTTGCCTCTGTACACAAGTATTTTCTCATCTTTTCCTTCCTCTCTTTAGTATTTTCTACTCAGTCGAAGCTAACACCTATATGCACACAAAATCTCATAGTCTCCACAATGCTTCCCTGCCTCTATGTCTCTATTTTCCCTCTGTTCAGGGACATCCAGTCATCTGCTTCTAAATTAGGCTATTCCATGCCGTTGCCCAATTGCCCAACAGCATGAGGCTCTGACTGCAGCAGTTAAACTGAGCGGGGGCTTCAGCCTGCCTTCAAATCCCACAGTTAAACCCCGGCTATACCATCTGTGTGGACAAACACTGTGCAGTTTTCCTGCAGCATACATATATGTTGCCTGCATTACTGTGTGCAGGTAGAAATCTGACAGGAAAAGTGTATGGATACGAGTGTTTTAATGCTGAGGGACAGTTGTTCTCTTGCGTCCGACAAAGCCATGGGCATACCCCTGCTTCCCTCTCTCCTCTATCCATCTTTGTCTACCTTTTCTGCTCTGTCCTCTTTCTTATAACCCCTGTGTTTCTCAAATATGTCTCCCTTTTAGGCCTTAAAGGAGCCTGAAAAAGAAGCTACAGCTAAATAGACTGTCTTTTTTTTTGGGCCACTGTTCATCACGGTCATCCCTCCTTCACATTCCTCAAATTTTGTCTCTCTTTCCTCACTTCCCTCTCTGAGCCTAGTTGGCTAACATTGCGAGGCAGCTGTGTGGCTGCAATCAAACGAGCTCCTACTAGACCCCCTGGAGGCCCTGCTGACACTATACTCGCACAGAATAAAGGAAGGGAAAAGTCTGCACATACACACATATAAATACATTTAGCATATGCGTGGCAGTAATGAGGCCTTAGTGAGAATTCTGCACACAGTAATCTTTGGCACAGATTTGGCTTCAGCTCTTTTCACAAAAGTAGTCTTTTATTATTCAAAGTACAAATTCTGCTCGAATCTCCTGCAGGATTTTCTCTCCGTCTGGGGAAAGGTCATGGTATAAACTCAGAATATTTCTTGCTGTGAGGGAGTGTGAAGTGAATGTGAAAAGACTGCAGACCTAACACACATAACAAGGGTATACCTGACAAACAATTGGCTACTAGCACTGAAGTAAACAGAGCCTCTGATAAACATGCAGGCGAGCAAAAGACCTCTCGTAAATCTATCATCTTGTGCAGCAGTCATTCCTTAATCCTCCTTCAACTCAACCTTTTTCTCAATGCCTGAGAATGCACTCAAAGCCAGCAGACTCCTTGTTACAGGCAGTTAACAGGTATGTCTACCGTCACTGCCTGAGTGTGTTGTTATGTCATGGTTGAGAAGAGACCCCCAGTGCGGCTCCATAACCCACTTACTGGCAGAAAGACAGACTGAAGATCGGAAGCGCAGGCTAAGGTGAGTCATGCATCAGCACTGCATTAGCAGGAGAAAGAATTTCGAGGCAGGATGAGAGTCTATAAAGACACAGCACAAGGAGCCGGGCCAGCTTTCTCTCTGACTTTAAATTCAGCTCATAAAAGGTTTCTTAAGGACATTCAAACATTGCAGAGAGCAAGGAGGAATACTTCAGTCTACTGCAATCCACCTATACACATCATAACACACAGACTCCTGCAGTAGGCAACCTAATATTAAGCTGATGAAACAATAACAGAGAAGAATGAGATCACTGTAAAATAAAGATGAAGCTGTAGCCCAGGTAGCATAGCTTAGCATAAAACAAGAAAGGAACCAGTTCAAAAGGCAAAACATTCATCTGACAGCATTTCTTGGGTTAATGTGTTCTAAACTTATCAGCTTGCTTAACAAGAAACGCATGAAAAATAGATATGACTCCAATCTAGCATGAATGTTAAGCTACCTGAAGACAATTAGCTTAGCTTGGCACAAGGACCAGCTACACAGAGATAGCCAAGTGCTATCAGAGGCTTCAAAAGGTAGAATTGTTAAATAATTTATTTCGACACAAAAATATTTGATTCCATTTTATCTTGGAAAGGGCAAGTCTCCGGTTTCCTCCCTAATGCTAAGCTATAAGCTAACTTGGTGCAGGCTCTGGCTTCATATTAAGCGACTAGACTGGATAGTATAAAAAAACATCTAACAAACAAAAAGTGGCATTGAGAAAGTCGATTCTTGCAGAAAATGTCAATGTCATTTGTTCTGTTTGCAACTTATCTTTGAAGGAATAGTTATGTCTCCAAAATAGCAAATGTGAGACCCTGAAATCCCTTACTTTCCAAGCAGCGAAAGAGAACAGTTTATAGCTTTCAATCAGAATGATATACTAGTGACAATATGAATAACTAAGGATAAGGGTGAATCAGTGTCCAAAGATAACAAAGAAAATGGAGGCCAATTGGTGAATCGAACTAACCTGATCAATCAAGGAAAAGGAAAGACAGCCAACTTACCTCCCTAACAAACCAAAACATGAGAAAACAAGGTTAAAGTGATTAGCCATTCAACCCCCTTCTAACACAAAACAAGCTAAGAACGGATTAACAAAGTAAACGTGGCGTGGCCTGTTCGAAAGCCAGGAAATTGGGGTTCCCCCGCGTCACAGCGTTGTCATGTCAGTGTATCATTGGAAGGAGCAGGAAATTGATCGGCCAATCGGCTCCTGGGAAAGAAAACAACACGGCATGCAACATGGCTTATAATACACATTACGGCTCACAGTCATAACAAACCTACTTGCACAATCAAATATGAGGTGTCTGGTTGAACACCGCTGATAGAGAGCTGTGTGTACAGAACTATTTTCAACATTACTTCAAGGCTTTAAACCTGTTATTGCTTTTGAAAACTCTCAGCCATCCATGTCCCAGGTGACATCAAAAGATATTTCCCCTGAGCAGCAGTAAGCATGCTTTGCCTCACTTCTAAGATATCTGAGCTCCCAGTAGTGAAAAGCAGAATAGGAAACTCATCTGTTTCACTAGCCCAGCTCAGCCTAGCCCTGTCCCATCTCAACCCAACTGTGACAACAAAGCTAATTACCAAACCTCCGATCCCACAGTGCTGACAGTCTTGTTAGCCTCCGATTTACTCTTTTAATTGAATCAAGCGTATCGGCATCATCTGGCTCATACTAAGTATATTTGGCTGATTACAAGACGCAATATCCAGAGCACGTCAGTTTGATTAAGGATGACTTTAAATTAGCAATCCATACGGATGCAAGAGTCACAAAAGGACCAGTGTTTTTTTTTAGCATCAAGAGTTCTGTTCTGTTGTTCGACACATTGATGGTACATGGCGGTACATTGAGATACATTGTATCTAATGTGATTTTACTTGTTTGAATGAATAATGAGAGCTGTAAGCCTGAGGTTTTCATTCATTAGCTAAGATATCTTTGTAAAAACTTCTGTAAAGTGTCATTTTTGGTGTGTAGAGTCTCATTGATTGATTTAATTATGTGTGTATTGTCTCTGTTCTAATGCCGGTCATATTTGTATTTTTGATGTGTGTTTTTGCCTTCTTATATATGTGGATAGTGTGGTGAGTGACTTTGCACATGTTCCTGCTGATGATTGAGAGACACTTGTAATTAGACTGAATGTCCCACACCTGAGCACACAGAGTTAGGTGCAGCACTGTCTAGTTAAGATCATGGTGGGGGAATTGTTTGACAACACACTTGACAAAGGTTCAGAGGGACAGAATTTTTTATTTTTTAAATAAATTTATGATGCTTAGCAAGAGTAGTGTGCTGGATTTTTTCATTTCAAGTGACAGTCTGTTGTCCTATGCCCATACTTCATGAAATAGTTGGATGAGCGAACACCTTCTTAAAAACTTAGCATCCAGATAAGAAAGCAAGGAGCTTTTATGTGTTCATAAGGCCAAGATGACAATAAGACCAAGTGGCTGCAATACACCACAAGAATGCATATGAAATAACCATGGCTACTATAGTCTGCCTCATCCCACCCCTCTCCTGCATTAAGCTTGTAAATCCTCGCCCAGAGAAACTCTGATCATTGTACCGTGAATAATCTCTTCACATCTCTGCCTTGAATGTAAAAATCTATACATTTTAAGCTGATATTCTTATCTGGACAGTGAGTATTGAAAGTATCAAAACCTTTGCCTGAAGTTAAAGTAGTTTCTGAATACTTAAACCTTAACGTGCAAATAAAAAACAGTCTTGCTGTGAGATAAATGTTACTCATGGTGGATTAGTTCAGTGTTAATAAAACAATGCAAAAACCGAATGCCAGTCATCAGAATTCCAAATAGATCTGCTTAACAACACCTCAAAAATCTATTATTTGCATGCAATAGTGTGTTTGTTAAAAAATTACGATGTTACAGGGAGATATGAGCAGGGCTATTTCTTGGCTGGGACAACCTACTTCATAGAGGCTTAAAGGAAATACTAACAAAATGCAGTTGATAGCCAGCTGATTCCAATATTTGTATGCTAAGCTAATCAGCTGGTGGCAAGGGTTTAGAGATGGGAATGCCAAATAATACAATGCCTGATATCAACTTTTTGGTACTGGACAACCTTGTAGGTTTCAGGGAAAGTACTGTGTAAAAAGAGATGGCAGTTTTTGGCAGCCTCGTCCAAAACGATTGTCTGCATAGTAGGGAGTGTTGCACGGTTTAACAGCCACTAAATGCATCCTCAGCCCTTGTAATTTGAGATAATGGCTTTGACATTTCAATGTCAGTCGTACTGAGAGCCACGGCGAGCAGGCCCCTTGAAAATCGGGGGGCACAAAATTTTGGAACAGTGAAGCTGCTGAATCACCCGTTTACACCTTCTGTTCGGGGAAAGGAAGAGAAAAAGGGGATGTTCAGCATTTATTTATATACCTGGTTTTAGTACAGCTTAAGTGTGTAACTGAAAGATAGTAAGAACTTATAAGACAAAGTATTTTTCTTGAAGTAACAATGAATACACAATGATGCAAAAACACTGATACAGAATATCAAAGTTAAAATTTTATTAAAGCAAAAGACAAAATTGCCGCCCCCTGATGGATTTGAATAAGCAATAAAAACAAAAGAACAACTGATGCATTTGCAGCTCCAGTCCCTGTGCTAAGATTAAAACCACCTTTATTTTCCAAAATAAATTGCAGGCAGGCGTCAGGCACATCACTTTGCCTGTATTCGAAGGTAACGCCCCATGATAGGCGGTAATTATCCTCAGACGAGTCTCAGCTGTAGAGGAACAGGAGCCGAGAAGAAAAGCAGTAGAGAATTGGTGTGTGTGTGTGTGTGTGTGTGGTGTGTGTGTGTGTGTGTGTGTGTGTGTGTGTGTGTGTGTGTGTGTGTGTGTGTGTGTGTGTGTGTGTGTGTGTGTGTGTGTGTGTGTGTGTGTGTGTGTGTGTGTGTGTTTTTTTTTTCTTTTTTTCGAGAGTGTGCGCCAGGCCCTGACTCAGCACATCCAAATGGGCCTCAGAGGCGGCTGGCTCTTTTATTACCTAATCCAGTTTAGGAGATGAATCCGGCCCTATAATCTAATATTCTCATAAATGATTCGCGCCATGTACACGAGTCCCTGACTTTAGCTGTAACAGCTTTCAGGCTACGCCAATGAAAAGAACGCCCACACATGACAGCATTTACACTTGTCTCTTTTTCACTAATTGCTGCTGTGAATACACCCGTTATTGCTCCTACCTGCCCCTGACAATATGATTTTCACAACATCCTTCAAAAAAAAGAAAAAAAAAACAGTGAAAGGTTGCTCTGGTTCATGACATTATTCTCCTTTGCTCTCTTTGTTGCGTGTAATAGATGAAAGCAGAAATGAAACATTTGCTTCTGATGTCGGCTTTCATCTTTCCAAGGTCTCCCCGAACCTTGCTTTGTGCCTAATGGCGCCCTTCAGGCCACAGCCTTTGCGATACCCAGCAGCCCTTTGGACTCGTGTCCAGCCGGGCGCCGAGGTGAAAGCTCCGCGAGCAAATCCCTCGGCGATACAGTCATGAATCGTTCCATTTTCCCTTTTCTTCACTGTTTCCCATTTTTCCTTCAGCTCACAAACCTAATATTTGCCAGCTAATGCTAGTGTTTTCACAGAGCAGAGTCTGTATTTGCTCAGTGACTGTAGCAGCCAGCCATGTTAAATGAGCCTGGTGGTTCGTCTACCATCACGTCTTTCTCATTCCACTATTGATTTTCTCTTCTACTCTTTCCATTTAATCAAACTCCCAATGTGTTTGCATTCTCTCCTTACATTTCTCATACAACACCAAACAACCATGGGTTTATCATACAAGTTTTAATTTGACATTTGTCAGCCACAGCTCAAGTCAGGCACATGAGGCAATACATGAAGGGGAAAAAGCCATTGATGTGTCTATTGGAGACATCAAAAGTGAAACAGAAACTTTAAGGCATGGAATCACTCCAGAGTTGGAGAGAGGGCAAACAGACGAGGAAATAAAAGATCTTTAATATAGGTTCCTATAGTCGGTACACCGCTTGAGAGCTTCTTACATAACAAGTAACTTTTTCAAAACATAGCCTTTCAACTTGAAGCGATGTCATTTTTCTGAACAATTACTTCCTTCTTCCAAAAAAAAACAAAAAAAAACAGTATGTGGCACAATGCTTCCTTTTCTGTTCAGTCCAGTAATAAAACATATAAAAACACTTCTGATTCAATATGCAAAAATCCCACAGCAAGAGCGGCAGGCTCGAATCTCTGTGAGGACATCCTGAAACCAGAAGGTCACCGAGTTCCGCCCCACAACAGTCATTTTGTCAATATTGTCGAACAACTCTTGGAAGACGCAGAGCCCCTCCTCACCCACAGTCTAGTTAAGAGAGTGAGCTAAATCCTTAGAATATAAATGAAAGGCAAGACAGCGATGTGTATTGAAAGTATATTACACAAAAACACATGGAATTTATGTAAAAGATAACCCCTAATCCATTTTAAAGGCACTATGTGAATACAAGAAAATCAAAAGATGATCAAAAACCTTTCCAAAGTAAAAAAATATTGCAGTCATGACCAATCAGTGTTAAAAAAAAAAAGTAATTTCACACAGGCCAAAAATACCATAAACCTATATAAATACAATGATTTGATGCCTTGTTGTTTGGTCCTATAGAACAAAACATTAGCCACTTAATGCAATCAATATGTTTTAATTACCTTAATTATGATAGCTCCTTTCAGAACATCGAAAAATATATTTTATATTTCTTTTCCCAGGCCACATTTTACGAAAGGGGTTTATTCTGATCATGAATATTGGAGAGTTTTATTCTTAGCTACAAACACCTTGCACCTCATTGTTAATAAACACAGTTCCAACATCAAAATGTTCCATCCTCATTCCTATGAGTGCACTAGTTTGATGCCCAGCCCAGTGTCCAGTACAGCTGGTGGGAACCAAGCTAGCTTACACCTCCTGAAGCAGCGCAAGCACACACTGCACAACCAGAACAGGTTGAGGCCACAGCACCAGTTGGAGAGGTGCACCATGGGATACGTAGCCTTGGGAAAGTTGGCCTTCCAATGCTTGGCCACATCGCTCCCCGTGGGCAGGTGAAGCGTGTAGTCGCTCCAGCGTTTGGACACACCGTAGACTGCCGTGACTGTCCTTCCCTTTTCTGACCATTGGGTGTCGCTGTCTGGGTTGCAGTTGAACTCGACCCATTCGCGAGTGAAGTCGCCGAGGTAGGGGAGTTCTCCGGCCTCCGGGTCCACCCTGGTTACAGACAACTCAGCCCCCTGCACGGCGATGTAGACGCCCTCCACCCTGCGTATCTCCTTCACCCAGGGGAGGGAGTTCTCGGTGTCCAGGACGAGGATGAGACGGGAAAAGTGGCCAGCATTCTTCTCCTTCCAGAGCTCCAGCAGCTGGGCCAGGTGGAGGCTCTCCCCTCCTGGAAATATGAGTGACAGAAAAGATATAGAGGCAGACAAGAGAAGAGGGAAGATGAAAAGAAAAAGATGGGAGGAAAAGGAAGGGACAGAATGAGACTCAGTGTTTGAGCGCTTACCCCGATATTTTGTATTTTACATTTTTTCTTCTACCTTATTGTAATGTTTTGACATAGCTAAATCACTGCACCAAACTCCCTTAGAGATATTCTGTGGTGTTCATCGAGCCACTTCTGGTACTGTGTTGAATTCAAGGACATTCCGACAGGACACATGACTGTTGATAGACAGAGTGGCTTTTCAAGGGATCAAACTTGTCAACTTTCAATTGCCGAGCTGTCTGTATGTCTGTCTTGCTGCTGTCATGACAACCACACAAACTGCACAAAGATGCTGCTATTTGGGACGGAAGATCAAGGGTACCAAGATGAGAGCTGATGTACCTCGCCAAATTATGACAGTTAGCTTAAAATCATCATCCATGGTAGTATGGTGCAACAAAATGTGTATGCATGGGGTAAAAATAAAGCGATTTGCAGGCATGTTTCCACTTTGATCAGCAGAGTGAAAACAATATTGGAAAACACTGCAACACAGTCTTTATAACTATGGAAATAAGACTGAAAATATGACACTTTTGCAAGTACAAGATATGTACAATTTCCCCGTGAACACTGGCTGTAAAGGTCTCTTCAGGACGATGAGACCAGGAAGTGATTATCTTTTCAACTGAGATTTTGGTTTCCTTGTTTGCAGCAGTGAGCAGAGATAATGTGTCAAGTACTCTCCGAACAGCAGAGCCTGAACTGACAGTGTTAACCTGCTGTGATCCTCATTTGTGTTGAGGGAATGCGACTGTCACAGCAGACCCCGTCTGCAACTTTTAACACAATCTTCTCTACTGGAACCAAAACTTCCTGCTCGGAGTCCTTCACAGCAATTTCAACTCTTTTGGCTTACCCGTCTCATCTGTGCAAATTGCACTCTTATTGGCTGAGAGGAGGGGAAATGAGAGGAATGGAAATTTAAGAGTGTAGAGCAAATCCGGTTTGCAAGGAGAAAACCGTTTCGACCTAATGCAACCCGACAACGTACTGCTTTTGTGTTCAGTTTGTTGTGGCCGTTAGTTGACTTTGAAGAGATAAAACTGATGTCTACCTCGCTGATACCTAACTTGCCGTTTTAAGGTGAAGATTGAAGAAGACAGATATCTTCTTGATGTTTACACAAACAGTTTTCTTCTTGAGGCAACAGTGTGTCTGTTAGCATCACTGTGTCAGCTCATCCTAGAGGAACACTTCCAGAGAAAAAAAAAATCTGCTGTGACAAAAAGCAACGACACAGACTTTGATACAAAAATAGATTATTCTTGTTTTGCTTGGAAGTTGCTCCTCTTCTTTTATTATAAAAATAAAACTCTGAAAATGTAATGGCTAATAGTACATCACAATGCCTATCACTGAAGCACCTAAATCAACAATCCCTCTAATGTTAAGGATAATGTAAAGCTAGGAGGTTGTTATAGCAGACATTAACCACTTAAATAATGATGTAAAACCATCACACAGCAGTCTCTAAACTCTCCAATAGCTCAAACTGTGTTCCTTTTTGTGTTTACATTATGCGTCTTCTGAATGTTTTTGTCAACATCATTAAGATCTTCAAGTTAACTTGAGTGTTTATTCATTTTTAACCCTACAATCTTAAGCATTATTTATTGCTAACCTGTCATGCATTATGTGTTATAGCTTACAAGCTGCACTCACTCAGGACTCTTCATATTGGAATTTAGATGTTGATATGTGATACGTGTGTGTGGTTTGTTTTTGAGCTGTGCAGTGATTCATGCGAGCTGCGGGCCTGACCAATATGGGATTTTTGTGGCCGATATCTATATTAGGAAGCAAGTGCTAGTTTAATATAATGAAACTCAAATAAAATGCTATTTGACTGGTGAATACCGTAAAATCCAGAATATAAGTCGCACCGGTATATAAGACACACCCTGTTTTGAAGGTCTCTTCAAAAAAGATTAAACTGTCTTCCTGCGTGACGATTTATATTGTGTTCAGCGTTTGTGTGCGCATTTTCTGTACAGCTGTGTCGCTCTTTTCGTTCCGTCTGTTTTCACGTTCGGGAGTTTGCACTCCTACTAGCTACAGTACGGTAGTTGAGCTCTCAGCCTGCAATGAAAGTTGCGAGGCAGAGACTCCTAGCTTGCGAGTCGCGCTGCCTGACTCCGCTGGTCACTCTTTAATTTGAATATAGGACTCTTTCAATCAAAAGAGCGCTCCACATTGTTTATTTACGGAACAATATAACACTGTTTACCACTGGAAGAAAATATGTGAAAAAAGTCGCGCAGCCTGCCTGGTCTGTGTCGCCGTCTTTTCCAGGACAGCGTGCAACCAGCTTTCAATACACAATGAATGGGGCTGGGTTTTTTAATTCCATCAGGTCGCAGTTAGTGGCTGCTGCACCCGCGGTTTCAGTATTTTATACTGGTATATTGGTCGCACCGGTGTATAAGACGCAGTCAACTTCTAAGACGAAAAAATAGGTATTAAAAGTGTGTCTTGTAAATCTTGTAATATTGACACACATCTGCTATAACATTAGCTGATACCAACTCACTGAATGAGCTAATATCGGCATGCCGATTTATCGGTTAAGCTCAACTTTTTACCTGACTGAAGTTCCTAACGGATAAATAAAGTTATTTGAATTGAATATTGACTTCCTTTTTTCTGTTTGCACAGTTATTTCTCTTTTCCGTCTTTGCTCTACGTACTAAAGAAATCGGCCTGATGTTAAATGACCAGACTTCTTGTCTGCTGTGAGTTATGATTGGAAATCATCCCCCAGAGTCAGAGCTGAGGACAAAGATTACAGAATGACGCAATTCACCTCACAATCCACAATTCAACAAAGTATTGTATTACTACCATGGCTACTAACCCCTTTTGTCTTTTACCTTTTAAAATGTAGGTTTGATGGAAGTTTGAAACCAGGTCTGGTTTCTGTTCAGTGTGTTTGTTCATGTATTTCATTTATTTTAAAATCATGCAACTGTTGTATATGAAGGGGTTAACCAACATAGTTACAAGACGGTGACAGTACAGTTAAATGACATCCCTGAGAGTCAGGGGATATAAGAATAAAGACAGCATCATCATAAATGCATGCATAGTAATTTAATGAATGAGTAGGGATTCAAGGGCGAGGGCAGATCATTCATTGAAAAAAAGTACTGCTCACCAGCCAGAGCCCACGCCCCCGTGCCTTTGTGTGTGTGCCCACTGTAGAAAATCAGGTAGGTGTCATGACGGGGCCCGTCTTCTGTTCGCAGCTCCAGGAAGTTGCGCAGCTTTGCCAGCACAGCCTCCAGCGTAACACCACTGGTGGAGTAGTCGCAGCCGAATGTCTGGATCATGTGCTGTGAAAAGAGGCGCTGCACGTTGTTCAGCATTCCCGTCGAGCGTAGGTTGAGCTGCTGCACGTGCTCAGGTGGTAGGAGTGTGGGCTGGCCATCAGGGCTGGACGGAAGAGAGAGAAATAAAGACGTTGTGAGGGAAAAAAAAACAAACTTGGGGTGTAAATCTGTATTCAAACTGCTCTGAGGGAGCTTCAAGTTAGGTGGCTTGTCAGAGGCGGGGGTGAAAAAGGAGAGATGAATGAGTGAGGAGTTGATGGTTTGACACTTGGGGATGGAGTAGCTGTCTGCATCAGCGGGGAGACAGAGAGCAGAGGATGAGAGGAGATGGGGAGAAGGATATGGAAGCAGTAGGAGTGGTGGATCACTGCTGACGGAAATGACATTAGCCTCAAGGGGTGTGAAGGGAGGCAGAAGAATGAAAGGAGAGTAAGAAAATGCAGAGGCAGGAGGGGGTACAGAGAGGAGACTCGAGCAGATGTGAGTGAGAAGGGAGGTTAAAGATAGCTGAGGGCAAAGAGATTTAGAAAAATGTGTGTATGGATGTATGTGGCACAAAGCCCAGCCTGATAATAACGACATGATAACACAGTCAAGGCTTGCAGCTACTCAAACACTTTGGACCTGGGCTTTTTTTTTTTTTTACATTTCACATTCTTTTGTGTAGCAGACTTCAGATTTTGAGAAAAAAAAAAAAGGAGAAATTGTTGAAGAAACAGCCTTAGATAAAGATATACTACTCTCTGACATGCTGCAACCTTTGCAAGGCTCAACTAAACCAACCTGATCTTTTCAGAGTGAACAATGTTTTGAAAAATTGTAGTTTGAGATTCACATCACATCTTCCTCTCTTACCCTCCATCTTTCATCCTTTGAAAAAAAAAAAGAAAAGAATCCCGCCTTTATAACCACAGTTGTCTCCGAGCTCAGAGCCTCCTTTCCTTCTTTTACAATTCCCTCCTTTCCTCAGCTGTTTACAACCTCAGACCTCTCCTTGTGTTTCCCTCCTGATAGCTCACCCCTCCCTGTTTTACCTTATGCACCCCCTCTTCTCACGCCAATCGCTCTAATCTCCCTGTGGGGCTCTTGTCATTGTAAAAAAAAACAACAACAAAAAAACAACATGATCCCCGGCCATCAAACAGCAGATTATACACCGCTGCATTCTCGTCATGCTCTCAGTCCTCCCTCCGGACCCTGCACATACAGCCTCGCATACAGAATGTCAACAGCTCCAATCGGACATGAGCTTGCATTCAAAAACTCCTCTGGAGATTTAATCTCCACTAGAGCTGGAGTCCCCTCTAAATGTTTAAGCTAACTATTACCTTAAAAGTTCAATATTCAGAAAATGGCCATATATATATATATATATATATATTTTCACCAGTTTGAAATCTTCAAAAAGCCAGATATCCAAACCTCTAAGGGTCTCGAGAAGATGGAAAAAATAATGTCTAACTCATGGGGAAAATGTGTTGGTATCATCAAAACTATGTGGTATATTTCTCTTTTTAAAAAAAGAGCGCTGGGAAAGGCAATAGTCGCAGCTTTTGGCTAACTGCTCGAGCTGAACATCTTAGTATGCTGCAGAGGGAGCAAAGGAATAATCCCTTTAGGGCTCCAACATTAGCAGCATGTTTATGCATGGTTATTGGCCTATTTATCTAGTTGGTTTTGTGTTAACTGAGGAGGGAGTTGGAATGAGTGATCATCTTTACCGGCGCCTGGGATGCCAAGGAAGGCTTCAACGCGGGGCAGAGTCAGACCAGGATGTTTATTTGTGTAAATGAGGATCTTTCTTTTTATCCTGTGTACTTTGTAATTAGCTGAAAGTTTAATTATTTTATAGACTGTCACACACAGCCATGCTTAACTGGCAGGTAAACAGCAGCGACTACAGTAGGAATGAAGTTTAATGATTTTATTACTCCTTTGGTAAATTGACACTCGTGCTGAAACTATGAATAAAGTAAGTGATTCGTCCTCAGGAAATTCATCTGCAGTTTTTAGATAATTGAGTCCTTTTGCCTTCCAAAACTACAACATATTCTGAGTCTTGGCCTCATTTTGAAGATTTGTCTTTTCATCTGTTATGTTTGAATGAATTATGAATGAATGCGTTTTAGGTTTTGGATCACTATGTGGACAGGAGAACAGACAAAATGTGACCAGGATATTCCCTCATCTTCCGACCTTTCACATCATAAACAGTCACACTGTCAGTGTGTTTATCAAGTAGGGAACTATCAACCTTGCACACCCTCTTCATGCTGGTTTGTTGTAATTATAAATAGGTTGTTTTTCTTTAATGAAAATCAGGCGAAAACAAACAAAGTTAGGTCTCCTCATTTATGCAACACACAGTTATATCAGCTGTATGCTCAAACTGTCATTGCCGCCTTCTGCTGCTGTCTATGGAGTTAGATCCGTCTCAATATTCACAAATGCACACAGAAGGATTCACAAATGTATTTTAATGCTCACACAAATATTTATAGTTTTGTATATAAATCCATAAATATATAATATACATATATATTTAAAAAACACATTTGGATCTTGTTACATTTATATATAAACTGTTCAGTCTGCATTTACAAACTGTTTGTCATTTGTGAACCTCACTGCATTTGTGTGTGGGATTTTTGTGACTCCCCTGCCGTGGTTAGATTCACAAATGCATTTTTTTCAGCAGGGAAATGTCTGTAGCCAATCAGATGTCTGCTTCCTATTCAGACAATCACAGTAGCATAGATTCAAGTGTATGTTTTAATGTGCTCACTTTAGCGTTACATCTGTGCATACAGCGATTAGCCTAGCTATCGGACAATCTGATTAAGTCATCTTTAATCTGACCGGCACAAATAGTCTCTGTGATTGTCTGCTTGAGTCTTTGCAAGTTTGTCCCTGTATCTGCATATGCACCACTAAATTCCTGTGTCTCTTTTTTTTTTCCTTCTCCTACCTGTTGTAAGCTGTAGGTATGACCAGGGCGTATCCAACGCAGGTTCCCCCCAGGCAGCCGCCCAGCTCGTGGAACAGGCCGTGTGTCAGAGACTCCAGAGGCAGCACCACCAGCAGAGCGCTGAGGAAGAGACCATTGGAGGGCTGTAAAAGGGTAAAAAAAAAAAAAAAAAAAAAAAAATCCCAGTCACTTTTACTCTTCACTTGGTTGATTGGTGGCAATAGTTAAACCATGTTGGACTGACACAGTGTGTACTATACTGTGTAATTACCTGTATGGTCTTTGTCGGCTTAAGTTAATAGAAAAAACGATTCCAACTTAATACACTTAAGGTTTACTTCCTTTAGATTGGAATATTTAAAAGTCAAATAAAAAGTGCATTATTGCACTCGACCGGATATTGGCACACAAATTCATGAAGTGACTTAATACACATCCGGTGCTACTGAGCAAAGTGAGGCTTTCAGTGCAACAATGTCGAGTCACTGTGTGCAATGCAATATAAGCATCCTCAAAAAAATACACTCTGATTTCATAGCATAGCTTTGTATCTTAGCAGGCGAATCAATACCTGCATGGTTTAGTGCAGCCACACTTCAGTTTGCAGAAAGTATTGAACTGCCCAGGGCATGCCCGAGTTGAAAAATGTACTTCACTCAGTTATCGAACTTTTATGATGTTGTCGACCCCGTGTATGGATGGATCAAATTATTTTCTCAAGAGGCTGAATATACCTAGTGTTAAAAAGAAAAAGGAGACAAAATGCAGTATGGAGGAGGATTTTACAATATAATGCAATCCAGAAGCACGTCTCATAGATTGAGAATGGGTTTGTGGTAGTCCGACAAAAGCTGTGGGAGAATCTGGATGCTGGGGCGAAAGGGAGACTCAAGTCTGCACACCAGAAGCTCTAGTTTACATTTGGTGGAATTTATCACCACATGTGACATTCAAGGCCCAAGCCCTTCATCAGACATGAACAAGTGAGACGACACACCCTCTATATATAAACATTAAAATTCAATGGGAGGTTTGTCCAAAGAACAGCGCGACCTTTGACTTTTAACAGAGTTGAATCAACACCCCTCTTAGTACTTTCAGATTCATCAGGGCTGTATTAAACGCTGCCGAGTACACCTAGACAAAGAACTTTATGATTTGTGTGTGTGCATGAGAGATATGTGGATCAGTGTGTCTGACTCTGTATAACTGACACATGAAAAATCACACGTAAACAAAGCTCAAACACTAACTCCCTCGTACTCCACAGCAACAGCTCCCACTGCACACTCAAATTCGCAACTGGCATCAACAACGTGCAGATCTCAAATTAGGACTTGAGCCCGTGAGACTCTTACAAGGTAAACGTCTAATAAGACTAAATAAGTTATTGCTGCTCTTTATGCAAAGAGATAGGGATATTAAAAAGCTAATTAAATTGGTTTCGCATGAGAGCAGAAGTATCTCAGCTTGGGGAGCAACTACAAACGACACATCATCACAAGCATCTCTGTTCAGAGTTCACTGAGGCTTTGTCATACAGATTAAAAGTGCTATAACAGCTCATCCAAATCAACAAAGTTTACAGTGAAATAAAGTTTGCAATGAAAGTACTGTGAAAGTGTGAAATCCTGATATGTCGTTCCTTTATAAATAAATTCTTTGGCCCTACCTGCCAGGACACCGCTCCCAGTACAACTGTTGACAGCATACTAAAGAACACCAGGCGCTCTGAAATAAGGCAGAAGTGTCGGATGCCCCTCGAGGCCATGACTTGGTTGAGACTCCTGCTACCGGACCGCTGAGCCCGCCAGGCCTTCTGACATTCAGTCAGCTTGGTGTGGAAGCCCCATATTGTGATCACCAGAATAATGTGGCAGATGGACCAGAAGAGGCCAAACAAGCAGAAGCCTGGAATCACCAGATACCACAGCTCCAAGTGGCCAAGCTATGTAAGGCAGGAGAGAAGAGTCAGTAATCATAACCTTTCGTTATTTATTATTAAACACTGTTTCATAACAACTACATATTGCAAGAAATCATTAAGTCTCACAAAAGCCCTAAAGACTAACTAATTATTTTCACAGTAAAATTTCCACAAAATGCTGAATGTACCTTTAAGGCAGCCAGGACAAAGAAAGTCAGCTCCATCAGACAGAGAGGCAGCAGCGACAGCCTCCTCCACACTTTCCCCATGGAGAGCACCGGTACCCAGCGCTCACTGGACCCAAGCCCACTGAAGTACACATCCAATACGGGCTCACACAGTAGCCTGCCCATGTAGCACCCTAATGCATACGGGTTAGCGGTGATTCCGAGGGCCCGAAAAAACACAAGGGATGTAACCAAGGCAAAACCGGCCAGGTTTGGTAAAGCCAGGAGGGATTTCATCCTCAGGTCCACAATGAGAGCCCCGAGGGCCACTACCAAGCCCACTATGGCCGCTGACTTTTGAAGGAGCATGGTAGTGCTGGCAATGCCAAATCCGAGGAGCTCCAGTAGCTCGGCCGACGTAAGCAAGGTGGGTTTGTAGCGGATGGAGCTGCATATTCGCTCGGTAAAAGCCCATACTGCTTTCAGGATTACACTGGCCAGGAGGAGATAATTGGTGACCACTTCTTTGACGTTTAAATCCAAGGCGGGGCTGTTTAGGAAGCAGAGAAGGCCAATCAAAAAGCCAAACCACAAATGGAACAAGCTGAGACTGGCTTTCTCCATGGCGAAGTAGTAATGGAGGATGCTGGCAATCCCCAAGACGAAGAGGCCCAGAATGAAGATGACCAGGATCATCGGTTCGTCCGTCACCTCCCAGCGCGCGTACATGCCGATGCACACCGCAACAAGGAGGTTGACGCTGGACAGGTAACCCAGGCAACGAACAGACGTGAACATGTCCACCTCCTTAGGTCCATCGACCGTCAGCCCTTCATCCTCCTCCTCCTGAGCCATGGCTGACTTGAAAAGCACGTATTCAAATGTGGTTGAAGGCTCTTTCAGTCAATTGCTTAGAGTCATAGTAAGAGGGTTTGGAAACTGAGGACTCTGCCTCTTTGGTGATCAACCCCTGTGAAACATCCAAAAAGCAGTGTTAGGCAGAGTTTGTAATCATTCACATAGGAGTCAAACGAAGTAGTAAGTCATGTACAGAAACATAAGTCTCAGTTTTCTTCTTGTAAAATGTCTCAACCTGAAGAAACAGGAGGAAACAGTGGCTAAGATATGGATGAGATTAAGTATAGTTGTCTAAGCCTAACAACATGATTTATATGTTTGTATAAACACCATAACAGTTGGAAAAGGCGCATGTTATACTTCGGAAACATATCAACAAGCTACGTTGGTATGTGACTGCGTTTGTGACGATGTGGCACCTACACCCGGAAAGTTTGCTACACTCTGCTTACTTCTCCGATAGCTTTTGTTGACGTTTCTCTGCGGTCTCACACGCTGGAAAAAACAAGTCATACCTCTGGCACAATTGTTAACATACTTGATAAAAAATAATTAGCAGCAGCTGAAGCGTTATAACATTAAAACGTTGCTTACATGTTGTTTTTTTTTTTTTTTGGATGACAGCGGCTACGCTTCCGGATTTCTGAGTACAGCATCCCGCGAGGGTCAAAAAGCGTAAACTTCGACTTTAAGGCTGCGATAGGTACTTACACTTAGATATGATGTTCACGAATCAACGATAACGTAACGTGACCTGAGAAAAGAGCAGTATCTAAAAAAAATAATAATAATAAAAAAGCCAGCGAAATACACTTTATTTTGTAGCTGTTTTGTTACCACAATTCTGCACATAGGGGAGCTTATAGTATGTATTTTTTAACAGCACTTTTCGTCTTGGTATTGCAAGAAAAGCACAGGGGAGAATAACAATAAGCTTTAGTAAACTAGGCTTACACCTGAATGGAATCCATGAAATATCAAAGCCAAAACTAATGTTGTGTCTGTGTTTTTTCTCCTCTGACATGACTGTAAATTTAAGGAAGTGCAAAATAGAATAATTTTTGGGTTACATTACAAATATTATTAGGCTGTGTGTACAGTACTGGACTTTTTGGAGAGAAAAGAATAGAGCATGTGCAGACGGTTGGCTTAGCCATTAATTTGCGTGCCCAGTGTCCTAGAGTTGTGTTGTCTGCCAACCTGCAGCTCCTTAAGAAATTAAGAAACTAGAGGAACAGATGATGAATCAGATTTGCTCTAAATGTAGGCTACCTGTGAAATGCACACAATAGTTTAATTCCTGTTGGTGGCGTTTGTATATTTATGGCTATTCAACCCCATTAAAAACCGTTTCACTTGCTCCAATCCTCCACCTCCCACCACAGCAGTCTGCATCATGAGCTTTGTAGACCAAGATAAACCCATTGGCCTCTAGGATAAGAAGCCTATTTACTGCATTACTGCGGAGAAGCCTGTTAAAAGGTTTATTTAGGATTTTCTACTGATGCAATGTGATAAATGTAACGATCAGGGGAACATCAAGAAAGCAGGCTTACTGAATACCCCCAGGAATTAACCAAAGAAGCCCTGTGCATGCATGTGTGTGCATTTTTATATTCCAGTGTTTTCTTCTGTGTGTGTGCTGCTTTGATCAGATGTTGACATAAAGCACAACTGGGACCACACAGAGATTTAGCCCCTCCACGGCTGATGCACACAGCCCTCTTTTCATACAATGTGTATGGCTGAGAGAAGGATGTAAACTCTCAAATGTTGATATGTTTGTCCTAAGTAGCTATCTTAAATTTTTAATTGACCGGGACAAAACATTTTTTATCTAGGATGCTCATTGAATAGTGATAACAATACTAGTTTTTTTTTTATTCTAAGAGAGGAGATTGTGATGTTCTACAAGAAGGGAATTACATCACATTTCTGTACTGTCTGTGCCTGTATAGAACATTTGCTACACAGAAATAGGCTGGGGAAGCAGCAGATGATGACAATACAAACCAGATGATGCAGTTCTTCTGCGAGCTTGAATCACAATTTAGCCCCTGATGTCTCTGAATTTTGACACAAGCTTTTCTCATTTTACCTTGCTGAGTAGAAATTTGTAAGAAATAAAAGTTTTCTCTGGAACATCTTTTTTTGCATTGGTACTATACTTGTCTGTGTGCCTTGTAATGTTTTGTAAAGGTAGGGTAGAGCTGATTGATTCAATCCCCATACAGCCACACACCCGCAGTGTTGCATTTCTTTTTCTGATTGGTAGCCTGAAAATGTAGTCCTTCTGGTTCCTATACTAGAAAACCATATTGCTTCTTTAAATACATACTACATATAATGAACATGCACTAGCAGTTGAGACATTGTTCTCAAAAGAAGAGGTATTTTATTCACTGAGATTAGAACTGGTAAGTAACATCACAGAACGTGCAGCTTTCCTCATGAAGATAAAGAAACTACTTATCAAAAATTGGTTTCCGTTGATGATTCGCACAAGGTCATTAAAGCTCACGTTAATTCTTTTTTACAACCATTTATTTCTGGATTAAGAGCAAGATACAATGAAGAAGACACCACATTTATTTAATTAAATCATTAACCTTGCATTCATGCATAATTAAATAGTCCAATGATCATTTCCTGAATCTGGCATGCGTGCAGGCCTGATATAATGAGTAATCTCTCAGAAAAAGGAAGTACACACACACCCTGATCAGACTTCATGAAGCAGATTTATTATGATCTTTACAAGGTTGAAGGGCTGGAGACAGAGAGAGAAAGAGAGAGATATATTTAAAAATGGGCAGGGTTATATGAGGAGAAGAGAGAGAGAGAGAGAGAGAGAGAGAGAGATCGGAGACTAAAGGAGACAGGTTGGTCTGAATTATGCAGAAGCTACCTTCATTCTAATGTCAGACACACCTCCACACTACCTGCATGTGCCTGACTGCACAGAAAGCAGGGGAATTCAACACACACACACACACACGCACACACACACACACACACACACACACACACACACACACACACACACACACACACACACACACACACACACACACACACACACACACACACACACACACACACACACACACACACACACACACACACACACACACACACACACACACACACACACACACACACACACACACACACACACACAAATAATCCTTATCGAAATGATGCATGGAAATGTATGTTCGTATTTTATTGTGAAATCACCTCAGGAATTGTTTGCTATTGCTGCACATGCTTAGATTAGTGATTGTAGTTAAAAAAAAAAAAAGTTGAATGTTTTATCTTGAATAAAACACATTCTGGGCTCGCTGGTTAAGGTCTTATGTTCTTCGCATATCCATCATTTCAACTTCAACACTCAAATATTTTTGCTACATTAAGTAAAGAGCAGGTGAATCATTCACAGCCGAATAATTGTCCAAATACAAAGACTTCAGTGTGAAAACTGAGCTGTGATTTTTTAAGACTTGAAAGAGCGGAGCACCAAATAAAAAAATGTATTTCATCTCTTTGAGTCATATGGGATTCTATCCATCAGACTTTGTAAGCTTAGGAAGGCAATGTCTGCATTGAAGACATTTGATTGCACATCACGTTTCTGTATCCTTCATCTCGACAGACGAGAGTTTTAGTTCAAAAGAGTTCAGATTGAGATAGAGCTGATTTTACATAAAAGAGTCATCTTTAAGTATAGGTCATAAGGTTTAAGGTGCACCGGTTTGTTGGCCTCGCATCGTTTGCCGGTCAGGTGATAACAGTTCGTCCTCCTTCATAAGCCGCGACAGTGCAAAGACACACGCTGGGCCCACCTCGGCCGCCGGGAGAGGTCTGTTCAATCAGGGTTTCATCTTCAGAGAAATCAATGTGATGGAGCGCTGCACCCAAAGTGGATGTTAGGAGAGGCAGTCGGCATCAGAAGCCTAAATCAAAAGCTGCCGGTGCTTAGAATATCCATCAGGGCTGGAATGAATTTCCGAAAGAAAGGCGCGTGACTTCAGTTATAGATGGAATGGAATAAGGAGAGAGGTTGATGAATGAAAGACAGGCAGAATAGTGGAATGTAATCAGATAAGGTCATGAGACTTGTTGACTTTCGGAAGAGCAAATGTACTTTTTGAAACAGATTCACAGACACGTCGGATGCTAATGTCAAAGATGTTACACCAGAAAGAGACAAGGAAGGAATAAAAATAAGAAACCAAATCATGAAGCATGACAAAATCAGAGATTATTGAAATAATTTGGATCCCTTCTGTCATTCTTTCCCAGCAGCAATATTCACAAGGGTCTGTGACTATTTCTTGGGACATGAGGCGCTCTCGGGAGAGACGCAGAGAGGACATAAAATGAAATCCCTCTTTGCTGATAAATGTCGTAAGAAGGTGAAATCAAGCACTCGCAGACACTTCCTGCTCGGAAAGCAAACTGTCTTCTTCACAGGACAAGGACAATGCCTCATCTGCCAAGATGTTCTTTGATTTGGCAGGGATCAATTCAAACAGCTATTACGCTGCTTTATCCCCTGTCAACGGCATTGGAAAAGACGTTCGCCATGTCAGTTACAGCAGATGAGGAACTGGTTTAGATGCCAGGATTAGTAGGCTTTCATATCACAAGACAGGGAGAGTCTGTTATTTATAACACTTACACCTAAGAAGTGAAGGGACTTGTGACTCCTCTGTGAACATGAGTTTGGAATATAATGACCAGTTGAGGGCAATCATATATTACCAATCTAATTTACTCCTTTGCCTGAGATCACTGAGTGTAGCAGCAATGACTTTTTAATAACCCGCCCTGTTCAGTCCCACTGAGCTGCGACAATGAAGAGCCTGATTCATTAATGGGGCCGATGGGGGGAAAATTACGATTCGAACAATGAATCTGTTTGCTCCATTGTGAGAAATGCTGTACATTCCCGTAAAGGCACATACAACATCTCCGCGGAGTAGTTTCTCAAGCTGTGATCAACGGTGCTGATGATAATGGCATTGTTCATTCAACACACACAGTTTCACATATGAGGGATTCGACTTCTATCTCTATCGTCGAGCTTTGTAATCGGCCTGGATTAGTCAGCGCTTTGTCAAGTGTGAACACAGCCAGCCCAGTTACACTCGGCAGATGGATGTGGGACAAAGATTTGGTCACTTTATTTACCCTCCGCTCTGCTCAGTATACTCCCACACCAGTGGGCTTGCAGAGGGAAAATATGCTCGAAAACGGGGCAGCGTTCAGGAACCTCGCTGTGCTTTCTCAGGTTTAACAAATCAGCATCTGTTGGCCAGTCTGCTAGCCAAAAAACCCACTGAATCCAACCTAGATAAGAGAGAGAGAGAGGAGGAGAGGGGGCTGAGAGCTGGGGCACAGAGACAAATCATCACACAGCTGAAGTGAAATAATATTTGCTGAATGAGGCTACAGCACAGTTCCATTTGCCTGACTCTTACTCTGTGTATTTGTCAAAAAGAAGCACTGTACCTTTGGCATTGGTCTGATTCTACCCAGCCTACCTTGGATATATTTTTATTTTTAGCTACTCTAGCATCTCGAGAGATTTAAACTTCAGTTGGTTTCTCCATCACTTTGCTCTGCTTGATGCATCTCACCGACCATAGGACGGATTGCCTTGAAATGTTGTACCAATGTTCATGGGCCCCAGAGGATGAAGCTAACTGACTTTGGTGGTTGTTGTTTTTGGATTGCTGTCAAATTTAAGCCCCCCAAGAAGAATAGCTCTGATGACTTTGGTTATGAACTTTTCATGTAGATCCACCCAAACTTCAATTTTCTATCACAATAAAAGTAATGTCTTCGGATAGTTTTGTCTGGCTACAGTTCCAAAACTCAAAATCTTCAGTTGAGTATCGCGTAAGACAAAGATGAGCAGCAATACCTGAAAACTAAAAAAAAAATCTTTCAAAAATGTGAAATATTTGGCATTTTTGGGATGAAAATGGCTGAAAAAATGAATGGATCATCAAAATACTCATTGACCTTTGATTTAATTAACAATTATACAAATCCATTCAGCTCTTATGCTAATACACAACAGTTAGAATTCTAATAGCAGAAGTAAAAAGAGGAACATGGTTTACAGTTTACCTACGAGACAGAAGTATGTTTGTAATGTCATGCTAGCATGTTGACATTAGCATTATCCTCGAAGCGTTACTGCACCTTAGTAGTGCAATCCCCTAGAGGTGCTACAAAAGCTGTGGTGGACTCCTGGTAAAATATTTAAATTGACTGAAGCTACTTGAGCACATGTAGAACATTTTGTCATGGATTACTTCATAAAAAATATGGTCACACAAAGTCAACACTATTTGTAAGCCGAGTGTTTTAGCACCCTTAAGCTCTTGTGGTTACCATGCAGGTCAACCCACACCACTGTTATGCAAACCTTCACAGAAAATGCTGCTCCCCGGATCATCTGAAGTGTGATATCTGAGCAATGAGTGACTCATGATCAGAGTCTGAGAATTGACTAAGTGTCGACACACAGCCAGGATTTGTCTTGGTGTGAAGGGGGACGCTGGTGTTAATAGTTTCAGGACTGTTAATGAAGGAGATTACTGTATGTGTTGGGCATTAACAAAACCCACTGCAATACATCATGTGGAAAGGCTGAGTAAAGAGAAGTGAAAGTTTTTGCTTGAGACAAAGCCACACGATGTTACAACAGTTCTGCTGTAAATGTGTCATCCACAACTAGTGGCAGCATTATAGGGTTTAGGACACCTTCTGTGCACCAGCTGATGATTCATTCTTCGGAGTATACAGCTTCTCAGAAAATACGTGTAGTACACATCGTCATCCCTCTGTCTCTCTCTATCACACTCTCTCTCGACTTTCATTGTGTCACTGATGCTGTTTCTGTGTCACTCCTCCTCTCTCTTACATTTCGTTCTTCAAAGCCTGCTCTCCTTTTCTGTAAAATGTCAGAAATACGCACACACTTACACAATGTCAAGGTGATGGAGTTCAGCACTTTCACGCATCATTAGAGCGGTGATAATGACAGCAGGATAAAGAGAGGAGATTCCTGAAAATGATTTATAAAATACATTTACCTCAACAGATTATAATTAGAGGAAATGTCAGATACTGTAGTTGTGTTTGTAATGTAAGCCAATGTGAGACATGAGAACTCGTGAATTAGTGTAAGCGGGTCTATGTTAGGGTTATTTGTTGTCATAGACTCCCTAGAGTTAGAAGAGTCACTAATCAGAGGTGGTAACATTAAATGAACAGGAACCAGAATTGGTGTAACATTTGTTAATAGAATGTAGATGACATAATAGAACTCTAATTGACAATCAAATCTGTTCCTCACTTGCCCACCCAGGTACCTAATAGTGACAAGAATATCGTTTATAAAAATAGCGAGCATCACAAAAATGTCCAATGACTCAAATGCTAAATATTTAAGATTAATCTATGCAACAAATCTTTCTCAGATCTTAGAATACTACAGGAAATTAGCTTTTAAATGCCTCTGAATTCCAGACTTGTTCTGCACTTGAACCTTCAAGCTGACAAACCATCAAGACTTTAAAAAAGAAAAACAAGATTAATGTTAGTTGACTGATATCAAGGGAGTTCAGGGCCTTTTGCTGAGTCTAAATATTCTAACACATGGGTATTATGCATAATTTCCCCACTTTTGTGGATGCTCATTACAAACATCAAGACCAAAACGCTTCCTGCTCTTTGCAGGCTGCCCTCACATCATCATCATAAGGATTCAGAGGGAATGTTAAATAAGGTAATTAGCCTCGGCAAAGGCTGCTTAGTGTTAACATTTCATAAGAGGGCTCACATTTTAGAGTACTTCATGTGTGCAGTCTTTTAGAGTTTGTAGCTATCGTTTACAGACAGACATCTTTTGATGATGATCAACATACTCTGACTTTTTACCCCCCTTCTGATGATGAAATCATTGGTCTGTTAATGCAAAATCATACATCTTTATTCAAATTGAGACTACAGAGCAGCAGTTAAGCTTGATTTATTATTCATTATTTCATTTATTATTTTGCAATCGAGTGTTGAAGTACTTGCAACCGGTTTCAGTCTCATCTCAGACTAAACCAACCGTTTTGGTCTTGGACAAAGTGTATTGTGCATAAAATAAAAAAAAAAAACAAGACCACAACCCAGGGGAAGCTCTAAACCGCCTACGTGACCAAAATGTGTTTCATAGCCTCCTGATTCAAATGTGGCAGATTCATGATTAGTTTCTCATTTTTGTTACTCTTAATGAGAATAAACAGCAAGCTAATTACCTTAGCTATCATACTGTTTGTTGATAGATGACACTAATCCAGTGTTAAAAGGGGGGACAGCATGTGATGCCAAATTGTTGTTCAAAGGTTACATTTGTGCTTGTGCTATATTAAAAGGCAGGCGAATAAAGCTATGTAGCTTATGCAAAAAGTTACATGACATCAACATCAGCTAAGGCTGCTCTGACATGAGTGCTATATTTCACACTTAAGCTTACTCACTAGTTACAGCAAAAGACACAACAGCAGAGAAACAGTAATGATCCACTTTAATGGAAGGTGCTGCTTTGATTGGCTTTAATCATAATTATGGTGACTTACTTTGGTGTTTATTTTGAGATTGTGACAACCCCTGACTTTGCCAGTGCTCCTCCTGTTGCCTTGTACCTCTCCCCACTCAGGTTGCCACTTAATTTGATGTGGTGCACCTGGGCCGGCTGGGCTTGAGTGTTTGAGATGGCTTCTCAGTCTCTATCTCTCTCTTTCTCTCTCTCTCTCTTGTCATCACCAGCTTTGGTTTGTTTTGCCTCCACAACATCACATACACATTTACCCATGCAATCACCACTGATTTACAGACTGCATATTCTTTTATTAGGATGTTTTGCCTTAGTTTTCAATAAATTATTATTTAAATAACTCTAAAACTGTGTGGTCTCCCTGTTTTTCCAGCTCACTGAAGCTGGGTTGTGACAAGATTATTTTTGACTCTAAGACAAATCCTAATGCCTTCATGATTTAAACCTATGTAGCTTTGTCTTGCATCTCTCTGGCTCACTCAGTCAACCAATCATTCCCATATTGGGTGTTAGATAAAACAAAAATCGAGAAACTTTCCCAGGAAATTCAATCACCTTAAAAATGAGTGTTATTTCAGCGTTATGGTGAGACAATTTAAAACATGCCTTTATCTCATCTTGCTTCAGTTACTGTAGCACTCTCCTCTCCTCAATCAGCATGTCTACTTTAAATTGCCCGAGGTCTATACAGAAAGCTGCAGAAAGACTCCTTACTATAGGTAACAAGAAAAGCACTTACAAATCATTCCTGTAAACAGATCCCATAAGTGGCTAAAACTCTTGACCTCACTTATAGATGCCTACATGGTGAGTCCCAAGAATAGTTGGATGAACTTATTTAGCCCTGGTCAAACATGCAGTTTGCTGTCTGTTTCCCACACAGACCTGAAGACCCATGTTGATCAAGCTTTTCTGTAGTGATGGGAATTCAGGTTCTTTTTTGTCCACCTCAGCAATAAGAGCTGAAGTTGATTAAGTTACTATTTTACCTGATGTTTGGTATAAATATAAAAGTTATACCAGAGCGTCCCTATGCTGGAGCAGTGTGGAGAAAAGATCATCCCTTTATTCTGACATTATTTGAAACCCTATCTCTCTGGATTGGTGTTGAAAGCTTTTAAGTCATGTTGTTTGAATGTTAAAGCACTTTGTCACGCTCTCTGTCTGTAAAATGCACATTCACTCAATTAGGCAGATGTTAAAACACGAAGCTGGGGCATTTATTGAATTGATTACATCAACATCAATTGTTTGCTAACAACAAAAGACACAAAGGAAAATTCCAAGCAGAAAAAATTTATTCTTCAACACCTTTTGTACATATTTGCATGGTACACTTACTGTTTACACTCATATATTGTATTGGCCAGTATTTGTCATACAGTGTGGGATTCACACTGGTCCGGACCTGGTCGTGTCTCTGTCTTATCTCAGTCTTGAAACATTCTGTTCTTAGTCGTGACTTGGCTCATCCACGTTGGTCTTGACTACAACACTGGTATATTGTATGCATTGAACCAGGTACAACATGCACAAAGGCCTCCATGTGCCCCTTGTGCGACCCCCATTTCTCCAGAACTCCCATGAGTCACCAGCACATCATAAAACACTGCGATGTGCTGTCAGAGCCATTTGCTGTGACACATGAAATTGTCCTGAGTCATTATTTTTCCCAAGCTTCAAGTGGTGTTAGAAAAAGGACACCAATCACTACGGATAGATCGAGCAAGAAGGACCTGTTGAGCTGTCTCCACAGCAACCTGCCATCACAAAAAAAAAAAACCTTGCTGGAACAGCTGTTGTGATCGTGTGTGATTAAACATGTGTTTTTGTCATCGTGAGCTCTCAGACCCTATAACAATAGAGGTGAAGAGAAGAGGGAAAAAAAGGCGGCAGATGAAGGTGAAACATTTTCTGTGTTAGCTGAGGGATGAGTTCTCTTAGACTAGATTAGCTGAGCATTTAAACAAGTAGCACAGGGAATTTGCCAGAATGTGAGAAAAAAGAGAGAAGGAGGCTTCTGGAAGGAATGAAAAGCAAGGTAATGAAAGAAAAATATATGACAAGCCCCGGAGCTATATGAGGATTTATTACAAAGTCCGACCCCAGTGAGCAAA
Source organism: Labrus bergylta (assembly GCF_963930695.1). Taxonomy (NCBI): domain Eukaryota; kingdom Metazoa; phylum Chordata; class Actinopteri; order Labriformes; family Labridae; genus Labrus; species Labrus bergylta. The sequence continues at coordinate 10,744,456 of NC_089217.1, forward strand.
TAAGAAACCCTCAGTTAAAGTAGAACGCTCCGTGTGTTACCTCATATACTGAAGCTACTTTGAATATAACATCTTCCTGTATTGCTGAGTTGAAGCATTCAGAAGAAGACACAGAGCAACTATATACCTTCATGGTTATTTCTGGGGAATTTTGAGAATTTTTTTTTGGAAAGGTGAAACAGTTAAATCAGGCCTTGTCATTATTAGCACTGCTTCTTTCTTGCTTCCCTTTTTCACCATCGAGCCTTCACTGGCACCACAGCTCATCTGCTGCTGAGTTTTCAGTCATAAAAAGTACAGAGTTTATTCAGACTTTCTCACTTTTTATGTGCAGCCACCATCCGTATAATGCACAAGCATCGGCCAAGATATACAAGTTTGCCCACACATCCACAATAAAATAAGCATTTTGCTGTACTGCTTCATTGGAAAAGTCTGGACTGCTGAGTTGATTGATGAATTTATCAATAAAATGTGTTCAGTTGGACCCCCGAACAGCCAAGAGTCCAATGAATGAACTGAAATATTCTCAGCAAGATTTGTGCCTTTGTTCAATTTAATTTCTTTGAGAAAATCTTTAATACATTAAGACTTTATTTTGTTATAGACATGTCTATTTACCTACATACTGGACTAAAATCAACATTCAGGTTTGATTTACCTTTATCTTCTAACCCACTACATCTCAAAGTAACATATTATACTTTTTAATACAGTTGGCAGTAACAGTTACTCTTAAACTAAATAAGCAAACAAAAAACTTTGGTGAGATGGGAAAATGGGAACCATTTAAGCAGATATTGTTATAAGTGTCTGGAAATAGTTTGTATTTATGCTCAATATAATCTCATTTTTATAAGTGTGAGTAGATAAGAATATGAAAATCAGTTGTAATTTTACATCTGCTTATGTCATTAATACTTTGACTCTTTTATATCATGATATTTAATTTAAAACATTAGCTGAAATAACAGGGGACCTACAATGAAACCCTGTTGAATACCATAGGTGAGTGGGGCACTTGAGGAAGTGAACACGCCCATTTGATATGATAAAAGTATTTTTGTTGGATTTGTCAACCACTCCAATGCCACAGATAACAAGCATTCCAATTGTGTGGATGGATGGGTCTGGTATGTGTTAGCTTGTTGCAAGATAGCCTTATAAGAGGAGAAATGCACCATGGTGCCCTGAAGTTGCCTGATTTCCATGTTAGATATTTTTAGCTGGCTTCACTCACGTCTGGTGTTCAAAGTTGGGACGTGAGCTAACCAAGTGGAAACAATGAAAGGGACAGGGTAGACTAAGCAGTGCAAAACTATTGATGGCATGTAAATATAAAAACTAGGGCTGTCTGCATTAATGTGTTATTTGTGATGTGTATAAGGTCAGAATTAATTAATTTCTTTGTTTTTAAATTGTACTATCTTGAGCTATTTGGTCCCTTTCAGTGGCGGTGGCCATTTAATAGCTAATTTCACTTTCAAATGGTAACACAGTTGACAGACTACTTATTTGAAATATGGCATAAATGAGCTTTATATGTAAAAGATTCTTCTATTGAGTGAACCCATTGTCAGTGTTTCCGATGAAAACAAACAGAATTGTCTGTGGATTAAAGTGATGAATCTGTGCTGAGTTTGTGAAAAGCAATGTTTTGTTGTCTCTTGATTTTGGCTGTTGAGTTCTCAGTTATGCAGTTGCTTTTCAATGACTAATTCAACAGCAAGTCCCCAATGAGTGTTCAACCCAAGGCTGCTTACTTACTGTAGAAGGGCGAAAAAAAATCACATTGGTTTCTCTTAAACAACTAATTTATTGTATTGGCACCAGTCTTAAACAAATACAAACGATACACAACTGTACCAAGTATACAATAACTTTCTCATTTTCTGCCAAGCTCCATATTTTCTTTTTCATATACCCTACGCCGCCCCTGCCCTTCACCTCCTTTATCCCAGTTTCTACTCTCAATTCCTGGCGCCCATCCGTCCATCCCGCACTTCTTCTTCGCAGCCAGAAGGCCAGTGTTTGATAATGACATATCAATCTGTAACGTACTCTGGTCATGACTCAACCACAGATGGCTCGGAGAAATACACTTTCTCTCCCCCCTGCTGTGCCCCAGTTACCAATAAAGAGCCGTCTGAGGCTGTCAAACTGCACTTTTTCTTGTCGTGTGATATTGAAATTAGGTGATTTGGATTCTGTGGAGTAGGGTGCGACTGGCCATTCTCACTCATAATTTGCAAAATTATGGCTTCCTCTGAGTGATAATTTAATTCAGTGCCTTGGAGAAACATGCAGGGACATTGGGGAAGCCCTCTACTTTGGTGTTAATTACAACTGGAATACATCACAATCAAAAACATGGCTTGTGTTTCTTGGAAAAAAACAAACATTTTCTGACAGTTTTCTATACATGTCTGAGTGTTTCCTTCAGATATTCACACTTCAGGGTATATTTCAAGCACGAGTCTGCTGGGACAACGTTGCCATTCATGTTTAAAATACGGAGGTTCTTGAGTAACAAACAACAACATTGGCATAGACAATGACTGTAAGTAGATGACTGTGATTTGAGTAATTTGCAGTGGGACCACACGACAACATGTTCTAACCCTGACATGTCGAGTAGCTTGGTCTACTGCCTGATGCTTCAAAATATGAAGGAACAGCCTTTATGGAAATTTACCAAAAGCTGGGCTCCTTGGTCAAGCAATAATACACATACAAAGTCTATATAGATTTTCTAAATCAAGCAGTCAAGTTAGAGATAAGGCAAATGCAACATCTTACTAGTTTTTCAAAGTAAAGCTTGCCGACAAACATTTGATATGTTGATTTTTAGGCAAACAAGAATATAAGCACTTGTTTTGTGTTTCAAGCTGGGTACAGTTTAGCGCCTGAACTACCTGGTAACCCTTAAAAAAAGCTGTGTTTGGTGAAGTTTGGAAAAAAGATCATGGCTTGAGTGTGATAAGTAAAGGAAGTAATGTTGGCTAAATAACAAACTCAACGTATATAATGGAGTTGGAATGGTGGGGTAACAATAATATCACAATACAGCGATTTTGTTTTAACTAATGTACTGCAAGAAAATCTGATACATTAAAATGTATGATTATCTGAAGAATACAATATGCCCCTTAAGAAAGTATAGGTGCAGGATTTTGTATTTATTCACAGCAATTTAGTGTCAGTTTCACTCCTTGTCTTGCTAACTTTCTTACCTTCTTTTCAATGCTATCTGACATTAATCCCACTATTTTAATCTTCTTTTCAACTTCCTCTCTGACAAATTCACTTGTTAACTTGTTGTTACCCTTATGAGTGCCAACATACAGAGTCAGGAAGTGGTGACACAGGGAGCAATAAAAAAATGATCTTTTTTACTTGGTGGTGCTTGAAAGCAGGAAAAGAGACAACGAGGACAGGATGCCACATGGTGCTGTTGAGGCATTATTCTGATCTCCTCTGCATTAGAACTGACAACTGCTAATGGTCATCTGCTCCGTGTCACTTCTGATGTAGCTGCTGCTTACACCACATTGTTATGGCACTAATAGTATCGTAATTACCTCGAAATGCCTGAAGATTGTTTACCAGCCTGTGGATGTGCTCGCACTGTGGGAGTTTAACCAAATACAGAGAAAAATGTATGGCATCCCTTGGAACCCCCCAAGCCATCCAAATATAATCTCTACCGTGCTGCTGCCAAAATCTTCAAGATTTTTGTATTTCTCCTGCAAGCTCCTCTACAATAAATGTGCAGTCTCTTACTGTAGGTCTACACATTTATTATACTCCCTTTCTGTTGTCTGCAGCAAACTGTGATAAATAGACAGCCCGTGCCAATGCAGATATACCAGCTGGTAGTCATAAACAACTCAAGCAACTATTGTTTGTAAGGCAATGCTGCAAGTCAGCTACAATGTAGGCTCAGGACTCATCAATCAACATGGTCTAGTATAGGCTATTAAAAAAAGACAAAGAATGGGTAAAGTCTACATGTACATTCAATGAGTAGCCTATACTTCAGTCTAAAATGAGAACATTTTTAAGAGGGACAGCTGCTTTTATACATTTCTGTTTAACACCAATGTCATTTCCATTGTGGCAACTTTTTAATGGAAAAATTGCCACTAAATAAGCGCATCAAATATCTGAAACATCCCCTTGCCTTTGTGTCAGCAGACTGTGGGAAGACAGTGATCCATACATTAAAGCTTCTGTCAAGGATCTTTAGCTAGTTATGAATCAACTGAAATGAATACTGATAGAAAAAAATAAATGGACATCAGTGACAGGAATGATTACTTATGTATGGTTTTCATAAATGCCTGAAACTTCTGCTGCAGGGTAGATGTCAGACAAAGTGATTACAGCACCCTGCAAAAAAAAAAACATTATTTACATTCTGCATGATACTTGACGAGTGATGCATTTGACTATTGAACAAAATCAGGATGAGTTTTTTTTTGTCGTACTAACAGGGCACCTGTAGCCTGTGGCACATGTTGAACCCCACTCTCTCTCTCTCTATCTCTCTTCCTGTCTCAATAAAGGCTTAAAAAAGCCCAAAAATAAAAAATTGAGGAGAGTCATTTACTCTCTCAACAATCAGGTGAAAACTCATGTATTTACCATTTCATCAAGTATTTGCTTTTGTTGTTTATTCGTTAATATAAGCATCCACTCTCTGAGGTTTTATTTCCTGCAGTTGGGTCTCTCATGAACACGCACACATGAATGCACCACCGGGTGTTGGCAATCTTGAATGTACCAAGTTAGACTTTGGGTTGGAGGAAGTTTCAATGTTTTTCTTTACTTTGAAAGCTCAAAGTATGATTCATTCAAACATGATACATTTTCGTAGAGTCATTGTACACTTTCAAGACTTAATCAAAGTGTGATGTTTGTAATGTTTTTATTAATAGCTTAATAGTCTATGTAATTCCTCCCTTGCTAGTGTCAACGTGGGTTTAACCAGGACATTTAAAGCTGTTGTTTAGTCCTCACAATCTTTTTGTCAGTCGGCTGGGAAACCTCTTATTGAACTGCTGGTAACATCCTGATTGACAGTGTTTTGAATTCCACACCCTAACAGGTCGCCAAAATCAACACGACCTACAAGTTCCTCACAACAGCTTGAAACTAAATCAGCACTAACATGGCATGTCAAAAACATGAAATAAATCTTAAGAATTACAAGCCTCACTTTTCACACCAGTGCGCTATTTAAACTTTAGCTATTATCCTGAAGCACATTTATGTCACGTCAAATTCTCCATCCATCCATGATGTATACCTTCTTTTCTTGTTTGGGGTCGCTGGGGGGCGGGAGCAGATCCCAGCTGTCATTGGGCTTGGAGATCCAACAGCAACATTTGACTATACAGATCATATATGTAAATCAGAAAAAAAACGTGTATATTTTTTTATATGACGAGTAGGAGGATAGTCACACTTCCTTGTGAGTTTAACAGGCTGATATGAATATGTCGAAATCACATGTTTGCATATTTCACCATCTTTCTCATGCGCCTTTTAAATAGCAGGAAATACTGCAGCAGTGACTTTAACAGTGTTTTGTTGGTCAATAGCACCGTCGATTTCTGCTCACTTAATGTAGCCATGCAGCTGACCAAGCACACCTCATTAAAAGATCCCCACACCCGAAAGTGAACAGGTTAGCACAAGTACATTTACAAGTAAAACAACAGGGATGCCGATGTTGGGATGACCACTGTGTCAAGTGTACAAAAAGCCAGAACACTTGAACTGTGAAAGAAATTGCTTTTTATGTTCCCTTATGAACATGCAGGAAGGGTCAGTCACTTTCACAGCTGTGCACTCTTAGCTTCCTGCAGATACAACTTGATTTGTGAAACATTAAGGTTTATTGTTTTAAAAGCTTGTCTGTGTGTTTGTGCGTGTATGTGCGTGTGTTCATAGTTTGCAATGGAGAGCAGCTGAAGAGAAGAAACCATAATGCTAGCAGGGATCTACTGCACGCATCAGACTGCAGAAGGCTTTATTATGTTGGTCCTGGGGCAAATCACTGCAGTGATGAAGCTGAACCAGACCGCAGCAAGCGAGCTAACGAAAGTAACCCCTAGAATGTTAAATCCGTACCTCTCAGCTCTTTCAGCCTCAAATCCTCAAGTCTTGGTTGTGAGGCTCTTGAGCTCTTGTGGGTCATATCACTGGAAGCTTCCCCAGGCTACACTATCAAGCTAATATTCTGAATTGGGGCCTTTGCGGTGAGCTGTAGTATGTTAGCTTCCTTCTTGTCACATTGTTTGAGCTGATATAGTTTTTTTTAAGCAAACAGAAAGGTTCACAGAGCGCAAAGGCTGACGGCGCTAATTGGTAGATACCCATTTGTTTGTTCTGGAAGCGTCTGTGATAATGGAGGAGAATTCAAAAGGTGGGCGAATAGTAGGAGTAGTTCATGTGGGTTAAGACAAAAGCATGCGTCACAGTCTTTTTTCCCTGCTGACTGCGATAAGCATGTTTAGGTGGAAGACCACAAAAACAGCCCGAGCACAAAGGATGCAGCAGTTCTGTGTCCCCTTCTCCACCACGATAATATGTCAAGTCTTGTTTCACGCAGCTGTAGAGAGAAAAGAAATGCTATTGTGTGCATCTAAGTGAAGACGTGTAGTTTACTGTTCTGTGTACATCTTTTGACACTGTATGCAAAATCGACCATTACACCACGATCTCCGTCCCATCAAAACAACAAGGAAAGATAGCCCCAGCGATCTCTGTACCGACAATCGAAAACAAGACTCACTGAGCTGTTTATCTGATCCTTGATCTGTTCAACCACTGAATAATCCATGTGGGTGAGCAAGCATTGATCTGGACGGGGTGAGGGCACAATTTAAGTCAAAGCCTGTGAAGACTCGAAAACTTTTGTCTACAATTCAATGTTATATATATATATTATATTTTTCAGTTATATAAATTACAGCATCTAAGCTCTTAATGAAAAAAGAAGATTTTAATTGGTCACGTTCATTGCCTCCAAAATGTCCTTTAACCTGTATGTGCACTCATCTTCTCATGCCTGCAGTGTAATGCCCGCTTTGTCACATCTAGTTTTCGACTTTCTATTTGCTGGGCAGTGCCCCAGGGAAGAGGCAGAGGAAATAACTCAGCCCACACTGGCAAAGTTCAGCAGAACAAAAAACATTTGGGTCTAAGTGACACAGGAGTGAGATTCTGTTGGCTCTGCAGCATTATACCACCACCAAACTACAAAGCTTGCAGCTCATAGGTCCAGGCCAGACTTTTTTTTCTCTGAAAAGAAACCAAAAGAGTACAAGAGAGAGCGAGAGAGAGAGAGAGAGAGAGAGAGAGGGGGAGGACTTTTTCTTAAAAGCTCTGAATCAATTCTTTGTATCCCTCGGCAACGTTCATAGATGGTTCATTTCCAAAGAAATCTGAATAATGGTTTTGGACAGCATCAATTTAGAGTGCACTGGAGGCCATGAGTCCACCAAACTCAATTACCAACTGTTCAGAAAATGTTCCGTACAATAGTAATAGAAGGGAATTGGATGAGGATGATGACAAATCTTTTTGCCGGCTTCCAATGACTTTATGAGTGTAATGTGCGTGGCAGCAACTGTCACAGTTTTGTGTGCTGTTCAAAATGACACAAGTGTCGACCACAGAATATTCAATTTGCAGTTAGAAGTCAAATTGGCAGAGGAGGAATTAGATTTTTGTTTTTCCCTTTGAGGTGATCAGTTCATGTTTCTGAAATGTGAAGAGCCCTGATTTACCGAGCTTCAACTGTGATGTGTTAGAATCAGAGCTAAGAAGTTTGATTCACACTCTAGTATAGGAGTCCCTACCTTAGAAAGAAACTTGAGTTATTGTAAATGAATGTGAAAACAGAATTTGATCTTCATTTCATTTTCATCGAGACATAAATCAAAATAGCAAACTCCTCATACTTGGTATTCCAATTTTTGGATATCAAAATTGAGCTTGGATACATCAAACAGTAAAAATATTCTCTTCCTCAGGTTATTTTCGCCTGTTCGTCTTGACTATGGTCAACTCAGAGTTAGTTTTAATCCGGGGTGGTGTGGAGTAGCAGAGAGAATCGCTCCCATGATTCCCCGCCAGCCTCGACTTCATCATTTATTGTTTTGATCGATAGCCCCCTGACAGCATAATTAACATATTAACATGATTTTTTTATTTTTTTTTTAACTATATTCTGAAACACTGTGATGCCTCTGTGGATGATGTGCTCTTTAGGAACGTTTTTTTTTTTCAACCCAGGGGCGGATCAAGAGGGGTTTCCAGGGGTGGCATGGGTCCCCCTTTCAAGTTGATTGACCACCCCAGAATCCCAAACTGTGACTGGCTATTTTACTTGTCAGAGGCAGGACATACAGTAGGCCTATGTTAAGATCAACTATTGTATTTGAGTTGTCTTGCAAAATAACACAAGTGTCTTACTTTGGTTTGCAATAGCAGTTCCTTTTGTTCGTATATGATTGTAACTTTGGCCACACATCTTTTTTTGAGTCGTTAAAGAATTAAGATAAAAGATGGAATGATGTCACTGTGTTGTGTGTAACTTATTTTAGATATTTTAATGTAATGATCGAGTAGATATTATCAGTGGAGACAGAAAAGGTAATCAAATGCTATTCATGTATGATCCTGCACATTTTTGAGCCACCCCTTCATTTGTTTTGGGCCCCAGTTGGGCTACTCCAGTCAAAAAAGTCTGACTCTGTCCTCGAGTAGACTACAACACATTTCACAGCGAGAACACTGCAGCAAAAAAAAAAAAAGTTACAAAAAACCTTAAGTAGGCTACATCCCAAAATCTGAAAAATGAAATTGAAAAAAATATTGGTCAAATAAATCCAATATTGTGTAATTTCATGCTTCCACTCTCCTCTATTTACCTGTCCTGGTTTTGGGGAATTTTGCTTGAAGAAAAAAAAGAAATATGTTAAAAAATAAACCATTGCCTGACGGTGCTCTGCGGAATCTTTTAGGATATTAAAATGAACATTTGAAGTTGCTTCTGACCCACTTTGAAGTGTGACTGAAGATTTGAGCTCAAAGCTTTAAGTGAATTGCAGGTAGAGTAATTACAGTAGGTCTCACTTTGTTCAAATCCATTAGTCTGAATGTCATCATTTTGATGATTTTGTTTTTGTAAGAAAAACTCACAGAGATACACAAGCACAAACATGCACTTACCCGAGGAAATAGTTGGTTGGTGGAAACACTCCATTTGTGACAATTTAGCCATGAACTAAGTTGTGGTCTGGCTCCACCTGTCACAGCGTAGAAACAGTGCGGCATTATACCTCCCGCTAGGCTCTGGGGAGAAAGGCTTACTGCAGATGGATGGGCTGATACAGGAGGGATCTGGTTCAGAGGGATGGCTTTCTATATGCAGCCTGAGAATATAGGTCAGTAACACATTTACACTCTTTTCTAAATGTTGAGCTTTTACATCAAGTGCTCCAAATAATGACTCCCACTCTCCCATCACGATCACTTAGTTGCCTTGGTGATGAATTTAAAAAAAAAAAACAGTTCAAGAAAGAAAAACAGGGACAACAATAACAGATTTGCAGTCCAGAAAAAAAAAAAGTTTTATCGTCTTTATTTCAAGTTCTCTTGCAAGACGCATGACAAGTATGGAGAGACACATCATATCGATTATTTAACAAAATAGAAAAACAACAGCCTGGTTTAGCTGCTGCCTCTTCCTCATTTCTAAGTGCTTCAGGAAAGCAGAAACGACAGATTTTAATTTTTAATTTTTTTCCGTCAAACATCTCCAAACGCTGTCACAATAAATTTTACACCCTCCTCTTGAGTGAGGACGACATTTTCGCAGGTTAATCGTTCTAGCATTGGACGAGTGAGCTGTTTTTTGCACTGGAAAAAGGAGGACAAGTAGAGGGAAATAGATGGAGAAACTTAGAAGGAGGGGTTAAAGTAGAAGGATGGAGAGAGGAAAAGAGAGGGATGGAGAGAGAGAGAAGGAGGCAGAGGGGGCTGTGCTGCAGTGTTCTGGCTGCTTTCCAAGGGCAGTGTTGCTTCTAGTGAACAAACAAAATACTGGTCTCAGCTAAATATAACATTTCCCTTTCGTGCGCAAGCCTTCAGAGAGAGAGAGCAGAGAAAAGGAGTGCGTGCGTGCGTGCGTGCGTGCGTGCGTGCGTGCGTGCGTGCGTGCGTGCGTGCGTGCGTGCGTGCGTGCGTGCGTGCGTGCGTGCGTGCAAGGCTCCCTGACCTGCCAGAGGCCACCTGAAGCAGAGTGTGGCGTTAATAACACGAAGGTCACGATCTGCTCCCCTTGTTTGATTACCTCTTGGTTTTTTTTTCCCCCTTCCTCTTTCTGCCCCCAATGTCTCACGATGTGCCAAAAAATGTAAAAGTATTTCCCCCTCTCAAGTCCCCCCAGCGTTAGCTTATCATGCATGAAAAAACACAACACATGACTCTTTTTTTTTTTCATGATGTCCACACACTTTCCTCTCTTAATCCCCTTTATATATATATATATATTTTTTTTTACTTATCTCAATATGTTTATTTTATTTCTCCGTTTGACACAAATACAGAGCTTCAAAAATGAACTACCCACTGCCGCCGACGGACATTAATAATTTACAGGACAGCCAATGCGGCAGGAGAATGGAAATTAAACATCGGTTTTAGCCCATGCACAGGAGGCGGGAAAGCAGCCATGCGGAGTGTGCAGCATGGGAGGGTAGGGGAAATGAACACAGACTCATAAACACAGTACTATGTTTTATCATTACAGAGAAAGATAATGCAATTTCTTTACTCCCTCCAGGTATTCGAAGAGACAAGTGGCTGCTTTATTTAATAGGGTTGCTATAGTATGAAGACAAATGCACACAGAATTTCTTCAATCCACCCCCAGTGAGCAAATAACTTAATTTCTGTCATAGTGGGAACATTGATATGAAATTGGAAGATGTCTACAAAGCAGAAAACATTTGTACGAAATGGAAACATTCCTGTGCTGCTTCCCAAGCTTGATGGCATGTTTCCTTTGAACGTTTTTTTATTTTCTTTGAGGCAAGCATATCCAAGTTCTTCAACAGAACTCGTCGTCATGAGAAAGAAGGACGCCTGGAGTTGGAAGCTGGAGGGCGTAGACGCTGGGTGTTGCTTGACATATGCAGCGGCAGACATTAGAGATCACTAGAGGCTTCGCCTGGCTAAAGCTCAGCACCACTCGCCCGCTGCGCGCGGCAATCCAGCTTGACTTGTGTGGAAACCTTCAGGTGAGGATCTGCAAAGGCACGAGTCAAATGCAAATCCCTCCAGGAGACACATACTAGGAATGACACATTTGTTTAGCATTGCTTCAAGTTAGCATCAATATTTTACTCCCAATTATTCAACTAAATATCCCTTAAAGTTTCTAGGAATTCTCAAGAACATCACTCAGGATCCAATCAGCTGATGAAATTGACTGTGAACAAGTTGATCGGGTTAAATTGACCAGGAAAAGTTCATTGTAGGCTGCAGCCACAGGACGAGCTAATTTAATCAAGGATAAGGAATTCACACCTCCTGAGCATGTCAACCACTTCCTGTCTTCAGACAAATACTCGGAGAGACAGACAGACGCTCTGCCGCCCCCCGGCTGGCCGTGACACACAATGCAAATGGACACGTCCATGTCTATAATAGACTAAATGATGACATGCTAATGGTATTTAAAGCTGCCGTCTCTGTTTTTTTGACGTGCCCTGAGTAGACAGTGTAGAACCTGTGACCTCCAGGTGTGAACCGTGATATTTAGAGGGACAGCACTAACCTTCCTTTGAGTCTGACATCTTAGACTCCAGATAGGACAACGATGCCAAGAACATACATTTCCCCAGGAAATATGAGAAAATACATGTTATTAAAGTTGTCATTTTTGGTACTACTTTCACCGCTCTTTTATTTTCCAAGAACAATAAATCAAACAAACCCTTTCACAGGTGATGTGTTTAGGATTTCGCAACAAATGTGTGCCGGCCTAAACCCCACAGCACAGTCAGCTGCAGCATGTTAGCAGAAGCTTGTGCTCACGTTTACTAGCAGTAATGAAAGGCAAGGGCGCCGACCAGCACAGATCAAAACATAGCATAGACAGATCAGACACTTTGAAGCAATTAATAAGGAGACAAAGTATTTTTTAAAGATGACATAATGTTAGCAGATGTGTTTTCTTCTTGAAAGTGTGGCCATGACTGGTTTTGAATACGAGTTTTGGCAGCTGCTCTCCACTCTCTCCAGTACTGCGAAACCACCACTGAATCTTTTAGTGGTACTCGGTACTGGATAGTACCGGCCTACTTTCATCCCTGTAACAAAGCATTAAAAAGCATGTTTGCAACGCATTTATCAAACATAATCCAACAATGTATTTAGACAGCTGTTACACATTGACTCCTGACACATACATAGACTATAGTTTGATGTAAATTGTCCCCGAGGTTACTCAGCAAGGGTTATCCAAGACTGATACCACACAGCAAATCCTGGATCCTCCTGATGATTCACTGTAACATCCTCATCATATAACCCTTCCTATATAGCAGCCAGGATGACTCAAGGGAAACCACTTCGTGCTCACATCCTCAGGGATCCATTTGTAATGCGGTGCACTTTGTCTGCTCGGAGCATCATAGTATGACAGGCACAAAAAAAACATGCATGTCATATACGTATATATCTCAGCTCTCTTCCTTTTTTTCCCTCTTTTTTTGAAACCTTATCCTAGAAGTTTGACTGTTTTTTTTTTATTGCCTTACCTCAACTAGTATATACACCCATGTGATCCATCATAAACACTTAAGTCAAGCTGTGAAATTCTTGTAGACTTGTAATTTCTCCACAGCTATAGACGCCATGGTTCCAAAGTGCTTTACAAATTGAGAGTTGTCAGGAACGTCGAAAAACAACAAGAGGACCCAAGTGCAGAACTAAAGAAAACGATTCATTTTAAACAAAAAGGCAAACCAAACTTAAATCTAAACGAAGTCCAAGAGGTGAAACACAGAGGCACAAGGAAAACACTGGTAAGACCACAGAGATAATCTGACACAGGTGAGACAAATGACACAGGTGAACACAATGAGGGCAATCAAAAGTGGAGGGAAACACACAAAGGCAGGAAGAAAATACAATAGAAGAAACACTGGGGATAAGAACTATAATATAAAACCAGAACACTTAAGACACAGAGAACATAAGAATTTAACAATACACATACTATAATAATACTAAACTAGGCAACATCAAGACAAAAAACACACAAGGGAAACAAGCAACACAAGGATAGACCGGATAAATTAAAACAATGAAACCTAAACTCTGAAATAGACAAAAACAAGAAGAAGAAGAAACAAGAAACACATCCATATCCAAAGGGAAAAAGTCTTAAATCTAAAGAATGAAGCATAAATCTAATGTTTATAATGCTAGCTAATGCTGTACATGGGTACATTTATGAGGCTCAAATTGTAAATATGCAGCAGACATGTTAGCCTACTAGTTGACATTTTTTAATATGTTATATTTGGTACATCACAGGTTTATTCTTGAACAGTTCTATTAATTTTAGGATCATTTAAAAAATAGTCATTTATTGAATTTGAACATTTTTTTTTAACACCAATTTGGAGTACATGTTTATGTACAATGTTTGCTTGATTTTTAACAGGTACTAAAAGCATAGGGGCTCTATGAAGGTTGAAAAAAGACCACTTTATTGTTCTCCTATAAGAAAGAAATGGCAAACATTTCAAATACAGTGTTTGCCCAATTACATAATGCTGATAACATGAGGCTTAATCCTTTCAGCAAGCACAGACGGTTTGTTGGCTTATCAGAGTGGCATCTTGCAGAATGACAAAACAGTCAGATGCTTGGGTGACATTGTTGGACACAGGTTAGTGCACGGGTGCAGTCGACAGCTGCCCACACACTGCAGGAAAAGCCAAATGCTCTCTCTCTCTCTCTCTCTCTCTCTCTCTCTCTCTTTCGCTTTCTCGCTCACATGTTTATTTCAGGAGCTGTTGTTCGATTTTACATAGAAAGTTTTCGGCCTGACAAGGTGAGGCAAATGAACAAATTACTGAGATAGGAAATTTTGACATCAGATTAGAGGAAGCGCATGAATAGAAAGGTGTGGGTATGAATTGATAATGCAACTTTTTGCACAAATTGTTGTCGTCCATCTTTTTGGAGGAACTTTGCAGCGGTTACAATGACTGTTGAAGTGCAGGGATGAACAAGCTAATGTTGCATCTATGACTCGTGAAATATTAAAACAACCATCATCAATATAGTGTTTACTTCATGAGCTGACTAAACATAACAAATGCATATTTCATAAGATTTAAATGGATCTCTCCAGCCATTTTAATTTAGCTGCATCTGCCGCAAAGCAAAGCACGCATTGCCAAGGTCCATTTGAATCCCATCTTCCATTATGAGAGAGTTTATTAAAGTAAACAAGGACTCATATAACCTTCATGTCGTCTCGCTCTGGACATCTTATTGTTGAGCACACATTAAGCCAGCCTCATTCTGTCTCTCCTCAGGTCTTTGGCCTTGGCCCTCTGTTGTCAGCTGTGTGGAGAATAACACGCGCATGGCTCAGTTCCATAATTCATTTTGGGAAAAAACAGGTGTCTGGCCTCGTGTTCAACCCCCCCCCCCCACAAATAGGGTGCTTGCTTCCTCCAGGCAGTCACCCTACTTCCATCATCTCTTGCACACACACAAATTCTCCTGCACATGCACGCTCACACAAATTGGGATCACAGCCAGCACGCAAACTCATAAGCAAATATGTAAATATGAAAGCATGCGCGAGAGGCACCAAAGAAAGAAAATCTCTGTCTGGCACTTGGCCACATTTTTCTGGCAACAGAGGTTTTATTTAAACAGATAAACACATTTTAATAACCTGTGCTCCTGTAAATAAACAATTATATTAGAAGAAAGAAAGATATATTAGGCAGTAAGATTTTTTTAATATGTGCGGGAAAATATTCCTGCAGAACATATCATCTCAGTTTATGCATTTTATAGCTGTGGAATAATCCATAACAGTAAATCCCAGCACACAATACGGCGCATCATGTAGCGAATTCTGCCAGCCATGATGGGAAGCATATTTCTACGAGACTGTAAATAACATCCCCTGTAGAGAGACAGGCGCAGTACATGCATTTCATCTCCATCCATAATTCATTAGCAGATGTTGGTTTTTATATTGGTTTCCAGGTATCTGCAAGCGCTCTGCAGAGATTGCAACATCCCTGTGGTTTTTTTGGAGTCATTTACTCGACTCCTTGGCGGGCAGCACACAACATGCTTGGAGAGCAAAATCTATCTGCATGCCAGGATCACCACTGAGAACATTCTTGTTTGGACGATTAATGATTTTTAGCATTAGTAGCAAGACTCGATCTGTTTGTTTGAAACCGAGATCAAAGTGGAGAAAGACAGCGGTAGGCTTGTGCGACATCGCGGGAATTCAGGAGAAGCATCCAGAGTGTCTCTAAACAAGGCAGACAGTGAGATGTTGGCACACCGCTGTCGCTGATTTTTTTTGTTCATCTTTTTTGGTCTTTGAAAAGAGGAATAGCGTTGGTGGGGGTGGTGGCAGGGCTGACACTGAACCCCGAAGATCAGTGGAGACAAAAGCTTGCAGTGACAAACTGTGTTATTCTAGGCAAGCTTCTCCAAATCCATTCGAACGCCCACTCAGACACCTACGAGGCTGGCTCATCCATAGCCAGATCAGGTCCCGCGCTCCAATCCATTACCTGCTGCTTGGAATGGATGGCGACAGATATCTGCACTGAGGCCCACCATTATCAAAGAGAAATGGGAGAGTGAGAGAAGAAGGGAGAGATGGAGGGATAAACAAAAGAGCAGCCAGGGTATAAAGGATGACAGCAGCAGAGACTGAAAGTGGAGATATGGGGTGAGAGGGAGAGACAGATGGATTAGTAGATACTGGAAGGCAGGAAAAACTGGGATTAAAAGGAGAGAACAGCAGAAGAAATAGAGCAATATAAATCCCAAATCTGTCTTTTTGTCATTCTATGTGGCTTTGCTCTATGAATGAGGACCCCCCGTTGGCGGCCGTGACCTGGCTCTGGGGTATTGTTGTTTTCTTCATCCTTTTTATATTGATACACAATAAAAGAATTATAAAAGCTAAGTCAGAGTTTACATAACTCACATTACCTTAAATTGCTCCACTTTAGGGAAATCACTCACTTTATTTCCACTGCAGATAAAACTATAAACTTGGCTATGAGCTGTAGATGGTTTGAAGAAAAACCTATTCTAGGATTGCAGTGATGCAACAAACAATGATCTGAAACAGAAGGGACGAAACACAGAGACTAAATAGACACAGGGGTAATCAGACACAGGTGCGACTAATGACACAGGTGAAGACAATGAGGGCAATCAGACTGGAGGGAAACACACACAAGAAAATCTACAAAATAAGAAACCAAATCATGGCAAATCCTAGAAGCTATCAACAGTCAGATACAGATGATTTGGATTAAATGAATGCCTTTAAACTGACACCTACACGCAAATGATAGTAATTAGCCATCAATACCCATCTCCAGCTCCATTCTTGATTTTCAAGTTGCTTGTCTGACTGTAAACATTGCAAACACCCTTTAAGGATGAATTGGTTGCTAACTAGCCCTGAAAGGTTGGCCAGCCTAACCCTCACCCTAACCCAGTGCTCTCAGTGCCTATAATGTCATAAGATGATAGCAAATGGGTCCTACAATGAGTTTGCATTAATCTCTATGTACATTTATCTGCATACAAGTGCAGATTCTGTAACTAAGTCACACCATTTTTGGTGTCAGGAGAGTGCTGGTTTCCATTTAAAAGCCAAGAAGTGACATCCACTAGCATTCCAGCAGGGTTTGGCTGAATGCAGTGGAACAGTCAGTGTGGAGAGCAAAAACAAGGCAGAAAGCATCATCTGTAATGAAATCTTGAAACCATACAGTCTTCATCTATTCATCATTTAGTTTTACTTAGTTTTAATTTCTACAAACACAAATCTGGATGAAAGTGTTGGTAATGCTAATATCCCAACTCCATTCTCCCCCTGACAATTTGCCAGTAGGATAATATTAATGTCCTTTGGATTTTATGTGTGGCCACACTGGCTGAGGCTCTCACAGGCGAGCTGATGGGCTGATGGTTGTACTTTTTCTTGGGATATGAGGTAATGAAAACACTCCAAAAAATGACTTTACATGTTCAAAAAGTACAAATAGGCAACAGGCACAGTCAGGAAATTGCTATTGAAAACATTTGGTTTAAGTATTGTCATGATCTTCTAGATGAAGTTTTCATTTATATTCAACACTATACTGAGTCGGAGTTTGATTAAGAATGATTTATGATACATATTCAACTTCATGTTCCAACATTTAGCCATCAAAAGCCCAACTGTACGAAAGAAGGGGCAAAGTGGATATATTGCAGAGTATTAGAAATCATACTGTATGTGCCCAACCTGACCTCAAGGCTTCATTATAACACTGTTCTGTCTGAACACACTGATCTAGTTTCTCACAAGTGATAAACCAAACTCCCACACAGCAGCTCTGACACAGAGAAGCTCCAGTATTAGATTTGCTCCCTTGTGATGCTCGACTTCAATCTGTGCTTTGGCAACTGTCTCTACAAGATCAGGTAGTGGATTGCTGCAAAACAAAGTGGATCAAATCAACTGAATAAATTAAATGAATATAAGTACCAAGACGACACCCTTTCTCTTACACAGAGTTTCCTTTGCATTTTTCCAGGGGCATTTCAAAAGGATATATACAAATGGGCGCATTAACTTGAATCCGACACAAGTGACTTCCTGCAAGGCAAGGACAGAGGAAGTCTCTCTTTCTTTTCCTCTCTGACTTTCTCTCTATCTCTCTCTCACAGAGTTGCCATCCTCTGTCTTTTTTTCTTTTCTCCAAGCTCTCCAATCCCTTCCCCTTGACTGCCCGTGTCACATGGGATTATGGCCACATACACCACTGGATGTTTTTGTTGCAGAAAGACTCTCACAGTTGCTGGTGAAAAAAAAAAAACTACTCCGCTCATACTTTCCCCTCCGTTTGCATGTTGAGACAGCAGATTTTGTCGTTCCCATTTCAGAGCTACGTGATGGAACATTCCAGAAGCAATTATTTTGCATGATTGAAATTTCCACTTTGTGATTATATCAGTAAGAAATGGGCCACCTGATCCTTGTTTTATTTTGGTGCAAACAACTCGAGGATTAGTATTAGAAATGCAGTGAGATGCTTAGAGCTTTGACACTCTGGATTTGTCTTTTGAATCAACAATGAGAAAGAAGATTTAGATAAATCATATGAATCCCTGGTAAGTATTCCATGACCACTTTCAAATGGTTACATCAGCAGGTAACTTTAAATCACAAAAAATATAAACATAGAGCTAGTGTGCATCGTGAAAGAGACTAAAGAAACTAAGAAGGGCTAGATGGATGGAAATATAGAGATACAATGCAGCTTGCGTGCCAAACTATAAAACCCACTAACAATGGTTCACTTATAGATGAAGTCCTCTGAAAAAAAGCCCTGAATTCTTCATCAAGCTCTCTCCTAACAAATCATTCACTTGTTTTCCATCTGAGCAAGCATCAACCCAACCCCAGTGCAACTACAAAAACACAAGCCTTATGAACAAGTGAAAAGAAATTAACATTGCATGTGCTCATGACTGAGAAATTGAGGGAGGGATGATAAAAAAACATGTTCGACTTGCATGTCCTCTCCAGAAGATGAATAGTTGTAAGACTGTTTAGAACTATATCTACAGGGGAACAGGTGCGAAATGTCAATTGGTTTTTCGTTGCATTTTCTGTACTGAAAAAAAATACTGAATATATGCATGAAACAACAGAAATAAGAACATTTGTTACATTAGTGATGCCAGTGTGCCACCTCCAGCTGCTTGGTCTGGAGCCTAACGCTCAAACTTCAAGGGCAAGCTAATCTACAGACTCTTCATAAATATGTAGAATCTTTACTCGGGGGTCTGGATTTCCAGCATGGGAAGTGTTCTTGTTTCTGTTTGTTGTAGGCCTACATTTGTAGTCTGAGCTGTATTAATCAATTACATATCAGCAGGCTGTGTGTGCAGGAGAAACAGCCTGTGTGTACAGCCAAATGACATACCAGCTCCCATCTGCAGTATTCTACCAATGATATGTTCGTCTCTAAAAACAGATATCTGCGTAGAAGACAATCCACTTTAGATAAACGATCCAACTTGAGCAACAAAACCTCTTTGACGTTGCACGAAAGCCAATCAGCGTCAAGTTTCCTTGCCTGAAATTCATCAGGAATGTTCGATCCGACAAACATTTTGAAAGTTGTTTTCTTCTCCTCTTGAGAACAGACCTGACAAAGCTTGGCACCTATTTTCACAAATCTGCATCATGGTGGTGTTATTTCAGCAAACTTAAATAGGCTAAATTGAAAGTAAATAACGAGAGGATAGCGCAACTCAGGGTCTGATATAGACCAGGAAATGGCCGCATGTAAAAGAAAGACATGCCTTGAAGATGTTCAATGCTAACTGCTGGCTTTTCAACAATTACAGGAAAATCTGTTCCCAGAGGCATATGCAATCTATCAGTCAAGATGATGATTTCAAATGGGTTTTCGAGAATGAGGCTGTGCTTATTGTATATCTACCAGTTTGTCGACTTTGCATTCACCTTCACTTGCTAAAGCTATCTGTCAGATAAATGTTGCAGAATAGGCTACAGCAACAATCTTGTGCTTTTCCTCTTTCTGTATAATCAAACAAATGCCAATACTGCAGTGGAGGAACCACAGTATTGTCTACAAACACGGTTAATGGCATTTTTGGCTTTCAAGCAAAAGACACAGAAGTTATGGAATAATGAGACCGGAGGGGGGATGGCAGACAGAGCTATATTCAATCGTGTTTTAATTAGCCCCTATGCTTTGAATACTTAATATTAGCATGTATAACCATGTGAACTGAAAAGGCCTCAAAACTCTACATCAGCAATCCTTTTAAAAATGTTGAAGTGCAAATTTGGCTGCTTCTTCTATCTCTCTCTCTCTTTCTTGTTGTGTCTACAATGCTGAAGCGTGGACTTGTCATTGATTTGCTTGGAGTGCATAATTAGCTTGCATCTCATCTTTGCCACAATGACTTATTCACCCTTGAATAACACAACAAGACAAACATGTCCTAAGATATTAACTCTAGCGGCACAGAGAGCGCCATGTCTTTCATTAATTTCTTATATTATGTAACACAAAAGAGATACATAGTCATGGAGCCTGATGTTATCATTACAAATATGTCATTAACCCTTGAAATGTCAATAAAATGAAATATTTTCTCTTTTAATGGTTATGTGATTTAAAAAAGAACAAACTGGTTGGTTTGTTTTTAGGTGACTGCAAAAAGATTTGTGAAACCCCTTTTTTATTTTTTATTTGATTAAAGTTGTTATTGTTGTTGTTGTTGGCAGAGGACCTCAAGTAGTATACCTTTTTATTTTCTCTTAAAAAAAACGTTTCACCTAAAACTCCAAATCTGGTGTGTTTGTCCATCCTTTCCCTCACACTGCCAGCCATGAACATGCATGACCTGGAGATAATGCAGAATCCATGTGGACGGCTTTCAGTCATCGCCATGGTGCTCTTTGGTCTGTAGGATGGGGCGCAATACCCTAATGCAGGAATAAAGAAAACAATAAACAACAGGATACTTTGTCTTTATGAGGTTGATTTGCTCTTCCTTTGGTGTCTGGTACCACAGGTTTTAATTTAATGTTAAAAGGTTGATGGGATAAATGATTAGAATTCTGTTCATGGTGTTTTATTTTGAAATTGGCCGGATGCTCTATGCCATTCCCTTGTCTGACTTCCTCCTTAGCTTGATGCATGATGGACAAGCTTTCATCAAAAAGACTCAGAGCTTATTTCTGCCTGTGGGATGCCTCTGAAAACACATTAATTGACTACAGTGGGCGTGATCGGCTTTATAGGGCAAAGTGCAGACAAAACGTGGCACCCTGCACAGTAGCGGAATCAAGGCTTGAATAGAATGAGAGGGTTTTGTCTTTGGTAGTTTGAGGTCCCTCAAGGGTTAATACCAGGGGACATGTTATTCCGATGTAAGTGTCTTAACCAATACCCTTCCTTAGGTCACATAAAAACACAAAGCCTATAGATTGCTCTATCAAGAATAAAGTTATCACACCTGAATATATGCTGTCAAAGGCAAAAAAAAAATCAAAGGCCAAGCCCTCAGATTGTACAGGGTAATTCAATTACTCCAGCAGGCGGTTGTCTAATGGAGAATGAACTAACCAGGCGAGAGGTTACTTTGGGATGGCTCTGCTGACTGCTGCCTCTTGTCTACATGATCTAATTTACTAAGACAAGAAGCTATTGATTGGCTTCTGCATGCCAGTGGAGGAAAACCTTATTAGATGCACTTTTGCTGTTTGAAATCTGGCAGAGGGTGAATAAAAAGCTATAGACATAACAAAAAACAAAAAAAAACAGGCCGATGTAGCAAAAGCACATGAACTGAGATGGTGCGAGGTCATTTTCTTCTCGCTGTAAGCCATGATGACCAAATTGGTTTGAGCTCCAACTACATGGGTCAATAAGTACAATCAATGTTTCACCTGTGATGAAAAAGAGGGTGAAAACAGATTTGTGCATTTCTGTGGACACAGCCTCTCTTATCAGTAGTTGAAAAGAAGGTCCAAGGTGGAGCACACGAGACTAAACCCTATCAACAGTATGCTTTCACTACAAAAAAATAATGTTTTGCCTACTCTCTCCTGCACACCGTCTCTTTCTTCCCCCTACTTTCCCTAGCTCAAAGCTGTGGACACGTCTTATCTAGCGCTGCCTCGCTGTCAACAAGAGTGGTCTATTTTGGGTTTTATCTTGAGCAGAGGCCGGGCCGGAGCTGTGGGTCTGAAGCTGAGCCGGTGCAGCAGCTGATAAGGCAGACAGGGACAGTGTAACCTGCATGTCTGTGGTCAGGGTGGGAATGGATGGAGCCTGCTCCACAATCAAACAGCTTCCTCTTTGCGCTCGATGGATCAGATCGGGATCACACAGCTGTGGAGGCAGGCTTACAAGTCTCCTTAAAGGCACAGTTTGTTTGAATAGATTTGGTGTGAGCCTGCAGATAGAGTTCAAATAGTGTTACACTTTGAAAAAAAAATCTGTTTTGTCCTTGGTTATGTCAAGCATATATATATACACACAAGTAAATACAGGTAAGTGCGACACAAAAAATAGCACATCAACCTTTGAGAACTGGCAATTATACTTTTCATCAAAGGAAGGTTTACTGTTCTGTTTTTCCATCTACAGCAACACTGGCCAACCCCATTACTTAAAATGGTGTCATTTTGCCAACTTCTGAGTAAGTATTCATTAAAAGAACCCTTTTCTCTTGTAAAAGTTTAATGTACTGTTTGAAAATATGAGCAATGAAGGATGAATCAAAGCCCTCTCTCCCTTGTCCAGGTTCTGTTAATGTAAAAAACAAATCTTTCTAGATGGACCAACAAACTTAGATCATATTTAGAATCTCATAATGACAATAAGGATGAAATGTCTCATATTTTTGTAAGTCAAATCAGATGATAGATCTTTTTTTATTTAAAAGGTATAAGCAGGGAGGTTTGCCCTGTTGTTGTATGGCTCCATTTCTAAGTGTGCATTCACACCTGAGCTTTTTGGTCTGTTTGAAACAAACTTGGTGGTGCGAATGCTCAAACGAACTCTGGAGAGGACTACAGAACGGAACTCTGGTCAGCTTGAAAAGAGGGGCATCGGTTCACTTCCAAGTGCACCAGAGATCGGATCTAAGAAGGTAAAAACGAGAGCTCAACCGAACCAGTGAAGTGTACCAAAAAGCAATGCATTGTTGGTTGAATTTGGCAGGATATAACAGAATGAACAGCAAATGTCAAATAGGTTTGCCCAGCTTGGCTAACTTTAGCATTGTTAACAACACCAGCCTTCAGTCCTCTTTGTAGGTAAACCTCTACATGCCTGTGCCAAATGTGGTTACACATTACTACAGTCAATATGCCAGTTTAACCTGACACAGTCCACATGTATGTGCTCAGATGTGTATGCACCCAAAGTTAACATCTCCTAATTGGACATTTGTTTGCAGTACCTAACTGTATCCTAAGGACATTTTGAGCATGATGCTTAAAGAAATCAGAGTTCGCAGAAGAACAGCCATTGTACTCTTTTCATAAAGTGTTAGCGTGAGTTTTAACAGTAACAGGGACACCTCTTGTCTCTGGCACACTGACATTTCTTTACAACTGTCCTATTTATTATAAACCACAATTCTTGTGCAACAGAAATTAGGTCACTTATTTACCACATGGATTTCTGATGCCTTACAGTATGTGTCCCAGAAATTAATGAAATTCTGTGCAGTGCTCTGTGCTCACTGTATTTTATTGCCTTTTTGTCCTCTTCCAATCCCACGCCTGTAGTTAGAAGCGTATCTGATGCGTGAGATCAGAAAGCTCAGCAACAGATAAAGCGCAGCAATAGTACTTAAAGGGGCAAGGCTTAGGATAGGGTCACTTAGGCAGCCAAATAATTAAACAATTGAATTGTTTATAATTTAAATAATTAAATTAAATAAAAAAAAGTGGACAGTATAAACAACCCCAATGAGATGAGACTTGCATCGCAAGGAGCTACACTTGCGTGTGTCACACTACATTAATAGAGCACGGGGTGATGGGTTGCTTTCTGCTAATGAGATCCAGGCCAGACGGTGAGCTGACTATTGCTTTAAAGAAAAGACCATAGGAAGCAGCTCTAATCACAGTCTTTGGAGGACTAACTCTTACATCAATGGAACAGGAGCTGTGTTTTAAGACATGTGAATGGAAAAGAAAATGTCAGACTTTGACAGTTACCGTAGATAATGCTTTGATGGTTCTTTCATTACAGTTCACTTATTTCGCATCACATTAGTTATTTCGTTTAGCTCAGTTGGTTCTCATTCACTGCATGTCATTCCCCTCTTTGCCTACATTTTCTGTTTCTCAACATCTTTCCTGTCAAATAACGGTCCAAAAAGCCAAAAAGAAGAAAAAGTATGTGTATATATATACATATATATACATATATATATATATGTATATATATATAAAGATATATCCAAGGTGAAGAAGCCATAGAATAGACTGGGTCCTGTTCAACCTGTCTTGGAAAGGTTTTATTACTGTGAGTTGGTTGTGAAAGAGAGTGCATTGGAGAAATAACAACCTGACCAATTGAATCCAGCATTTAACAAAGCCTCGTAGTAATCAGCAATAATAACCTGCTCACTTTACATTATCTCTTACATTGCTTCCACAGCCCAATGCAGAAAGACTGCAGATATGTCCATTTCTTAGGAGGGGTGGTGGGAAAGGAAGAAACAGAGCGAGAGAATACCCAGATGAGACCAGTCAAAAATACTCACGCTTTCTCCCACTGATCGACACTCTACCTCAGCCTGACAGCTTCATTTTCAAAGCCATTGTGTGCCAATGTGTCCGTGTGCATTTCAGCAACTGCTTTAGCTCCAATCCTGCTTTCTTAATGAAATCAGCAGCAGCAAAGTTACATAATATCATCCCTGAGGCTTTTCAGAGTCATATATTTACTTAAACACTTTCCGCCCAGCTTTGATTACCATGTCCTGTGAATGAACTGTCACAAACAACAATCAGATCTGCATTGAAACCATGCTTTGACAGCCAGAGTTATCACTTTGTAAGCCAACATGACATCTCCCTTTGTCCCTGCTCTGTGATCGCAGTCCTGGTACCTCAGAGGATTTTTTTTCTTTCTCCCACTGAATTGGTAGCTGTTATTTCAGTCCAGATGACTCAATTATGCATGGGCTTTATTTTCAGCGTTTGCTCAGTGGGTTCGAGTAAGGGCAAAGCGCTAACATGAGAAAGCATACAATGAAGTGACAGTTCTGATGCCTCATTGAGCCAATTCAGTATTCTCAGAAAAGTACCAAACAGAATCAAGCATGTGTGAACTGCCCAAGGACGAATGTCCCCCCATTTAGCCCCCAGAACATTATCTATGCTCTCAGTCCAAAATATTTAACGTGAAGGCTTGGTATCCCTACTTATAGCTCAAGTTTCTTTTATTACTTAATTTCTGACATTGGGTGGTGTCTACTTGTTTTCAAAATTGTATCAACACTAAACCAGGAGCTAGCTTTCCAATGCTACAAAGCTAATTAGGTCCAATATAAAGCAAAACAAGAAAAGAAGCTTTATATGAAAAATAATTTAAAGTTTTACCCCAGAACAGCATTTCAATTACTTTTATAATAGTCACTTATTCCAACTGTAACACATTTTTGCTATTGGGTGTTCATCACCTGTGTGACTAGAAGCAGCTACAAGTCCTACGGCCCGCTGTCTGTAACAGCTGTTTAGCTGTCTGAAACTTTCCCCCAAAGGTGTCAATTCGGCGACAACATTGGCTAAGGTGTGCAATTTTGCTGTGAAAATCCTGTCACTGTTGCTGCCTCTTTCACCAGCCAGTGTGACAGGGAGGTTGGCATTTTTCATTTTTGTATTTTCTGGGGGACTTGAGCTCCTTTTAAGCAAACTGCAATGTGGAAAGTGAAGGCAACAGCTCACTAGCAGGTTGGTTTATTATGGCCAGGGTATATGTTTTTCAAATTTCCTTAAAAGATTACGAATATATATATTTTTTTTCCACATTTCCTTTGGTTTTAAGGAAAAATAAAATAAGAATGGTTGCAAATGTGACTAAGATAAACCAGAGACAACATTTTGTGCAAATGTTCTGTAATTGTTAATGGGATCAATGATCTACCAAGGACTTACTTAATTTTACCAATGCCAAAGGCCTGTCTAAATATAGTTTTTTAAACTTGGATCAGGAAGACATTCCACACCTATAACACAACCCATTTCCATTTCATACGTATTTAAGCACGCCTTAATCACTCCTATTCCTCTGACGCTGATTTCACATGGCTCCGCCACAAATCCCCCAGGTTCTTTTGTCTCTCTTTGTCAAAATAGAGGAATCATGGGGATCCACACAAAAAGCAATAAAGAGACAGCTCCCTCAACCAAAGTCACGACCCCTCTGGTTTCCTCAGGTTGTACCTACATCGACTGACACAAGTCCACTGTCTTCCATTCACCTCCTGACCCTTACATTCATACATTCATCCCTCTTCCTTTACACTCATCCTGCATCTCTTAACTCTTACCTTCATCCCTTCTTCTCTCAACCCTTACCTCCATCTCTTCATCACTCTACCTCCATCCCTCGAGCCTTACCTTCACCCTTCATCCCCTTCGTCTAACCACCCTCAATCTTCCAATCATCCAACCTCGCTCATCATTTCGATCTCCGCCATGTATATAACAATAAATCAATATCTTTCTTGGTGTGGTCTTAGTAGGTGAATACGTATTTCAATCAAAAAAGTGTCCCAATCAAGCAGCAGTTGTCTCTCATTTAGTCCCAGCTAGACCACTGATAGAATCAGGTAACACATCAATGAGGAATCTATCTTCACCCTGCTGACCCCCTTTTATCTCATGTTTGCAAAGAAGCGCACATGCTTTTGTGCTTTTCCAACAGTGCGTGGTGCTTTGAAGATAAAAATATTTCAAATTTAAAAAAAAAAAAAAAAGATGGCACACTTCAAACCCGTTTTAGAATCGTTGCTAAGCAACAACAAGAGCGGAGACCAGCACATCTCCTGTTTTAGAGCTATTAGCCTAAAAACAGGTCCCTCGTGGACAAAAATTCTTGGTGTTTTGCTCATGTGTTTACAGCTAAGAATTTTAATACACTTGTTATTTACTGTAAACAGCCAGTCAAAGTGAAAAAGGGATTCAAAATAGTCTGTCACAATCCAGGTCCTTTTGAGTCGAGTGGTTGCTACATGGATAGAAATTTCATCCCCATGAGATGTTTTTGATCCTTTTCAGTTTGTCTAGGATCCAACAGGTTTTCAGTACAACCTCTGCGGCTTCATCTGCAGGACACTCTGACATTATTATGCATGTATTATCCAGTCACCTCCATGTTAGAGAACAATGAGATCAGAGCTGTGGATGAGTAGGTAATCATATCAGTGACACACCGCAGCCCTGAGCTGCCGAGCAAGCTGCTGATGGAACTGATTATGTTAACAGTAAATCCACACAGGGTTTCTTACGCAATATTTCCCTTCTAATGTCATACATGCAAGTATACTAATCTTCATTTTAACTTATTAGTAGATATTGCTGTTACCCAATGTACTAAAACATAAATGGAATGAAGCAGTTTTGTAATTCTTGTAGAAAAAAACAAGTCTAACTATCATCAAAAACATCTTCTTGACTAAAACGGTGGATAGAAAGATGTATTTACTAGCTACCACTGCCAGCCATATATACAGTATATAGCAGTACTCAACATGTCTCAGATGTACTGTACATGTTTGATGTAAACATAGAAAAACATTTAAAGAAAGAAGCACTTTGTTCTTTCATCCACATACTAACCCTCCACTGTCCCCCTCTGCTCAGTCTTTTATTTTCCCCCAAAAAAGAATGGCCCGTTGGCGTTCTGCTCCTATAGCGCCGATGTAACCCAGTGTTCATGGAAATAATTGAAGTGAGTGATCAGAATTTGTGATCTTATTTAGCCAGGGAGAGCTCTTGTCCCTGGAGATGCAGAGAGGCTGCAGCTATGCTTTGTACAAATGGTGATGGTTCAGTTAACTGACGAGGGAATAGCCATTAAAAAAGGGGGCTCTTTGGGAGAAATATAACTGAGCACTGAGTTGGAAAGAAAACACAGCAGTGGTGACCCTTACATGATTCTACATCAAGCTACAAACTCAAGATTTGAATTTAGTTTTGAAACATAGGATCAGAATTCAAAACTGTACTTCTTAATGGTGATTTTCTACGAGTTATATGTTGTATAAAAGCACAGATTTAGAGAAAGCACACCAGATAAACTCAATAGAAAAGGTTTGCTTGATCAATTGACACAGCCATGACAAAAAAAAAAAGATATAAAACGTTATGTTCTGTGATTCATAAATGAAAATGTGTAAACTCATGCTGTCAGTGGACTATTTCTATTGAAGTGGTTTGCAATCATTGACCAGAGAGTCCATCCTTAATGGCTCCATATCTCATTAAATTTGGCATGTGTTTGCAATCACAAAATGTCACTCCAGGATAAATAAAGTTCTATCTTACCAAAAGAAATAGAAAAAAATAGGCAGGGGATATTCAGTCATTCACTTACAAATGACTGCCTTGTGTAAATCTCAGAATATTTATTTATTTTTAAAGGGAAAAGGACGTTGTATCTGTCCCTCAAATGACTTCCAGATGCTTTACTCTGCATCAAAATAGCGTAGCGGAAAACACTCGTGTTTTTTAACAATACAGCCAATAGTTGAACTGTAGGGGTTCAACATTGAATAAATACATAATATTATATTAGAAATAAATATTCATAGGCATGAATACTTGAACAAATATGAAATATAATGGAAATAATGCCACACATTTGCGAAACCCTGCTCATTTCTATCTAATGTTATGTCCCCTATACTTCTTTTGTTGCAGGTCATTTATATTCCGATCCACCCTCTTTAAGGTTCATTAAGATTGAATCAAAGGAAATTACTTTAAGAGATACAAAGACTTTTGAAGAAAGAAGGCAGAAAGAGAAAATAGGCGATTGACAAAGTGGCATTGATAAAGGAGATAACAAAAGCTGCTGTTTTGAAAAGGAATCGCTCTAAACAAACTGGTATTATATTTTAACTTACACTTTTTATACATGTTTTTATTCTTTTAACACATCTTCAGAGTTATTACATTTACTGTATAGTGCCTTTGTCACTGATTGGATTTTGAGCACATTTGGGACTCCAAGTGTGGATTAGTATGAAATAACTGGATGGCTTAATAAATTGGAAAGCTGATTATACTGTGGTTAACAGGTCAAATCTGATTATGATAAATAGATGAAAGTCCTTAATGACATGATTGTTGTGCTTATGAAGCCTGTAAAAGGTTTTAGGGAGGGTTTTGTTTTGTATTAACATTGTTTCCTGGTCGAGAAAAGTTATATTCTGATGATCCAAAACATCCATCATTAAAGACTGGACACATGTATTTACTATGTAGTTCCTGGTTTGAAAAGATATAGTATTAATCCATCATGGAGGTTTATGCATTCATGTCAGGAAGGCTGCAGTCCATACCAACATGTTGTTTCAAGAACTGTTTACCCACAGAGCACAAGAATGTTCTCTAGTTTATGCTGAACGCAGCCATGCATGTGCATCTCTCTGACACTGGTTTTATAACGGGTGAGCAGTCTGATTGTTTAAGATGCATCCTATGGAAAATGATTGCTTTGCTATCTCATGTGGTAACCAGGGATCTGTGAGGGCTGACTTGTATATTTAGAGAGCAGAGAAGGCAATCCTAGCAAGAAAACCCTTTTAGGGAGGAATCTTTCTCAAGTTCATGAATGAAGGCGGCCTGGTTGGAGAGGATTTAGCTAGAGTTGAACATTTGCTGTGTGAAGCCCTTTCTCCTCCGAGCTGCAGGCAAAATAGTAAAGTAACATCTTCTAAGAACTAATCTTAGACTGGAGAAGAAATGAAGAAAAAAAAAAGATAAAGGTCCTTTTCCATCAGCTGGTCTGCCAGAATGTTCACAGTTCACAGTTCTGCCCTGTGTGTTCATGCAAAATTAAATGTTTTTGGGGGGCCTTGGAAGGTTTATCTTCCCACATCAAGAGACCAAATATGACCCATTTCCTTAGTTTCTGGGAGGAATGAGGATTTGAGGAAGAGAAGCAGGGTAATGAAACACAATTAACACTGTAGTGGATCATTTAGGGGGTGACTAAAGTAAAAGAACTTGGTGATAAATTGATGATAACAGCACAGGTCTAATAAGATGACAGCTTAAAGAACATTACTGGGAACTCCACTGGTTTCACAAAGAGGTCTGGTAAAATGAAAACTGATGAGAAAATGACCCGATACTTCTTCATTGATCTATTGACCTAGTTAACATCTAAAATGTGTAATGTAGTCACAGCATGAAGCACATTATCTAAATGATGGTACCATTTAGAGGTGCGGTGGTGGAGTACAGGGTATATGCAGTTATACAGATTATACCCACTTATTTTTCAGTCTCCATAAACTATACCCACTTCTATATCTCCTCTGAATTATACTATGAATTGATTGAAAATATTGACAATATTCAGTAGTATGCTGCAAAATCTTGTCAAGGATGGTGAGGGGATGACCCTCCCTACTCTGTTTCTAATTGGCTATTACACACTAACTAAATATGCAAGAGTAGGCTTACTGTACATGTCACTGTTTATGACAGAGGGCGTTTATACTCTGATAAACAGGCCACTAAATAAATAAATAAAACATCTGTGAGGTAAATTATAAGTACATGCACTTCTTTAGGCAGTACTACACTACTGGGCATTGCTACATGTGATTGACATTTTGACATTCAACTAGCCACCCTGTCTTCAACTAAATGCCTTCAGATTAAAACAAAACAAGATGGTGGCTGGCAAAATGCCAAACTTAAGGTGGTCCATAAACCAATGGGTGACATCATGCTGGCTTCTTCCTCTTCATTTATATAGTGTCTGGACATTAATCATTTCATAAGCCACATTTACAATGCAATCAAATTTTAGAGTAACATCAATTCAGAAAACAACAATTTTGATAATGAATAATAATAATAATGAATTCAAATGTAGTTTTGTGCAGTCGATTGCTGAAACAATCAGAGTGTAAAATAAAATCAATATCGACTACAACCCTAAACTCTTGAGATCACTTGTTAACGAGCAAAGCAGATCAGTGCTAAATCTGTGTCGCAGGGTTGCTGTTGCATTTTATGAAGTGTCCGAAAGCATTGTGCATTCCCACAGAAACCTGGGACTGAGTGGCTAGAGAGGAATGGCTGCAGTGATTCAGAAGGAAACTTTCACCGCGCGGTGCTTTGAGGCGGCCATGTGCTGTTGTTGATGACTAATGATGATGGCTCTGCGCTGCTTCGCTTGGGGCCTTTTTTCTGTTTCAAGACTATTTCCTCTGCTCTCCCTCCACCACACAAAGATGCATGTGGGACTATTCAATGCACGGTAAGGCCCTATCCACAATTAACATAAGGTTGTTTACACTGTCGATTCTGCCATCTAAGATACATCAGGGCATACAGTATAGATGTTTATAATGCAAATCAAGTGTAAATACACAGTGAAGAATGCTTATACATTTTGCAGTATGTGTGAACTAGACTAGGGTAAGCTTATGAATTGTGCATACTACCACAGTGTGAGAAATACATTATCCGCATATTAGATGTGTGCAGCAACAGTAATTCTTCAAGAGGTATATTGAATAGAGAAGGTAGAAAATTACTTTTCCACTGGGTTGACCATGTTTACAGCAGAAATAAAAACATTTTTAAGGCAGGCTGCAGGGCCATTTTGTTCCAAAAACTCACTACAGAGGCTGCAATATTAATGAAAAAACATTTAAAAAGACTTCAAAACAAATAGCACTTCTTAAGAAGTTTAGAACCATGTACAAATATAGACATGATGCCTGCAGATACGCATCCATAGAAAGCTCAAACAGAGAGCCATGTGTTCTCTTGATCAATAAATAGCACAGAAAACTTCCAAATAATGGTTTATCATTCTAGCACTTGCCTATAGCCAAGTCATCCAACACAACAAAAGCCCTTACATTGTTTCTGTGCAGTGCATAAAATGTCTGATTTGTTACAGCAGGTTATCTCTATAATTAGCACAAGAAAAGATGAATCCTCCTTTTTCTTGCACGCTTGCAAAGATAACAGAGACATTGTCTGAGTCAGATATACTCCTGTGCACATGATAGGAGATGCAAAACAAGCAAAACTGTCCATCTCGACAAGCCCGCCTCATCCTGCATGCAGAGCCCAAACTTAGCCAGGAGGATGATGTAAGTGTTTGGTGTATAATTTGTTGTTTCCAAGGCAACTTCAGCGAGATTTCCCTGGAAGTGGTCTGCCTTATTTGCAAGAAAAACTCTTCAAAGAAATGACACTGCATAGCAAACATGCTAATTAGTTTGTCCCTTTGGGGCCACTGCTGTTAAAATGGATGAAATATATATTTATCTACGTGGATAAAAGAAAGAAAAAATGGACGACCAGAGTGCAGCTTACACGTCTATCAGTCAAGTCAGGTACCATCAATCAACACCGTTGTCAACGCTGTTTGACAAATTAAGATGGATGCCAAAAATGTGGTTGCATCATCACATTGATTTTGATCCACACAGGGAGCATAAATTCAGCAAGTTTTCGTGTTAGAAATTGCCGCCTGTCATCTTCCCAAGGCCTTTTCTTAACACCAGCGCACGCAAACACATCCATCCATGACTTGTCAACTATGTAAATATGCGGAATTAAAAATGCACGGAGCATTACTTCCTTTCTCTGTTTCCTCCTCTCTTCTCTTCAGCAGAGACAGGGGCAACAGAGGAGGAGGAGGCGAGAGCTTTGCTAGAGAACGAGCCTTTGTGAGCATGACGGACCTGACTCACGAGAATGAGATGTTTCCAAAAATAAAAGGAAGGGAGAGAGATACAAAGAGTTAGAGAGATACGGGAAGCCGAGAGGAAAGGGAATGTGCTGAACAGGCTGGAACAGAAGAAACGAGTGGATTAACTTTCTCTCCTCACCCCCCTCCTCGCTTTTCCAAAAGCCCTTGGATTCATGACAAAACATGCAGAATTAGTGGGAACAAATCGCCCAAATAAACACCCCTAAACACTTTTCCCAATTGCCATGTCAGGAAAATATGATTAAAAAAAAAAATGATGCCAACCTCAGAACGACATTATTAACGGCTGCAAGGAGTAAAGCATTCAAGTTTAGAAAAAGATATTTGAGTGTACATAATTTCTACATCAGATGTCTTTAATATGCATTTTCTATTGCCGCCGTGGGGGCAGATGTGTCCAACTGTGCACAAATGTAAGCAGCTGGTTGCATGTTTTAAATAGGCACCATAATGTACATGTTTGCTGGCTTTCATCATGACAGATTGCCCTCTGCAAATGGGGAGCGCCACGCGAATATGGTTGTCGCAGCCTCCTCGCTAGGAATCATAATACTCTGAAAGCTCCTATAAGCCAGATAGCAGCTTCTGAATATTTTAGTCTGTTAGGAAAATGTTTGCACTGCCTGCTAGTTATGTCAGTTTTATCCTACAAGCTCTGTCTAATTTGAGTACATAAAAAGCAGAATGAAGGACAAGGCCTCTGATTGGAGGAGAAGCGTTTCTACCAGCACAAGCAAGCGAAAATCATCACAACACTTTTCAATTTTCATGTGACCCAAATACTTCTTTTCCTTTCTGCTGACTGCTGTAGGTACGTCATCCAGATCTCCTCATTTCAGACTCTGTGCGTGTGTGTGTGTGTTTGTGTGTTTGTGTGTTTGTGCAATGCCTGGTGGATAAGATGATTATCTCAACAAACTCCAGAGAGAAACAGGCAGAGACCACTGATTGGTCAGCCTCCCCAAATCTGCTGTTTTGAATGATGCCAGCACTAAAAACACCTAAATCACACTCATTATCAAGCAGGCAATAAAGAAAACACTACAAACACGATGACACCTATTATTTCTGTATTGATTTGGGTTTCGGACAACACGGTATGGTATCATGGGACCCTTTAATCTAGCATGAAAGACACGGGTAATCCCTGTTGGAGGATTACTTCACGACCAGTACTCCCTCCTCGCATATTGCAACTTTGGCATACATGTGCTTAAGTACTAACCCACCAATCATGATCTATCCACAGCTCCATCACTCAGCCTAAGTCTTAGTCGCCAAGGGGACGTGTTTACTCTTGACTCCCACTGCAACCAAAAGGATTTAGCAGCAAAGAAACACAACCTATGTAAGCTTACATCCTGACCCGCGCTCCTAAGACTCTGCAGCTGCTTCTCAAACCATCCGTTCTACTAACAGTATGGTAATAACATCATGCTGCAACATTTAACAAACCTGCAAGGCTAGGTCTGTTCAACACCATGTACCTACAGATACTAATATGCAAAGCTATTTCCCCCCAATTCATCATATCTACACCTGCAGGACTAAACCAAAACATTTTAAACATGCAGGTGTCCTGCATTAGTGCTGCAGCATTTTTACAACAGCTCCTTCCAGGGTAGAAAGACATAGCAGTAACATTATAGCAGTCATATTTAGTAGTTTGAGCTCAACTCAAAAGTAACCTTTTCGGTTGATTTAAAGTTAAGCTCTCTAGAACATTTTTACATTTTGGTAAAACATACTAATGTTAACTTTCTTGTGTAGAGGTAAATGTGACAAATGAAGGTAAAAACATAGCTGAAAATCGCAGCATGTTAGCCTAGCTTAGTATCAAAGTGTGAATCCTCTAGCAGTTTAGCAACATCTCATTTTTTAGGCTGAACTACACAGCAGTAACATTGTAGCAGTCATATTGAAAGCTCGTTTTTTGCTTTGTTTTAGGAAACCTTTTGACATGGAATCAAATATGCTAGTTAACTTTTGTTGCGTAGCGTTAAAATGATACATTTGAAGGTTAATATGTAGTCCAAGCTAGCAGAGTTTTATCTTCGTTTTGGACAGAACCAGGCTAGCCGTCTAGCTGTTTCTGAAAAAGCCCATTGGTTCAACCCAAGAAAAACTCAACTATATACCGCACATAACCTAAAATATGTAAATTTGGAGCTTGTAGGTTGATTTTGTTTTGTTCAGGCATAACAAGGGAAGTTATTTCTAAGTCTTTGCTTTAAGCCAATCAGCTATTAACATTAGCCTCATACATTATGCAAACAAGAGGGAGGCATCTGTCTTTCACCCCAATCCAATAAAAACTGAGCATATTTTAAAACAAAATTTAAACTATGCCTTTAAACCAAACAGTACAATTTTTTGTAAAAAAGTGTTTTTGTTCATTCTACAGTAACACATATACTGAATTTTATCTAAAAGTTACACAAAAACAAAAACTTCTTTTTTATGCATATAGTGCATATTATTATGTATATTATAGAGATAGTATCACCCAGATAAGCATGAACTACTATCTGATAACATGTGATGTACAGAGCATGTAAATAAACCTTAGCATAGCCCAGAGATACCTTCTAGTGCATACAGGTGTTGTGCTAAAGATAGAACCAAGACCTCCTCCTAAAAATTAGCTCCAAGCAAATTTCCAGAGAAATGATTCAACCACTGAATCTCACATTACAGAAGACTGTGAGAGAAAAAAAATACTGTTTAAATATGCAGGACGGAACCTTTGAAGCTCCATCCGCAATTTAATCAGTTAATATTTAAAGCAGGGATATTCTTTACAGAAGGCATTAGCATGCTGGGCTGCAGGAATTGGGAGGGTGAGAGTGGTTGTTGGAAAATGAATACTTGAAGACGGGGGTATAATGTGGAGAAATCTTTATCCACTCGCAAAATTTGATCAGGCATCTGTTGATCATTGGTATTCAAGGACCAGCACTGCCTTTAATAGCTTGTCAGACAATAAATGCAGCAACATTTTTTCTTTCCCGCCCCCTCTCTAGGGAATAGATATAATAATTATGTTGCGTTTTATTGGACCTTCTCTCCTCCTGCATCTTAACCCAAAGACTTATTATTCTAAATTATCCTTGGTGCATAATATTATGCAATATGAAGCAGTAAATGGTTTACAGTTATTTTGATTCATGTTTGTTTACATGCTAGAAAGTAGTATGTTGTTTAAAATTCTGCACAGGCATTTGTAAAAATTTAAATCCCTTTTTTTTTTCCACAGAACCAGCTTGTTCCTAAAAGGATTTGCCAACATAGTCCCGAATGTTTTAGTGACATACATGACCTGGTGGTTTCATATCTAAAAGCTTTGGATGATGAGTTTAATTCTGTCCTGCTCTCTGCTCATTCATAATCCATTGTTTCTTTTCAAGATGAATTCTTAACAGCAGCAAAATAAACAGACGAAAGTAGTGACATTCTTTAAAACCCCTTCAAATGTAGAAGCAGAGAGAGACACATTTTGTGATGCTCGCATTATCATTCATTTGACCATTAGCGATTTGCTGTGGCACATTAGCCATAAAGCTGCAGAGCCATTAGAGGAAACTACTGCAGCTCTGCACTTTGATGAGTGTTAACTATGTAGTCTAAAGCTGAAAAGAGGACCGTCAGGCTTCGCACCCTGTTCTGACACACTGATGAAGTTTTGACCTGTGAGTGAGGACAACATGGATGCATGAAAAACTCCTCACACACTTTCATGGGGGTCACAAACAGAAATAAAATAATAAATCCAGCAAAATATCCCAGGGAAAATTGAACAAAAAAAACATTGTGAGTAAATGTCATTTCACAAAACAAAATGAATGCCCTGCAGAAATTATGCTAAGCACATTGAACTATTAAATTCCAGATTGCTTCTCAAGCGGTCACAGAATCCCCCCAAAAAAAGCAGACTAGGGTAACACAAAGATGAAAAGCAATTCTTCCAATTTCTCTGAGTAGTTTGTCTGAAGATTGAGTCGTCCACTCCATTCCATTCAAGGCAGCTTTTCATTTTTGAGTGCTTCCCGACACAGACCCTCACTGCACTTTAATTAAGGTTTGGTATGCATTATACAAACATAAAATGTTCATATTAGATGTGCTTTCCCCCCCTTAATAGAAAAAAAGCCAATATTTCTCAGTCAACAGATGGTATTTACTCAAATTATAGCCAGCAAATGAGGGCTAGTGTGAGATGCTTTTTTCCTGAGCCCATTGGCAGCCCATTAACTCACAGTAACAGTGTGCATAAATCCACTGAGATACAAAGAGACAGAGAAATAAGGATGGCTTTGTCATTCATCCACAGCCAAAATCCAACAAAAAGGTCTTCTGATCGATAAATGAAAAATATCTCCAGCAAAGCGTTATAATTACCTCAGAAAATTAGCATTTTTTTCTCTCTTCTAGGATCTAAACACAAGTGCAAAGCAACAATCCAAGTCAGATGGTACAGTAGACCACAGCCCCATAATTTGCTTTGATTGGGAACAATGTGTTTCTCTGGAGACACGTTACCTCAGAGGGGAAAAGAGTTAAGTGTTAGAGCTTGTCTGCCAGGATGAACCGCTTTCAAGCAGACCACCTCTGCCTGTCATCTGTCCTCAGACGGGGAGAGAAACAGAATTACTGGGACACTCAAATGAACATGCGACGAAATGGGCCAGCGCTCAAAAGTGACACCGTTTTGTGATTTGCATATGCTGAATGAGGCTAAAATGAGATGTTTATCCCTGCCGCAGTCTCATGAAGCCTGGTTTCAGCCCCAGTTTAAAGATTAAATCCCAGAAAATATTTTCTTTTTCTTTTATCAATATATGTTTCATCCATCTACATCTTACTCTAAAGTATCATTGTACAAGTTTCACATGAAAGCCATTTTCCCCTGATGTCACTCAAAAGGTTGGGAAATGTATTCCCAGTTGTAAGTTTTATAAACCAAGGGTAACTGGCAATGGTTTCAATTTATACAAATCTACAAAGTGTAACAACATATTTGACAACCAGTTAGCTACACTCATAGCTTACTACCATTTGGTAGTAGGTTATAGGCTTTCACATGATACAATAGGAGAGTCTTATTGTCCAAGCTAGATTTAATCCAGTCCAATTTAATTTGGAACAAATAAGAAACTGTAACTGTAATCACTAGCTTACCGAATAGTCGACTATTTAGCCTAGAGTGTAAATGCTATAGCATTGTCTGTCATCTAATGTGTCACAAAAAAATTGATATTAGGTAGTTAGGACGTCAAGTTTTTTAACAAAGAATTTAAGACTTTCCTGTCTTTCCTCTCTGAGACTTTTCCTGTTGCAGCATGTAAAACCACCTAATTGCATTGCTTTTATCTACTTACTAGCTTGTGGTAATATTGCCTTGTAAGTTGTGGGGGAGCTGGTTGGATGGTGTCTAATAGTAGGTCGATTATTATCCAATAAGTTGTTTCATCTTGAAATATAACCTGACATTCCTTCAGATTTTCACAGTTTGTCTTTCCAGTTGCTGAACAATCTGGAAGCAGTAAATTGATAACAAATGACAGAATCCCCAAACTGTACTATAGATGACCTGGAAACCTGCATGGTCAATGACAGAAATATGGACAAAAACATGAAAAGGGCTTGTGAGTAACGACATCAGATCATTTTCTGATATCCATCTAGTCCTTTAAATTTCAATAAATGCTTTCACCACATCTGAATTGGCACCTCTGGGACCATATTGTAATGATCGATGTCCAAAATATAACAGTAATTGCCAACATCATAATGAAAATGGATCCCTAATAGATATTTCTCATCAGTGAAACCCACAGCCTGCCATGCAATTACCTGGAGTGTTTACAGGCCATTTTAGCATCATATTTTGTACTTCCAGGCACCCAGGCTTCGGTCATTACTTAATTGAACGACTTTTAGTGGGCAAATGAAACAACATTGGCAAAAGCTACAATAGTATCTGAATGAAACAAAATTGAAAGTAACACATCATTGATGATCAAATTAAACTTCTATTTCGCAGATGCACATAGTACCTTTTAACATCTTCGACATCCTGTAAACTCAGTCTTTTGGAGAGAAATACCACTCAATTTGAGATTAAATGTAACATCGTCGTGTGCCCTTTTAATCACCTCATTTTCTAAATAGAAGCGCTAATGGCTTGAACTTTTTACATTGCATTATTTATTTGACCCAGAAATGTCCATTCTATATCCATGAATGAGCTGATTAGTCCTTGCATGGAATGTATAATGTTTTTTTTGCAAACATTTGGTGTATTTTTAAGGATTGGAAGTAGCACATTTCTTACCAACTGGCTATGCATTTCAAGGTATTCATTAATTAGTCAATATTTCCATATATTTCTAATTCATATCCAGTACCATCGCACATCAATTTGACCTTAAAATGTGTCAGAGAGAATGTGGCAAACCACTATGTCATACATGACTACAGGGCTCAGTGCGAGACTACTCATTAATCTAGAGTGCTTCACCACGATTCCATATGGAATAATATTGCATATATTGAATCTGAAATTCAGTGGTATTCCCCTTTAACACAGTATGAAAAATTGTGAGGGTGAGTGTGCCGGAGGGACATATTCATGGAGATTATTTCCATTAAATGTCAAACACACTTCACATTCAATGACAAGGTTTAGCATACATTCTATTTTGACGAGCTGTCCCAAGGACGCACATGACAGAACAGATTATGTTCCAGAAAAGACACATTTGGAAATCATTTTCTCATATGCAGAGCCTGTTAGCATGAGTAGAAATGGCTTATATATACACTTTTGTTGAAATACCAAAGTCATTTGAGTACAGAATAAGGACATTGTAAAATTCCATCATCAACCAATCAAGGACCATTTTACAACAGCTCCATGACTTTCTCAATTCTAGGTTGTTTTTTTTTTGCATCTGTTTTTAAGCTGTTTCTCTGGCCAAACAGCAAAGCCTTCTTAACCCAATGACAGGGATAAAAACCAAAGTTGTAAAATGGAAACTTTTTATTTTCAAAAAAGCAACAGATTACACAGTTAACTTTCAGCAAATGCAATCCTAACTGAAACTGTACTCACATTCGGGACTTCAAAAAATGAAAGGACTCACATACTTACACACAATCTATCTATAATATACAAAAAAGAATACATAATAAATATTAAAATGGCCACAAGAGAAAAAAAGTAAGTCATCGAAAACAATCAGTTGAGAGCAAATGTAGGGAAAGTAGAAACAAGACAGTGTGCCTTAAATGTATTTTTTTGTCTTTTTTTTTTGTACATTTTTTACAAATTGTGCAAGATTTCATACTAAGGCTCTGGTCTTGAAGTGACTGTTGTCTGATCCACGCAGCACACACACACTCTGAAACGCACTCACACGCGCACACACACACGCGCACTCCCTGTGCTCTGAGCACTCTGTGGGGTGTAGCAAACCGTTGCAGAATAAAAATGGGCTGCTCAGTGTTATGGCCTGTGATGCTCATGGGAGTGGACCAGCTTTTAAAAATGGACATGCACTTCACATTGATGTGAAAAAGAAACATAAAAATCCCCTTTCTTCTTAAAAAAAAATTACTTTTCCAGAAGTGAATGTTATAACAAAAAAAAACTTAAAAAAAAGAAACCCAACAACCAAGGAAACATGACAATATCATAACCATTAAGGCAAGAACACCCGGAGTGGCATCAGCAATACTGTAACAATATGATAGTGTTTAGGTACATGGATATGATGAAACATTTAACTACTTCTTCAATGTCTTTTTTAAGCACAAGGTTGTTCTTAAAAGCAACTTCTTTTGAAAATCCAAACATCATTTCATCTTTTTTTTCCTCTTTTTTTCTGTAAAAGGTGATAAGAAAATAACAATGCCAGACACTAGAGACATATGCATCGTAAAACTACAAGAAAAATCATTTCTAGTTTTTGCAAGTTGCAACTTCAAAAACCACACATTGTAAATACCCACCATAAAGTCCCCCCACCCCACCCCGCCCCTTCCCCACCACCACTGCCCGGTAAATGAAAAAGATATCATTTACATTAAAACCATTTTATCCTTTTTGTGGTGGTGTATTCCAACAGTCACCAAGTTTTGCTTTTACTTACAGCGATTGTGTAGTCTGTTGCAAATTAAAGCATTCATTGTTTAGTTTGGGGGGGAAAAAAGAAAGGAAGAAGTTGTCCTAGCAATGCAACTGGCAACCAAAAAAAGCATCTTTACATCTTCTTTTTAGTGCAACTCTTAAAATGTAAAACATTTCCAGTGATTCCTTGAGAGGTATCATTTCTTTGTTTTTGTTCATTTTTCTTTATCGTTTCATTTTTATGCATGTCACACCTCACAGATTCATGAAAATATCCAAACAAAGAGTTTTTGTTTTCATTGTTTTGTCAATTCTTTTTCTCTTTTTTTTTTTTCTTTTTCAACTTTTTGCTTCTCTGCATTGGCATGGCCTTCCAACGTCTTGTTTACTAGAACATAAACACAGGAGGGGATCCAGACCTCCTGCGTATTCCCTTTCCCTTCAGCCTCCATGTTTGATACATTTCATGTTTAACCACCACGGCAGAGCCTTGTGTCTTGCCGTCCACCTTCTACCTCTGAAAAGAAGGGTTAGGTGAAGGAGGAACAGGAGGAAAAACTGGAGGATGAAGAGAAGAGAGATAGACGAGAGAGTGCGCTGTACAACGGGAACAAGCCCATATCAAGATCAATCAGGGAAATAGAGACATAGATGAGAAAAAAAAAACACAGCAAAACCTTCATATAACGCAGTAGGGTTCCCGTGGTAACCTGGATTTTCTGCAGTAGAGGAGGGTGGTGCTGAAGCAGCGCCGGAGCTCCCTGTTGGAAAAGATGCAGATGAAAGGATTGACTCCGGCCTGGGCGAAGCTCATCCACACAGCCGCCGTCAGGTAGCCCCCAGGGACCACTGGGCCCCTTGCAAACACCCGCCAGTAGCAGGCTACCAGATAGGGCCCCCAAAGCGCCAGGAAGAAAAACGTCATGATGTAGAACATCCTACTAATCCTCTTCTCTGTTTTGAATTCATCCAACACCAAAAGACGCCTGCGACCCGCGGCGTTGCTGTTCTGCCGGATTCCCAGCAACGTAGGTGGAGTGGGGCCTCGACCAAACCCAGCCAGCCAGTTTGCCGCCGCCTGTCCACTTGCTCCTGGCCCATGGAAGGTCCAGTTCTGGCTGACTGCAGGAACGAACTGGACGGGTTTCATTTTTCGGCGGTCATGGACGAAGAATATGAGCTTGAGGTAAACGAGCTGTGTGGCGAGGAGGATGAGTGCCAGCAGGAGCATGAATCCCAATGAATCATTTGCCCTGAAGGAACGGTGCTGGAACGTGCACTGGTCCTCCTCCCGGATAAAAGAGTACGTCCCTACGTCCAGCACCGGCGGGAATGCCATTGCCACCGACAATGTCCAAACCATGCAGATGACGGCCAAACAGGTCCAGAAGGTCAGCCTTTTAGTGTAGAAACGGTGATGTGCGATGGCAAGGTAGCGTGTGACGCTAACGCAGAATAGCATAAATGCCGTATGGAAACAGGAGAGCACACCCAGAAAGGCAATTACTTTGCAGGTCAGTGTCCCATATGTCCAAGCAGATCCATTTTTGACCGAGGTGAAAACGAAGGGGAAGCAGATGGCGGAGCGCAGGATATCTGATGCGCACAAATCCAACAGGAAATAGTAGGGTGCTCGATGCAAGCTCTTGTCTTTGACAAGCAGGATGGAGATCAGGAGGTTTCCAACCACACCGACTCCAATGATAAAACCCAGAGAGGTCAGTTTGAGGAACGTGGCGAGAGGAGAGACATTCTGCAAGATGGTGTGGTCCCCTGCATGGCTATAGTTCGCCATAGATGGAGGAGGGATCATAAAGATAGCGGAATAGCTTCAGCCAAGTATCATGATCTAGAGGTGGCAGGGGGAGGCGTTAGATCCATTTGGCGGTGTGCTTTGAAGAGGTTTCCAGACGTACAGGCGACCTCTCCTCTAAGGCATCCTTTGTTCCTTTGTCTCATCACACCTAAAGAAAAAAAATCCCTGAAAAACATTATCCACCCATCAGCATTCAGTGCTGAACAACAGCTGCATTGTTTTCAACTGCACTTACACAATGTAGAAGTAATAAGCAATAATTTCTCTTCGCCTGACATTTATTAAATTATTAATCTTACATTTTTTAAATTGGGACTGGCACAGTGCAGAGCTCTGCCTTAGCTTATGAATACTTTGTCTGGAGACAGACAGTAAGACAGAGAGACAGACGGACAGGCAGACAGACGGCGATGGATCTTGATTAGACTTAAGCATTAATCTGTTACAGCGTGTTTAGTCTTTAGGTGGCTTCGGAATTTCCCCAAACATAAAGCACCATTAGAGCACAAAGCACCAAACCCCATTAAGAAACGACGCTATTTTACCTTAAAATGAAACACGGCACAAACCATCAGCAAACAAAGATTTTTTTTTTTGGACATTTCTAACGCAAAGTGAGACACTGGAAGAAATGCAGTGCAAACATAAGCTCTCCTCGATCACACCCTACACCCTGCAGAACAGAGGACGGCTCTCAGAAGCGGTGGATGCCTCGGATAAACTCACCTCGCCTTCATACAAAACCGACGGAGGGCGCATACATATTAAAGCATCCGTATTTTTGTCTGATGAAAGGTTAACAGGATTACAGCTCTCACGTTGATAAGCAGTGTTCTCATTAAGGGCGATTATTGAGCCAGCTTCCATTTTCCAGATCCTCTTTTATATTAGTAATTAGGAGGAAGAGTTGAGTGGATATAATGTGTAACACTGCCTCTTAAACGGCATTTCGACATTATTTTTTTTTTCGTGTCAATGCGCGGGTGTGAATATCAGACTGAACAAGGATGGTTAGAAGTGACAATAACAAGCCTGCTGGTGATACAATCATGGGATGTTGTACTCGATTGCTATTTGTATTCATCGGAAATTATGTTTTGCCTGTGGTAGTATCTGACTTCATGTATGTTGTGTCTACTTACGCGTTTGAATGCGTCCTCCGATTGTCAGTCGAGTGTTTTACGCGCGTCTGAATCAGATAGATTTCCGAGGAAAAAAAAAAAAGAATACAAAAAAAAAACAGCACCACCGTTATTCTATATCCAGATTTGCTGGATAAAGCATAATGTTGTGGCAGATCCGTATACGTCCATTAGAATATTATTCCCAAGTCTCCGCTATGAAATGCCCAGAATCGCAGCCACCACACAAGACAAGGCCAAAAAAAGAAGGAGATCGAGAAAGAGAGGGAGACAGACACACAGCCGATCAAAAGAACAATTAAAATCCTACCTGTTGATAATCCTAATTTGTATCACTCCTTAAGGTTATTTACATTGCACTCGTCTGGTTTTTGCTTTTAGAAAAAGCCTGATTTGTTGCCTGCCCCCTTTTTCCTCCACGGTGAATATCCTCCAGTAAATGGAGCTCAGTGCGCATGCGCCCTGCATCCCTATTTGTGATCCAAGACGCGTCTTGTCTCTTGTTGCAGCAGCAGCAGCAGCTCCCTCTCTCTCACGGTAACATCTGCCTAAAGGGGACCGCTGCTGGCCGGTAACGCGTTACAGCAGCACGTGCCGTTTCCCCTGGAAACGCCGAATGTAACAGATTACTTTTTTTTCCACTTGAGTTAGACCTATTAAGACACATTTGTCATTCTTCTTGCTGTTGCAGATTGATTCAGTTCTACTGTTTTACAAGTTTGAAAATAATTTATAAAAGCTACTTAAATAATGCAAAAACTAAATGGGGTTTGGTCTAGGCAGAAATTGTCTTTTTTAAAAGTGTTTTTTTTTTTAAGTTAATGGTGTCCTTATCTGTTTTAATTCTTATAAAGACACCACAAACACGCTACAGCTTTTATTTCCCTAGCTCTGTGTACTTTTCAAAGTGCTCATACATGTTTCACTCAGCAGAAATGTTAACCATTATGTACAAAGCAAAGG
Organism: Labrus bergylta; assembly: GCF_963930695.1. Lineage (NCBI taxonomy): Eukaryota > Metazoa > Chordata > Actinopteri > Labriformes > Labridae > Labrus > Labrus bergylta. The sequence goes on from NC_089217.1 coordinate 10,789,360, forward strand.
GTTAAATCAGGCAGCCTGGTTCACCTCAAGGTAGAATGACTTCCCCTGTACTGTATATACATAATTGACAAGCACTTTGCGAACTGTTGTTCATTCTGCCCAGATGGCATGATAAATTCATTGGATCTGATTTCTCAGCCATGTATGAAGAGCTGTGATGTCATGTGCAGTGTAACAAGTGAACAATGATTCAGCCACATGCACACACGCTGAGCAACCGCCTGACCCGGGCTATTAAACATCAATAAATGATGATCATGCGTGTAGAAAAAGTGTCACAACTGTGTGCCAACTTCAACTGTGAAAATTTGTATGTCTTGTGAAAAAAAAAGATAACAGTTTTGCTGTCCACCAGCCACTCAAGTTCTGAATCATTTTTGCAAAATGTCCTTGTATTTTTTAATTAACATCCATGTACCTGGGCAGCCTTTTGGTATAACATCATCCAAAGGTCAAATAACAGAAATGAAGCTGTTTTGTTTTCTAAACGAGAGCCTGAGTATTACTTTTTTTTAATGTATTATATCTTCTCATGTGGTGAAAAGTTAAATATCTTTACTCAAATAGATTATAAGTAACATTTTCAGATTGTGCTTTACTTGATTTCAATGAACATTCCATTTACATCTGCTCATTTGCACTACATTTTTCACCCATTTGTGAAAATGACCCCTTACAAAAAAGGAACGTCTACTTGAGTCTGTTTTTGTATGTTTCAGATCACTATGCATTATTTCAGACCTTCCAAAGAGACAGTTCCTCTTTAGACCTCTGGGATTTTGTCAACCTCACACACAAAGCTGTTAGTACTCATATTGATGAAAACTTTAAACATTACCTATAAGAGAAGCAGATTCATATTTTGAGACTGACCTAAGTCCTACAAGGTTAATTTAAGAACATTTCTATGACAGTCTGCCTTGTAATAAATACCTTCAAAAGAATTGAGTTAATGGAAATTGTCATCATGGTGTGAGCGCACTCTTGAACAGCAGATTATTCATATGGTGTATACCAGGAGTTGTGAAGATCATCAGAATACTCAATTTATTATTCACAAAGACATTTCGTCACACAAGCTCCAATCTCTCTCTTGTGAACTCTTTGACATTTTGTGCTTCAATGGAAACATTGCAGACGTGAACACAGGAGGAAATCACATGATTCACCCCAAGGATAGACAATATGAACTGCAATGGAAGCGTCCTTGTAGGAGATTATTTTAGCAGATGTTTTTAAGATAAAAAGGCAACAGCGTTTGGTTTTTAATCTCAGCAGTACAGCGGAAAAACTGGACTTCCTGGTTGTTTTCTTCCACCACACGTGCGCCCGTCGACACTTGGCGCACTAGTTCCAATAAGGCACGTTTCTTATCAGCAGCTTCGACACAAACAGTGTGTCAGAAAGCCCATAAAATATCCGTGAGAGGAATACATGCGCTGGATGACATCAGGACAGTCCAGGATCATGATCCTGTGAGTCTCTCTCTCTCAGAACGTGTCGTTCCGCCTCCGCGCGTACCAGCCGAGGAAGGCGCAGAAACCCACCATGGTGAGGATGGTGCCCAGGATCAGGGCTAAGGCGTCCCCGGAGTCGTAAGCCTCCGCCGGTGAGACAAGACAAAGAATCAACAGTCCAGAGATCGCTGCAGCGGGTTTAGGAGCCATGTTGAGCTAATATTCGGCTGTTGCTGTTGACTTTCAGGAAGCTGGAGCGCCTGCGTCAGAGGAAGATTGACTTCCTGGTTCGCCCAGCCAATGGGAGAGCTGTTGTATGACGACCAGCACCTCTTGCCTTTCTCTTAAAGATAGATTCACTTCATATTTCAGCAAGAATTTCTCCTGTATCACCGAAGTATTTGGATAATCAAGCTGTTACTTTAACCATTTTTGTTTTTTTCAAATTAAAATGAGTTCTGGGATTTAAAGAGTCATTATTGTAGAGTTAGTTGATTTTTGGCAGTGCTACACTTATAAAGTTGACAGTCCGTTAATGTATCTGCCCCTCTTATCACTTGTTTAGCCTACATCTGTTAGGCTCATCAATAGCTGTTGTCTCAAGCTTCTTTGAGCAAATGCATGTTGACATGCAGAGGCTGTTAAATGTGACTCCTGATGTCCTGCAACATGTTGAAATGACTTTTAATCAGCCGTGTTGCAGCAACGAAATTCCCCAACATCTCCTCTCATGACTCAATTTGTTTAGCCCAAAGGGCCTACATCTCTGTGTATGTGTGCTCTCCTGTATGGGACACTTTGCTTGTAATTTAATTATAGTGCACAACCCAAAAGTAAAATATTGACCTTGTAAGGCTGCCATGCCTCTGTACCTATTGCTACTGGCAAGGAGATGAATAGGTACGCTTATGGCTTCCTCATCATACACTCACTCTCTCTCTCTCTTTCTCTCTCTCTCTCTCTCTCGCACCTGCTGTCTGTTTGGCAATTTGTCTCACACTAGAGTTTTGGAGCCTTGTCTGATCTCAGTGGTTGCATTTGGCAGACCACATGCCCTGTACAAGCCTCTCGAAGAGCTCCTCATTTAGAACATAACTCATTTGAAACAGCAGGATCTACATACAGTGGTAATTATACACAGTGGCAGAAGCAGCACTAAGCCTGGATCATGGTGGTGTTGGTCATAGAATATCCATTAATGAGAGTGTTTGTCTAACAGACCAGGACAGTGACATTAATCTTCACTCCTTGTGTGTTCTGAGTAATAATTTTCTATTTATCACCCAAAGTAAGGCTTTATCTCTACATTTGCAGCATAAATTCAAATGACCAAAAAAGGACTCATCTGTACAGCATGTATACATAAAAAAACACGGTATTTTCCAGACTTGATCACATTAAAGTACAATTTTAATTCATTTCACTTATTGTGTAGAAAAAAAAAAAAGAAATTGATGAAAAAGTTTTGTTTTAAGATTAATTTTTTCAAAAAGGAGGACATCTTCTGTGGACACACAAGTTCATTAATGAAACATTTCTTACTATTAACAGAACATCTTGCGCTCGGCATGTTAATGAAAAATATTTTGTCAAAAACCAGTGCCCCAGTTTGGCACCCCCCCCCCCCCAGTCCAAACATTTAGTACTCCCGCTGGTGGAATGCTGCTAGCTGTAGCATATTTATGAACATTTGTAAAAAGATTTACAGTTTCTTTTACCGATAAATCAAAAAAGCAATAAGGAATTTATGACACTTCCTTTATAGTGTACAACTCAATGCGCTGTTTAGTCTTTATTTCTGTCTGGCCATTGAATTTCCCTCGGGATCAATAAAGTATCTAAGCATTTGATTGATTTCAGGAGTTTTATTAGCACCTCCTAGTGGTTGTTTTGTTACAACAGGAAGTAGCTTGTTTATACAGGAAGATTTATACAGGTGGCAGCTCTTTTTTCCCATTCTTGTATTACACATGGGTGGCAGGCAGAATTTAAATTCTAGGGCAGTTAAGTGACATGATGATACACACTCTTGTATAGTATGCACCTTTAAGCTCTTTGCGATCTGCCAAAAAATCCCAGAGAAGAAGAATAAGAACCTAAACGCGGCCATTTTCTCCCACTGTATAAAGCATGCGTCTCATCTACTACCATCCTACTGTCTAGGCTTGTAAAAAGCATCATCTGTAAGTTTTCTATGTTATGTTAACTGATATTTATATATAAATAATATATCATATTTGTGTGGAAAATGCTTGCCAACTGTGTTATTGGTAAAATGAACAGGTACAAATCACACAGGCTAACAAGGTACTTAGCCTCACTTGTGAGCAAAAGCACAGAGTCCCACTTGATATTGGTTTCCCTCGTTTCATGAACTTGTGAGTTAACACCACCTTCTACACCTTGGTCTTTGTTACCCCATGATTTAGATAATGACAAAGTTATTTAGAGTCGTTCAATCATTGGCATCAACGGCTCATTGCAGCAGCTAACACAAATGTTTGCCCACTGCTTGCCAATGACCTGTGTTGCGATGCTATGATAAATTAATGTGATAACAAGTTACCGAACAGGTTTTTCACCAAATCTTCAAATAACTAACTTTGTCTTTATGAAACAACATTTCACACCCTCTGGAAAAAGCCGTTTTTTATTAATGATGAATTTGGCAGAACGTGTACACAAGTCAAAACAAACCCCAATGATAATTCTAGAGTTTATGTAAAAATCTATTTTTATTTCAGTTTGAGTCAAAGTTTTTGTGAGGTTTCTTTTCAAGTGAGTCCCTTTTATTTTTTATTTTTTTTACTCTTGAGTTTTATAGACATTTCTTCCTCTCAGTTGAGTGAAAGTGTGAATGGCTGCCAGGAATTGCCTGTATACCTGGCAGGGAACACTCTCTATATAAAAGTCCACCTTCACCTGAGATGTTGTGCCTGTGTGAATTGGTATGACGTGTTTGTGGATTTATTATCTCAGAGAGTGCAAGTTGAATGAAACACATTTTAATTCTGTTTTATATATTTTGAACATCAGTGGAATCAACACTGTTTTCATCACTAAGTGCTGAAGTTTTTTCTTTAGTATATTATTATTTGGACCTTGGACACTGTACAGTATGTGTCCTTTAAATATTTACACGTCAGATTAAATTAAAAAGCTAGTTTTCAGAGACCTTGGTATTGTAAGCAGTCATTCTCAATTACTTCCCACAACAGTGTAGACACGGTGAGTTCAACCTTTACCAACGAGCACAAAGCATCTCTCCCTGAAGATTAATTATGTTCTGAAATTGGTTTCTCAGAAAACACTGAAAAGCTGACCCTTTAAAGCAACTGCTGCTTTTGTAGTGTGTCAGTGCACCATCTATAATGAATTGTAATGTGAGGGACATGACAAATGGATTGTCTTGCGTCTTTTGTGGCATGGTGAGAGATGTTGAAATACTTAAAGAGGGCCTGAATCAACACCGGAAGAGCGAAATGGCAGCTGAATTCTGTGTAACATGGTGCCAAATCACAGTGACACACATGCTGATGGACATTGGATAGGTTGGATTAAACACATCACAAGCCTACAAAAAGATAAATGATGCAGTTTAATTAGCCATTCATATCGGAAGGGGAGCGGGAGTGTGAGGGCGGATGCTTGATAATCACACATTGAGTGTTACACTGACAGTTGTATAATGCTGTAAAGGGTAATCAATTCAGGCTTGCATTCTTAGCTTTGTGTTTTTCAGAGACTTGAAATTGGCCCAAGATAATCTGACAGTGAATATTTAGTCACCTTTTATGTGAATGTAATGTTATGCTCACGTAGTATAAAATGGACCATTTTGGTTAATTCAGGTGATATTTGTTAGAATGCTGGTGATCAGATAATCTCACTCAGTGTAGATCACAGGTGATGTAATGAGGGACTATGTAAAATGTGTTGTTTGTCTTTTTATTTGTGGAATTTGACCATTGTTAAACTGAGTGTCAGTTACCAAGAAGCACTAGTAGTTAATTTTTCAATCTGTTGTTGAGGCATTTTACACAGGTTAAATAACGCACAAACAGGATCGTATGGACATGCCCTAATAGAGAGATTTCAGGGCTAGAGGCTGCACATGAAAGAGCAACTAGTGGGTCAAAGACTTGCTCAAAAAGGTACTTCTGCAATATTCAGAAAGTTAACTACCAGCTACCAGACAATTTCCAGATTTGGTCCACATCTAAACTTGACCCTCCGATTCCCAACCCAAGTCCCTCATGACTGCGGTCTATATACTAAAATGAACAGAGCTGCAAAGTTTTCGATATTTCACCAGCCAACATACAATCCGATTGCAGCTGTCTAACTTAGCGAGGTCAACTGGAAGAAGGTCCAATTTCAACTAGCTGAAAGGGGGCTTGTTGCCACTTACTGTAGCGGAGTCAGACATGCATCCATCAGTAAATCGATTCTCCCTAGGTGCATATAGATTGAGATAAGGACAGCAGTCCAATTGATGGCCAAATCAAGCTATAACAGCAGCTCAACTGTGCAGGTAAATATACAAAATGTGCAAATTGCCAATGATGATTTTTCTTTCTTCAATTATGGATTTATTGTGTTTTGGAGAACTGTTCAAATGGTTTCATTTCATCAGCATCTCTTTTACTGATGAAACTCTCCAAACCAAAATAAATGGATGCCTTTGGAGGAGATGGAAAACAGCACAGTACTTGTTCACTCGAAGTGATCATATTTTCTTCAGCAACACATTAATGTGTACCCTATGTCAAACATGGCCGACAGCTGAGTACATCACACATATTCATCGCATGTGTGCACATGCATATGCATGGGAGATTGATAGCTCATCACACTTCCTGTCATGGTGTAAATGTCACCTCCGCAGTTCGAAATGATGAACGCAATCATCTGGTTGGTTCATCATAGGCAGGCTTCATTTCCATGGACGTCTTTGTGCAACACACGCATAGAGACGCACAAACACACAGGCACTACTATCAAAATGAAACGTGGTGTCATTGTCAGAAGACAAAGAGAGCCAGATGAACAATATTGTGTTCTCTTGGATGATGTTTGATGCTGTTTAGATACACATTCGTGTGGAAATAAACTTACTGTATTGCCTTAATTACCAGAGTTAAATCAACAAATCAGTGCCAATTATTAATAAATATAATGCTTACCCTCACTAGCCTAGCATGTATACTAAAAGCGTGAAAATTAAAACTTTGAGTCTCAATTAGTGGACTCACAAAAACATGGAAAAAAAAACTAAAGGAATCCTGACTATGTTAATCCCTTAAAGTTCAAAGGGTTTGTTTTAAATGTGAACTTCCAGCAAAATTATACTCTGAAACACAGGCAATTGAAATCTAATACACAAAGTTCTACACGCACACACACACACACACACACACACACACACACACACACACACACACACACACACACACACACACACACACACACACACACACACACACACACACAGCAGTGAACCTCTCACTACTTCTGAAGGTGAGATATTGAGTCAACACAGCACTGTAGAATCAGAGTATAAAAGCTCCCCATACCTGAGCTTAATCAAAGCCAATCAGTTACACACACACACCTCACTGCAGTGAGTTGATTCTCTCACGAAAACAGTGAGTGACCTCACATGTACACTCAGCTTAGATACGCTGAACTAATTTTCTTACTGGCCAAAGTACCAAATATGAACAGAAAACACCTGATCAAGTCACTTCATCTAGCCAAATCAGTTTTTCAGTGTGCAATTATCTTCTTCAAATATTTTTTATTATTTTCTTTTATTTGGACTCTTGCTTGTTACATCCCCATTTTATTAAACTCTGGTTGTGCATTTTGAGGCTGAACTGGATTTGTCACAGTAATATGTCCAAACAGACAATCATGATCTAAAACATGTGTTAGTGTCAGCAGGTCTGAAGTAACATATTAAAGATACCAGAGGCTGAAAAATGTGGCACAAATCCTACATTTTTACATGTAAACTGAGGGTTTGGTCTTATGTATTTGCATCATAAACCCATTTAGCCAGATCCAATTCAAATATGTTTAGCCATTTAGGGCCCCATTTGGAAAAATCCAAGGGCAACAACGTTGAAGATCGGAATGACCAGTGTGGTTGTGTTGGTCACTCACGTGCAGCATGCCCAAGCTGATCCCACAAGTGCTGTCAATTAGGTGCCAAAAAAAAGCTACTTGTACCTGTAGGAATGTTATTGACTTCTTGCTGACCTGTGCAGACCTTAAAGATGACATATGATACCCTTTTTCCACCTTCTCTAACAGTCCCCTGTGGTCTTAATGAAACATCTGTGCTGTGCTTTGGTCAAAATATAACATGAATCAAGCCCCAGAGGAGGTTTGTGACCCTGTATAAACCAGCTCTCTGAGAATGCTCCGTTTCGGTGTGTGTCTCTTTAAATGCAATGAGCCCCCCGCCTGAGTTTTCCCGGTAGAAATCACTCCTTCGCTACGGAGAATAAATTGGCGGACCTGCGCAAAAGTTTTGTTTTAGGCTGGGGTTGGAGATCATGGGTGGAGATACCAGGGGAGGGGAGGGTATTTTATTTACCAGAATCCCACTGTGATGTCACAAGGAGAGCAAATTTGAAACAGAGTATTTTTCTCTGTGTTGTATGACTTATGCAGACCACAAACAAAGGACTGGATGGGTTTATTTCACATTTTGTGGGTCTGTAGACACTCAGGTTGCCCAAATATGTTCAAAAACACTGTCAAAGTGGATTTTTCATAATATCTCCCCTTTAAATTCTATTCAATTGAAGATTACCATGGCTTTTTGGATTTCAACTGTGTTCAGCGGCAGTGAAAGGCCTCAGAAGAGCGTTTTGACACCAGGTGATGGCAAAGGAGGAAAAAATAAATGAATATGGCTAATAAGCTGCACAAAGAAATGATACAGCCCAGTGAAAGAGACTAATAACCTTTGATTAAAAGATCCAAGAGATTTCTGAAGGCCTTGATCTGCAATAAATGTCGCAAAATTGATATATATAAATACATTCTGAGTGTTTGATCATATTCTCTATTTCTGCTGTTGTGCCTGTGTCATACAGCGTCTGGAGCTGGACACCCTCCCCATCTGTTCTCTCATGCATCATGTCAATTCACTGCCGTAAACAACCCTTTTAAGTGACCTATTTATCCGGGCCAATTCTGCTGGCTCACTCCCCCAATTACTTTTTCCATTGGAATGCCCATTGTGGACCACTTCACATTCGTTTACACTTAAATCGATACTTCTGCAGAAGCAGAAAGCACTTTCATGTGCAAGACCTCTCAGTAGCACCTCTCATGGCAGCACAAACATGTTATGTAAGATAAGGTTTTTGCAGGGAGAATGCATAACTGTACATGTGCAATTCTCAACCGGCAGACAGGAAAGCACTTTGTTTCTTTCCCTTTTTTTTTTTTGGTGTTTTAATGAAGCTTTTTCAAAACATTTGGTAGAAACATGCATCTTGATGTCTGCCAGACAAGACAGAAGACTGTCTGCATCCGTATGATACGTCTTTATGTGTTCATAATAATATGCACTCTTCTGAGTGCAGCCACCCAGGCTGAAGAATGCTCCAGGACGTCAGTTCCATTTACTTATGAAGTTGTACCAGTGCATTTTCTGCAATTGAGCCGTCAGCGGCTGTCAGTCAGGGGAAATTAACGAGTCTGCTGATTGCACTGCTGGTAATTACAGAGTGCAGCTGGAGCACTGCTGTGTCAAGCCTGGGAGATATTTAAAGCTTACGTCTGTCCTTTCTCCCAACAGCCAGGTCAAGTAATGCTCTGCAGAGGATCAGCTGAGGCTCTTACTGACTGCAGCGGATATGTTTAACCAACAGGAACAGCTAGTGGTAAGAGACATGATGCCGACAAAGAAAGTCACAGGTTCATTCCCTACATTGGCCACAAAAGACTCTAACTTTTACCTGCTTTCCCTATACAAGTCACTCTTGGTCTTCAGCTTACAATACAATTATTGAGAAAATTCAGTGTCATGCTTTTAGGAATGCTGAAGCATGATTATTTCATACTGGCATGGGAAGCTTGGGTGTAAGGAAACGGGCTAAGTGCCTATAAGAGAGGAATACACATACATTGAGTGATAAATTCTGTTTTCTTATTCAGTCAATAGGATACTTTATCATGCTATGCATTCTTTGTGGAAAAAATTAGATCACATGGTGTTCACAACCATGAACAGAGCAAAATCCTGATGCACAGTGTAGCGTAACTGTAAGGAAGTTAACAAAGACTAGTGAAAAACTAAGCTTTGACATGGACTGGCTAAAGTTTAACTGTCCTCACAGCAGTCTATAAAACAGTGAGTAGTAAATGACACTGTCACTTAGCTTCCACTGTGGCTTTTAACAGGGCTTCCTGGCAGAGAGCGGACACAAGGGGACAATGTAACCTGTCCCCAGCTGGTTCATTTATTAATCCACACATGACTTTTATACAGTCCAGACACACTCTGCAAATACACTGTCCATAGGCTTGTGTTTATACAATGAATTGTATCTTAAGATGGGAAAGTGGCTACACACGCATATTATATTGCTTCTCAATCTATCTTGTTGACATTGACAAAATTGTCAGATTAGACACCAGACGTCATGTCAAACATTGGTTTTAATGTTCAACAAATGCATATATAGTTTAATATTTGATACAAATTTAACAGATATTGAGATGTATCTTAAATATCTGCAGAAAGACAAAAAGAAATAACAAAAGTACATTTTTTTGATTCCAAGTTTCAATGTGAGTATGCACCAACTGTATATTCAACGGACGGTGTGCCTTGGCCTCCTCCCACTGAACAGGATGAAGCCAACATATCCCTGTGATTGGTGTTTTTTATATTGCAGATTTGAAGCTAGAGTCCGTGCAGTAGGTATCGGTTGGAGTTAACAACAGTAATATAATAAAATGTATCTCTGATGGCATGAGAAGTTATTGCACATTGCATCCCTATTGAACCTATTGCAACATCATGTTTATAGTAATGATTGATCCATGGGTTATTCTTGCATAAGCAAAATAGAAGTAGCAGCAAAGATACTTTTGAATGTCAAAGCAGCTTAGTGGTTATTGCATCTTGCATATATTGCACTTGAAGAAAACCATGCTTATGGACACATACAGTTACTGTATGCAGAATGAAAAGTGATTACAAAGATATATCGTCCAAAGCGATGCATTACAACACACAATGAATAGAAAATAGAGGCAGAGGATCTCGTCTTTAAATACAGAGTAAATCAATTCATACTCAAATTCCTCAAAAACAAGCCAAATGCTCCATTTTTTTTATCCTAAAACGTACGTAAAAAAGTTTACATTTTATTCATGCCCTGTTTTGGACACATCATGAGGCCATGGTCGTTTGCTGGTGGAACACCTGATCTTGCAGCATCCACCATGATCAACATTTTTGGGCAGGATAAATATTCAGAAAGGAGTATTTGATCACCTGACCAGCTCTAAATCCCCTCTATGCCTCTAGCCAGAAATCAGCGGTGCTCACTTCACATCATAATGTCAGTGAGCAGGCATGTGTGTGTGTTGACCCTATTTCAGCAAGTCAGTCTGACTCAGAAAATGTGTGCAAGCTACATTAAAGTAGCATGATGGGAAAGCAATAAGCCCCCCCCCCCCCCCCCCCCCCCTCTTTTCAGCAAAGACAACTTCATACAACACAAAGCTTGATCTCACTGCTTGGAACGTATGCGCCTCAGGCAGCTCTCGATTTGTCCTTTAAGAGTGTATTCAGAATAAAAGAGGAGTGAATCATTCAATTCAAATTGCAAATCAGAACATCATTTGCATCTATAGTCTCTTTATAAAACTTCTGCTTCTTTTTATCTCTGCTTTTTAAGGTAGGATCCTAACCTTCCCCTCCCACATACCCTTTCAAGCAAACAAAAAAAAAAGGAATGCAGTTTGACTACCCACAATCTAAATGGCATGTTAACAAATCTATGGTGAGATGCAATGTAAAAACTGCACCTTACAGATTGTCCCTTTTAAGCTAATAGTCTTTGTAGAAAAGGTGAATGTATTGTGTATGTTCTTATATGCTTATACTGTGGTGACTCAGTAGCACATGTATTAGTCATAGCTCTCAAAGCAACATTTGTCAGACACTCACTGGTCACAATTTGGTAAACAACCTGATAAAGGAACAAAAATAAACATTTTACGCTCCCATCACAGCCTGCACCAGCACTCGGACAATGTGCCACTGATTACAGGAATAAAACTCACTTCAGCAGTCGCATTGTGTGCTTGTTTACAGGCAGATGACACACAGGCTCTCCATGCACAGCAGTCAGTTCATTTTTCGATCCCATAAAGAGAATGCACAAGTGTGATATCCCACAGACCTTTTCTTTTAGAATGGTCTTCCAAAGAATAGCAGCCATACTGTGTTATTTCTGGCTCTAACTTTCAGGAAAAACTTAAAATTGCCTGGAAGTCAAACTTTCCTTGAATATCATTATTCCACTTGAATCTGTGCTATAACAAATGTTCTTCAAATGCTAGTTACTAATTGTCTCTTAGCAGAAAGAGACATGCAATAAATAATAATGCACTGGCACAGAAAATTAGAGTTCACAGAATGGTTTGGAAAAGACAATTTAGAAAAAAAAAAACAACCACACAAAGCAAATGCATCCATTGTTTCAAATCCATCTTAATCATTTCTAATCAATCAATATCTAATAAGTTCTCAAATCAGGATGTATCTGTTTGTAGGTATACAAAAGACAATATAATTAAAGGAGAAATGTGTAACACTGACACGTAGCATTTAAAATTGATATTACTTTGGAGAAAGCTGTCTCCCCTCATAGAGATGTTGCCATGTCATGGACACGGAAGCTTCAGTGTTTAGCCAGCTCTGCATCAGTCTCAAAACCTTCCTGCTCTCTAATATCTCTCCAAGCATCTCCAATGTTTTTGTCGAGTTTTAACACGTTTCTGGTTGTACAATAACATTTCAGGTCAGGGAGAATCATTTATCTGAAGGAGTTCGCTTGCAGGCTTCCATCGCTGCAACACCTTTTGGTTAGCTGGCAAACTGATGGGCGTGCAAAACGTCTGTATGGGGGGAAAAAGAAAAACAAAGCATTCCAGACCGAAACTTAGGAGGAGGACATACTGGCTGCTGCATTGTTGATAGAGAAACCAGCACTTCAACATAGCATGTTTCGTTAAGATCTGATGATATAGTCAGGTCATTTTACGATTTAATTCAGTTGATATCTTGCGTATTGGTCCTTTTAAACATTATGCAATTGGAGGAGGTGGAAAAAAAATTCAAAATTTTCTAACAGCAGAATTTTCAAGACTCATTTCACAGCAGTTACTAACCAAACACTCATGCCTTTCTTGGGAAGAGAGCCATTGGCTCAGGGTCACTGCTTCAGCTAAGCTAAAAAACCTCTCATCCAGGGGCGTAGTGTTACATAATTCTTTCTTCATCCGGCCTCACATTGGCCGCTCAGCTAGCTGTCTGTGTCTGCATTTTGTGTTTGGGTGTGTGTGTGCGTGGCTCGTGTGTCGACTGAGGCCACATAAGGTTGCCTTGGATGATGCCTGGAACACAGAAGGAGCGAGGTGATGACCGGGATTTCATGACATAATCCTATCAACCTCTTCCTAACAGCAGGGGTTATATCTCTGTGGAGACTAATATTTTAAAACAGCCCCATATGAAGCTGCACTATTTGTTTCCCTCCCCTTTCTTTCTCATCTTAATTAATTTCCACATGCCGGCTGCTGTGCCTTCATTTGTATGGTTCTGTCTTCCCTGCCTGCGAGAAATATTTATAGCGCAACAGAATAATGGCTTTTGCTTTGCTTTGTCTGGTTTGTTTGTAAGCACTTTTGCTCCAATCTATAAAAACATGATTTTGCACAAAGGGCATACAAAGATTTTTTGCAGAGTCCTGGCATTGATTGGAGATGCAATCTGCCTCTGAAAACCTTCGGGCCAATTTCTTTACACTTCTTTCTTGAGTAACAAACAATGCAAAACAACAAGCCGGAATAGTGGAATAATATATTTTAACAATGCCTTGCAGGAGAAAACAGCTTGTGGACTGAAATGAAGACGACTACATTAACCTAATTTTAAATTAAAGGGCCGTAACAAAACAACCGATGTCGCCCTTGCTGTATATTTTTATGGCTGCAGTGAAACCAATATTATCACTTGTCTGCAATGACTTCTCAGTCAAATAACAGTGAGCTGCATGTGAGGTCTAAAATTTGTCTGCTGTGATTAAAATTGAATGCAAACCTTTTTGAACGTTGTCGAGCTTGGGTGAATTATTCAGACAAACAGCATTATCACATAAGTCATTATAAAGCCTAAATGCCTGCAACCTTTTGATGGTAAATGTTATGTAAAATTACAAAGCAGGCACATATTCACAGAGTGGCTTTTCCCTTCCAAGAGTCAACCAATGTACATAGAATAACGAAACCGTCATGCTTTTCACATGTTTGGTGCTGGACTCGTGTGTCAGGCGAAATAAACCCAGAGAACATCCTTAGCCAACAGCTGTTGACCTCGCGTTCGACCTGGGACACTTGTGCGAAAACCTCTGGCACTATGCCGAGTCAGCGCACACACGTCCATGTTTTGCACTCTTCTTACAGCGTGGAGTAGATATATCAGCCTGACTGAACGTTGCTGAGGCCCAGAGGAGTACATGCACTCAGGCATGCACACGCACACAAATACAGAGGTAGATAGCAGCAGTAGGACACAACCTTGAAAAAGCTCTGCTCCCCGGGGGGTTTTCCCTGAATGGCCTGTTTGCAAGAGCAGAACAATCCACTCGTTCCCTCCATCTTTTCATCCCTCCCACTATCCTATCCTCACAGCTATCAAGGGAAAAAAAGAGAGTGAAACCTTGATTCATGGGGCGGAAGCTCAGCGGACAGATGTTATCCTGGGACACAACACTAGCACCTTTTTTTTCTACCAACATTTTACCATGTTAATACAGCAGCCATGTTTCTCTAATGTTCCTCTCGTGTGTCAAGGTGTTTTTGTGATTCTGGGTTTCAGCTTTATAAATGAAGGGAATATAAATAAACATCATCTGCCTTGTGCTTGATTACTACTGTGAAGACAATCTGGAGGAACATTTTGCTATACTTGAAGTTTAAAAAAAAATATGTAGCATTGATCAGGTAGTGTAACAAAATGGTCCGTTCCATTTACCTTGGAACTCGGATCTCAGAGCTGGTAGAGATCCCAGTTAACCGTGTTCCAGTTGCAAGTTGGACAAGCAAAATGAACGCCTCCAGGAGTTCTTGTGTTTTGTTAGCTAATACCTGACGATAACAACACACTATGTGATAGTTTGCGTGCGAAAATAACATGAAACCCGTCCACTGATGGAACTTGCACGATACTTTCAGTGTAATTTATTTTATTACCCAAAAAGAGGACTAAGCTGCCGATAAAACACAATAGCGTACAGCTTAAACATTTCTGTTGATGCACGTAGCAGCCATGTTGGATTATAACTCAGACTACTGAAAATGCTGAGTACAGCATCACTGCAGAGCATCTTGACTTTTTTGTCCTGTATGCCTCAATAATGACTGTGAATGCGAACGACTGTGAGGTGGATTTATGGTGCCTCTGTAACTTTGTAAGATGCTGACGCCCACCGGCAAAGCTATCTTCACTCCATTCACATTCCATAAGCTTCTTTGAAACAGGTTCATCTCAAAAAGTCATGTGAGGTTATCTCCACCGAAGGTACAATCCCAGCCATAATGAGGCTGAAGCACTGAGCAGAATAATAAGGGCAGGAATGCTAAGCTGTGTGCCCTCAGTTGACAGCAAAGCAGCTCTTGCTCCTAACATTCGCCATGTTAAGTGATGTCTTGCTTGTGAAGCTTGCGGTCCTCATATGTTGCGGTAATCGAGGGGAGATTAGAGAGCTGGATATGAGATAGAAGCAGTGTTAAGGTGAATACAATTTCAGTACATAATATAGGAAACATACTGTAAGCCATTTCTGGGTTTGCTCTGCAAGCTTTCGTTTTGCCCACAGGTTTTTTTTTTTCTGTTTTACCTTTTCGCCACTGTCATGTTGATTTAGAGCGCATTCATGCTTCAGTTGTATTGGACAAAGGCAGAATGAATGCCCCCCCCCCCTCTAGTGGGGAGCTGTGATTTGTTCTCTCTCTCTCTATCTGTACTTGTTCTCTTTGTCTGTTGCCGGCTAGGTTCTGTCCTTGGCTCAACCTGCCCCCTAAACGAGTATACATTTGCATGCATTAGGGCTCTCCCGTGGCTTGCCTTCCACCCGCTGTGCCGTCGAGTCTGATTAATGATCCGAGTGTGCCACTTCTCACAGCAGCCCAGCAGACCGCCTGCCTGCTCTCACATCAAACATCCAAAAGCAGTAAAATGTAGAATTTATTCGCAACAAGAACAGCAACAGCGGAAAAAAACCAAAAACATATGCACCCATAGACGCATGCATTTTTACAATATTTAAAGTTATGTACATGCGTTCTTTTGGGGTTATCCAGGATCTTACAATCGCTGGCTTCCTCCAGTTGTTAAGAGAGAAAATGTAATGAATAAATACCTCTTGTAAGAATAAGCACACTCTCTGGGCTGTATTCTCAAGGTTCAGCTTTCTTTTGTTGATTAAAAAATAACATTGCACAGTGAAGCACAGGTTTTAGCCTCCACAACACAATTGATGTAAAAACTGAATTTCTTTCAGAAAGAAGTTTTTGACTGTCATCTCCTTTGCCCTTCACAAAATGAACACAATCCCCATTGATATAGGTTTGAGTCTGAATCAACGGAGGAAGCGAAAGCCCATCTGAAAATCATTATATGTGACTGGTCACAGAATATTGAGTGACAAAATACTTTGGTAGCATTTAGCATTCATATGTGATGTTATCTCAGATGACCCTATTTGTAACCAAAGCTGTACATCTGCTGGATAACGATGACTAGCATTAGCTCCTGCCATGTTAACCCATGGGTTAAACTCCCTACAATGCCAATCAACACCCAAAGCCAAAAAAATAGATCATATGCAGCCTGAAGTAATACCTGGCTGCAAAAAATATACTGCTGTCAATAATCATCTGTGGAAGACGCCCATGCAATAACGCTCACGCTATTGCATGGTATAGTGCAAAGAAGCCAATATTGAAATTTAACAGATTGCAGTTCAATGTTAAACAGTGAGATCTTTAGCCTACGCCCCGTCAAAAGGGCTGTGTCATCATTATTTACCAATCACGCGTTATTTAGACACTTTACAAAAAGAGAAGGTTTAGACTGTAGTACTCTTTGTTATATTAGTGACAAAGACCCAACATTAATCCACAATGGGCACAGCTCTTGGCAACAATTAGCAAAGTAACAGTGGCAATAAAAAAAAAAACTGTCTTTTTACAGGAAGAAACCTTGAGCAGAACCTGACTCATGTTGGACAGCTTTGATTCCTTGCAAATCAGTAATAAGGACGTGGAGAACTTTACCTGTAAGGTTGCCAGTGAAACCAGATGATCATGCAGCATAAGGAAGTATGAAAGGCTCAAGCATGAAGGAGAACTCCATGCCTCTATGATCATTTATTAAAAAAAAGTAATGCATTGAGCATTAAGCTCTTTGAATCAGGATACTTATCATAGAGGCAGGATGCAGCTTGAGGAAGGAGGGGTGGCGTCTGTCCAACAGAGTACTGGACCAATGTGCCATGAAGCAGCTTAAAAGAGTATAATGACCTTTTACCCATATTTATGTTTTTGGTTTTTTTTAAATACATTGAAGAATTTTTTTCTTGTTACAAGATAATTCTAATTTAATAGTCACCAAGAATATAAAGGGTTCTGTCCATCATTTAGAACCGTTAATTGCACAACATTACGATCTTATAATTGAATTTTGAGGCTAATAGGGCCTTGAATGTAATTGTTTATAAAGATAATTATTTTAAAAAATCTCTCCACAGACGTGACATTCATCATATAATGTGTGTAATCTGCCTTATTAAGCATGCCTGTGTGTATTCCAGCATGGGTATATGCCTTGTTTGCAGCTGCATGGCTGAATCCTGACAAATTGACCAACTTCAGCTGTCTTTCACTGCTGTGTTTATTGGCCATTTGACATTTATTCTAGGGCAGAGGAGAGGAGGATAGAGGGGAAGAGGAGAGGAGAGAGAGCGAGAGAGAGAGGAAAGAGAGGGAGGGCGATTGGAAGGAAGGTTGGGGGTAGCCGTGGAAACCCTCCGTGCGTCGGCCTGTGCGTGAGCTGCCATTGGCGGAGCGTTCGCTGCGTTCCTGCTGAGGATTGCATCGTCTGGTGCATGGAAGAAAGACACCTCTCACGTTCTCTTTCTCCTTTTCTCTCTCTCTTTCTCTCCCTCCCTCCCTCTTTTTTTTCTCGCTCTGAGTCAAGCTGCCTCCCACAAGCGATGCAGAGGCTTGCTTGTTCAAATGGAATCCCCACCCCACCCCACCCTACCCCCTCCCCTGTTTTCAAAAGGAGGGCAGAGAGGAAGAGAGGACAAGTACGTGAGGGAGGGAGATGATATGAAAACAGAAGACATTTATCTTTTTCTATTTTTTTTCCCCTCTCATCACTTGCCAGTCTGCGGCTGTTTCCTAGATTTGTTTATGGAGGTAAATGAGTGTTCTGTTAGTGTCACTACCACAGCGGTCACATTTCATTTCCCCTGTGTTTACATACAGTACACTCAGCGTGCTATGCTTGCATTCAATCTCAGCCATATGCAGATTCTGCCTGCTAAGCTTGGACTCAATTGAACCCTTTGTAATGGTGGAAAAAGCAGATACACACGTATGTGTGTTTGGTTTTTGATGGATTAGCTTGTTAAAAAACAAATAACAAACAAACAGTCCCTTCTGCTACATAATAACATGAAAAATGTTGTCATTGGGATTTTAGGTCAAACAGACTAACATATACTTTCTAACCACCTTTATTTGTGAGGATGTAGTCTTGCACTATTTCTGTCACTGTTTTAAAACACCAAAACTGAAAAAAGAAGCTTAACATGAAATAAATTTGTCACCTTAATCCGACACTTTATTTATTTATTTTTTAGATGGTGACTGTAAATGTTACACAACGTTGTCATGGAAATAGGCAAAGGTACAAAGTGCATGAGCCTCTGTAAGTGATCTGTTACCATGGCAAAGGCCTCTTTCAGCCAAGGATTTCAGCGGCAGTCGTGCTAATCATTAAGCACTCTGAAGTGCTCAAAAAAAAAATCCCCATGTTGCAGAATAATCACCAAGATCTTTCTCTCATCCGTTTCTTGTTCTTTGATATGAACCTGCTAATCCATCATATTTTCTATCAAAGACACTTGTGATCAAAGGATAATTAGAATGACACATCCTACAAGACCTTACGCTCTTATCATTATCTAATTATCAGGAAGGGATGAAAACACGAGGTGTTTGTGGAACAGATGAAAGGGAACCTGAGGTCTTTGTTGATTCTGATGCAAGGCAGACTGTGTTATGTGATCTGGACAAGTTTGTGTGAAGTGTAAGAGTATCGCAGGTGTTGGGCAGAGTTAGGGGAAAAAATACAAAAGTAATGCGAAGCAGAACGAAAACAAAAATATGTAGGAAACATATCAATGTGTGAAATGTAGTTGTTTTTTCGAGTACTTGTGTGCAATTCACAGACGCAGGGGCAGAGAGCAACAAAGCCAGCAGCGTGAAAAAAAAGAGAAGGAAATAAGGCAGGACTGGAAGAAAGCAGGAACAAAAAAAAAAAAAAAAAAAAGGAAGTGTGTGAAATTTTCAAGCATCTCTTTTTCTATCGATTCAATGCAAAGACAGTAGCCATGGCAACACGGCAGTCTCTCTGTAGGCTGATTTCACTCGCCGCCCCCTCTCACTTCTGCTCACCGACAAGGTATACAGGCACCCACCTCCGACGCTGCTGAGCAATTATTATATGTTTGATTTGATCCAGTGTTGACGTGCGGGCTAAGTTGCTTTTCATTTTTTAAATATACTGCCCTTTTATTTTTTTTTATTAATGGCACCTGTTACCGGCCTTTGAGCAAGAGGAAGAGTTCAGGAAAGGTTACGAGGAACCGAAGTTAGATTCGGCCCTGTCTGTGTGTTTGCATTTTTTTTTGTATGTGTAAGTGAGGAAGATGGAGTGTGTGTAAGGGTAGAGAAAGAAAGGAAGGGGTGTCAGAAAGAGAGAGATTGGATAGGCAGTTATTCACATAAGCTGACAGCAGCAGGCTGAGGTGCTGCATCCTCTCGCCTGTCACTCAAACTAAAAATCAATTGGTGTAAAAAGCAATGAGGGAAACTGCTGCCTGCTCTCACCTTCTCCATCTGACTCTCTCTTACTAACTCACAGCCCAATATGTACACACACACCCATATTCTAGAAATCCCCTTCCTCTCCCTCTTACTGTACAGTCACATAATAACAGTATGCCACCCATACACCAGCCGTGAAGCAAGTGAACCGCAGCAGGCCTGTCTTCACATCTCGCTCCTTGATAGCGCCGAAAGAGCGAGAGGGTTAAAGAGAGACAAGTCAGAGAGAGAACTACTGTACATTTCAGAGAGAGGAAGACGCATACCGATAGTCTGCAGATTGGCGAGTGCACGTGAGTTCATGCACTTTAAGGATTGAGGTAGTTGCCCCTCTTGAACCTAATTTTGGCTTTCAGAGAGGCTGGATCAGTTTTAAGGGGGGATTTTCATGAAAGACATTTCAACACATGATCTTAATCATCCCCAGCAAAGTGGTTCACAAGTCAAACCTGCCCTTGGAACACGTGTTGCGATAGTAACTAACGGGTTATAGAAGCAAAACTTGTGTCCTACACCATATTAATATTAGTGGCAACTAGAAGCTGACATTTCAGGAATCCCACGGTTGGCGTGCCATAACAGTGACTTTACAGTGACTGGTGAAGGGAAGAGATCGTGGAAGAATGGATCAAACATGTGACGTTTATAGGCGATGCGTGTTTGTGTCCCATGTGTGAACCAAAAGTCGATGTAAACAGCTATTTTAGCAGACATGCTTGCAAGTTCCCTTCTAAAGTGATGACACTGCATCAAATACGTCAGATAACTTCCCTTACTAAGGAAACTTAGTAAGGCGCAATAACTAAACCTGTACAAATGTACATTTTACAAAGTTTTAATTTTATAACAACTTGCTCTTCCATGTAGCAGCCAGAACTTTGGTGTATTGTAAAACAGCATAAAAACTAATCCACAATCCTATCAATCATTCTCAAAACTAGTGTTGGACCTGTTTTATTAACCAGACTCAAAGATGATTTCGGTTACACGGGGATTGTTCTGAGGTAGGGTGAATAGAGATCACTGTGTGAGATGAACAATTCTTAAATGCGCTAAAAAAAAAAAAAAAGAAAGAATAATTGAGTTACATGAGTTTGTGGCTTCTCTGTGTTTATTGGAGCACATAGCAGAGTGCGGCTTTTATCTTGCCTGTGTGCAATTTTTAAAATGGATTCATCTTCACAGAAACTAAAAACACACGCTTCCACAACATCCAATGAACTTTGATGAACTGCAAATGCTGCAGCGGAGAAATTGCTTTTTTCAGGGAATATTATTTTGAGGAAAACAGAGACTGTATTATCTATTGGGCTATTATAGGACACCATATTATCTTTATGTGCTTTGAAAGTGTGCTTCAACATCTTTCATAGACCACACACACACACACACACACACAGGGTGATTATATAGAAATGCCCTCTCCTATCGCCTTGTAAACTCTGGAGGCAAATAGATTGTTAGCAGATCTCATGCAGTATTCTCACTATGTGGCAGAATGTGAGTGCATAAAACAGAGAAGCACATACACTCGTGTATGCTGTGTGAGTGATCTCCCATTGGGAGTCCTGCAGAGAGAGCATTAATCAGACCCAGGGGTGTCTGGGTTCAGACAGGACCTACTACAAGGCATGTGTGCGCATGTGTGTGTTTGTGTGTGTGTGATGAGGAGTAGAGGGCAGTGTTAAGATGACTGCTTTTGACAGACATCCCATGAGCAGAGGAAACACAGCAAGAGAAGCAACATAAGAATGGACAAGCGTCAACTGGATACTGGAACAGTTATATGAGGGGGCAATGTCGCAACATGTTTGTATAATGTGAAGGCAAAATGTTTCTGTGAAGGGAGAAACTTACTTTGACGTTGTTTTTAATAGTCCGAAGCAGGAACTTTTGTCAGGAACTTTTGGTCTGTGTCCATGTTGGCGCCCCCTGTGGACATAGTGGTACATCTTCTTGCTGATCTCGTGCGCTTACATTCCTGGGCCCGTATTCACAAACATACTGAGAATCCTCTCAGAGAGCTCCTAACTTATCTTAAAAAAATCCAAGCAACGTTTTTCAGCCTAGGAGTGATTTAGGAACAATCTCAGGACAACTCCGCGCAAGGAAGAGACAGAAACTGTTATCTTAGCGAGGAAGTTCGGGTTGACCCCGGTTCTAGGCATGACACATTTTGTCAGAAGCTGTGATTGGTTAATCCAAAGAAAATGAGGGGGGAAAAAAAGTCAAACAATGTGATATTATAAACACACAAGATGTTTCAAATCACATCCCCACTTGTGCAGCAGCTTCGTCACATGCTGATCGTTACGTCAGCAGGTTAAGGGTCTTAATTAGTGATCGGATGCACCTGTGGAGGTAACCACATGGAAAGAAACTCAACATGCATGTCTCCCTTTGTACTGAAAAAAGTCAGAGATGGATTGAAATGTCTGCATAAATAATTTTTGTCTGTTCTGCCCAACTATGAGTCAAAAAGATTATTTCATATTTCAAGAACATGTCTTCATTATCTCCTCAGCTTGAGAAACTCTAAAGCCTCCTCACAACTCCTAACAGTTTTACGATTTAGGAGCTCTCTTGAGGTCTTTTAAGAGTCAAATGTATCACACATTGTGAATACCAGCCTGACACCCCATGGCAGTGGTTACTTTATTAAATATATATATATATATATATATATAAACTTATAGAAAAACTCATTCTTGTCCCTAATGGTTTCGTTGTATTAATATTAATTTAAGTTCGTTTTTTTTTATAGCTAGTTAACAACCACTTACTGAGATTTGAATATGGTGCGTGGAGTTAAATGCTTTGATAAGTATGCTAATCAGCAAGTCTATCATTTAGCAGGTAATGTTACAAATGCCTGCCACCACAATTAAGCATGCTAACATGAGCTGATAAGCACTAAACATGTAACATCGACAAAGTGAAATCACAGAGATTCTGCGTGCTATTGTGCTGTAAAATGTGACTAAAGAAAGAAGAAAGAAGAAATCCTGGTATTTGAGAAAGTAAAAGTGTGACGAACAGCATTCAAATAAGTAGGCTTCCATTACTCTTATGCCGCTTTCTCTGCACTGAAACATACAGTAGATAAATGGCTAGCTGAGGTTACTTTTAATCACTTTTCACATAAGTAAAAAAAAAAAATTCTTAAACCTTTTTTTCTTTTAGATTCTTGTTTGGGCTCTAACGCCTTTATTTGTTAGAGTGGACAGAGTAGGAAACCGATGAGAGAGAATGGGAGATTACATGTGGGAAAGGAGCTACAGGCCGCCCGCCCGCTGAGGTCCAAATCCTCTGTACAGAGGGCATGACCTAACTGCCAGGCCATCTGAACCCTAACTTCTTAATCTTTGAGACAAGAAGAAATGATGACACTTAAATTCAACTGCATATTAGACAAATTGTAACAACTAGTTCTATCAGCGTGCTTCTTCTACGCTCTGCTAATTGTCAGAGTTGGAATCGGCATGTACTGCATGAAATATCAAATCTTTATATAGAATTTTTTGATGGTGGAGGTGTGGAAGGCGTTCAGTAGTACGATGTGGCACATGTATGTAGGTGTGCTTGTCCCATATCCATGTGAGTAAGTGCTGGAATCTGTATGGCTGGCTCTCAGTATGAGTAATCAAATAACTTTAAATAGATATTATTCATGTATTTCCATTTCAAACAAAGTATTTCAGTTCTGCTAGTAAATAACGGACATGGCAATACATGGTGCGAGATAAAAAGAGGGTGGATAAATGTCATTGTAATTAAGGCCGGACCAATATGAAGAGATGGATAAAGGTCGTTGATACCTCAAATGCAGTTATCAAACACATGTGGAAAAGATATACAGTATAAGGAAGACAAGATGGTCATTAAACTGCAAAATAACTTTGCATGTACATGCATTACCGCTTGATACTTTGGAGGGTGATGATGCTTATTGTAATCAATACAGCACTCTGCTGGTGAAAGAGAACTGTTTGTTTAATACAATGAAACTCAAATGAAATGCTATTTGACATGGTGAATAAATCTGGTAATATCGGCACATGTCTGTGATAAAATTAGCCAATACTGATAGTAAGTGGTTACGCTAATATCGGCTGATATTATCGGCTGGCTTGTTAATCGGTCGGGCTCTTATCATAATCCATCCTTTTTGTATCTTTCATAGTTGTAACAAATTTCAGAGCAGTAAATCCAAAAGAAGTCCAGATAGCACATTTACACAAGGGACAGTGGTCTTGTGATTTACAACGCACACACACGTGCCAAACACAATGTCATACAAATACAAACACACAGGGACCCAGACGTATTCTGATGATTTACAGTGGCTGAGCTGTAAAAATCGATCCATCTCAGGGTCACCTCATATACAAATGCAATGTACACATCTCAACACCCTATCTGTCTTATCTTTTTTTTTTTTCTCTTCTATTCTTGGGAGCCATCTTTCATGCCATCCAGCTGGAAAACACCCCCACATCTACCTTTTTTTTTTTACCCTAGATTTTGCCCTGAATTTTGTCTTCCCGTCAGCTGATTCATTCATGCCTGGTCTTTACTGCATGTCTCCACATGGTCTGCTGCTCCTCATGAATTTTTTGCATCTTTCTGTCACAATCCTCTATTCCCTGCCCTCTTAATCTCTCCCCTCATCCCTTGGTACAGTGTTTTCCATCTGAGTCTCACTCTCTTCCATGGTGTGGTTTGTCACTAGCCTAACGGTGAAGTGTGTGTGTGTGTGTGTGTGTGTGTGTGTGTGTGTGTGTGTGTGTGTGTGTTTAAGTTCTATATTTGAGTAGAGATGGGAGCAAGGGAAGGTGAAGTGGGGACACGAAGAGGAAAATGAGAAATTGCTGGCAGCAAGAGCATGAAAGAAGTGATCAGCGTTACAAAAGTGAATGGCAGTGCGCACAGTACTCCCATTCATTATAAGGGAATTGAACATTTAAAAGCACAGCTGAGATTTTAGATTTGACCTGAAACTTAATTTCTTCATTTATTTGTAGATTCAAACAGGACTTTGAAGGGAGTGTGATTTCTAAGCCAAACGATTCAGTCCTTCAAAAACAGCCTGTATAGATCCCTGCAGGCTCAAATACCAGGGTTAAATTAGGTAAAGGAAGAACCTAGCAACAGAAAGGGGGGGGGGAAAACAAAAGTTGAAATGAGGAAAAAGATGGAAGTCAAATCAAAGGGAGAAAGACAGATACTGCTCAATGTCTGACCTTCTCCTCAAAAAGAGATACTGGTAGAAAGGCTAAGTGATGAAACCTGTTTGTGTGTGTGCACCCACCTGCCAACAATATGTTGCTTCTCACTATGGTGCATTCTTTGGGTAATCCCACTGCCCACACACGGCTATAAATCACAATACTCTAGCTATAGCACAAATAGAGGAAACACATATAGCCTACAATTTTTGCAGAGTTTCATACAGCAATACCCCCGCCCCACAAGTCCACAAATGAGAGGCATTGTTTTGGGCACAAACACACGTGAAATCAGGCTTCACAAATGTACACGCGAGGATGCAAGGAAACACACATTCATACGGCTGTGCAAGCCCCAAAACATGACACAGTTTACCTTGGCTTCAGACTCAGGAATGAATCACCCGAAAATCTGTCCCTTCTGTCTAAAACTCTTAGCCTCAAAATCCCATTCTTCTGGAAAGAGCAGGCAATGAAATCAGTGGATTATGTAGCTATATGTCTCTTTGACTTACCTGACAAAGGACAAAAGGATGATTCCACAAACATGGCATACAAGATATCTTATCTCTACAAATGACAAATGTATTATATGTCCGCTATTTGTTTTTTTCGTCAAGGGAGACCTATGATCCAGAATCCGAGATTTGCTTTATAGTGTATGCATATTGTAGAGCTAAAAATGGATCATAACAGGTTCAGCAACATACAAGGTAAATTCCATATTCTACAAGACCATTTCCATGCAATTCCCATTTCAGTGGTTTTATAGGGAAAATGCCTCGAAATGAACATGATTTAAGATAAACGGTGCAGACAGAATGAAAAATAAGAGAAGGAGAGGGAGACTGAAGGAGTTATTTGGTTCTGTCAAAAGTTGCTCTGACATTTAGGTCAGGCCAGCGCTCTAAATGGCATGCAGACAGATTTACTGAGGGCTTTCAGAGAGGTCATCTGCTTGTCTACTGCACTGTCGTACACTCTGTGCCTGCCTGCCTGGTCATTGCTAAAGCTTTGTCTTGACCCTTTGTTACCTTTCTCTATAAACATTCTTAAATATGTATTTTTCAGCCCTGACTCTTCCTTAAGCCCTATCATTGAATAACACTTGTTTATCCTACAGTGCTTTCAAATGTGCCCAAAACTGCTGAAAAACTCTGGATATTTTCAGTATGGAGCTGCACGTGCTATCACCCTCAACCTCCTGTCTTGAAAAATGAAGCCAATGCTGAAGTGCAAAATCCTGCAGTTCGTCGAGTGTCCACTTGAGGCTGGCTCCAGGAACCCTGGAAGTCACATACACATGACTGGCAAAAAGAAAAAATGATTTTACAGCATAAATGAACATGTTTTAAAGGGCCCATATTATGCTTTTTCTGGTTTTATATGTTCTTCAGTGTGTTTTCCATGTGTCCTGTGCATGTTTAGGCACATCTATGTGCAAAAATTCAAAGTCCGCAGAAACACAGCTTCATACGTCCTCCTGTTAGCTGCAGCATTAGCTGCATGTAACGCTCGGTTCTAGCCCCCCTCGAAAAAATTTGCCAGTGTGACGTCTTGTCAGTGTGAGATCACTGATCTAAGCCCATTGGCTCGTTGTGGCAAGTCCTGCAGTTCATGTTGCACGTCCGTTAACTTCTGTAGCGCGCCCACGATATGCCATAGCCTGCGGTAGCACAGTAGTGCTAAGGTGCTAATGTTTTTGCTCCCCGGCCCTCGGAGCCAGAGTGGCTGAGCGACTGACCAATTATGGCAGAGCCGACAGGCCGACCAATCAGATCAGACTTGGCACATGTGGGGACTCTAAACGTGGGCACTTCAGAGGCTTGCAGAGAGAGCCGGTGCATGGAGCGGCAGTACATGAAAACAGACACTTTTTTATAACTTTAGCTATTGTGAACATACTTTTAAATATACAAACCCCAAAAAGGGCATAATATGGGCTCTTTAAGCCTGGTTTGAAAAAAATAGGTCTGATTAGTTATTGTCATCATGGACACACACTGTACGGGGGTAATATATATTTTAGATAAATAAAAAAGTTTGGCTAAGCTTTGGCCAACGTGTTAAAAGCCTTTTTAATATGTACTCTAGTCCAGCTTCTTGCTGGACTAGCAAGAAGCTGGACTGTTGCCCTTTCACTCGGTAAAAGGGCAACAGAACAAGACAAAAAATACAAAATGCAAGATGCATAGCTTCATCTGTCACTGTCCTCTTTCAAGGTCATTCTCCCTGTTGGTAGTTATCGTATTAGATCAACTTTTAAACTACTATTAAGGGAAAAAAGTGACATATTGTTGCTTTAAACTATATGTTTGGTAAACATTTACTTGACAGCTTTAAAGGTATAAATTTGGTTTCTCAAAATGTAGTTTTTGAATTTGACCTTCATACCTCCACCTCTGGAAGCTTGAACTGGTTGTTGTGAACATTTTCAGAAGAGTCTTCGGGTTTTTGTTGCTTTTTTTAGGGTAAACTTCCAGTCCAGTTGAGCAAAACACTACACAAGTCATCAGTCAAACTGCTGGTGACAACATGCCTTTCTATTGAAAATGCACTGCTATGGAAACAGCTTTGGTTGAATGTACTTGCTGGCAGCTGTAAAACACTGCAACTGGAAAACAAGTTCAGAGTCATTTGTTCTGTTTCAGTTGGGCACTTTGGTCTCTTGAGGTTTGATCTGACTGAACAGACAGAAAAACAAATCAAAAAAAGATCAGAGTGCATTTTGTGGGTATTGTGACTAAACCTTTGTGGGTATTGTGACTAAACCTTTGTGGGTATTGTGACTAAACCTTTCTACTGACAAATGATGATGTCTTCTACATTGATCCACACATCAATCAAACTCATAGGCCTCCAAAATATGCAATTTAAAAAAATTCTATTTGAACTACTTTAGCCATAACGGACATGATTTCAGTCTTACCTTTATGGTCCATGAATAATGTCTGCAGTTATAGCGTCCTTCACCCCCTAGTCGGTAAATGGCTTCTTGTGCTTTGTTAGAATAGGCACCACATTAAATGATGCCTCCAATGCCTCGTTGACCTTCTTTGTCGGTTGGGTGAATAGATATTGCTGTTTTTCTTTTTTTTCAAGAAATAATTTTAGGCTGTTTCCTTTATTTGGTAGCACAGTGGGTAGAGAAGGAGATCGAGAGAGAGAGTAGGGAATGACATGTAGGAAAGGAGCCGTAGCTCGGATTCCAACCTGAGCTGGCTTGGAGGACTGTATCCTCCGTATAATGGTCGCGACCAGACTGCTAGGCCATCACCACCCGGAGATTGGTGTTTTTTAAAGTGTTGCTTTCAGCTCTTTCACCTTTTCAGGTCATGTCGTGCTGCCCGCAGTAAAGTTTCATGCAAACTCCCATGGACTTGAGTTTGGTGGCGCTCAAAGTTGCTTCCTTTTCTGACGTACAAACTGTTCTGGCAGATAAGGTACACACCTGTCCTTCCACTCCCCATGGAACTCTTGGTATGGCTACCTTTATTGTTCATCATAACTCTGACTAATGTGGCTTGCAAATAGCACCAAACTCCTTTATCCAAGCTAGCATACAGCCGAACATACCTTTACATGTGGATGTAGGTTTATTGCTACATTGCTGTGATTGGTTAGGTTGTGTCATTAACAAACTTGACAGGAGAACACAGATGGCTTGCGAGCAATGTGTTGGAGACCCCTGCTAAAAACCATACTTTGTGTTTAAACAGGAAATATTAGGCTGTGTACAAACTCCACACAAGTTAGTAAATGACATTGCCTTTTTTTCTTAAGATGGTTTTCATTGACGTTAAAATGTAGTGAGATGTCAAAATACGAATGCAAACGGCAAGAAAAAGTGGGACAACAGAAAGCAATGAGTTATTTATAACTGTAATAGTTCAGTCTTTAACAAGCAATTAATATATGACGAAAGAGGTTTCTGTCTCGGTGTTTAAATCTTGTTTGATTTTAAGGAAGTAGAAATTGGGGTTCCTGTCCTGAAAATATCAGATAACATGAAAATTTGACTCGCAGGCTCGCTTTCTTGCAGCGAACAAAGATTATGCCTGTCACCGTTATTTTTCTCCAAGGTTCAGAAGAGCTGCCGAAGGAAAGTCTTCTCTGGAATGCATGTCTCCTCGTGTTATCTGTCTGAGTTGCAGGGCAGAGCAGAAAAACAGCTCATAGTGATTCACTCTGGGCTGAAAAAAAAATGTCCTTCTTTAAAAAGCCACTTTGCCTAGCTCTAGTGCTGTTTTTCTCTTTCGGGGTGAGATGATTTTGTCCCATAATAATAGAAAACAGTTAACCCAGAGTATTTGTCATCCGCTGCTGCCATCCAGAACCGTTTGGAGGACATACACAGCACTCTATGTACCCTTCATCCTCAGTTTGCTCCCTTAGTGTGATGCACTTTGTAACTTTGTTACATAAATAGGGTTATGTTATGCCCTTCTGATTTTTTGGGGGGGCTGGCTACTAAACACTATCACTGAACTTCTCACGATTCACTCTCATCTTCAGCATTCCATCTGAGTGTATTATCCGCCCCTCCTCCTCCTCCTCCTTCTCCTCCTCCCCCTCCACTCCTGCTCATCTCCCTCCTCATTCCTTTCTCACACCTCCTCGTTGTGATGAAACAAACCGGGGCGACAGCACCCAAGATGACAAACAGCTCTGTCATCTCTTGGTAATGCTGCAAACGAAAGCAGAAGAAGTAGGAGCATTTAAATAAGCGCTGTAAAATGAGATGACAGTATGTTTAAGTACGTGTTGTCTCACTGCAAACACCGCAGTTTGATTTAGAAATAAAAGTTTGCAATAAAAAAAAAAGGTGAGGTTTTCCAATTCTGATACCATCATCTGGATGCTGCTGATACTGCCAAAAAAGCAGTATCGCTGATCTTGCTGATCGTGTGTCCAATACCCTTACTGAACATGTTAGAGGTGCATGAAATCCACTTGTTTCACAGGAAATACATTCTTACTTGCCTAAGTTAGTCACAAGGTATCAAGGCTGTCACCACTAAATACCATGAAAGAGTAGCAAAGGACTGTCAGCTACCTTGTGACATTAGCAAACAGCAACAATGACAATGAAATTTTTTTGTTAGCAGTAGCTTCAATCACTTCAGTAGTTTTAAGGTGAAAATCAATGTTTCTCCAATATTTCAATGGACAGGGAAGGTCTGAGGGGCTGCAAGCTGAGCTGCTGCTATGTTAGCTTAACTTGTTGATAGCAGCTCTGTGGCTAATTCAGTTCCTATTTTAAAAAAATAAAAAACACAAGAACCACCAACTATACAGGCATCCTAACCTAAAATAAGCGGAGCTCTCCTACTCTCCAAAACATACTCTAATTTAAACCCGAAACAACAAAACTATGGAACGATACTTTATTCTCTTCATTAGTTGTTGTTGACTCAATGTTGAATTCTGTGCCAGGCAATATAAAACTGAAATCACTCATTACACATTCATACAGGGTCAGTCGGATACAGCTGTGGTTTTGAACATTTCACATTGGTATGTCTGTATCGACTGAAACGCAAATTCAAGTATTGCAATCAGTATCTGAAAGAAAAAACATTGGTACATGAATATGGAAAAGAAATTTATTTCATGCTTTAATCAATAGAGGCATGACTGTTTGGGTAAAATAATCCGTTTTTTGGCACTCATCAAGCACTTGTACTTGCCTTGATTTAATTCATTTTAAGAAACAACCTTTAGCCTGATGGTACCACTCCGCTGCTTTATTTCCAGATGGATCCTCGGGCACTGGGTATACTGCAATTAGTGTTGAATGGGAGGTGACGGTGTCCCACGCACGCACAGCTTCCAAATGCCAAGTGACAACAGCAGAAAGCCCGGCTGTCTCAGTGATGCAAGAGCCAGCAGACATCTGGGAATGTCGAGTTGCTATGGGGAGTCGGCGGGGTAGGCAAAAGGGGAGGGGGCGGAGGGGTGTACGTTTGGTGGGAAAGAACAGCAAGGGAGGGAGGTCGGGGGAGATGAAACAGGCAAGGTTGGAGGTTGAGGAAACAGAGCACAGGCCGTCGGACAAGGGAGATGTGTGAATTCAAAAAAATTGTTTCCCCCAACCAAGGGAGAGCGTGGACGATGCAGTCTGTCAGGTCTCCAAACTGTCAGCGGAGTGCCTCTGTTCCCTTCAGGAAGCACAACACAAGAGGCCCTGCGCTCAATTTTGCACTCTCATCCACTCTTGTATACGGCGTCCTCATGCACCCTCTTGTCCCCAGCAGTACACTTCACCGCACAATCATTTCACCACAGGGAGAAAACAAAGATTTTTATACGTTTGTCACTTTTATGCCAAATTGTGTCTTAAGGGTTAAAGTTATTGAGACACGGAATGTGTCAAATGTTTGCTCGAGGTGACCACATGGTTGTGATTTTATTTCGAGATCAACCTCAACCTTCAAAGGATTTTTTGAACTGGCTGAACATACGGTGAAGTCTTTGTAAGTAGAGCTGCATTGTCATCTGCTGGAGGAAGAGTAGCATTACACTAAGGTTATTAAAAATGTATTATTTCCAACTGTTTTCCCATAATATCTTGTGTGTGTTTTAGTTCATTACAGGATGCCTATTTTATCCATGGTTGCCTTAGATGTAGACCAAGAGTTATTGGTTTATAGACATTAGTATACCAGACCTATTCAGATGACATCAATTGGGACGAATTTGGCCCCTTCTTATCTTAATCAAGCTGCAAACCAATTTTGACTATAAGAAATATAGATTAAAAAAAATGTTTTTTAAGTATTCCATAAAATTGTATTTGAATAGAAGCTACTACCCCTCCATGGGAAGATTACACAATTCCACTGTGCAAGTGTGCAAATTAGCTTTTTCATTAGTTGTGTCTTTTTTAATCACAGAAATGCATAGACTATTACAAAGTTCATCCAGATTAATGGGAGTTACAATCTATAGAAAAAAAATACTTTGACGTGTAGATTTCAATAGTGCATATGTTCTTGTGTATTGTTGAATATTTTTATTTTTAGCTTCATTGGTCTGACAAAGAGAACCAAAAAAACGTTTTTGAACCCTCATGCGCCCTAAAAAAAGTAATCTTATCTTCGCCTTATCTTCTGCTTTTCTTTTTGTTGCAAAAGGTTAGGGTTAGGGTGGGTTAGGGGTTCTTCCCTTACTTATTAAAAGATACATAGGAAGAAATAAGCCATGTAACTTCATTCTTTAAACCTTTGATGACGCATATTGGGACTACAGGAAGCTCGTGTCCAAGTTACGCTCTGGAATGTCCTCCTGAGAATATCTCTCACATGATGGAGGGAGGGATCGTATTTTAGTTGGCCTCTCTGTCATTTTATACTCACTGAATCGCATACCAACACACATGATCCTGTATACACACTGTAATGTGTGACGGCCAACAAAGAGAGCCTCATCATCTGAGGACTGGCTCTTATTATAGACAAGACTTGTATCACAAGGTTCAGGGTGTGATTGAATGAGTCAATTTACTTAGCTTTTTTTTTGCCATCTCAGGGACCCTTTGTGTAATATGAACCAAGGTACTTGCCATAGAATCTTTACTGTCAAAAAATACGAGAAAAAAAACTACAAGAACACCAAATCTTCAATCAAGGAACCAATTTTTCTAAAAGGGGAACTGAAACTTCAGTTAGGCAAGTTTATCTTTCCTAAGGCTTATTAAACACTTTCCTTGAACAACGTGCCACAATCCCTCTACCGAGTGCAGCATTGCATCATTTCTAATCCTTGCATGTTGGCACGTGATTTGGTCATTATAACAATCGCCTTGCACCTGAATGATCAGGATTCTGTCCTTGGTGCTCACTTTCTTCACATACTTTTTGTCTGCTCACACTCCAGTATCTGTGCCAGGTTTGTACTGTGCCTCCTCAGAGCCGTGCACTGTGAAGAGTAACCCTTCTGCTGTGCCAACACTGGCTTTTGGACAGATTGTTAAAGGTGCCAGCATTGGATTGGAGCCATTTTACAAAAGGTCAACATACCCCAGACGGGATCAAGTGACTTCTACTGAAGTGCAGTGTCACTCAAACAGCCACTTTATTGCACAGTGACACACTCGCCTGCGTGTGGATAATATGCACTAAAACACCTGTCTAATTAAAGTAGAAGTATGAAATTACATATTACCAAGTTACCAATTTTGTTTTTCAGTACATTTGAATCATGTATTGTTTCTTTTGAGCTTCTTTTAGACCCAATATGGCTTCAATCCATCATCTGTTGGCTGACTATTTTCCCATCATGCAGATGGAAGTATACACAGGTGTAGCAGTCAGTAAACACAATTTACAGACACATTAACAAAACACCTATGGATGCATACAATTCCAACAGCGCTTTGTACTTCCCTTGGCCTTTCAGTAATTTGAGAGTCTGATATTTTAAAACTGAACAAAGGTTATATGCATACAATTACTTTTCCTCTTCAATACTCCAATCAAGCCTTGTTATATATTTAACTTCAGTGCTCAATGGTGATATAGAATACAATAATTTACCATTACATGAAAAGATAACCCATCGTAATGTGTATTAAGTGCACTTCTTCCTGTGCGCTCTTATTGCACTTGTATATACAAGTCATGTATGTATTACTGTAGCAGTAACTGCATATACATTCAAACATCCTATGCACAATAAAAATGCAAAGTAACTGTAACTAGAATTAATTTTATCCTCTTATCAATTACCTTATATTATAGCTCCTTTTGCAATCAAAGGAAACACAGGAAAGGAATTAAGTGGATTATTTGCTATCTGAATTTGACTTAATTCTAACCAAGAGACCATGATGGTATAATTATTTTTCTTTCTTAGACACACTGCTTAGGTTCAAAGGGTGGATTTATCTTATAACCAACATGTAACTCTGCTAAAGCGTCTTAAGATTATATCGCTTAAACGTCGTTAAAATTCTGACCTTTTTTTCTCCATGCTGCAAGTTCCTTGAAAATGACTCAATTGCCTTTATGGCTTTATAATCTCCAATTCCAAGAACAAAGGATGTCTGACTGATCCTCCAGTCTGTGAAGGTAGTCTTCTCAGGTTCAGTGCGTTATCTTATGAGTGATATGAAAGAGGATGTGACTGTTAATAGACACTCATGTGATCACTTGCCAACAAGAATTATGACCATTCCCAGTCACACTGGAAGAGTGCAGATGAACTCTGACCAGACAATTCATTTCAGTTAGGATGTCTGAAAACACCATTATGTACCTGGACTCCACTCCACTTTGCTGGGAAGCTACATTATGAAGGAGCTTAGTATTGCTGTTATAGGGGTGACACTTTTATCTTTAAAAAATCCCAATGAACCAGCTCTAATTACAAAGTTCAGTGTATGTTGGACAACAAACAATATTGTAATAAATGCATTGGGACTCTAGTCAGTAGTCAAAGAACCAAGAATGCCTTTAAAACAGAGTAAAATTTACAAATGGGGACAGAAAAATTCATAAAATTGAATTCGGTTATGGCACGTGTCCCATGTATGGAGGCTTTGGTCCTCCAAGCAGGCGGCTCGGGTTCAAATCCCCCCCCCCCCCAAAAAAAAAGTAAAAAAAAAAAGAAATGTAAGTATGTATTTGGATATTGTTTGCATCAATCAGTAGACAATATATTATTCCCTTAGCTAAACTGCTGGGTTCATTACTCATGGGTCATGACAATCCTCACTAAAATAAAATATTATGTCATAGAAAATAATTTATGTAGAATACCTTAAACAAATGAAGACAAGACCAAGTTGAAAACGTGAATTTAGTTATATGAATCTATTTTATTGGAGTACAGCTAGGTAAGAGAAGTGTTATAATCTCAAATGCCTCATTATTGCATACACTTTGCATACACAACTCACTTTGTTCCATTCGCAGTATTGGGCCCATAAAACACAGCAAATACTCACACCAGACACACCAAGAAATTCAACAATGGATTTTATCATGGATTTCAAAATTTTGTTTAATTCAATCTGGGATTTTTCATTGTTGTTTCTGTTTATTCGCTCAACCTAAATTTTATGTGAACCTCTGCTAATTAACTTCTTCAGTGGCTGTCATCGGGGGATGGACCAACAAAAATAGATAAAGGAATAAAGTGGGAAAAAAACACACAATACTGCTGCATCAAAACATATTTGTCTTCCATACTCTCATCTGAGAATAATCTAAATGAATTTATTGTTTGTTTGAACTGGTTAAACGTGTCGTCACATGGAAAGGTTGACAAGTCTCCCAAGTCAATATTGCTTTTTAAGTGTTCAACGCCAACAGTTATTGAAACTACTGCACAGAAATCACACTGTGTTGGAAAAGAAACAACCAAATATAAACATACGACCAAACAGATATGCTACAACTGTTTTGTGTTATTTCACCCATTTCCTAAGCCCCCACCTATTTTCACAATGGTCTCACCAGTTTGAAATACATTACACAGATATGACAGCATCACAGTTAAGGGCCTGTGTCCACTGGCAATGATTCTTTTCAAAACAAAAACAATGTAGTTCAGCATTTTCAGCACTCAGTTCCCTGAGCAAAAATATGCCATAAGCGTCTGCTGTTTTTTGTTGGTGCACTTACAGTGCTCTCCGTTGAAAACAGTTCAACTTATCCCTAACCGTCCAATCAGAATCAAGACAGGGTATCCTTAATAACATCAGCTTTGTCAACAAAAATGTGCGGACTAGACACTAGTCTGACTTGTATTTTCAAAGGTTACAATTTCCAGATGTAGAGCTTCTGCTAATGCCAGGACATGACTGCAAAAGTTAACTTCTGTTACCAAGCAACAATAAGCACTGGTTTAAAGTGCTCCTAAAAAGAGGTCATGAGCACTTCTAGAGCAAAAAGAGCTGTCTGTGGACACAGGCCCTGATGTGACTGTTGTTCACTCATGGTTAATAATGCCACATACAGTATATGAGTTGACAACACACCTTTTTCTATCACTAACAACCAACCAACCAACCAACCAACTAACTCTTGTCCTATCCCACCATCCCCTTGTTAGTTGTCACTTGTCTCTTCCATTGTGAAAACAAATAGCACATTGAAAATATGTAGAGTGCAAGGGACAATGGGAAATCATACAGGAAAACCATGACGAAAAATCCAGCAACTAAGAAGGCACAGACTACTAGTCTAGTGATGTAATGTGATAGGATGTATACCATACTCCACCATACAAGAAGATCAGACTCTTCTAATTTCTGTGGAACTCTGTGAGATTCGTGGGATGATTGATTAAAACTTCCCTTGTTGGTGACTCTGGACTCTTCAGTTTGTCTAACTGTCTCCTTGTAGACGACTGCTCTGCCTTTTATTTGAGTGTCGTTTTCATTATCCTTTCGCGAGCTTTCGGCTGGTTCTGTCAATGACTGCTGACTCTTAGCAGCTAAAATGGGATTGAGATCTTGACTCAGATGAGCACTCAATGTCAAATCTGTCTGTGCCTGTGAATCTCTTGAAAGAAAGTAAGTTTGTTCTGTCTTGGAGAGTGACTTACTACCTTCCTTTGAGGAGGATTCATTGCTCTCCAGCACTAAGGTTTGCTCTAGGTCTTGAGAGGTACTTAAATTGGGATCCATTGGTAGTTCTATACCTAAATCAAAAGCGTTGTTTGAGTCTTTGTCAAGAAGAAGGTGGCATATTTGTGGGCTATCAGGTATATCTGCTGACTTGTCCCCTGTTCCATTAGTGATATCTGTGTCTCTCTTACAAGCCTGTACTTTCTCACCAAACACCTCTTCCCAAATCCTCTTGACCAAATCTTCTCCAAATCTTTCTACGGACATTTCCTCCAATTCCAACTCCATTGCTTCAATCGTTTTGGTACTTTCTGCTTTAATAGGCTCTTTTGTTCCCTCTGACAATTTCTTACATTCAACATGTGGAGAGCTCTCAACTTCTGCTGACAACTCTTGTTCTTCCAATATTGCTGGTGCATTCTTCTTCTCCCCCTGAGGGTTCTCCTCATTATCCATCAACTCCCCCTGCGCTTCTATTTTCAGCTTCCCAATACTCCCCCTCTCATCTTTGTCTCTCTGACTCATATCTCCCTCTATTATTTCTAATAACTCCGATTGGTGTTGAAGTTCTGTTGAACTGTCTGCCTTTCCAACAGTCTCCTTTGCGGTAACTTGTTCTGTTTTTGTTTCATTGCCTACATCCTCTTTCTGACCCTTCATATCCCCCTGTAAATGATTCCATTTATTCTCCGACACCTCCAAAGCATTTGGGTTGCACTTATCTGTTGGAGAAGATCTTATAGTATCATGGTCATGTTGGAAGGCCTTCATCATGTCGCTTTGTTCCACTGTGTGTCTTGTCTGTGCTGATATATTTTTTTCCTGTTGCTCTTCAATGATTCCATGACACCTCAAGCTTGTTCCTTCCTCTTCTTGGTTTGAGTCTAATGAATGTTCACCAGTTTTAGATTCCAGTCCATTTTCCTGATAGCACAACTCTTTCGTTGCCTGGATTGGCCTTGACTGTTTTTCATGAACTGACAATATGAATGTGTTGTCCCCCTGCCGTGATGGATTCAATTGTAAAGCCTTGTACTGATATAATTCCTCATTTAATACCTTGATAATTTCCGCCTCTGCACCCATTAGTCTCTCTGTTTCTCCACAGGATGTACAAAAGGTAGATTCCACCCCTGTCAGGTTGTATACTTCTAAATTCTCTATTTTATCCAATCTGAATTGCCCTGCTCTCATTTGGCTTTCCTTGAAATTGTCCTCACACATTTGATTTGGATTGAATTTATCTAAACCCGACTGTGCGGGTCTTATTTCAATTTCACTGCTCTCATTCTCTTGTAGTAATGGATTTTCACTGTTTTGGTTCAGCCTGAATTCCTCACGATACTTTTCATCTGCATACCTCTGGGAGATTTCACACCCTTCTGTTTTCTGTGGCCTAAATACCTGCACCATGGCAGATACTTCATTTGCTATACAGTTATTCATGATCCCTTTCTCTTCTTCCTGTCTTGATGTGGGAAAGACAAACCTCTCCCCGTGCTTTGTCCCTTGTTTGATAGTCTCCTGAAATGCCAGCGTGTCATCCATTGCATTACCTGTAACCTCGCTTTCCTTGCTGGAAGAAAGACCCACATCCAGCCTCGCTCCCTGTGAGATCCTATCAACGGCACTGGCATTCTGAGACTCTGGCATTTCTATCAAGCGTGTTGTCTCCGACTCCCCTGAGCCTGTTACTAAGTCAGCTGTGTGTTCAGCTCTTTCTATTCCTTCCGCTCCTCCCATTATTCCTTCTCTTTCTCGTTCCCACATTGCATGCTCATGACACTCGGTTAACCCATCAACACATCCCTCGGACACAGGCGTCACCCCCTTGAGGCTAAATTCCTGCAGAGTGTCTGTTACCAAGTTCGTCTGTGACCTTTGGGATGCTTCTTGTGTCGCTGTGTTGTCATTTCTCGGGCTGCTGACACATGCCTCTGCTGGCTGGTGGTCGTCCATGTTCAAGGCAACAGAAGCCAACGATGTTTGGCGAGAGTTTGACAGCATATGACATGCAACAGAGGTGTGTGAATTAAAGGTGGTGGGTGGATCTGTCCCCACCTGAAATACATGCGTTTGACTGCTTGACACATATTGGGCTTTGGGCTCATTGTCTTTTGAGGGAGACACCGAGGTTGCTGTCTGTAGCCATTCTGATTCTGGAACATCAAAATGGTCTGTACAGCTCGCCCCATTGAGAAATGACTGCCATTCATCGCACACAGAGGATCCTTTATCAATGGTATCATCTGTACCACTACTAAAGGTCTCCCACATATGATTATTAGATGGTGTTACTTCCATATTTTCCGCTGACGCTTTCAACAAGGGAGTTTTAGTACGCCCAGTCCAGATATCCTCTATATTAGCAGATCCCCATTGCTGGATTTTGTCATTGTTCCAGTCCAGAGTCAACAGAGGAATCTGATGGTAGGTGAGAACCTGCGGAGTGTGGTTGGATGGCTTCTTCTTTGGGTGTCCATGGGGAAAGCCGGCAGTGTCAACCAACGTCGGTGTCAAAGGCTGAAAACGTTCCTGGCCCTTGGCTGAATCATGTGAATAAGCCTTAGGTACTTGCTGTCTCCTTTTGGCGAGTTGTTCCTGCACACGTGCCAATCTTGTTGCTCTCTGTCTGCTTTTTATGCTATCCACCTGTCAAAAAGGCCAACGGTCAAAAGGTCAAGCCAACTGTTAATGCTTGAACTACTTGAACTATAGCCACAGGCTACCAGCACAGTGCTGTTGAACTCTGCACAGCCATCAATGACTTTAAATCCAGACTTGTTGACAAAAAGTGCATGTAATGGCCCATTAACTGACTATTCTTTGATATGTAACATTGCAGTGGTGATGCAATGGATTGCAACACCACTGCAACCTCAGGAAGCACATGAGAATTTTTTGTTTACATCATCAACTTTTTCTTCACGTGTACAAGCAGGTTGCATTTATTATTAATAGTTTGCAAACAGGTGATTTCAGACATGATCTCTGGTGTCAGCTGACTTTCCATAGCCTTCTGGGACTCCTTGTGCTCTGTGCGGTATGCATGTGTGACTCAGCTGCCATGTTTTTCGCAGAAAGAAGACATCTACTTTCTCAGTTAATATTTACCCTTTTATATCTTAAGTTGAAGACGTGTTTTTGACTTGTGTGTGATGTAGGTGTTTCATTATTAAAATATGATGAATGAACCTCACCAAAGGTTGGTGTTCTTCATGGCATAGTTCTGATTTTATCTCTGCACTGTCTTTTGTCTTTAAGGCCGCCTTCCGTGCTTTATGTGCAGCCTCTCCCTCTGCAAAAAGAAAAAGACAAACAGGGTCAAAGTTTGCTCGCACACTTGAGCACACACATTCATGTAGATGCACACATGCACACAAACATACAGTATAAACATTATGTGTACACACCTGCAATAACTGTTGATGTGTAACTGGTCTCCAAGGCCTTTTCCTGTGTACTTCCCCTCCTGCGGTTCAAAACAAAGAAGCAAAAACATTACATAAGCTCACAGCTATGGTTTACAGCCATGAATCACACTCTGTTCCAGCGTTTCTCAGCTTTTAATAATCCATTGTGTTTTGTATTCCAGCATGTTTGGAATGTGTTTTAACAACTATTTGACAAAGTTTTGCATATATTCAAATGAAGGATGTCAAATCTTACAGTTTCAAACCATTTTTAAGATTTAAGTGTTAGTTTGTGTTTTGATCTGTTTGTGTGATAGACAACCTCTATACTACAATCATTTCCTTAAGGGTA
The DNA here is from genome assembly GCF_963930695.1 of Labrus bergylta. Taxonomy (NCBI): domain Eukaryota; kingdom Metazoa; phylum Chordata; class Actinopteri; order Labriformes; family Labridae; genus Labrus; species Labrus bergylta. The sequence continues at coordinate 10,829,823 of NC_089217.1, forward strand.
TAACAACATATCCATAACTTGTATATCCTTGTCAGATTTGTCCAATCTGCTCGACATACATACAAACAAAATCAGAACTGGTGGCCAAAGATAGGCATTTTGGGAAATTGTGTGAAGAGGATAAAGTAAGAATATCAGACATCCCCTGGCATGCTCAGACGTCATGGAATCCTTGACAGACACCTGACCTTAAATGGGCAATAATATGAGATCTGGTGTCTGAATATCCACAAGGAAAAAGTTGCATAACGTCTTACTTTATACACACAAGGTCCAGCTAGCAAGCAATGTTCCTGCAGAATGGATAAAAAAAGACACCTGCACTGTGGCGGATTTTAAAATCTAGCCCAGAAAAGAAGCTTTTTGGGATGTTTCCTTTAGAAGGAGCTAAGTTGAATAGCTTTACTCTTATGCTTAGTTTGCTCTGACCACACAAATATTGAATGCAATGCAAAGATACTTGTTTTGTTGGTGTACGAGGGGGACGTGACTTCCATCCATTGAGGCATGTTTAAAAAAAGATTCAGCATGAGGTCCTCTAACCGGTTAGCTTTTAGACAGCTCCTCTTGCTCCTATAGTTGCAACTCTCCTCTTGCGCTGGAGGCCTCTGCTCCCGTACATGTCCTCTCTGGTGGCAGAACAGCACATAGTTTATTCGGTTGTTATTAGCCCAAAAAGTTCCCTCTGAAGTTTGGTAACGCAGACAGAACTCCACTCTGGTGCCCTCTTTCTCAAAAGGAGGAATCAAGGTGTACTTAAAGGTAAACCTGTCTGTTTTCCTGTCACTGGATCCAGGCACGTACTCTGCCAACAGGTCAAAGTAGCTCGTCCAGCGATCAAGGGTCATCCGGGCATACACAGACTTATCAAAACAGAGGTTAACCACCCTGATGTTTCCACGCAGCATGGAGGTTCCCGGAAGAAGCTCGATGCTTTCCAGCTCCACCATCTGTGCTTGCAGCCTCTGGTCCAGCTCCTCGGAGCACGAGGGGACTGTAAACAAGCAGGAAATGTAGAACTCCTCCAAGGGATGGGTGGCCTCACTCACAAGGTCCTGGTTGACCTCTGACTCTGTCACGTCAGCATTATCAAACTCCTTTACTGACACCAGGTTGAGGCCAAATGCATCTGCGAATGACACCTTCCTCTGAACGACAAGTGGGGGTTCTGGTTCGGAGTCGTCGTCTGATTCTGCGTCTGAGGCTTCCATTCCTCCCTCTTTCTGTCCACTGCTTTCATCCTGTTCCTGATCCTCCAGCATCAGCACTTTCTCTTCAAAGGGTTGCATGTGCAGAGCCTCCATAATGCGCGATGGTCTGGGAGGCAGATGTCTGTCTGTCCTGCCGTCTGTCTGGCTCGGAGGGTGGCACCGAGCGGAGTGCCCCTAGCCTGGCTGCACCGATACTGTAGAGGCAGAGCAGGGAGAGAACGTGACTTGACAGATGGAGTTTGGTTACAGCTGAACATTGTGTGTGTGAGCCAGGCCTATTAATAGGACACATATAACTAGACCGAGGCAGGCCAGTTATCCTCTTAGTTATCCTCGCACAATATGGTTGCTATTTACAGAGTAAATAAATGGAAATCTCCATTTCATCAAGCACTTAAAAGTTACTGGGTGTGTATTTTTAATTTTGTTTTTCATTCTTACCTAATAATGTACATTAAAACTTTGCGACATTGTGCAAAATACAATTTGATTAAGGCTGAGGTATGAATTTTTTATTGTGCCATGGGATTTGCATGAAGTCCCTGAAATACCCTAACCTCAAAGGAACTTGTTGATTCTAATGTTTGAGTGTTGTTATCACATGGCCTTGCGCAACAGCCATTACATTTCACTGCACATCTGTATGAGCATGTGACAAAACCAAATCTTGAATAGTTAGATGAATTTAGCATAGCATTTCAAATATTGCTTGATTACAATTTTTCCATCTCTTCAAGAACTGGCACTACTGTAGTGATCCAGCACCATCACCATGTAAGAAATGTGACCAAATAACTTGAATCATCAGCATTCTCATTCCCCATTCTTGTTACATTTCAATAAGAAAATGTTGAAATGCTAACATGCTAAACTCAGATGGTGAACAGGGTAATATCAACATGACGTTGTTTCCTCCTTTCTAGATGCTTGCTTGTTTGGTTTGTACCTTCTCTCTGATGTGCGTCGCTTTGGATAAAAGTGCTGCTAAATGAACTAAATGAACTGTAAAATTGTTGTTGTTTTTGTCACTTTAGCGAGTCAATGTTAGCATTCAGACCAAAGTACAGATGTGCCCAAGTTCAGCCTCATACAGTCCCTGGTATAAATGATTGACAAATGTAGCTAGTTTTCTTACAGTAAAGTAAGATCAATAACTTTGTGTCAGTTACACGTGCGTTACTATCAAATATTTAAATAATTTATTTTAGAATCTACATAATGTTGTGCAGCAGGATGCAACTCCAAGCAGAGCTGCAGGTGGGGGGAAAATGTTTCAACACTAGTCTGAAGTGTACCCAAAACAACATCCCCCTACCTGAAGCAGGAAGAATACTCAGTAGCTGATCGTTGACATCCCTGTGTTTGGCCTGTTCTTGGTAAAGTATCTACAGAGCCTCTTGTATTGTTGCCATTGGTGACAGCCTTCAGTTTTTTTTAAGGTTCACTGCACCTGGGAACAGAAAACAGAAAGTTATTCTGTTTGTTTTTTTTTGTATCAGACTGTGTGCTGCCTCGATTGTGAAGGCCAACTAAGCCTGATATGCAGAGTAGCTACACCCTTAAATCAACTTGTGAGTTTTGTCCTTAAAGGACCTATTGTGGCAGCTAAGACTCTGGAATATGCCGCACAGTATCAAAGGTTCTTATTAGCATCTTTTACAAAGGCAGATACATTATAATAGTGTAACACTGTTCTATTAAGAGTGAAGTTGTCTGTAACACTGTTATAGTGAACCTTATTCAAACAGGATTTAGCAACTAACCATGTGAAAGTTTTTTTTTGATGTGCTTATTTATTTTAATTAAGAGTGGAAGTGGAATAAATAGTGGAAAAAAACGGACACTTCAAAACTCTGACAAATGTAATGGTCTGAACAAAACAAAAATGTTCTGTGGGCTTTCAGCAAACTTGTAGACCTATGTCCAATGTGCACCAGTAGATGGCACTGTGTGACCAGAATAAAACACATATCAGATTAACTCAAACCTTTGCAAGTTAAAGTTACATTTTAATTTTAAACTTCTTTTATAGCCGCAAACTCAAAGTACACTGACAATTTTGGAGGGAAATTATATGATATAACAGGAAAGGAGAATAAAAAAAAACCTGTCTCCTTGTTATATGTATTTCATTTGTTTCCTTGATCAGACAGTTACCATAGTTGACCAGAAGGTGGCAGCCTACCACCATAATTCCATGATATTTGTTTTCCCTTTCTATCCGCATCTCTCCCCAGATGCAGTTGGCTTCTGCTTATTATTTGTCCGATTCTGAAATGGCAAACACGAAAAGCAACATCAACAAAGTAAGAAAAATGTTCAAGATCGATATCATGCCATTGCAAACAAATGTATATCCTTGTTTCGGTACGCTAAACTGATTCTTTTTTCCTTTTGTAAATTATGTAGAAATAAAACTCTTTTCTCACTAAACCTGGGCCGATGTTTAGGACATTATTGATACAGTGGATTACACCGGCAGTGGATAATAGCATGCCCACTGATGTGGGAAGGTCGCTTAATAATTGCTATAGTTCTTTTTATATAGGCTATATAAGTGATGTCTAATATTGAACGTTATCAGTTAATAAAATAAACAATCCATATTATGAACGCAATATTAAATAGACACTAGCATACGGATTAAGTGCTTCAAAGTATGTTCCTTTCATTTAGAAAAATAAATATATTTGCAATCACGTTTCTTAGAATTACTCATTTATGACATAAATTACATAAATTATAACGTTTGAAATATTTAGAGAGAATAATACAAGATACAACTCTCGCGTTTTTCACATTAAAAAAAGGCTTGCCCCCACCCTTTCTTTTTTCTTCAGTTGATAATAATCTGGTCATTTATTTCTTGACCGTGAACGTATCAGCGGTTTTGAAGAAAGAAGAAAAGACGAGACAGGAAAAACAGATAAAAACATTTTAACTACAGCCTAAAGTATGACTGACTTCGGATCCACTACTACATGAACAAATAGGCAAAAATTACCTTGTGAAGGTATGTCAGAAAGGGTAAGAAAATTCCGTCAAAAACTCTCTTTATCTTCATTAAGTGTTGACGTATTTATAAAGCAGTGTTGGGTTACATTTTGACTGTTAGTCTTAACTTATATTTAGCTGTCATTAAAAAAACTGTATTCTATTAATTCGCATATTTACTAATAAGTTTCTCTTGACCTGTTACTACACCTTTAACACGTTCGGTTTGCCCCATAACGGGTTATTTTGCTGCATATGAAATGTATTCAAAATTTGAAAAGTATTTTGAAAATACTTCCAAAGATGCCAAAGGATGATGTTGACCGTTCAGTTTACATTCTGACTATAAAGATGCTGAAGCTGAGGTCTGTCTGTGATTTCCTTGTTATGAAAGGCTATTTACACTGTTGCAAAAATGTTATCGTAATTGTCCATCGATGTAATTCCTCTGCTTTTTTTTGTTGTTGTTTTTAAGCAATTGCACTAGGCTATTTATTTAATGGGTGGAAGGTTAAAGTATGAATACGAGGGGGAAAAACAACAATTAAGCTTTCGTAAAAGCAATTAAAAAGGTCAAACACAATGAGTAAGCTATATGGGTTAATGTTTACAAGTTGGTAAAATCCACAGAAAATCTTGCTCTTGTTGATACACTATATAGAAATATTATGAAAATATGTAGCATATAAGTAATTGATTTCTTTCCCCCTTTCATATAGTTCCCACATGCGGGTGAGTTTGAAATCAAGCGACTTGTCGGTAATCTTGTTCAAATAGTTACAAGTTTCTCAGATAGGCTACAGTATCGTGTGGATTTATGTTTCTGACGGAGGAACCGTCCCGTTACTGGAAGACTACTGGAACCTCCGACAACAACAATGCATTATTACATTTGAGGAAGCTCTCTGATTATCTACGCCGAGCCCTCAGCTATCAGCTGCCGTCAATGAAGGTATACCTCGACGTGAAAGGTTTGAAAAAGGGGGAAACAAACTTTTAACTAATACTTTTTGTTTAGCGAGCAGGTGGCCCATGACGTCACACGGGGTCGCAGTACGCCCAAAAATAACAACACACACCTCCGCGCACAAGCAAGTGCCTCCCCTGGGGGGGTTTCTAGTCCCAAATATACTTGCTTGCTGGGATACAGCTTGATGTGTGTGTTTGAATCGTAAAGAAAAAAAACAAGCCGCGTCTTCCTCGCATTGCGCGTCATTCAAACAGGACTCGGTGTACTGCTTTCCCCTCTGTTGCATTAGTAATAACAGCGGCGTTGACTGGAGACAGCAGGAGAGAGTGTGTGTGTTTCTCCGACAGCGGTGCCCAGCGGAGGAATATTTGAGCTTTTTTTATTTACTCTGCTGCTTGTTGTTCATTTTCTCTGCGTTGTGTTGAACTTGGACAGTCACGTGTGAAGATCTCTGCAAGTAGGCTTTAGAGGACGGCGACTTCTCACCTGGTGTGTCCCTTTTGACTTTACCGTGAGGGAAATATACCTGACGTTTTTTTGTGGTAAGTTTTTCTGGCCAAGAGCTTATTTCTGTCCGCACTCTTTGACTTTTTTTTTTTCTTTTTTTTTTCTTTTTTTTTTACTGCTGTGTCCACTGCACTTGAATTAGGAAGTGGTCCGCCGCCCGCAAGTTTGTTGTTATCTCACACTTTGCATTTTGATTTGCAACATTATATTTGCAAGTAGCGCGTGCACTTCCTGTATCTTTTAATTACCGTGCAGCTGTTAACATATGTTGTTAACCTTGCATGGTGTTCGGCTTTTTCATGTTAGGACCTCGAGACAGCGCTGGGCACTCTTCGCCTGTTTGAACGCTGAACACTGACTTTACAAAAAGGCAACTTATTGTTTCATATCGGCTTATTGTTTTCACCTTTTACTACTCATAACGCGGCGTGACAATTGTTGCCCTGAAACACTTACTATTTAGGAAGAAGCGTAAGGGCAAACCCAAAAACTTATTTTAAATCCATTTTTGCACATAAACGTGCCGAATTTGCAAAGATAATTGCTAAACGTCCTCATAGATTACGTTAGATTAAACTGGATTTATAGATTTAAATACACTTAACTTCAGTTTGTATTTGCGTTAAAGCCACTGCAATATATATTTTCGAGTAATATATTTTTTGCTGTAATTATTGTTATTGCAAAATCTCATTGATATGAAAATGGAGAAACTTTGAATTTATTGCGTTTTATGGGCTTCCACTTCAAATAGATGTATAGCCTATTCTATCTATGTTTGATGTTTTTAATCAATAATCAAATAGGAAAGAGTGCATTTTGTAACGCCTTTAGTCTTGTGGACATGGTATAGGCTAATCATGTGACACATCTCACTTTTAAAGATTCCGTCACAAAATTTCAAAATACAATTTTTGACATTTTGAGAAGATAAAGCCTCTGCTCTCAAAATAAAATGCAGCTTAACTGAAAGGAGAAATTGGAAATAATTATCAATGCTACATCTGCGTTCGACAATATCTGTAAGATCAATATCTGTGATTATCAGCATTCAACACCTTACCGTGCTTGCTTGTTCCTTTTTTTTATATTCCATCTTTTTTCCTTGTCCAGAAACAAACAGTGACGCAGTAATCAGATTCATGATGATTTACCTAAAATCCTAAAATTCAAACTGTTGTAACTAAACAGGAACAGCTCATAAAAGCTTGCTGAGTTCCTCTGTTTCACTCTCTGTATCTTGCCACTGTTCTCCCACAATTCATTGTGGCCTTTAAAATCAATAAAGGTCACTTTTTTTGTTGTAGTAAAGAAAGGCTATAGGAGGATAGTGGGAGAAGCTGAACTCTGCAGGCCTGTCCTCTGATCAGCTTTCACCCCTGGATTAGTGGCATGGACCCTCCTTGTTGGAGCCCCAGGGTGCACAGGTGTTCCCTCCTCAGTTATGCAGGTGTGGGCCAGTTCCCCCCTCACTCAGCAGCTCTCACTCTTCAAAGGCCAAGGCTGCAATAAATGCCCCTCGTGAAATATGTCAGCGGCAGTGCACAATCAGCCCCTTTGTTGGAGTGCCCCTGTAATCATTTCTTTAAACATGTTTAAAACTGCCCGTACCTTTTTTTTTGTTTACCTGTGTGTATGGAAAGGTCACTTTATTTAGTGAAACTGGATGCATTTTTTTTCCCATACAAAGAGACCTGCCATTAGTGTCCCTGTAAGACTGACCGTTGTTGGGAGCAGTGCACTTATTACCCCGGCTCTCCCCACTCTGCCTCCATTTTTTGATTGCTGCATTTATCATCGGGCGGTCGTGCTCTACATTATGGTAATAGGAAAATGAATGTCCTCCACAGGATTAATGTGTATACCCTGTCATATGTTTCAATCATTTATCAAAATTAAGATTCAACTTTCAGCTCAATGAACACCGGTTGATGCATGATTTTTTTTTTTTTTTGTATCTCAGATATGGAAATTGTTGCTGCCAGATGAGCTGAATTAGAGAACGTTTAGCAATTTAATTGTAGTTCTGTGAGTCATGTAAAAAGTTTATGTGCAAAAAACTGACCAAATGTAAAATGTGTGTTTGGTTTAAGATGACTCAAATAAAGGGCAGAAAGTGGATGTTTTTAAGAAAACACAGATCACATCAATTCTTAGGCAATGAAACACTTGCTGACTTTTGGATTAGCTTTTGAATTGCACTATTACCCATCCCCCAACACCTCTCTAATGAAACAGACTGCTCGCTCGAAGCCTTGAGGTGTTGCTGCATTTGGGGGAGAAATGGGTAAGAAAAATAAAGGGAGTGGTGCACAATCTTTACTGTTCTAAACACCATGCAGAGTAATTCCACGCAACGTAAAAAGTGTGTTTTCATATACGGCATACTAAGCCCTGTGACAAAGCTTAAATGCAATTAAATGGCAAATGTGCAAGTTTTATCCCTTTTAACTTCATAGAAATGTTTCCATGACAACCTCCATGCAAGTTAAAGCAACCAGAAGTGATCAAGTCCCTTTTCAACCCCCCTCCCATTTCTCCCCCTCCCCTTCCCAGTAAGAATGGAATTTGTGTTGACAGTTTTGGCCTTTAATGGCACTTTTGTGCCGCTTCAAAGTATTTGTTTACCAGGATCATATGCTGCAAGCTGTCAGACTGGGAGAGATTGACTCCTTAAGATAAAAGAGTGTATTACATGCTTAAGAGGCCACCCCTTTTTGCACTGTAATTATCCACATCACAGTAATGATGTTTTGTGTGCCACGGTTACTAAGAGTCTTGAGACAGCTCAGACTTTTTTAGTTACGCTCTGGGTCACTTCTTAAGCCCTACTCTGCTCTGGTGTGAGGGAGAAACGTTGTGACTCTTTGGCCGGAGAAAGCAGTGCAGGGTGGGGTCAGGGGATGAGGATTAGCAAGGAGATTGCAGGCTATTGGTGAAAGAGTCAGCAGCTTTGTTTTATCTGAGTTCATCGCCACATGTGGAATTAGTTTATTTTATTTTTGAGGGTTTTTTTGTTTTCTTGGCCAAGCATGTGTTTATATTTTTACTTTGACCAAAACAATCAGGGGTCAAAATGACTTGCAAAGATTGTTTTGTAAATATAAAGTCATACGTCATCTTTTTTTCCATCAAAGGACTGTAAAGCCACAAACAAATCTAAAGTGTGTAGCTTTTGGCTTTAGCGTTTAACCTTGCAGTGTGTCATATCCTGAAATGTCGAGAAACATGCATGCCTTATCGAAAAAAAACCCTGGTCTTTGTGCACAGTATTTCTTTAAAGCTTTGTAGAATAATGTAATTCATGGCTGTTCATATGTTTTGGGGTCTTGACAGTAACCCCTGTGGTCTCCCATAGAGCTGACACTCTTAACTTGCCCTGTAACACTATCTGACCTGTCAATCTGTTTTTCCTACAAACTATGCACTCATTTGAAACACAGTGCACCAACAACAGCCGCAGACCTTGCTTGTTTTTTTTTCCGCCCTCAGTTTTCCTCCTCCCCCTTCCTTGTTGAGTTAACAATTGCATGTTTACTTGCTGGTCAGTGTGGTGTGAAGGCATGACAGCTTTTATTCAAGTCACGCTCAGATGGACAGTGTCCTGGTGTGAAAAAATGTGTTGGTTTTGGGGTTCTTGCCCTGAATTAAAGATAAAGGGTCACTCATGGTAAAAGGCAAGGTCACTGTTGCTGACTGCATTCAGCCATCAGCCTGTCATTTGTAAACAGGCAAACATGATTTGAGGCAGCAGTGAGGCTAACAGTGGAAGCTAACTCAGCCATGCTTTAAAAGGCTTTTTCTAAAGAATATTTAATGTTCAAAATGTAACGATCTGCTGCTCTTGATAATACAAGTACAATGAGGAAAAGGCAAGAGCAGAGGCCTCAAGAAACTTTGTTAAGATCATACAATTTGCTGTTTATTTTTACAATTAATAAATTACTGAATTAATTGTTTATGGAAAAGAAATCACAATTTTCCAGAACCAAAGAAGTAACTCCAATGATGGGTAACTTTAAAGAGTTGTATCCTTTGTAACAAGCACAGAAAGCAGTTACTGCATCCCCTCTGCCTGACATCTCTAAGGCCCTTTCATCTTCACCCAGAAAGACATAGAGAAGGGAAAAAATGTTTATTTCAAACATGTTGTGAGAGGGGGAAAAAAACATGAGGAGGGGGGTTCGTGATGGTAACAGTTTTTGACAGGCACATTAGGCTGCAGAAAGAGCATCTAGCTCGGGGCTGAGGGCATATGGTACTGCCTTCTGCCGGCGTAGCTCAAGACCAAGTTACAACACTCGCACAGGGTCACGACTGTCTCAGGTTTGTTCCTTCTGTCTCACTCGTATAAATAAAAACAGGAGGCAAATTGGAGGGTGGGGGGGTTGGGTGGTGGCGGGGGGGGGGGGCAGGGGTGTCGTACAGTAGCTGTGTCTTTCAGTAAAGGACAAAACAAATGTTGCCAGTCGAGCCCTTTGGGTCAGGACATAACTTAGTCAAAATGTTTAGGGGAGACATGTGACATTTGCAGAAATGCCTCATTTTCAGTTTCCGCAGCAACACACTCTCTGTCACTATTTTCGTTTCTAGAATCAACAAAACAAATTTGAATGCAAAAATAAGAGCAGTTTTCGAGTTACAAGCTAATACAGTGAAGCGATCTTATCCCCTTATATATCTGAACACCCAGCTTGTGCTCTTTACAGGCAACCCCTAATCCCACTCTAAACAATGACCCATGTTTTCACCACATTGGCTCTGTTAGGTCCTCTCCTCTGTAATGTGGAGAGGATGGACTCGGATAATGTGCGGGATGACGCAGGGCTCTGGTTTGAAGACAGTGGATCGGTAGGAGGGTAATTACAGGCTACTGTGCGGCTCTCCGGATTTTCCCTGGATCACAACTCTAGGCCTCGGAGCTCAGCCTCCGACTCTGCTCTCTTAGAACGAAATCAAATGGCCACAACATATGGACGCAGCAAAAACAATGGTTTATTTTTATGGTATTTGATGAGTGGTTTTTAATTTGGATTGTCACTTCTGGCAAGCAGCAGGGCAGATGGTGCAAACTCAAGTGCCCATTAGAGCCTAAATACCTCCAGGCAGCTGTTGGTCATAAACTTTTCCTATTTTTTCCTGCTCCTGCATGTTTTTTTTCCCCTCCGCAGTTTCTCTCTTTAACACAGCTCAGGTCAAGAGGAGTCAAACCTGTTACAACACCTGTTTCTACATATGCAAATCTGTTGTTTTGTCATTTCATTAGGCAAGGCGAAAAGACAAGCGTCCCTTGTGGTTGCAAATGCGACTGGCACCGGGCCCAGTTGGCATGCTACAGTGCAGAAAGATGCTTGAGGCAGAGCGAGGGGAGGGAAGGGAAGTTGGTTTTGTGTTGGTAAGTGACTCAGCCATCAGATACCTTCAGATTACAGCTGAAGCTGAATGAGTTTGGAGTCAAAGTTGTCTTGCAGTGAAGGACTGCTTAATCTTTGAAAAGAGTCTCAGTTAGTAAATGACAATAGACAGACTCAGTAGCCAAAAGCTAGCTTACGCGTGTCTGGCACACGTAACACGCCTCCTTCCATATCCCTCCTCCTCCTCCTCATCCCTTCATCATCTGGTGCTCTCCCGCAGTGCTCGCCTCTTAACCACATGTGCCAGCGCTGGGCCTCGCTCTTGCTCCGGGGCTAATTGTTCACTGGTAAACTGCATGCTTGTTGGTTGGGTTGGGGGGGGGGGGGTATCCCCCTTCATACAGTCACACAAAGCAGGATAGTGGTGGCAGCAGTGGTGATGGCGGGTGGGTGGGGGAGAGATCATGATCTCTCCATGCAGTTTATTTTCCTCGTATAAGTCTGAAGATTGTCGGTTGTAATCCGGCCTGTGCACCGAATGCAACAAATACACCATGAAATTAAAGGTTATTGCAGGAGCGTAATGCAAAAGCTCTGTTTGAGATTACTGAAGCTGTTTGCAGACCTGGGAGAATGAGAGAGGGTGGGGGGGAGCAGAGTCTGCTTTTCTTTGCTGTTTTTGACAGTCCAAAAATCTCTTTAATCCTATGAGAAGTGGATTGCTTTGTCATTTTTTTTGACAGATATTTATCAAAACTTCAGAAAAGTGCATTTAGAGTAACTTTAAAGGTGGTTTCTTAAAGTAGATTTTTCTCCTGAATTATGTTTTCTTTACTAGTCATCCAGCAAGATTTACCTGTGCCCAATCTAATCCAGGATAACTTGTTCTTATCTAGTTCTATTGTAGCCTTTTTAAAGTGCCTTCTCCTGTCTACACCAAAGAGGTAGATGGACGGATGTAAAAACCAAGAACTAGTCCCTCTGCTAAGCTAATCTCATCTGATAACTGAGGTCCCCCTCCCCTTCCTCGCCCCTCCTCTGCCATGCCTTGGTGAGTCTGATTTGTAGTTCTTTTCCTCTCTCTCTCTCTCTCCCTCTCTCTCCTCCACACAGACGGCATTAAAGCCAGGCCCCACAAGCCCCCTCTGATACGCGAGAGTTCATTAGAGATGTGCCTTTGATGGGCAGCCTTTTCATGTGACTACCGGTTTTTCAAATACCTTGATGTAGAAGCTTAAGAAGGCATTGTGCAGTAAGCCCTCCTTTTGATGCGACTTATTTAGATCTGCATAGTAAATCAGGGGGGAGTAAATAACCAGCCAACAGATGGAAGCAAGTAGATAAGGCCCCGGCGAACAATCGCATTTGTATTTTGTTATGATGTTGACAGCAGCTAAAATTCACTAATCTAGAGCCACTGATCTGCATTTCAAAGAAATCTCATTTAGCAGCAGGGAGGATAAAGTTCCTCTCATTGTGTCTATTTTATTGCATTCTTCGCTAATTTATCTGCCCACAGATTTAACGCGCGGGGCTCTGTGGTAGGAGCCTTCGTCCGCACGTTGCATAGGGGTCTTAAATACTGTGAAAGCGGTTACGTCTAGACTGTGAGCTGAGGGTAATTACACGTCTGACCATGAATAGAATGAGTTTGAAGACTCATCTTTCTTCAGGCGGGCCTGAATCGCTCCACTAACACTGATAAGGAGCATTTGGTCCCCACAGAAATATTGCCACTGACTTTCCATAATGCCAACCCCTCCCCTCCCCTCTTTTTCCAACACCGAGGATGGTATTTACTTTTAAGATAAAGTTATTGTGTACAGTAATCTGACTTGTTAGCATAATGTCCTCTTTCATCGCAGAACCCTCCTTTTTCTGCACTGTGGAGGTATTTGTGGTCCGGGTCTTAAATAGTTTATCTTGACTTAGTACGCAAGCGCTTTATGTAAATATCAGCCTATAGCATTATTAGGCCTTCATGAATACTTGAAAATGCATTTGCCATATTTATAAGTTGATAGAATTTACCAGAGGTTTTATATTTGGCATAAAGATATGTGTGCTATTTGTAAATCCCCACGAATTGGAGGTCATACGGACTAATAGCATTTCTAATGCTATTAATGATATTCCAGTGAATAAAATATGACATCTGCTCAGCCTAGAGGTGTTGTGATAGTAAAGTTTATCCAGAAAAAAAAGATTTCACTTAGAATAACAACGTTGATGTCTAAATTAAGTTCAACGTTTTTTTAGGATCTTATTGCATTTTTAATACGTTTGTGCATCTTTAAATATACATAGAACTATTTCCCCAGATGTTCAGTATTTTTATGTGCACAAAACAAATTATGAACTTCTACTACCCTATTTGGTTCTGAACTTGTTCTCCCAACAAACACTGCCCTGGTTAGTCCCCACCCCCACCTCCAACCCCCCTCAGCCCACTCTGAGTAAACGTTGCACCGCAATCTGTGCAACATTTTCCACAAACTCAAAACAGTGAAAAATTATAGCATTTGGCATGTTTTGTTTTCAGCTGCCCTCTTTAAGCTGAGGGCTTTTTTTGTACAGTTCAGAGAGCACATTCCTCAGGATTCAGCAGTCACTGGTTGCCTGTAAGGGGTCATTGGAATTCTGGGAGAATAAAAGGGAGCGTATAAATAAATAAAAAAATTCACAGAGACGAACACCCAGGCCATTTTGTGCCCTTTGTGCCCCACATGGTGGAAATGTACCTCCACAACTACTCAGTGAGGGGATTGAAATTTTCCTCACTTAATGCTCTCTATGTGATGTATGTGCAGTAAAAATGTCCAGAGCAATCTGTGGCTGCAGATGTGGTATTGTGCACACTTGCTGTACTTGTTTAACACACAAAAAAAATCATCAATACTAATGGTCTCTAAATTATATGGATGCCATAGCATGTGTGCTTAGATGCAGACAGCTGAATGGGCCTACATGAGAAATCAATCGTGTCAGGTTAACAGTGTGATTTACTCAGCGTTGAGAGCTCGAGCCTTCCAGGCACTGCACCTTTTAACTTGAGAGTGAGATATGTGTGTGTTTGTGATGTGGTTGGTGGGGGTTGCAGCGGGACTACAGCTTTTACTGTACTGTACCCTACCTGTTTGTGCATGCACTAATATACACACACATGTGCTCTTAAGCTTCACAGCAAAAATCCAGGTGCACTTTGTTGTTCCAAACTTTATTGCTTTCTCCTACGAGCCACACAGACAATACTTGCGCAAGATAAGATCCAGCCCACACATGTCCACCCAGCACTAAATGTGCCAAGGAAACATGAAAAAAATGCACGGATAGATTTGAACTAATGGTATTCCTAACTGTTTTTTCTCTTGCCTATGATAGCTGACAGCGCTGGATTCCTTCCACTCCTGTGACGGACAACTTCTGCAAGTTCTCTCCCTGAGGGTGAGTATTGGAACACGGCCCTTTTCATGTCCATCTGTCAAAGAATCCTTAACCTTGAGGACGATTACAATAGCATTAACAGTGTCTTTGCCAGGATCAGTGTTGGAATTAACGCTAACCTTCAGTGTATTCTCAAGATCAACTATCTTTGCAGTGTTTTTATGTTTGAGCAAACATAAACTGATATTGTTTTTTTGATTTAAGACAAAAACAGTGTCGTCCTTGTGGTGTTACTGTATCGTTAGCCCCGCTGTGTTTGGATGATTGTAGAGGCGAGAGGAGGTCAAGGGGGCCCCATTCCCTGCTCAAATGTAACAAATCTTCATCTTGTCCACCTTGATAGAATTCCCCCTCCACTGGGCAACCTCTCAGGTGTGCCTGTTTGGTTTTCACACCCCAAGGATTTTCAATCTACTCTAGCCTAGAAGTTATGATATGCATTATGGCCGACAAATGTGGGCAAGCTTCTGTATCAGGTTTTGTATTTATTTTGTTGATGTCTTGATTGAGATTTGTAGCCGAACAGAACAGACAAAAGTACAGAAGGTTATATTTGCTCTAACCTGATGCTAGTATAACTTGTTTGTATGACTTTATACCCACTTTTAAAGAAACTGTAGAAAATGAATTAAGCTGGATTCAATGCACTTCTCAAATTTTGGAATCCTAACTTCTCTTTTCTCTCGATTCCTTTTTTTCAGGATGAAATATGCAAACTCTGCACCCATAGAAAAAAGCCGTCGACAAACACTGTAGAGTCCAAAGTGGTGAGTGAAAACAGTTTCCATTGTTCTCTCATGCCTGGTGTTCAGTTGTTTTTTCTTCCCCCAGATTAATGTGTCCTCTGTAATGAACCACATCAGTCATGTCACTTTTTGGGGTTTGGCTGTAGTGTAACACAGACTGGGTGCTGAACTGACACAACAGTAAACCCACATACAAGAACACTACATACTTTTGTTATTGACACTGATTGTACCGTCTGGAAGATGTTATTCTGATTCTCTGATTCTGGTAAGAAAAATGAGTCCTCTGGAAAATGTTGGACATGATCCTTTAACAAATTGAAGTGACATAAAGGCCTTTTATTCAACCAACTATAATTTTTTACAATATTTAGAGACACATGTTCAGACTATAAAAATCACTTTTATAGACCAAACTTCTTCAATCATTATTATTAACCTCTGTCATCCGAATGTCACCATTTAAAGAGTTGTAATTTAAATGTCTTGATTTCCAGACCTCACTGATTTTGTAAGATTTTGTACAATTTGGTGTGTCAACATTAAGTTGACAATAAAATAAACATAAAATGTATTGATAATGTCAAAAAATGATCAATCAAACTGTTAATTTGTACCAAACTCAATGATTGAATTGATTTAGCATGTCATTGTTTCGTTAGCTTTCACATGATCAGCATCACACGGCTCCCTTTTCCAACATAATGACTCAAGAAGGTTGATCTAAGGCAGTCTCCAGGTCAGTCCACATACGAGTGCGAGGAATCTCAGGTCACCTAATGGGGATCACCAATTATATCTCAGAGTTAATGAACGTGGCTTTTCTACTGATTGGCTCTTTCCCAGAAACTCATGCCTCCATGCGCTAAATGTCACACTCACACTATTCTGAGCACAAGGAAACACTTTCCATTTTGTTTGTTTGGAAGTTTGCAAAGTCAGATTTAAGTTTTTATGTTTGTGTGTAATTTTTTATATAGAATGTACGTGCCCGCGTTGGTCGATTAAGAATTTTATGAAGATATTTCAATGCATCTACTGAAGTAACGACATGGGGGGGGGGGGGGGGATTTTTGGTTTGAAGTTGATGTCTTTTCTCTGTATTAATGTCATAAGTTTATTTAGATGTTTCACCCCAATCTAAGGGGAAGAAATCTCTATCTCTGTACACCACAGTGAAGTAGCACCACTAGAGGTCTAGATGTGATTAAAGGTTTGTGGGCAGGAGCAAAGTCTCTTGAGTGTCTGGGCTGTAGCACCGGGTCTACCTCCCTGAGAGTCCTATCATCCTGAAGTGAAGCAGAGTCCAGATTTCCTCTTCCACCTAAAAGAGATTTAAATATTAGTTCTTAATTTGTCTCGTATTCAGTTAAATCTTCAAAGATGAACTCTTACTGCATATCTGCTGGCCTTAAAAAAGTCCTAATCATCGCAAAAAAAAGTGTAATTGCTCCAACACTGCGAGCCATACTTCCACTGACATATATATAAAAAATCTACAGCAATTAGATATATCTTCAGCTGCTTTAAAGAAGCCACAGTTATACTGAACAGCCCTATGTGCGCATTTCCAGTTTGAAATTGATTTCTTGTCATAGATCAGAGACCCCTTGTCATTCCATTTCCAATCCTCAATGGTTTCTCTGAGCCCGTTAAGTGTCGCCCCTGTGAGCGGGCAAACAGGGAGAACCTCCACGGGTCTTTACCCCGGGCACTGTGAGCCGTTGAGGGGGTAGATTCAGAAATCAAAGGGACTCGGATCATTCCCCGTTGGCAGTCTCCATAGTCTTGCTGATTTGGGATTGGTTGGAGAAGGTAAAAAAAAAAAACTGCAGTGATGGAGTGTGGGGGTGGATGGAGATCAGGCAATGCAACTCCCTTTTTTTTTCTAATCTTTATCCACCATTAACCCCAGTGCCCCAGTATGTGGCTAAGATCAGGGCCATTGGTCAATCCCCCATTCACCGCCACCCAGAATATTTTAAAGTTAAGCCCCCCTTGCTTAACAAAAAAAGTCTTACTCATCAAAGGTTTACTTTCCTCTCTCTTGCTTCCTTTTTACTCTTAGCCCCTGCTGTTCTCCATGCACCCTTCTCTCTATGGTCCACTGTTTTGTCTTCACACTTAAGCAACGACAACTTAAAAGTTTTGAAAGTTTCCCCAAGTTTCCAAATTTCCATTTAATGAAGTTTGGTTTGGGACCTGATACTGTCGTGCTGCGAGCAAATTGGAGCACAAGTATATTGACCAATGGCTTCCTGCCCTTCGCTGATCCCTGGGATTAGATGCTGTCCTGTTTTTAAATAAACTCCAGCATTGTCTGACGTTATTTCCGCAGAGGAAATACTTTTCACACCTGATACATATACACTCAAAAGATTTTTTTCTTCGCCGATGATAATGCCTCATATGTATCTAATCAAACATTGAAAACATAACAATAGCAAGGCTGAATTCAGTCCAGATCACGTCATTCTCCGTACGACTTTGAAGAGCGATGACTAGGGGACAGAATAGAAAAACAAGAGATGCAGGGGAGACAGTAAGTAGAGAAGAAAAGAGATTGTGTGGAGAGTGTTTGTCCAGAGTGCACAGTTGCCATGAGAATGGATTCAGAAAGTGGGGAGGTGAGGAGGCTCAGAATTAGTTTTACCATCATTCCTTTAAGAGAAGATAAAGCGGCTCAATGGGGCTATTGATCCTTGGGGCTGCCGCTCTTTCTCTTTCCCCGACTTTTTTCCCATGTTGTTTTTTAAAAACCCAAATATTATTTGTTCTTGAAGAATACTATGAGATATGGGAAACGTTTATGTGAAAAAAAAAAGTCAATTTGTCTTTGGCATACTTTGGGGCCCCTCCAATAATTTTGTACACCTCATACTAAAGATGATTGATACTTCAGAAAAGACTGATTGCAAATACTGCAGTCACCACCTTAATTTCTATAAACTAGCAAGGATCTAGTGTTTCAGATGTTATTCTTTCCCTGCACTTTAGTTTGAGAAATCTTGGGTGCGGAAGCCGGACCCGTGGGCATCTCTCCAAGCGCCTGAGATTATTGTGAAACTCAAGCCGAGGCAGGCATGACATCAGAGCAGCCTGACATTAGTTTGAACTCCTTATTTCAGGTGGGAAGAATTATGAGTGGCTTCACTCGCAGGTGATCGTGTCCAATGAATCGGTCGCACACAGTCGCGCATTCTTCTCCTGAGGTCTAAACGCTGATTGTCTTGACAGATTGAACTTGTGTGTTATCACTAAGCTGTCACGCAGCCTCATTTTTCAGCCTGCACATGTAGCTCTTAGTTTATTTTAGCCCTTCACAGTCCAGTGTTTTATACTGATATATTCATTTTGACTTAAACTAAATGTACACTTTTTAACCTACTGGTGATCCCTATTTGTTGCAAGGAAAGCATACTGTTAGAGTGTAAATGCTACATTATGTCAATATTGTCACATAATGTGGAATTTATCCACACAAATTGTTCTCTTGGAAATATACCTTAAAGTTTCTATTTCGTCAACCTCAAAAGAAAATATGGTTTTTCTTCTATTTTTAGCTTCTAACAAGTGTTTTTTTTTTTTTTCTCAATATGACACTTTTGACTTTAAAGTAACATTTTCAAGATTACACCAGGATAGTGTCTTCCTCCACTCTAGTTCATTCTGTCTTCCAATCTTTTTTTTTCTAAGTAAAAGTTTCAAATCAAACCACACAGTCACAGCCACTGAGAAAGCTTTTACTCCAGAGGCAACAAGCCAACTCCTTTGTTCATAATGATCACTTGATCGCGGCTTGAAAAGGGATACAGGCGGCGGTGAAATCCTACAAGCGCTTGGAATCTGACTTCCTTGCCACAAACCACAAGCAAAGACAGCGCTGCCGTTACTACCTGGTTGGAGGCGAAAATGGGCCGAAAGCATCCGTTTGTGTGGAAAAAACGCTCACACTCACACTCACAGCATGCTCGATTTGGGTCATAGAGCTGACAGACAGTGGAATGTGAATGTGTGTATGTTGACAAACTCCACTGCACTCTGAATGGGGTTTGTGATTACACCTCATCATGCGTGCTGCATCGCTCCTGTCCCTGGCCTCTGTCTCTCTCTCTCTCTCTCTCTCTCTCTCTCTCTCTTTCTCAACACACTGCCTCTCGGGCAATCATGTGGTCACACTACCTGACTCCTCGCCGCTCAAGAGTGCAGTTGACAAAAACAGCCCGAGGCCCGTCATGTGGAAAAGATTCAGTCGGCATACATTCTAACCCCTCCAACCACCCACCCTACAACTCCGCACTTTCTCCCACTAAGTAACTGAAGCACCCGGGTGTTTCCTTCTTCTGCTCACCTGTGAAGAGAAATGGCACGGCTGTCCGACTGTCGGGTGTGTGTATGCAAGAGTGGATATTTTTTTCCCTCCCATACCCTGAGAGGTGCAGAGTGTGTTTCTCTTTGGCAGTCCAGTTGCACTCCTCATGTCATGTAACATAAAGCTAGTGGTCAGTGAGAGCTCTCAGCTGTCAGTCAGCCAGGTGGTCCCGGCCTGTCGAGCTGCTCACCTGTGTTTATTGGACAAGACCTGCTCCATACTACCCAGGGAGAACACCTTGTCTCCTTCCCTTTTTTTTCTTATTCCCTTCCATTATTTCTCTTTAACTTCGTTTTTTGTCTATTTCATTCCCTTTCTCTGCCCTTTTTCTCCGCTTGTATTTCTAAAATCCCTCCTTTACATTTCCTTCCAGTTCTTCTCCCCGCTGTCCTCTTCAGTTCATTTTTCCTGGCTCTCTTCTTCCCTGCTTCTCTTTCTGTTTCCCCTCTCTCTTCTGTCCTCTGCTCGGTTTTTATTTTGTATTATTTTATTTTTTTTAGGACCGCTTTGTCAGTCCTTTGCTCTAAATCCGCCGTCTCCATGGCGGCAGTTCATCTCGTCTCTGCACCTGACTGAGCACATGCACGCCGCGCCACTAGGCAACTGATTGAAACTTGTGTCTCAAAGTTGCTAATGTTCACTGAAGCATTATATTGTAGATAAAGTAAATAAACTAGGCTACCATGGGAGAAATCTCTGGGATAGACTGCAGATTACACACACACACACACACACACACACACACACACACACACACACACACACACACACACACACACACACACACACACACACACACACACACACACACATCATTTTTGTGTGTAAGGCTATATATAAATAGCCTTACACAGACTGTCTCTCTATATCATACACACATACATGAAGTGTATGAATTGCTGAAAAGGTGTCAGTGATGTTGAGGTCCTAGAGAGGTGGATAGATATTTTCTATGGCTCAGGAATCTCACTGGTTTCATGTTTTTAGAGGAGCTCTCTAGAAAAGTAACCATTGGATTTTGGATTTAAGAGTGGACAGTCGAGTGGCAGCATGTTGTCAGTAATCATTATACTGACTAGGAGGGCATTTTTCAACTATTTAAGTTAATGATTAATCTAAAGATTATGTTCAAAAGTTACAGATTAACCGTTTGGTCTATGAAATATCAGAAAGTGACAGCTGCTTATTCCTTTTTTGTGTAACCAACAGCTCAAATCCTCTGCCTAAGAATCCTAAGAAGGAAACAATAAAGCGATTAATCGGAGATCGCTGAACTTAGATTTGATTGCAGCTCAAATTCAGTCACTAAGAATTATAACTTCAACTGTTTTGCTGTACATGTTATTTTTGACTTGTTGAGTTTCTTCAATGCCACAGGTAACCCTATACAGCTTTCACAGACGTAAAATAGTATTTAAAGTTATTAACTTTCCCACAGCCAAAGGTGGTCACAATCATTTCAACTTCTTTTATTCATCATCTTCTTTCACCGAGTTCTGCAGTTTTACTTTTCTTTCAACCCGTCACCAGTCCGTCCCATTCAAATGATTTTTGTTGGAAAGAGTTATTAGCTAAGGCTACTTAGCACATTGGTTAAATGCAAAGGCTGACTCTTTGTGGCTACAGGGGTTTTTGAACCAGTATCCACTGAATGATCCCTCAGTTGAGCGAGACAGCCAGGCAGTAGAACACCACATTCACATTTCCACTTGGTATTATAGAAAACTCTCTTGTGTTCACCGTGGTTCCATTCTGTGCCGTAAAGTGGTATATGTGACATGGTAATACATTTGCATTGTGCCCAGTGATAAATACCCCACCAGGTCTTACTCACTCTACTGCCTCCGAATGTGTCCGGACAGCGTCTTTATTGTCAAAGGCACGGGGGTCATTCAAAAACTCACTCTCCCACCCTTCTGCCTTTTGTCAAATATTTCCGCGCGGGTGATAGTTTTCTCATTTATTTAGTGAATAGTCGGCCGGCAAAGAAGAAAGAGAGTTTTTACATTATGGAAATGATGGAATGGGTTATAATCTCCCACATATTCATCACAGCAGACATTGGACCCATGTGATACTGTCCTCCATTTGGCCATTGTTCTGGTTCTCTTTCCGCATACTGTTCCCCTCAATGGGCAATGCAGGCTTTAATCCCGTCTCTCTTTGGAATGACAATGTTTACTAGCTATCATTCAATAAGGAGTCAGGAGCGTGACACACATCCCTCTGTCAGTAAATGCTGTGTGAATGTGTGGCGCCAGATACAGAAGAAGGCTATTGTTGGCCTTCTGAGGATGGAAGGGAGAGGCTAGTTTCAAAATTTGATGAGAAATTTGTGCACAGCAGCGTTCCCCAAAGAGTTATTACTGGGGATCTACTTTGGTGCTGGATTGTTTCCAGTGCATTTACATGTAGTTAAAAGTTGATTTATTTATGTTAGTCCAGAGGGTCCTGTTGATGGGAAGGAGGGGGAAAATGAGTGAAGGACAGAGACTCAACTTTCACTCAGGTTAAAGTCCGACAACTTTTCAAGGATGTATGACCGCCTTTCCTTCATCGACCTCATCCACAGTGACTGACACTGCCTGTGATGCGAGAGTCACTGCCTGATTTTGTAGCTGTAGAAGCATTTCCTATTGAGACTGACAAATCCTAGAAACAAACCTGGTAAAGGCAGGAAAGTCTTCAGCACTACCTCCTGTGCTTCTTCTGATCGTCTCTTAATTGTCTTTAGATGACAGAGAGTTCTACGTCATCCATAGACTCCACAATAAGAGCAGCATGCTTTAATCGCACTGGATAAAGGAGTCTGTAAATTGTCACTACACACATGTTTCAGCCTGTCTTTTTTTTTACAAGAACGAAAGTGTAGCAGTCCATAACCAGCTACTTAAATTTGACCCATTAAAACACACAAACCCATTGTTTTTCCTTTAATTAATGGGACACTTGTATTAACTGCTTGACAAGAAACATTTGAACTAAATTGGGTGAGTTACCACAGGCCCGCAATGGCCCGCAATGGCCCGCAATCAGTCTTCTGATGCTACAGACCTACCAATGAACTAGTTATCCAGACAAGCTAAATGGATGTAATGACTTTCTCATAGTATGTATATTTAATAAAGTCTCTATTTGTGTAAATTACACCTTTTTTTTCTTATAAATATTATGCACCACAGTATTACTGGAGGGACGGGGGCTTAGTGGAGCCTGTAAGACCTTGTTAGCCGCTCTCTAACAGGGTAAGGGTCCCCCCCCCCCCCCCCCTTTCATAACCCCTTAAATCCCTTGAAACTTTTTACCTGACTTCCCTGTCTCAACCATGTTTAATGTATACATTACGCTGCTGTTAAAAAATAAGCCCTAAGCAGGCCTTTGGAGTTTGCCTGTCCATACAACACACAGACATGGCAATGTTGGGTAATTATTGCCTGTAAGTAGGGATTATGGTTGAGGATGTTGACAGTAAATTGGTTCTCAGAGCGAGTGTTTAACACACCTTTGTGTGGATGAGACACATTCTTGCAAAGAATCAAGGTGTCTGTACATAACCTTCCCCCCCGCCTCCTGTTCTTTTACGTCACCCTTGTCATGTATTTACACAAATAAATATGGGCTTATTTTTCTCTCTCACTTATCTCATATCGTAAAAGGACGCTAAAAAGCAAGCTAATTAGATTTCTGAATGTGGAAAAAAAAAAACAAGGGAGGCTAAGATGTTTGTCTGGCTTTATATTCCGTCACCCCCTCCAAATTGTTTTTCCCTTCAAAGTCTTGACAGCGTCAGGGATTAGTGCCATAGCTGCTAACAATCATTAGTGTGTTTTCACCATTGTGTCATGCACTGTTTTCAACCCCCGCAGCCTTCCATCCTGCATGTGTCTCCTGCTTTCGTGCTGAGCAAGAAATGAAAAACAATCGCTCCGACCTCCAGCGACCCCTCCCGACGCACAGTCAGTTAAATGGTTTGTAAGACGTTTAATTACCAAATGGTATAATCGTTATTCATCTCATCATTAGATGTATGATATTAAGTGAATTGGCTCCCTTGGGTCCCTGTGTTTCACAGATCAATAGATTTAGATGGAGCTTGAAGGGGGTTGGGGTGCGTGTCTGTGGGTGGGTGGGCAGTTAAAACACTTCTGAGCCCCCTGATATGAACACATGCATTGTTTGTGTGATGCACAGTGGTGCCATTCGCTCATTTTATTTCATTGCAATTAGCCTCTTATATAGGTTTAATTATGCAAATTCCTATGTCTTCACCCAGGAATGGCAGTATGTCACTTTATTTTTTAATGGATTTACGGCTCCTGGGTTTATTTTGACGCTGAAAGGACATGAAACAATGGACAAGGTTACGGCACCACACACTTCCCGTCGGCAGAGTGCTTGCGTTTGCACTTTGGGACACTTTGTTGGTATCAAGCATTGTTTGAAGGCATTGTGGAGATTGCTAATGCAGCGTGTACACCTCAGAGGCCCCACTAGCCTGCAGCTTGATATCGCCTGTATTCCCAATGTGAATATGGCTGAGTGGTGATTGGGGACTCGCTGCACCACAAGCTGCTATTCACTGCAGCCGGCACTACCAGCCAGAGTTAATTGTCCATTATCTGCTATTATCTAAGCTCTACCCCTCTCTCCCTCTCTTTTATTCTCGTGATTTCTAGCCGTCACCACCAGTTTCACTCACTCAGTATGCTGTATCCACTGCTTTTTTTTTTCCCCTATCTACTCTAGCAACCTTATACCAGTGCTGAAGCAAAGTCCTGGAGTTCAAATAGTAATAATGATTCCCTTTGTTCCTGAGGCACCTCAAACAGGATTCTGAACATGAAGTCAGCAAAGCATCATGTTCATTTCTTGTTTTATCATCTCACTGTTTGAGGGAGACGAGATGTTTTTTCTGTCCAATATTCCCATACAGAGAGGAGAAAATGTACGTGCAAAAATGCATTTGAATACATTTGAATCGCACTTTAACAAAAGATATATAATGAGCGTTGGATAGCAGTGATCTGGTAAGAAAACAAGGACTCCTATTATCTATGAATTGTAGATTACTTAAGTGTCTCTCTTCTTCTGGTGCCTTCATTGAGATAAGTTGATAGATCTGTCTGCTGAGGTGTTTGAGGAATCCTCAGAAATTTCACTTGATGGCACTGTTTTCCTTTTTGCTCCAACTGAAGCAACAGGGCATGTTTTATGTATGCCGGGCACAATGTGAAGAGCCCGGCTGTGCCACAGATCCGCGCGTCTATCCTTTCTTTTCCTGTCCCTGGGCACCAAAAAGAAAAAAAGGGAAAAAAAAAGAAAAAAGGCAGAAACACTGACAAACAATAAAATCATGCAGCACACATTTACAAAAAAAACACATCTCACTTCAGATGAAACTGTTGAAAAGTGAGTACACATTGGCACAGTTGCTTTACTGTAGTTCATTAATTGTTTGGTGTGTTTTGGAATATTCTCCTGCTTTTGCTTTGTGCATCTTTTCCTTTAAAAGTTCAATGCTTTTCTTCTGCATCTTAAATCCCCCCCCCCCCCCCCGATGAAAAATGATGTATATTTGAATGTAAATTTGAAATGGAAAAGTCTGAATAGTGAAGTCTGTCACTATTCAGGCGTTTAAATTAATTAAACTGTGTTCCTCCTGTGCTGCCAGGCGTTACTTTAATAATTGCATCAACAAGATGATACATACTATAAGGCCTGGAGTGTTTCTGCAGTTCATTTCAATCCACACCTTCCTCTCATCCAATGCTTGATGTAGTTGGATCTTCACCTGCAATTAGTTAACCGATTATAGACCCCCCCCCCCCCCAACACACACACACGCACACACACAGGAAAAGTCAGTCATGCGTGTTAAAGAGCTGGTATTTTCGAAATGTTATGGAATGGAAGAGACGTAGATTTTAAGTATTGCAAATTTAGTTGAAAGGGACAAATCGTTGCCCCTTTGCCCATTACTCTCCCTGCTTTCTAACAGGTAGGGGGGGGGGGGGCAAACTGGGTTTAAATAGGGGTTGGATGGATGGATTGGGGGTGTGCAGGGTGGCAGGGATCAAGATCATATTAAGTGCTCAGCATTAGGAAGTGTTGGTCTGGTGGCCCTGCTCGTAAAGACGCAATATATCACAGTGAAAAATAACCAGCGCTTGTATTTCAGCATCGTGCGCATCATAAATAAAGGTGTGCCACGTATAATTGAACCTCGTGCATGGGGGGACTCGGCTGGAGATGAGAAATGGAAATCTGTGTACTGGTAAATAGATAATCACACAAAAGTAATTGAGGTTTTCAAACCCCAATCTAGTCTGCCAGCGTGAGCTCGTTTGCATGTTAATCACGTCGGTGATTTCCCTTCATCACAGGGAAGTCCGCGCACACTTCCATAACCAGCTTTTAATTGCATTTAAAATGTCACAGAGGTGGAACACATGTAATTTAGCCAGAACTGTGTCCAAATTAATGGCTACTACTGAGACGCTCCATTGGACAGGGTTGGAAATGAGAGAGGCTGTCCATTGTACAGGTCTTTATTAGAAATGCCTCAGTTTCCCTTTCTGTGATAACATCTCTCTGCAGCTTTTTGAAGTGTATATCAAGACTTCAAAATGAAATCTGACAAGCATTTTGTGAACGACTTAACTTAGCTTTTTCTGTTTGCAAAATAAGCCAAATAGAAGGACATTAAAAAATTGGGAATACAAGTTTCATCAAAGATTGCGCTCAAGCAAGTGTTGGGTTTTAACTGTAGAAAGAAAGGACGAAATAGTTTATTTTCTTTCATCACCAGGTGTTCTGTGGTGTATAAATTACCAGGATGATGTTTCCATAACACAGCTTAGGGCACTCCAGAGAGGGGAAACCTGCAAAACAGACCTATTTAATTTTTCATTGAGGTGGACCATCAGGAGCAATAAGCCAATATTCCTCTTCCCCCTTTTTCCAGATGCCTTCTCCACCACTGTATCTTACCAAAATCAAAGCCCCTCCCTTAAAAAAAAAAGTTCTGCCGAGACCTACATGAAAGGAAGGAACTGTTGAAATGTTAATTTTACCATCTGCTGTCGAGGCCCGCTACCTTTTTTTTTTCTTGTGTGTGTGTGTGTGTGTGTGTGTGTGTGTGTGTGTGTGTGTGTGCGCATTTTTCTTTTTTTTTTTCTCTCCCCTTCTTTTAATTCCCAGTAGTTCTGTTCTGTTTCATGAATGTGCTGCTATTTTGGCTGTTTGAAGTCACGGGGTCTCTGTGCGCATGGCTTTGACTGTCTGGAAAATATAATGCCACATGGTGGATGCTGGAGACTGTCCATTAGTTTCCTGTTAAACACCACGGCCCCTCCTGGTAAACCCTTGTTTTCTTATACCAGTCCCCTGGCTCCAGATTCCCTCCCGTGCCCACCTCCAGTCCACAGGCTTTCTTTCCTGAAATGCATGTCTTTGGGGACCTATTTAGTCTGTTTATCTTAGTTCTGAAGATTTTAATCACTCGTTTACAAAACCCCGGCACCTCATTTTGAATGAAAAAAAAAAAAATGCTCCTCCCTGCACATGTTACAGCTAGTTTTCCTGTAAGCTCAATAAACCCAGAAGATCCAGGATGAAATGAAGTTCTTGACAATTTATCTCTTTTTTTTTGTCCTGTCTTCTCATCACAAAAGTTTTTTAGAAGCAAAAAGTACACTGCCAAGTTTGCTGTGAAGATCTTGCCAAATGGATAGATTCCATTGTGAGATTTGATAGTTGGCAATTAGGGTGAGACATCCTGTGTGCAGAGTTGCTTAGCATTTTCCTTGGCCGGGACCAGATTGTTTAGTCTGCTCTCATTGTGAGCTGTTTCTGAGCCGCAGTTGACGGTTGTTTGCAGAGCGCTGGGGGAAAATGTGAGCGGGGGCCAGTGCCTTTTCTCTATTTATTTATTTTCCCCCTGTCCTTGGAGCTGGAATCTGATTTGTGTTCATGTTTCTCTATTCTCTCTGAGCGGTTTTTAAGTGTGGCTGCTGAAATCTAGACTCTGTATGACCTCACTGCGCCGCCTGTGTTTCATTAATGACCAGCCCTGTGGTTTGGGGAGAGGAATATTTTTCATATGACACCGCCTTGCATTAGCGTGGAGCGGCAGCTGCACAACCACAAAACCATCCAATTTTGTGGCTTTGAAAGGTGTGAAAAGTTCAGCTCCCTATAGCGAGCGTTGCATTTATAATTACACTTCTTGTATTTAAGAGTGCACATATGTGTCAAGGAGCAGAACTGCTGAAGACTTGTAAAAGAACAAAAAAGAAAGGAGTGTACCTGCTAATGAAACATTTGTCTTTCATTCTCCTTGGCAACTTGTTAAGTAAACAGTGAAGATATATTTCAGAGCAAGACATTTACACACTTTGGGGTTTGACATGCCTCGCCTTGGAGAAGCCACCTAAAATAACAAGCAGAGTGGAGTAGGTAGAATTTTGACAGCTTGATCCATTTGTAATAAATATTTAAATTCAACACAGCTTTGCAATGTTTGGACCCTTACAGTCCCTAATACAAGCAAGTCTTTTTAAGCCTCTTTTTTTTTTTCCAAGTGCCACATCTGGCATAAGAGGTATTTCTCCGCAGATTGATTGATTTCCCAGGCTTTGTTGGAAGCAACTCACGCAACCAATTGACTAAGAAGCATGCAACAATTCACAGACACACTTCTGCATCCCCCCCCCCCCGCCTTCAAAAAAAAAAAAAGGCCCAGACACTAGACTACTGTAACTCTGTTTTGTACCTTGCAGGATATAGAATATCCAAAAGGAAACCTCAGATTTGTCCCGTCCTAAAAAAACAAAGAGCCCTTGTGCTGCCGCCTTCTTATTCTTGCCTTTTCCACTTTTTTAAAAATCATTCTGGTACTGTCATCAAAACACAACAAACACCTCTGAATACATAACACGTGTATATTTCCACAGTATTCCGAGCCATTCATCATGGTACACTTGTGGTAGCATTAAGTGTTGTGTTGTCAGCCTGAAAGCAGGAGGTGGAACAGGGGAGAGATTGAGGTTAGTCACCGAGGCTCAGGGAGAGTGAACAAAGGAGAAGATTACCTAATAGTCCTGCTATGTATTTGAAGTGGAGCCTGCTGTTTGTTTGGGGAGGTTTCGGGGGCCTGGATGTGCAGGGAGATGTCTCACAGGCAGCTTGATGGGTACTTTTAAGCTGTCAGAAACATCCCCATTGCTATCCGTCTTCCTGGAGAGACGGCTACAGGCTTCGACAGGGGCAAATGGCAAAACAGAGAGAAAGTTAATCATGTTTCCCAAGTTCAGAGAGTTGAAACTGTTGCCTGAAAGTATAATTGGATGCCTTTACTTAAACTCCGGCTATTTTAGGCAGTTTTTATTGGTGTTACAAATGACTTTGCTCCCGACTTGTATATGTTTGTACACAACAATCTTAAAGGTTGTCACGGATAGTTATGCCATAAGAAATAAGGCAATTTCACAGCACATGCATCAGCAAGCGGGTGTAAAGCACTTAATGACGTGCCAAGACTGCATGAAACGAACTGAAAAAAGGCTTACCTGAATGCATCTGCAAGTCATTTGCTTAATTTGTTGTATAATTATTTAATTTGACCACCATTTGTGTTGGAAAGCTGAATGGATTTCTCTCTGAAAAAAAAGTTGTGATTGATGCAACATGTAAGAAGATGAATCCATTTTGTGAACAGTACTCTTTTCTTATATTATTTTCTTAGAGTTGTTTTTGGACAGTGCAATCCAAACCACTTAGTTGGTAACTTTTCAAAACGCTGTCTCTGAATTTCCTTTTTTTTGTTTTTTTAATTCCCGTAAATTGTCGCCTTCCTTTCTCCCGTGATTCTTTTTTGAACAAACTGTTCCGACTTTGGAGTCTATGAAATCCCCGCCAGCCGTTTCTGTTTTGATAAATTGTACATCAAGCCCTATTTTCAGAGTCATCAGCGATTGCTTTTTTGCCACTCAGAGTACTGAACGTGGACGGCTTTTAAAGGTAGTGAGTAGCTCTGATAAGTGGCTCAATCCTTGTACTAAAGCCTTTTTACTGAAGGTTTAATAGCTACTGTATAATGAATTATAATGTATTCTCTCCAATTGCAAACGTCCTCTAATATAGCCCTTCTGCTGCTCTAAAAAAGTCCATCTGAATATTATTGTGAGCAGCTTTTTAAGAATACAAATCAATCGCTTGATTTTAAGTAGTTAGATTCATACTTTTAGTTGTAAATTTCCCCCAATGCCAAATGGAATGGCGCTTGTATGGCAGGAAAAGCAAACCAATTTCAAGTAGTGACATCATGGTCAGTTCGGAGCCAACTGTATGTTTTATTATAAAATACAACTGTTCATCTGAACATTTCAGCCTAGTTTGAACTCATTGAAAAGCAATAGCCTCATGAGTCATCTTGCTGTTCCAATTTAATGGAACATACCTTTCAATGACAGCGTGCGCCGGCACATCATCAAAGTGAAACTTCCAAAGTTCCGCTTAACTTGTTGCCGAAATAGTTTCTCGTTTTCAGGAAAATTGCAGCGCGTCGAGCCTCAAGAAGTGTATCGGGGAATCTTCCCTGAAGGAAAAATTGCCACTTGCATACTTGTCTTTGACCAAAGTGAAGCCCTCACCCACTCCAGGGGAACATGTGGCTGTTTAGGAAGATATAAAGGAGTAATTTTATTACTCGGTACATCTCTTCCCCCTCAGAAGCCATTTCATTTCTCCTTTCAGCCTCCACAGAAGCCTTTATTTGATCTCATATTCCAGAGTATGACTGCCTCAAACCGGTCGGACTCCGTTTATTTTCGTTGGGAAAACACATTTAGTGTCAGAGGGGGTGGAGGGGATGGAGGTGGGGAGCCGTGCATGTTGAAGGGACAGAGGCAAGTTTCTCTCACAAGGTAATGCCCTCCTGTAGGGATTTTTTTTTTTGGGGCAGGCCAAACTTTACATTTCCTTCCCTAAACTTGATCAGTGTGACTTTTTTTTTTTTTTTTATATATAATCAAAAGAAATCTCCCTAAAAAGTTTCCTCATCTGACACTTAAAAACCTTGCAAATAGCTGTCGAGTTTGCATCCATACAGTAAAAATCGATACAGCTGGATTCCCTTTACTCACTTCTTTGAAAGTGCAGATCATTGGAAAAGTGTGCCATTTATTAGGCAGCCCACTTAGACGGCCCAGATGGAGCTGGTCACTTGAGAGGGAGACGTCCTCATAAACTCCGAGCCTTCAGAGCAGGCACAACACCCAACCTCAGAGTCCAAATTAACCACTTTCTACCGCCTACACCCTTCCTTAAACACCACATCTTTGGCCATTTACTAAACCCTGTATTAGAGCAGCTGGACAGTAAAAAAAAAGTCCCACATTTCCTGAAAATCTCTCCGTGTCTTTGCACCTACATCCTCTCCAGCTAATCTAATATAACAGCATAATGATATTTTTGTGTGAAAAGTGTTGTCTCATCGCTCCGGAAGTCCCACTCACCTAAATAGTCCCTTCTCTCTGTCTTCCCTGTCTCTCCGTTTTCTTTTTCTCTTTTTTTTTCCAGAGGTAGGGGTGTGAGGGGTATCATAGCCTCCTCTGGGCTCAGTTCCCCACAATGAATTACCTCCAGATGTAATTCCAATCCTCCTCCCCCCCCCTCGCCCTTCACCCTCAAATTAGTGGCTAGTAAAAATTAGGTTTGAATTAGCCATGGTGTCGAGAATAGAGGAGTTTGAAATTCCCATTTAATGAGTTTATTATTCTTTGCTGGAATGCAGATTTCCCTGAATTAATTTGATCAGGGTTTTTAGTTGAATGGTGTTTTAAGTCATGAATGGAGAGCCACTGTGTCAGCACAGAGTCAGAAGGCAGAGGTAATCGGAGGACTCTGGAATTCCGTTTTCTCAAACACTTCTGGTAATTTCTGAACTGTGTCCATTGTCCAATTCATGGTCAATGTTTGATTTCCGTCGTCCCGCATGGGAGTTTTTCCGTTTCTTCTTGCAGACGCATCAACAGGATTCCTCAAACTTCAGCTAGCGGTTGTTTCATCGCATACACAGGTGTTTAGCCCTTTTGATTGCCAGTGGAGCTTGTCACACTTCCATTCATCCGTGAGGTCATGGTTCTGGGAATGACAATCTCTTTGGCAGTGCTGGAGATCACTGTCATAAATAGGTTTCAGATTCATCCCAAACAGGAAATCTAAATGTTCTAAGAGATGTATTGTTTTCAGCCAGGTACTTTAAAAAACAACACCGTAGCATCTGTTTTTTTTTCTCCAAGAAGTGATATAATTTATACTGCAAGTGCCTTTATTATATGATAATATCTACGTCTGCGAATAAAGGGAAGTTGTCTGCCATGCTCTGCTCTTTCATCTAATTCCAATCTGCAGAAGAACAGGTAAACTGCTGTGAGCTGCACTTGCTTGTTTAAATTTACCCGGCTCAGCCGAGCCTTTGATTTCAGCAACTCGTTTAATTCAAATACGCTTTTGAAGAAAAGCTTTTTCTTTTTTTTTTCGTAGGGGGAGGAAGGGGGGTTGGGCATTGAAGGCAGCTGAGCTGTTGGTTGGAGAACGAGGGGAGGCACAGGAGGGCCAATTTAACCTGGAGTGTCTGTCGCTAGTCTGCTAGCTGCTTCTTTCAAGAGGCCCGGTCAGCTTGAACCGTCTGACTTCTGTCATTTCGATCTCTTTTTATTTTTCTGCTGTAATGTATACTTTAATTCCTGCCCGCCCGCTGTCTGTGTGCGGCAGCAGCGTCGGCAGAAGCAGCTGGAGGGGAGGTGCAGGTATCATTAAGCCTTGGAGAGGCACCAGCGGAACGCTGCTGAGTGCTATACGTGGCTCCTCGCAGAGCAGTGTTGATATTCTGGGCCCGGTGAATGTACAGCCTGGTTTATTTTCAATAGGAACCTGAGGCCCGGGCTTGGCCACAGTGTTACCCCCTCCCTCCCACCCCCATTCCCCGGCTGCTTACTTGGGCTGTTGATATTGAGTCAAGCAAACACTCTCTCAGGGATGTCCTGTTGGGCACTCAGCCAAAGTCGCAAATGGAAGTCACATGTGGAGACTCCCAGAGGACGGCATTGAGGCCTCAATTCACACCAAAAAGTATGAGTTTTTCCATTACATAAGCTTTATTCAAATTCATACTTTTATACATAAAATAACTATTATTTTTTTATTTAAAACAACAAATCAAAAAAAAGAATTATTTTCTTATTGTGTTTGAAGTAATCACAGCCCCTCTAAATTTTTTCCCTGCTCTAATTTTTTTTGCATTGAAATACATATGCAAATCTATTTGGACACTGTCATTATCAGCCACTTAATAGGTATTTCATTAGGGATTTTCTGAATGCACTCTGCAGGGCAAGTTGCCATGGATACCCTTGTGCTTAAGTACAGTATATTAAAACGGTGCTGCCTTCCAACCACTTATATAATCACTGGTCCATAATGGTCTCTGCTCTGTGGCCATAAGCTACGATGATCAGCCATAGCCGAGGAATAAAAAATAAAACACCTTATTTGGCTTTTTATTTACTTGTAAGCAGCTCTTGAATGGTGCTTGTGGAACATTTGTGTGACGACTAATAAATGGAGCTGATGTGAGGGCTCTATTTCTCGTGCGTGTGTGTGTGTGATTTTCTCTTTGGGATTCATCAGCCATCACTGTGTGGGAGGTTTTAAGGGCAGTTGAACGTATTTTAGCAGACAATAAAATCACTTCATTTTGTCTCGCTGGCTCTTAAATGTGAGAATGGACGAGGGAGTGCACTTTGCATGTGGGATTCACTATTCTCTTTGTCTTCTGTGCTCTAAATTTTTAAATTTAAAACATCCTGGTTTTTTTTTGGTTTTTTTCCCATAAACAGAATTTTTCATCTAAATTCCCTGTTTTTCTTGCAGAAGTCTGCAGCGTTAATGGTTGTAAAGGTTTAAAGAATGACAAGCCTCATGGCAGTGTGTGTACTTCCTGGTGGCTTGGTACGACTGAAGTGACGACACTGCATTGGCAACACAATCCACGGTTGTTTTAATTGAAAACGAATAGCTAGCTAGGAGTGTGTGTGTGTGTGTGTGTGTGTGTGTGTGTGTGTGTGTGTTTAAACTGTGAAAACGATAGCGCCAGCCTTCATAGCGTCACGGCGTCACACCGCATCGCAGCTCGACTAGTTGCTCCCCCCCCACTGCTCCTGCTCCTGCTTCTGCTCCTGCTTCTGCTCCTGCTCATGCCAGGGTTGGCCGCCAGCTGCTGCCACCATCACCCCCTCCCTACTGTACCCTCTACACATGTCTACCCCCCCCCCCTTCCTCCTCCTCCTCTCGTCTCTCTCTCTGTCTTTCTCCCTCCTTCCACTGTTCCGCTGCCACCACATCAAGATGCTGGTGGGCCTGTTCGTCTCCGTTGACCTTGGCAGCAGAAAACGCAGGCAGAAGAGACGCGGGGAATAAATACCTGAAGGGAGGAGGCGCACAGTTGTCATAGATGTGTAGAAATAGGCGTAGCATTTCCCCCCTTAGTGAAGCGCATGTTTTTAAGGGCCAGGGGCCTCTTGTTTGTTTTTTCCAGTGAGGCACTCTGGGTAGTTTATTAAAGGGGCTGAAGGAGCTTTCTAGCCCGAAGCCGTCGATGCTGAAAGAGAAATGGGGAGAAATTACTGGCATAATGTGGACGCTTAGAGCAATTAACAGCAGTTGTTTAATGTTAGCCACTCTCTGTCGCTCTCTTTTTTTTTTTTTTTTTTTTTTCCCCTCTCGCTTTCACTGCCATGATTGTTTAGTGTACCCTCCCCGCCTCGCAGCTCAAGACAGTTGACACTAATGAAAATGCTGCATCTTGTGCTCCGTGTTGGTCTCTAAATAATGATATCATACGGCTGAAATATGCTCCAGCAGCGCCGTGGAGATAATGTGCAATTCAGAGCTTGTTAAATCATGCCAGCCCAGCGCTCAGAGCTGCAGGTTCAAGTGGTCTTTACCCAGCGTCAGGGGCTACATCTTTCGCTAAATAAATCTGTCAAAGTTACCCGGGGTGCCTCTTTTTTGAAAACATAAAAGTTCTTGCACTCTGTGTAACCTCACTCTGCAGCTGGATTTATACCCATGTGTGTCTGAGTGTGTAACTATGAGTTTAATTTTGGAGTTGCATTCCTGCCAGATTCAGATTAGTGTTTGTGTTTTATTCTACATACAGCCCCAACTTGCGGGGGAAAAAGTACTGTAAGTCCGCTTAAATCTCTCAGGCCCATGTGGCAGAGCGAGCTGGTGGCAGATGGACCGGCTTTCCGCATCTGCCGTGCGCAGACTGGGGGTTGGGGGCGGGAGGGGGGGACTTTGTACTCCTGGGGAAGACCAAACCTTTTCTTCTTGCCAGTAGATTCCTGTCTGTTGGAGCAACTAAGAAAAACATCTGTGGCATGCAAGGGGAGAGAGAGAGAGAGAGAGAGAGAGAGAGAGAGAGAGAGAGAAAAAAAAAGAGAGAAAATGAGGGAGGAGGGAATAAAAAAAAAAAAATTGACAAAAGGATTGGCAAACACCATTAGCCCCTAAATGTTCCAGCTCATTGCCTGTTGTGTGTTGTTTACAGTCGGGGAAAACATGTTGATACATCACATTCGGCACATGTGAGGCCGGCGCACGCTCCCTTCAGCTTTTTTGGCTTCTGCAGCAGGCTGCGGTGGTTTCTGCGGTCCCAGTTAGAGATAGTGAAGTAATTCATTAGTTTAAATATCTGAATCCGTGTGTGAGACATCTGACACGTTTGCCTTTTATCAAGTGGTAAACCAAGCTTTTAGAAAATTGCGGCAGAGGGGGAACAGCTGTAAAACCTTTGTCAGCTTCTGTGTTTCTCTTTGACTAAAACCCCTAAAATTAGACTTTTCTACATTTTAGATGGAGGTTTTAGCGTGGCAAGGCGTATTATTTCATGCAAATAAAGGTGTCTTGTTTTTTTTTTTTTTTTTTTTAGATGATTGCGAATAAGAAAGTTAAAAAGCGTAATTTTTGTATTTTGTCCAAGTCAAAAGTGAGAGTGGATTCTGCATTTGTGGAGGTCTCCCCACTTCTGAACCTTTGTGGTCTCCCTCCCCTTTCAGATTCCTCTACAAAACGCCTCTTCTGTAGCCCCCTTATACACACACACACACACACTTACACAGTAACACACCCCCCCATCACCATTCCTTTGCCAACTCTCACCACCCTCCGCCTCCTCCTCCTCCTCCTCCACCCCCACCCCCCACCCCCCCCCACCCCCCCCCCCACCCCCCACCCCAACCCACCGATCAAGCCGCTGGTTTTTGTGTACTATTGGTCCTCGGGCGTCAAAACAATCCAGCGGGGCTGCCTGACTTGTTTTAATTAGGCAGCGCTGAAACGGCAACTGTCTCTCAGACGTGACCAGGCAGAGGTGCTCTCCCCCTCGCACTACTGTAAATACGGCTGTAAATACTTCTCCGCTGATGTCTTTGACAGTAAGCGTGAGCTAGTTTCTCCTCACTTTTTTTTTTTCTACTTGTGGCGTTTTTTCCCCCTTTTTTGGGGGGTTTCTTGATAACGCTTCAAGGCTTCTGAGAATACTTCTTCAAATGCTCCTTACCAGGGAGAGTGGATTTCTCACTCATTGTTTCAAAGGTACGTCTGCCCTCTCTCTTTTGCCGTCATTTCTCACTTTGTTTGGTTGTGTACTTGTGGTTGCTTAGCTGTGCTTTGTAATGCATGGATATGCATGGCTAATAGTTTTTAAGAGCCCTATACGCTCTCTGCCAGAGATCGGTGCTGCTGAGGCTGCCGACTCTCCGCTCAGCCCTTTCCTAATCCCATTCAGACTCTTAACATCTACACACACACTCTGACCTGCGCACCATCAGAGCTAAAAAGAAAAAGGGGAAAATGCACACGGACAAAGCCACACGCACATACCTTTGTTGCGACAAATGCACCTCTCACAGCAGCATCCTCCAGCCCAGCGTCTTTCTCCGCTTCTCCCCTTCGTCTCA
The DNA here is from genome assembly GCF_963930695.1 of Labrus bergylta. NCBI lineage: Eukaryota > Metazoa > Chordata > Actinopteri > Labriformes > Labridae > Labrus > Labrus bergylta. The sequence continues at coordinate 10,866,448 of NC_089217.1, forward strand.
GCGGTGCCGCGCAGACAGCCAGTTCTGCAGGTTGTGTGTAAGCTGGTGTGTGTGTGTGTGTGTGTGTGTGTGTGTGTGTGTGCACATGAAAAGAGAGGGAGAGAGAGAGAATGAGAGTGTTCATAGGAGCAGATGTGCGATCAGAGCGAGAGCAGAGCGAGCTGGCTGGCAAGACTGCAGCCGAGGCGCGAGGGGAGAGCCGCTGAGGATCCTGCGAGGAGTCACAGCACTCCCTGACACACACGCACACACTCAAATTCACACACAGGACCCACCCACACATACACATTACCTACACACACACACAGTCACTCTTGCACATTTAAACACAGAAAAACCAGATTTTCTTCGACTTTGTTTCAAGAAAATACTCAAAAGTTCTCTGATTTGAAAGTCATTTTCTGCATTAAAAGACGGTTAAAGCGATCCTACCAATCATTACCTCGTCTCTCATTTCTAATAAAATGAGGAAGTAAATGATAAGTGGTGTTTTCCAGTAATAGTGATATATTTCATCAGCGACAGGCATAAGAAATGATGGTCTAATTATTTCCAGTGTGGAGGGAAAACGAAGGCAACGTGTCTCTGTCATAAATTTCCATTTTGTACACTTCCCCCCCTCCCTCCCCTCCCTCCATTCACACATGTGCCCTCCACACACACTCTCACTCCCCGGTCCCACTCTTTCCTGTCTCCCCCCCCCTAACTCAAGCCTCTCTCTCTATCGGGGGGCCCTGCATGTCCGACCCACACAGGGGGGGCCCCCAGTCGGTAATTGCCCCGGTGACAACTGGAAATGATAGAATAATTGTCAGGAGAGGCGTCTAGGCTTTCTTTTTTTTAATGGGGGCGAGGGTGATTTAAGTATGCATGAATGGCACGGTGGTGGTGGTGAGGCGCAAGAGAGGGAGAGGTGGAGGGTGGAGGGTGGGGGGGGGGGGGGGGTAGCTGGGGCGGGGGCTGGGTGGCTTGTTTATGATGCCATCCCCCATAAACACAGCTGAAGTGATGACACAGATAGTGTTGCCTCTCCACGGGGTGACACCAGTCGACTTGCGGCCGTCGCAGCGAGACACCCCTGGCTGTGGTGGGAGAGAGGCGAGCACCTCTGTTTCTCTGGTCGAGCTCTGTGGCACTCCTCACCCTCAGGTAAAAAAAAAAAAAAAAAAAAGTCAGGAAGACTCCATCCATCCATCAATCATCCATCCATCCATCCATCCATCATCTCTCGGCTGTGTTTTAAGGCGTGTGTTTTTTATTGCCGTGTGGTGTGTCTCCCTTCCGTCCCTGCTGCTTGTCCCACTGTGGAAATGTTCAGCCTCGCTCTGCGCTGCTCTGTTAATCTGCTGCTTAATTAGTGCTGATGAATGGCTGTGTGTGTAGATGTGTGTAGATGTGTGTGTGTGTGTGTGCGTGTGTGTGTGCGTGTGTGTGCGCGCATGTGTGCAAAGTGTGTGTGCGCGTGGCTTTGTGTTGAGTGTGTGCACATGACTGTGAACTCTCTTACTGTGGTATTATCGACTCTGGTATCAGTTGTTCTGTCGGGTTTTTTTTTACTTTCCAGATGTTGCCACTTCTGAAGAAAATCATTTCAAAGCTATTAACAATTTATTTTTAAATCAGTTGCAGATATGTGTTTTAGAAGGGCAAAGATTTTACACCAAGTTTGTTTTTCGAACATTTCTTAGAGTGTTGGGGGGAAAAAAAGTGTGTTTTCAAAATCCCAAACTCTTTGGAGCAGTTTGAAGTGAGGAGAGGTCACCGATAGACTGATAATCGTCGGAGCACTAATTATCTTTATCAAAGGCGAGCGGGATCATTTGTTTATTTAAATATTGATAAGGCTGAGCAAGGCACGCTATTGGGCTATTGTGGGCATATTATTAACATTTCATAGGGCTTTGTGCAGGAATGCGAAAGGGACTCCTCTTCATAATTTAATACCCTAATGCATAATGAGCTATGTGATTAGTTCACATGGAGAATTGGCCAAACTCCATTTTGAAGGCAGATAATTTACATTGTTCTCCAGAGTCTGCCATATAATAGCTTCTTTAGCGCAATAAAATTAAATGCTACATATTTTGTATTCCAGCTTACAAATCCCCCTGGCAATATTTCGTTTGACTTATCTTTTTTTTTTTTCCAGTTTTCTTTTCCTTCTCTCTTTCTACGTCTGTCTCATTTAAGAAAAAAAAGAGAAGAGAATTAAAAATAATTTACCTAAAAACACATGTTTACCTACATGTTTTATTTAGAACACACGCTCTCCAATTAACACCGTTCATTAGGCGAGCCTCGTTATTTGTTTTGAAAGTTTAACCAATCACTTTGTTATGCTAATTGTGATGTAATTTAATTTGAGTTCCCCCGTAATGATGATGCCGCTATTATCCACATAAATGATGCAGTTAAGCAGCACGGCCTCATTTGCATGTGCTTGAAGCGGAGAGAGGCTGGAAAAAAAAAAAAGGGAGCCGACTCCCGTATCACTCTGCTTTAATTTTCCACCTCTGTTCACTCCTGCCCTTTGGGTCTTCCTGGCCTGTCGCTGGCTATTGATGATCAGCACTTTTATCTGAATATTTTTTTTAAAGACAGAGAGGCCTGTATTTGTCTGCTTAAAAATCCCTAGAACTGCACTGTCGAAATTAAATAATGGAAATTTGAGAAGATAAAAGAATGCAAATGAATATTTTTTTTTGGCCGACGAATCAAACTGAACAATTGATTTGTGTGGCCTCTTCAAACATACACACCTACACTAGCACACACACACACACACACACACACACACAGCCCTTCTCAGTTTCATTGGTTCTTTTTTAGATGATGAAGAGGGAGAGAGCTTCTTGAATTTAAATATTTCCATATCAAAGTGGTGCTTTGTCGGCAAGGGCTTAATTTTTAATCTGTTGATTCCATCATCATCTTTGGTTTGGACATTATGCAGATGTAGTTTGAATGAGTCGGGTGTGTGTGTGTGTGTGTATTTTTTTAATGTAGAGGTGCAGTCAGACAGTGCTCACTGTCAACCAGCCTCTGTGTATTTTTCTAAAATCAATTTCTTAATCCTGAGAGGAGCAGGAGTGATCTTCGCAGTTGAAAAGTCCCCAACCGGGCATGGAGGAAGTGTGACTAAGCCCGTGTTAAAGACAGCCCATTATCTATTTTGTCCAAGGTTAGACTTTGGTAATTTTCATGTGGAAAGATTATTTCTCCTCCTGACCAGTCCCCCCCTCTCCCTGTTATTTGCCCTTAATTGGTTACATAAATCTTGTCTGGTATGAATGAGGAATGTTGCGGTGTTGTCAACTGCAATCTTCGCCCTTATTTACCAATTCATTAAGATCTATCGATGCAGGACTGCTGAGGGGGAATGACAACATAAATCAGAGCTGGAGACATAATGGCCCTAATCAACCAGAAATAACTGGAAACGTCACAATGAGCTATGTCTCTGTAGCTGCACCGGCTGCGGCTGGATCCCTGCGCCTGTCCGCTGGACGTGCCGCACGGTGGAGAGGATCAGAAAGTCAAATCATCCGATTGTCATTAGCTCCTCTGATTTCCCTCTTCTCCCACGGCAAAATCTCCAGAAAAGTGTAAAGAGTCTTTCCATCGCCTTCCTTTATTTCTTCCTTTCAAATCCTCCCCCATGTCACAGCAGCTCCGTGCCCTGAGAATAAACCATCTTTTCTGACTTCTGCACACGAGGTCTATAAATACAGAAAGGTCGGAAGCACCCTGCATTCACCAGCGCACCTCCTCTGCTCTGGGTAAAGATGATTGGACGAGACAACGAGGCCTCCCCTCTTTATAGGTCAATTAGCCCTGATTAGGTGGGCCGAGTTAATTAACAGAATTGGCAAATATGCAAATGAGAGCTGACTGATCAGCTTTCGTCACTGTCTCACTCGCACATGGTGGCGGGTGCTGTCTCCTGCTTGTGCAGAGTGTGGTGGCTGATGGGTAACTCGGAAACGGTATGGGACGGGATGAAAACTAGATCCTCTCCTCCTTCTTTTTCTCTGCCTGTGAGGGGAGTGCTGCGAAACGGGAATATTTTTAACAAACGTGCATTTATTGTTGCAGTGGTGTTTTTTTTATTTTGGCACAGGAATATGGATAGAGCTCAAATTGAATTTTATCTTTAAATATTTTCCTGTTTTTTTTTCTTTTTTACTGTTTCATTGTGGATTTTAATTGAACTTTTTAAAGTCAGCCTACTTTACCCTTTTTTTTATTAGAAATTGGATAGCCCATATTCAATAACTGTTTTTCTATTGTCACATTTCCGAGCTGGTGTTATTCATATAAAATGAATTTGTATCATGCAAACCATTCATGAGTGCTTCTTGCATTTGATTCTAAGGAGACATTGTGCAGACTGTACAATTGAACATGCACTTTACACCCTTTCCCTCAGCTTTCTTTTTCTTTGTCGTTTCTTCTCCCTCTCTGCTCTCCACCAACACACACACACACACACACACTCTCCATTTAGGGACACTCACACACTCTGGCAAATAGTCTGTCTTTTATCTTATTCCGTCTCATCTCCTTATTGTAAATAGAAGAGAATTAAGTTCTGAACACTCTTGACTGAATGTCTCCTATCACAGAACTACGATTTATTGTCGGCTCAAATGAAGGATTGAAATACGACGGAGGGTTTTTCTCAATGTAGGGCTCATTGGACAGGAGATAACCACATTTGATTCTGTTGCTTTGAATAATGTTAATCCCGAAAAAAAGCAAAGTCCATTATTCATATTCATCTCTTTTCATTTGCCCCCACTCCTGATTTTGTAAATATGATTTCTTTAGCCCCCACCCCCTCCTTTTTTCCTCTCCAAAGCAATCTTTATTCACCGGTGAAACACTTTTGAAATTCCTCTATCTGAGAGCAGAAACCATTACCATACACAGGTTTAGAAGAGGTAGTCATTAATGCTCCTTTATGGTGGCCCTTTAGTGCCAAAAAGGAAGCTTTTAATTCTAAGGCAGGGCTTCCTGGCATGCCATACTTAATCCAGGAGACTGGGGTTTGTCAAATGTAGTATTACAAGTGTCCCCCCCCCCCCCCCCCTCCAATACTGACTCAGAAATCACTACCTGAATCTGGCTGCAAAAAACTGCAACTGTAACAAACAAACATGATAATAATCATAGTTTTTTAAAGGTATGAATATATGCAGGGCACTCGAATGAGAGAATTCAACTTTTTGTCCCCCCTTCATTAATAGAATATATCATTTTAAACTCTGCAGTTTTCGGTCCCATTTTTTTTTTTTTAGTCAGCACATATGTTGGCATTTTGATTTATTAAGCAATCTGAAGTGTTGAAAATGTGTGCCCTTGCCTAGTTACTTCTTTATTTTGTATGCATGGTAACTTATGGCAATGATGAATTAATTTCACTCAAGCACAGAATCTGTGATTATTTTAAATGGTAAGCATATCTCGTCTTGATCAGAGAGCTGTGAGGAGTCAGCAGACTGTGAAATGTAATTTCTATTATTATGATTTTTTTTCCCCCCCCCCCCTCCATATTTTGATCTCACAATCCGAAAGAATTCCAGCCTGCCACCTGGAATGTGAACTGATAATGAAGGGGACGTCTGGGATCACAGATTTACCGGTCATCTTTTTTTTCTGTTCTTCATTGTCATCTTAATGAAAACATTTTTGCAACACATGCAAAAAAAAAAAAAAAAAAAAAATTAGGGAGTTAAAAAAATAGCTTGAAGCCCAGTGTGTGTGTTAACAACCTAGGTGTGTGTATGTGTGTGTTAAATTCCCCAGTGTTCCCCTGACAGAGTTGGAGCACAGCAGACAGCTGTGTATTCCCACTAGATGGATGGCCAGTGTCATAGTGTGTGTTTACTGCACATGATAGAGCGGGAGACAGGCCAGGTAATGAGGCTACATTAAGGGCTTTTAGAGCTCGCAAACAAAGATGGAGGGCTGCTTCTTTCCCCTTTAATGATAGGTGTGTGTTTGCTGTGTATGTGCGGAAAAGAGAGAGTTGTGTGTGTCTTTGAGGCAATGAAAGGCTCAATTCTCCTTACACCTTTGTTATGTCACTTCTGGGAAGAAAGAGAGAGAAATTCTCCCAATCTCGGGGCCAAATGCATCGTCAGGACCCTTTTCTCAGATTCCGCACCTGATGGAAGAGACAGATTTGCGTAGTTCAAGATTCGAGGGTAAATATTTGCTCAAGCTGGAGAGGAATAGCAAGCAAGGGGTATGGTTGCACAAGGAATGAGACAAAAGCTGGTGTTGGGCTGCAGCTTTGCAAATATAGTGTCTGCCTGTGTCTTAGTTTGCTTAATCAAGAAATGCCTTTCTTTCTGCTGAGCTTCCACCTCAATAGAAATGTTGGAGCGACCGTTGACGACGGTAAATCTGGAGAGTTATCTCCTTCTCTCTCTATCTCTCCACCAGCCCTCAACCTAAACACTTAGTATCACTATCATCTTCTTTCCCACAGCTATACATCTACAGCATATTAGCAGGGCAATAACAGGCTTCCTCTCTGTTTCCGATCATGATAATAAGCGGTCTAGGTTCTCCCTCATTGGAAGATTATGGCTTTAGGAAATAGCATCAAATAGCGGGTGTGTTGAAATGCGGGACACCGGCAATTTATGGGATGTCAAACACACGTGCGGGCAAGCCGGCAGCCTTCACTCAACTTGTCTGCACCGAGTGAGAGCCCAAAGTCAATACTGTAGCTGGGGGGCAGTGGTGTTGCTCCTTCCGACCCAGTTGGTTCAGGCCAGGCTGAGCCGGGGTCAGGGCTGGTATCCCTCAGGGATCCTTGGTAGGCACACTCAAACTCAGATACACACATGCATAGAGTCACACCCTCAGGTGCCGAGTATTGTCACTATCTGTCTCCCTTGAGTATTGTGTTTCTGTGTGAGTGTGTGACAGTTCCATCACTCCCACAGTCGGCTCATCAGCTTGGTCGCCCGCTCATCTTTGCAGCCTGGCTGTGTTTCTAATTGACATTCTAATTGGCAGATTTGAATGCCGTCTTTAGATGGCTAATTAATTTATCTCACCGCTGTCATTAAGGTTAAAGCACCATCTGATCTCTGCGAATATACTTTGCATATATCTGCATTATCATTATGTTGCAGTTAGACATATTGCACAGATTTTATTTTGGAGGAGGGAGGGAAGATTCTGGGGTTGAGATTAGGCTGGATTTTGGGCTTTTATTGTTTGTGTATTAAATTCAAATTATGAACTCATTATTTTTTTACTCATGCAAAGATGGCTGATTGCTTAATTTTTACCCTTTTTCTTTTTATGATATTCATGTTTTATATATCAATAATCATACACACGCACATTATAATCATATTTCATTTGATTGTTAATAGTAGCAATATTCCTTGGACTTTTTTTTTTGCAGTTTGCATTGCATTCAGACGTTATTAAAAATCCTTATTTCCTTGTCTCATATATCTTCAAGTTGTCCGAACCATCCATCCCTGGTCCAAGAAAGAAAGCAGGAAAAAAAGGAGATATCCAGGCTCCATTAGAATGTTCATAAAATTGTAGTAAAGGCAATCAGACAGTCTTTCTCTGAATATTTTAAACATCGGGCATGTAAAATTTATGCCTAATTTGAATACTTATTAGCCGGCTGATCTCGGGCTGCAGCCTTGAGTTTCTTATGCTGAGATTCATCACTGGATTGGATGTCACATTGTGCCCCCCCCCCCCCCCCAACCCCACCTCCGCCACCACCTTCCTCCCTCCCACTCAGTCTTCCTTTCTCTCTCTTTCACTCTCATTCTTTTCATCTGTCTTTCTAAGTCACCCCCCTATCCCACCCTCCTCTCTCTCTCTCTCTCTCTCTCTCTCTCTCTCTTTCTCTTTCTTTCTCTTTCTCTCTCTCTCTCTCTCTCTCTCTCTCTCTCTCTCTCTCTCTCTCTCTCTCTCTCTCTCTCTCTTTTTTCAGTGTGTCTCTCTCCATCAGTAGTGAGCGGCGCGGTGTTAAACAGGGGCCTGTTTGTTCACAAGCACGCCTTGTCCTGGCCTCTTCCCTATTTACTTGTGTCCCGGGCAGCTGTCGCCCTGCTCTGTGTAACAGCTCAGCCCTGTTTGTTCTCCCTGCCTGGATCCTGTTTATCCTGGCTGTGGACATCCTTTAAGGCCTGTCCTGTATCTGCCCCTCGTCAAACACACACACACACACACAAACAGACGCACACACACAAACACATTGAAGGACGTGTACACACCTCCATTAAAATGGTATTTACCGGCCAAAGAATACACACAGACGGTACCCGTGTGAGCTGGGCACCAATGCTCTGAAAAACACATGCACACACACACACACACACACACACACACAGACACACACACACACTCACACACACACACAATCATTATTATCATTGGTCCTTCCTTCTTTGTTGCATGTGTGTACGTGGCTTATGTTGGACTCAATAAAAGCTGCAACATTTTTCTAAAATCTGCAAAACTCTCAATATAAATTTTAATTACGGAAATTCTAATTTGCCAAAAAGAGGAAAAGCCATTATCTCGGGTGCATTCCCAGTCACGTTTTGTTGGGTCTGAGGTGTCTTTTATTTATTGTGAGGATGTCGAGTGATGTCGCTGGGCTCCTCTCTGCCCCAGTGAAGGTACAGAGCATTAAATGCAAGGGGGAAATGATAAAACATTTATTACTGGAGAGAGAGGAGGTAATATACATAATTTATGCTGTTTTTAGCACAATCATTAGTGATATTCGTGATAGATTTTTTCCCCCCTTTCTTTCCTCTCTCTTTCTCTCACTTTACATATTCATGCACTGGAAATTAACACAAGATCATATATTTGTTTACAGTCAAAATTTTCGTCTTCCTCTACAGAGTTTGATTAGAGCTCCATATGAGTTCAATTGTGTCCCATTAAAAGAAGCAATGCAAAAAACAGTGACAGAATTTGAGGCATACAGGGGTTTGATTGAGGCTGCAGGTTTTATTTAGCCACAGCAAAGATGACAAACCCATTACAGCCCTGCACCATGTGATTCGCTGCCTCCTCCCCCCTCCTCCAAATTTTAATTTTGCATGATTAGCTTTGCGTCATTAGGCAACTTCATTCACATGCGACACACACTCAGAACCTGACAGCGTCAAGACGGGGAAAGGTTTCAGAGGAGCCTGTGCTTAAATGTTTCTGTCTGTGTAGGCTGACTGACTGAAAGCGTGAAGGAGATATAAAGAATTGAGCTCAAATTCATCTATAAACCCTTTAATTTGTTTTGTCAAAATTCCAAATAAGTATATTTTATTTAACGATAATATCAAATTTAATATAACATCAAACGCCTACATCTATGCTGAAATTTTAGTGAATAAAGCCATGTAAAATAACCCTTCCCATTTCAAACAGCACCAGGACGTGCATCTCTTTGTATTGCTTCATTTACACAATGAATGCATAATTGCTCCTCCTGCATCCAACCCTCCCCTCTTCCCTCTTTCCTTTCCCCCCTCCCTCTTCTTTAAATGCTTTAATTTGCAGAGGGGGACTGTGGGCTTGATAATAGAAGCATAACAAAAAAAAAATAGGAGGAAAAAAAAAAGGGGGGGTGGGGGGGGGAATTGTAACAAGAAGAGCCCTAACCGGTGCCTCTTAATCACTTCTAGGTTTTAAATCATGATGATGCAGGAGTCGGCCACAGAGACAATAAGCAACAGTTCAATGAGTCAAAATGGAATGAGCACCCTAAGCAGCAGCCAATTAGAGGCTGGCAGTAGAGATGGGAGATCAAGCGCTGGTGACACGAGCAGCGAAGTAAGCACAGTCGAGCTGCTGCATCTGCAACAACAGCAGGTAAGTTGTGTTTCTCCCCCGTCTCGTCTCTCTCTGCCGCTCTCTCGTTCTCTCTCTCTCTCTCTCTCTCTCTCCCACTCTGTTTGCCCCTCGCTCTCCCACTCTTCTCTGCTCTGAGGCAGCGCTGGAGTTTTTTTTTTTGACATAGGCAGGAGGCACAATGAAATACTATTTTGTGTGTTTGTAAATATAGTGTTTTGTGTTGTTTTTTTGGGGGGTGAAAACATTGTCGAAGAAATTGGCTGTTTTTGTTGTTTACAAATGTGTTTGGCAGGTTGTTTTGTGCCTGTAGTGATGAGAGTGTTTAAGTTGTTTGTTCGTTTTTGCTTGTTTTTTTTGTTTTTTTTTGCTTTTAAATTGTATTAACAGAGCCTTACAGACATGTGAGGCATGTGTTTGTGCATGTGTTGGGAGTGCAGGAGAGAAAGAGAACGGGAAAGAGTGTGTGTGAGAGCAATCGTACGTACGGACCAGCCTGAGAACTGAGAGTGTGTGTGCGTGTGTGTGTGTGTGTGTGTGTGTGTGTGTGTGTGTCATGGCAGTGCTGTATCCACCAGAGGGCCTCCTAACTCGGCTCACACAGATACAGACACACCGGCGGCAGAAAAACCTTTGACCGGGACACTTTAGGAAGACAAATTTGCATGCAGTCGCTCTGTTTTACTTTACCTCAACTAGAAAGTCATTTAGAGTTTTTTCAACCTCACTTTAAGATTATTTTCTCTCTGACTGACATGATAGTACCATTCACCTCTGTCATTTATTTTACCTTTCCTTTTTAATCCAAGGCAAAACTTTCTAATTCTTGATCTCTTAAGCTTCTCCTTTTTCCCATCCATGTTGTATTGTTTGGCTCTATTCTTCTCAGTCGGAGCAAGTTGGGGGTGAGCGGGCTACAGGGACGGTGCTAGTGTGTGTGTGTGTGTGTGTGTGTGTGTGTGTGTGTGTGTAGTGAGAGGGGGGCAGGAGTTGTGAAAGTCAGTCACCAGCAGAGTAAAGGAGTCAAGTGTCTCTCTTGTCTTTTCACGGTGAATGATGGCTTTGACAGATCGCCAAAAGAGCAGTGGGAGACGGGGTCAGAGGGTCGTGCTCCGGGGCTATCGGGGGACAACGCCGCGGGTTTGTAATGATGCACGCTGTCCTTTCGTGTTGTTGGGAATTTTCATGCATTTTTTTTCTTTCCTACGTGGGCTTGTGTGTACACTCTTGCAGCAGCTGAACGCCTGTGGACAGTTTTGGTCCAATAGATAAAGATGTGTGTATGTGTGCTAAAGGGGATGTTTGGTGTAGCAAAATTCTCCACCATTCCCATGCCCCCCATCCCATCTCAGCACCCGTGCTCCATCCACAACACGACCCCAGCGGTGCTGCTGGTGGCCTCAGCAGCAGCAGCAGCAGCTCTGTAGCCTTACTCCCCATTTATCACCACTCCACCACTCTTCCTACACACACACACAGACACACACAGACACAGACACACACCTGATTGGGGTCAATTCTCTCCCTCTCTCAGTCATCATTCTTTTACATTTGAAGGAGGAGTGTTCTATTTGTGTCGATGCTCTGCAGATAGAGGCAGAAAGAGAGAGATATAGTGCAGGATAAGAACTGCTGCGCCAAAGACCAAGCATTGTGTTGGACTAGTAAACATCAGGACTTTATTCTTCCTCTTTTTTTGCATTTTATTCAGGATTTTTATTGGTTTTAGCTTTTATATTCTATTAAATGTCTTGTGGCTGTTTTGTTGAAGCTTGACAACATATCAGATAGACATTTACAGATCATATAAAAAAAACAATTCATGTATTTTTGATTATAAACAAAGGGAACAGTCTAAAACTTGCTCTTTAATGTAAAGTGTCCTGAGATTAATTGATGCCTTATTCATATAAATTGATTGAAATTTGTTTCAAACTTTTGTCAGATGAAAAGGTGCAGGAAAAGAATGATTTCAGATGATTTGAGAAGTGTTCTGTGACTCTTTCTCTGAGGAAAGTGCCTTCATCTTGGTGAAACATTTAGAGATGTAATGAGAATCAACATGAGACTAAGTGTATCACGAGCAGCGATATGTGTGGTGAATGCATGTGTATTAATGTAAACCCAGTAAGTCGTCTAAAAGTGAAGAAGCCGTGTTAAAAAAAAAAAAAACCTCGGCATGGAGAGAGAAAAGCGACGTAAGCATAAAGTGTGTAGTTAAATCTCTGAGACTGACGTACGGCCGAGAGCTCGTAGTGGTGGGTGGGGTTGGGAAGAGGATGTGACAGTGTGCGCCTTGTAAAAAGAGGCCAGCCCGAGCCCTTCTCTCCCCAGCCCAGAGACAGACACATTGAAATGAGCAGTCCAGCTAACAGGTCTCTGGAGGCTTTTTAAAACAGGGGGCCCTGTGCTGTTAACTTCACACACACTTCCTGTGCCGAGAGAGAAAGCGTGGTCTGAGAAAGAAGACGAAACATGGAGGGGTTTTTTATTTTTTTTCTCTACGCATAAGTTAGCAGAGAGACTTCCTATTTTGCAGCTGTAAGCTTAAGCTCATCTGAAGAAGGGTGAATGTGTGTATGAAGCATGCATTTGTGTGGTCGTATTTTCTTCTTTTTTATTTTCTTTGCACCTGTGAGCAGATTTTTTTTTTTTATTTTTTTTTAATGAAATAAATTCCAGCCCACGCCTCTCTCTCCGCTCTGAGTCCATTTTGAAGGAAGGCTGTTGGGTGTAATTTTCCACCCATATTTGGAATGACATTGAGTGGTCCAGTGGGCATAGAAGCTCCGGTCTCTCATCATGCTGCTGGGGGGATGATTAATAATAAGCACTGATGAATTCTCCACTGTCCCTGTGGGTTCTGCCATTACCTTAGCAGCTCCAAAATACCACCTGCAGCTATAATTAGAAGAGCAGCATCTTAAGGTCTCCTCGCCTTAGATTCAGCCAGGTTACACAGGAGCAATTTTACCATATTCAAATATTGACAGTGATTTTCCCCCTTTTAAATAACCAACATGTGTTTGTATTTGCCGTCTCTATATTCTGTTTTAATGGAGGTTGTTGTTTTCCTTATAGAAGCCACACACTCCCTTATCCATGCATCTGAATAATAACCGTTATATCACAATTGAATTTCCAACCCCTAATTTTCTGTCCGGGTTTCATCACCCCATTCCCAAGGTTGTCTAAATAGACCTAATTTGATTTGAGATCACAGATTAGATACCCACTGTATCTGATTGCAATTTGCCAGCTCCAGATATGTATCACAGCAAATGATAAATGTAGCACAGCCTTAATTACTACGCTAAAATGATCACTATAAAAGCCCCCCCCCCGCTTTAAAAATGTGCTGAGCTCATATTAGCAATCCATCTATCTTCCACTAAACTAAATCTTACGTTTTAATATTAGATGCAGCTGTGTATGTATGTGAGAGCTATGCATTGATCTTTGGATCTATAAGGTAATGTCCCATAATGAGGCTGTTAGTTGATTACAGTGGTCTGTGGACTTAATCCTGCACCGGGTTATCAGTGGGATTGATGAGCCAATCCTCAGGACCCCTCTCCCCCCCCCCCACTTCTCTAAATGGACTGAGTACTTTAAGGAGTTTATTGATATTCAGAGCAAACTGGAAGCCCAGGTTTATCTATTGAGACCGGGTCAGTTGTTCTGTCACAACGGCAATCACTGACAAAAACCCAAACAAAATAGTTTTTAAGATACATTTTTTGGGTACCAAATCCTGACAGCTATTTGTTATTTGTTGCTATTGTTTGTAACGCTGATTTGTGTTCACATTAGATTATTTTTTTCATGCAAAATGCTATCATTTGCGACAATATTTGTATTAACTTTTTGCAGTTAACAATAGATGGTCGTCTCAGTTTACATGTTGGTGAACTACTTTAGAATGCACTGTGTTCCAGAGGCACATGATGCGGGAAAAATGCAAACCATCCAACCCCATTTAAATGACTGCAGCGTTTTGACATAAATTACCGCAAGTGCACTGAGGTGCCATCTTACTCCCAGGCTAACCCTGTCGCTACACGGGAGTTAGGCAGTGGTCCAACTTGAGAGTGACAGCAATTAACCTGCCTTCCTCACTGTTTAGCTTCAGGAAAAGGAAGGGATGAGAAATCTGACAGCTAGTGATGGGTAATATTTAGGGTTTAGGGGCAAATGAAATTCTCCCCAAAAATGAAAGTCATTAGGGAGAAAGTTAACCAACAGACAAAGGACGAAAAGACAGCGTGTGTGTGTGTGTGTGTTTGTGTGTGTGCGTGTGCGCTTTTTTTTGACTGACGTGTGAGCGCACCTCCCTCTTATAACAACTCAAGTTTGTCGTTTAATGCAGGTAAATACAAAAAATACTGTCACACAGTGTTCACCTAGCATCACCTCTCACAAACAAGCCTCAAGCATCTTCCTCTCTCCCTGCCCTTCACCTGCCTCTCCGTCTTTCCATGAGAAGACACACACACACACACACACACACACACACACACACACACACACACACACACACACACACACACCTAAGATGCAAATCTGGGCTTTGCCCTTGAGCATAATTTAAAGGCCTAATCACCCAGACTGTCCCTTTTGGATGGAAAAGGGAAAGAGGGAGGTAGGGAGGGGTGGGAGGATGGTGTCTCTCATTTGCACTCTTACACAAAGAAGCTCATTAGGTTTATCTTTCAGGCCTGAGATTGCCCCACTCAACTGTGTAAATAAGACACCGGCCCCGGCCTGACGCATCAATCACCTCTCAGGACAGAAGACAGACCTTGGCTGAAATATGAACGAATTCATAAAGGAGCCTTTTGTTGGCCATCATCATCATCTGTGAGAAGATAAGGGCGTCCTGTAAAGGCTGGAGAGGCATTAGAGAAGCGGCATGTACTGTATGTCTTTGTAAAAATGATTCCCCCTTTCAGTGAAAAGACATCTCTTCTCTGGCACTCCTTGTGTTGGAGTTATTTACAATGAGAGCCATCCTTCTTTTTATTTCAAGCCTGGCTATTGGCAGACGGTCCCTACAGGATAGTACATACAGGCCTGTGACATATAGGCCTGTAGTTTCCCCCTTTGCGATGACACTAAAGATATAGGGTGTGAATGACAGCACAGCTACTGTTTGTTCACCCTTCCCCCGACAAAACACAGTATTATTCTATTATCTATCTAGACGCCACCTCTTCCTCCTCCGCTTCTTCACCTTTTTTCTCCTCCATCTCATTCTCCAGCTCCTTGAAACCTGGCCTGTCCATCTATGTTTAAGACACATTACATGTGGCCTTCTGGAATTTACAGTGGCGCTCTCCCAGTAACTCCATTTCGCACAGGAGTCCCCGGAGAGCACAGCGAAATGTCAAGCTGCAAGGCTTGAAAGAGACACGAGGAGAAAGGGACAGAGAGAGAAAGAGAGAGCGGGTGATGGAGGAATGGAGAGGATGAGAGAAGTGGACAGAGGGAAATCTTCTGGAAAGAAACACTTATAAGTGTTTTATGCTCAAGCAGTTGGATTAGTGGTTAGCACAGATAGAAAAAGCAGATCATACTGTATGTAAGTTTGTGTATCAGATTCAGTCCATAGAGGTCTAATGCGCTAACAGAGTTGTCTGCTCATTAAAATTTTTTAATAAAAAGCAAACCGCAAACCATCTATAAAATGAAAAGGGAAATGCATTAAATGAAAGTCAGTTTATTATCTCTCACCTTTGACCTCACACTATGGAGGTTCCATTTTTCCTTTTTCCAATTCCAACAGCAAGACATGCATATTGGTCGATATATAGAACCAAACCCATACTAGTGCGATATAAATTATATATACAATGATGGTGTAGAAACACTGATAACTGACATTTTGCTCGCTTCAGATAACATTACATTCTTTGCTAGTATCACACGGTTGTGTGTTTCTTTTGTTGTCGCATGATCATATACCTGATTTCTTTTGGGGCTAATCGGTAAAAATATCTGACCTGTCTATAAGCAGATAAATTCATCAATACACAATAAGCATTTTATACAATAGGAGGCATATTGATACTGGTATTGGTATCGTTATGAATATATCGGTTTCAATGCGAGTATTGTATTGACCATATTGCTACTGATACTTTTACTGCATTGGCCAATATTGTTATCGATGTCAGTTTTGCAGTGGCCAATATTGGTATCATTGTGTGTATTGTATTAGCGCCATTATTGACATTGATGCCCATACTGTATCGGCCAGTCTCAGTACCAGACTGGTACTGGTAACCCTCCAGCTGGCTAATTTTTTCCTCTTTCTTAACCGTTTTATTCCTGTAAAGCACATTCACCCAGTGATAAATGGACTGGGCTGGGGTTAACCACCTCAGTGTAAATAAGAGGCAGCCATTGAGTAGCACAGACTGTGGCCGGTAGCCCCGCAGTCTTCAGCCAACCCCAGCGCAGGCCGGGATCAATGGCCACTTCACAACTCATTTCCTTTTACGCCTCCCTAACTGCCCCGCTCCAGCTCTGGGAAATAAATGGCACTGGATCTATACGTCCACTCACACTCGCACAAACACATACACAGGCATGCATACACGCACTCGCACAAACACACACTCGCTCATTCTCTGAGTGAGCTGAGCAATTGCTTCAGCTCAATACCCTCCGCAATAATTTATTTGCCTCAGTGGCGAATGGAGCGTCATCTGTCGTGGCCTCACAATCGAAAACAAGCATTCTGTCATTGTTTGTTGCCACTCCCCTGTCGTCGGCTTAAACAGAGTACCAGTCGTTAATATGGTGAGGTGGAGTCTTACTGTCACCCGCGGCTTCAAAACACACATGTAAATAGCTCTGCCGTGCCATAAAGTGGCATTAACAGGATCGAGAAAACACGTTTATTTGGGCGAGTTTGCTTTCCGATGAACACACGGTAATGCAAATGCTTCCCCCCCCCCCCCCCCCCCCCTCCCCCCGAACAAAAAAAAAATCCAAGTGGCTTACAGTCATTTGATAGGCCACGACACCACTATCCATTTAACAGAGCTTAAAAATCCTACGTATGCATATGCCGGGGTAGTCTTAAGCTGACAACCAAAAGACAGGATTTGCTAGAAGGCAGCTTTGGAGTGTTGTGAATTTAACAAGCATGTCTAGTATTACAGTTCCTCTCCGCTTTAGCCATGAATAGTAACAAATCAGACTCTGAAACGCTTGCCTGATGGTTTGTTGTGTGTACCCCCCCCCCCCCCCCCCTTACTTCCCCTTCTTAAACCAAAATGACTTCCAATCTGGTTAAGAAGACGACTAGCAAAAGTGGAGCAATTTATCATCACCTGTGCTCTCTTTGGCCAGATTGTTGCCCAACAGATTCCAGGTATCTATGCCATTTTCTTTTCTCCCTCTGTTGCACTTGTTAACACTCTCCGCTGCTCCGATTACCTTCATCCCTGACCCATTTTTTGAATATATAAATAGCTTTCCCCAGTTGTTTGTAGTTGTAACGCTAGCAGACTGCAAATGGGAGATGCTCTTTTACGCAATGCCTCCAAACACAGTATACATATGTAAGAGATCCAGCCGGGGCTTTCAGTCCTTTCCCCTTCACAGCTTTTCATACAAATGCAGTAAATAAGCTCCGGCCGGGGGGAATTGAAGGCTCTGAACAGACGAACTGACTGACATGTCACTTAGCGCCGGCTTTGGCTCTCTTCACTGCCGGCTTTAGAGCTGAAGCTGCTGGGTTTTAGAGTGTATCAGGCAAGGCCAGGTGCTCACTTTGCTGTCAAGGTGGACTGACATCTGTATTATTTACGACATTGTAGTAGTGCCAGAAATATTATTTGCTATGTTGTTAAATTTGTGCTAAAATAGCAAGCTGTTTCAAAATTTAAAAAAAAAGCCTGCAAGAGTGTAAACTGAGGATTTTGGGGGGAGTAGATGCCGAGAAGAAATTGTACTCTGGCCTGAAGTTAATGATGGAAGTGAAACCATTGCAGGAGATAGACAGGCCTGCCAAACAGCCAGCCTGCCATTCCTCATGAACACCTAACCACTGCTTATTTACCCACACAGGACTTAACTCGCACAAATGTATCAACGATAGCGCCACAAAGCTGCTTGTTCCGCCCCGATAAAAGCGACAACCCATGAGCATATGCAGAACATGCTTTTGTGTGGGCCAGACGCGGCACTTCAAGCTTGACTAGACACTAAGCTGATATTGGTTTCACGCTTGAGTCCGTGGTGCGAAAATCTCTCCAATTGAAACCCGGAGATTTGATTGTTTCTGCATATGCAGTTATCAGAAGTTTACATGATAAATATACATTAGCCTGGGGGCTTGGCCATGCGTGGTATTGTTTCAGCGATACTATTCTTCACGCATTCCTTTTTCACCTGTTTGGACTTCGTCATCCAATTCAGTGGGAACATGATAATCGTAGTTTGAACAAAACTTCAAATGGATTTGTTGGAGTTTGGTGTCTCGTTGGTCTTTCCCAGAACTATTGTCACAAAGAAGAGCTGCTTTTTTTTAAATCTGTGTCCCACTTTCATGCCAACCAGCTTGTGTCTGAACCATGACATAATTCTCAGACTTTAATGTTAATATCCCTACAATATGTGTAAAACAGCCCCCATCCCCCTCTTGGCCGACTCCTGACTTAATTTTATAATGCCTTCACACCCCTAAATGATATGTCATTTATCTTTCATTCAAATTCCAGCCAGAGGTTTTCTTTTTTTAATAACCACTGTAATTGTTCCGTCCTTGTGTTGAGTGCTATGAAGAGAGTGATCATGCTTTTGGCACATTTATCAAAGCCCAAGCAAAAAAAATAAATAAATAAAAAATAGCAGGAAGGAGCCGGACTAAGTGTGCGACAGAGTGATAAATTTTCTTGTTAGGAGAAATTACATCCACTAACTTGAGCTACTTCAGCATGAAATTGAAAAAGAAGCATTTCTCGTGAATTTCCATTCTTGATTCAATGAAAGATGTAGATTAGCCCTTTGGAATAGGGCGGGGAACAAAAATGAAACTAAAGAAGTATGACTCCGCTCAGGCTTGCTTGTTCTCGGAAGCGTGATATAGGATGCTGTTGGAAAAAAAAAAAAAGGCTTTGTTTATGGAGGGAAGGATCAGTCAGGCTGGTGGCAGATGAAAGAAAAAAATGTAAACTTCCCTTTTTTTGTGTGCGTGTTTGTGTGTGTACCTTATGCATTTTTACATTTTTTATCGCTGGGATAAGTCACAGTCTTTGCTCATGATAGCTCCATCTCTTTCTGACTTTGTGCACACATACACACACACACACATTCTCAGTTCAGCAGCCTGTTCCAGTGAGGATGTCGGAGGGGGGGTGAAACACTGATTGATAGAAGCTGGGTGTCAGAGTGGGAGAAGATAACTATATCTTCAACAGGACATTTAAAGGTCAAACACACATCGCTGTAATTGGAATATTCACAAGACAACTACCAAGGTACAATGCAGGAAGAGCACAGAAAAGATTCATGTTGCGTAAGTAGAATGATTGAGAGAGGAGGAGGAGAGTGAAGGTGATCTGTTGCCTTTCTACCGGCGGGTGTAGTGTATTTTTATTGAGCCAGTTTTTGAAGGGAAGTCATTGAAAGATGAAGCATCCCGAGTGGAGAGAAATGCTCATTTAGATTTAGATGAGCTATTGGCAAGAGAGAGAAGAGTCGTAAACCTGTTTAAAAAAAAAAAAAAAAAAAAAAAAACTACATGATGGACATTTAAAGTTCTTCAGTGGTGGCTAATAATGATCATTATCGATTTATCAGGGGATCATTTTTAGGATTAATCAATCACTGTTTCTAAATTGTCCATTCATTCATCCCCACAGTTGAGCACCATCCATCAGTTATGGAAAAATTGCCCAAAACAATCACTGAAAACTCCTTGTAAGTTTGCACCTGAAGCTGTGCACTACACTACACCTCTTATCACATGTATGTTACAACTGCTGAAGGCCAAACTCAGAGTAAGCAATGCAGCGCGAGAGGTGATGTCACTCACAGCTAAGGTCACGGCGCTCTCTCATCGACCCCAGAACAGGAGAACACTTAGACTCAGCACTTAACCTGAGCTCTGCAGGACCAGACAGACAGACACTCATACTATTGAGTTGCAGACCCCCCCCCCCCCCCATCAGGATCTGATGTACACACATGTACTAACACACATATAACACACAGTGTTTGCTAGTGTCAGTGCACATGCACACACAAACAGTGTGGATTTTTAACGACATAAAGATGGATGGTAGTGACACTCAGCAGCTTTCCTGTTGCCAAATGGTTGTTTTATGTTCCTGTGGAGGATCTGTGTGTGCTGTGTGCATGTTGTGTGTATCTTTGCCTGCTTTAATGCAGTATAAACACACTTAAAAGTAGTTTACCTCCACAGGATGCAGCAACCTTTTTATTTACCACTTTTACCCCGGTCTTTGTTTTTGCCGGGGTCTCCTCGTGTGCACACACGTGTGTCAGCACATTCTTCTTTTTCTAACAGCATCTATCGGTATCGGCAAACTGCTCAAAAAGCAGCTCTTCTGCAGCAGATGCTTTTTCTCTGGTGCCAGTCAGATCACTAGTCGCCTCTGGCCATGTTTTTTTTGGAGTGGTTCCCTCTTAATAAGGCCTTGTCAACAAAGTCAGACGCAAGCGCCTCAACAGACAGCTTTATTCTGAGTCTGATCTACTGAAATAATGATGAGAGATCCCCACTTTGTGCTGAAATACAGCTGCATTCAAGCTCACTGATTCGCTACAGTAGGCTAACAGCTGAGCTTTAAAATAATGTCCTACTGCCATATAGTTAGAAATACCCTATAGGATGTTTCCCTTTCCAAAAAAATCCAGTTTTATTCCGCTGGGCTCAGCATTAACTTGGGCTGAATGCAACATTTCAGATCAGGTATTCATCCTGCTGTGTGACCTCCTCTCGTCTGGAACTGTGAAAAGGAGAGGGATCATAATCACCTGAAGAAGAAATCAAGCATTGCAGGAGCAAAAAAGTGTGTGTCCAACAGAGAACTGTGCATATTTGTGTGTTTTTTTTTTCATTGTGGCTGCCTCATACTGTACCAGCTTTACTTGCACAAAGGGACCACTTGACCTCAAAAACACACACACACACATATTCTCCCTCTCCCTTCTTCCATCCCCACAAATACCTTTCCCCGGTCTCTTCTCTTCTTCTCTGGCGGTCTCTTTGTGATAGTATATTGTGTTAGCTCTCACTTGTCTGCCTCCAAAGGACTTCCCTAAGAGCAGCAGTAGATAAAGAGCGCTGCTGAATGGGCCTGCTGTCACCTTATCTAAACGTAGCGCTGCAGCACAGGTCAAAGTGAGCACTCGGCTAAAGCCACCAGTAGAGAGAGAGAGAGAGAGTGAGGGGTAAGAAGGGGGCTTTGTGAGGTTATAAGCGATAAAGCTCGGAAGAAAAAACTCTCGGATAATAGAAGAAAAGCTGAAAAAGAAGCAGTTATTACATCAAAAGCTAATAAGCAAGCATTTAGATGGTTAGAACCTGCAAAGAATACACATTTTTTTTACATGAAGTTTTGGGATTTTGGTTTGACGTTCAGCTTAAAAGTAGCTGAAAACAATTACTCCTTCTTGCTAGAACAGATATGTCATTGTGTTTGCACAGAATATTCATGGTTATAGCAGCAGGAGGTGGGATGTTAGCGGCCGCAGTGAACGACAGCAGACTGTGTTCTTTGTTATTGCTGGCCGACCTCCCAATGGCAGAGCTGAAGCAGGCACATACATATCGGTGCAAATGCACTCTTCAGCTCCCCCTCACAGACATAAACACACACACTTTATATATCTGATGGGCGAAACAGACCCGTGTTTTCTCTTCGTTATAGTGGAAAAATAAGTGTAAGGTAACACAATGGTGCTAGACACCCATAAGCCCCTCCTACCTCCAACACTCTTCTCTCCCCCCCCCCCCCCCCTTACGAGTGTTCTTCCTGGGGTAGCAGCGAACAAATTCATCTCGTCAATCCTCCCGGGAGGGTGTAGCTATGCAGCTCTGTTTACTGTGGCAGAAAGTTAATATAAATTTTCATCAGTGGGGGAAGTTTACACATATGATTCTATTTGTCCTTCATTATTAGCACCTGAGTCTGGGGCTGGGGAGGCATAATTGTCTACAGACACAG
This sequence comes from Labrus bergylta, assembly GCF_963930695.1. Lineage (NCBI taxonomy): Eukaryota > Metazoa > Chordata > Actinopteri > Labriformes > Labridae > Labrus > Labrus bergylta. Next base: position 10,888,506 of record NC_089217.1, read on the forward strand.
GCCAAATAGATGCAAGGGAAAGGCAAATAAGCACAGCCCAAAATAATTTGATGCTTGTGTGTTACAATCCTCCACCCAAGGAATTCTTAATCTAGAGAATCAATAAACAAGGAGTGAGAGACGTGGGAGAGAGAGGGGGTAAGGAAGACAGAAAGATGAGAGGAAGAAACAAATAATGGGATGTGAGCGTTGAGGAGGGGAGGGGAGGGGTGGAAGCTGTGTTGGATTCAAGGTGTACTAAAGGGGTGGGAAAGAGTTGAATAGAGCAAGTGGTTATGTTTGATGGTTTACAATTGAGTGAATCTTAACTTTTAGCACTTTATTTGTTCAAAAAAGGGGGAGCTGAAGTAGCTGGGAATGGCGAGATAGAGATAGCAGAGTGGGACACAGGAGCCCATTGTTCTGCTGGATAGCTTTACCTCCATCCTGAGGCCAGACTACATTCTCCATGGACCTCTCCCCTCCCTCCCTTGTTCAGCGCAGACTGTTGATTTATTGAGTCATCCATTCAAATGCTCATTACTCCTACATACTTTCCGAATGTTCTTTCCCCCCCCCCCCTTTATTTCTTCCCCTGTAGTTTCTCATGAAAGCATCATTTGAGTCATCACCTATTATTTTTGGTCTGTGTTTTGGTGGCACTGGAGGGGCAGTTGTTGAAGCGAGATTTAGGCTATCAGAAAGCTTTCTAGGTCAATCTAAAGAGTTGCAACCAACATGGCTGATCTGACTTATTTATCCACTCATTAGTGAAGCAAATACGCTCCCTTACACACTTGTTTTTAAGTCTAAAAATATTTTGTTAGTGCACCTTCAGGCACTTTCTCATTAGCTTCAACTTTCAGCGTCAGGATTTGACATGAAAAAAATCCAATCTTGTCTTGTTGCAACAACCTTGTTTATTTGCATTCCTGTGACTCCCAACTGCTGCCATCTGCATGTCAGCAACTACAGTCAAAAGAAGTCGTTATTTTACGCTGTCTTACCCAAGTAATAGACTTTGCAGATGTGACAGAATCCAGGTGTGTGAATTGAGCTGGGTGTGGGCTATGTGGAGGCGATAAGGTAAATGAATGAGGCACTGGCGCGTCATCACCTGTTCTGACCTTTTTTAAAGGATACAAGTCTTTCTGCTCATGTGGCCGAGTAGCTTAAAGTGAAAGGGATCAATAGCAGCCATCGAAGCCCACACAGTAGAACGGTATGTTCATTTATTTCACATTGAAAGGGTTAACATTCTCCTGCCAGTGCTTGAAGATTTGTTTTTTTTGGAGGGGCTCTGCTTTTGCAACATTGTTCCCTGGTCACAGTTTGCTTGTTTTTTTTCACAACCTCAGGCCCCACTTTTGCATTCAGACATTGTTCAGGGCGTCTTATCCTCCTCCTCTTTCCCCCCCCTCATTTGTCTATCCTCTCCAGCCAGCCCAACAAAATCCATATCCATCCATCCATCTGCCCTGAATCCACTTATATAAGAAGACAGGGTGTAAATATTTTGGTGTGGAGTGTCAGTGCGTATCTCCGTTGCCAGCGGGGCCACAGCCTCAGTCCAATCAGCCATGTTTGTTTGTTCAGCTTAAACTGTTTGTGCCTTGTTTTCCGAGGCCTGCGAGTCTCTCTGCAGCTTGATAAAGTGTCACACTTTTTCCTTTTTTTTTTTTTTTTTTTTTTTTTTTTGCCTCCTTCTGTGTCTGCGTTTCCTGGAAGGGAACATAGATAAGCCTGGTGGTGTGGTGCTGTGGTATGTGTGTCTGTGTGTGTGCTTTTCAAGAGCTTGTGTGTGTGTGTGTGTGTGTGTGGGGGGGGTGGGAGTTGTCAGAGCTGTCAGCATGACTGGAGTTGTTCTGGCCGACAGCCTGGTGTTGAACAGCAGCCCTCTGCTCCCCGCAACAAACACACACACATGCAGGCACACAAAACATCTGTTCTGCACACCACAGTGGGACTGTTGTCATGAGGCAACACATTTCTTATTGATCAGCAACTGATGTACAACATGTTTACTTGGGCTTTATATAAGCATGAATCTGGCACTACAATACATATCACGATACATGAGTTACGATCCAACATTTTCTGAGGTTTTATGTAAGGCTTTACTCTGAGCCCTGTATGACTGTATTGTAGCACATTAGGTGGGGCTTTAAACCTAAATTCATGAGGATGGGACCTGTCTTCCTTTTTAATTCTATTGCCCAGCAGGGGGCGACTCTATTAGGTCATATTTTCCCATTGGGAAGATTTAAGTCTTCTTCAGTGCAACATTATGTTAACCATTATTGTCTCACTTCAAAAAGGAAAATGGTTAGATCCGGATAGAGACAAATCATTTTGTCCAAGTATGGCATTTCTGGTTCCAAAAACCCATGATGTCACTCTTGAAACACGGCCAAAGAGGAACTTCTCAGGTTTTACAAGCAGCCATTATGACAGTGTCCAACGTGTACAAACCGTGTTGTCCAAATAAGGCCAGTTCTGGTTCCAACAAAAATCAAGATGGTGAAAGCCTGAAATTCAAGGCTTCAAAAAAAAAAAAGTAAACAAACCAGTGGGTTATTTCACGGTGACTAAACTCATTTCTCTTAAACAGTTTAAGGCGTAAACACAACACAAGTTGAACTACTATCACAGATGTTGGCATGTAACCTACAATTGAAACTGCATCATGAAGGGTGATGTCTTAAAACTCAAGTGTATCAATGTTTTCATGTGTCAAACATTCTATAGGGGCACGGGGCGGCGAATGTGTCGCGGCCTGCTTATTTCATACCTGTGTCATCATTCCAATATCTCCTATATCCCCTAATAACAACAACTCCCAGCGTGACCCACGCCAGGAAGTGATCTGCGCTGTCCAAACACAATGTCACAGCCCCTCAGATATATCCAATTCCAATGTCACGGCTGCATATCGAGCAGTCTCCAGGTGGATTTGAAAGAGTGCACAGCCTTAGTGGAAGGCTTATTTTTTTTTTGCACGCACTTTCTGCACCACACACAATAAGCAATCTGGAGATTTGTTATGGTTCGGCCTAGTGTTGCAGTGCCCGCTAATGTGTTTCATGCTTGCTTAAGAACTTTGCATGCTCTTTACAAAGGTGCATTGTGATGGGTGTTGCTTATTACCCGGTTCAGTCCAAACACTGGGGCTCTGAGAGTTAGAATAGAGTGAGAAAGGGATGAATGGATGCTTGATATGTGTTTTTTTCTCTCTCTCTCTCTCTCTCTCTCTTCCCCTCTCTGTCAGTCCCTTCTCACTCTCTCCTTTTTTCTCCCTCTCCGGTGATCTCTGAATGCCTATTAATGTAGCAGAGGAATGCCTGTGTAAACATTCTTGTTTCTCAGTCCGTTTCGCATAATAGTCGCCTGTATCGCCTTTCTCCTGACCTCACTATCTGAAACCAATTACAGCAGATCCATTTGGGCTGAATCTTATTTTCATAAGGATCCCCGTGTCGTGGTCTCGGTCGCTCTGTGTGTTATTTTCCCTCCTCTTGTTTTTTCCCTTTTTTCCAACCTCTGTGATGGATATCAACATCAAATATGCCTCTGAGTGCCTTGTTATTTATATAGCAGGGTCTGGCTCTTTCCCTCCTCCCCCCCCCCCCACCTCCTCTCTCTCTTTCTCTGTCTGACTTGCGCACCCATTCTAAAGAATGTGTCACATTGTGCTGTTTATACAATGTGTGCATTAATAGACCGCAGATGTCATTTTTTCTTGCATAGCAACCCAGGTTAAATAGACAGTGTGCCTGCACTCGTCTGTGTTTTTGTCCGCTCCGGCAGCTCTTCAGCAAACTTTTGATGACTTTCCTTGGCATTTGGTGCTTTTTTGTACGACGAGATGGGCTCCAGCTTGCCATCTCTGTGGAGTGGGAAAAGTGGGTGGCACAAATTGGTGCTTTTTACAGTAATGGCTGAATACTCAGAGTTGTTAAAAGCAAGCGGACGGGACTTTTCTCTCCCTCCCTCCTTCCCTTCCTTACCTTCCACACAGTCCCAGACTTTCAGCAAAATGGCCAACCTCGCTTCCTCTTTGGAGGTGACAGACAGTTTCGGGCATCACAAACCACTGCGGAAAAAGTTTTGCCGTCTTTGATGGGCTCTGTGTTATGTTTGGAGAAGAACTCTTTATGCAGTCTGAGCAGACTTCTTCTTTAATAAGCTGGGTGTAGTTGATCTCTCTGCTTCACCCTGTGTGTCACCTCTCATGCTTGCACCCTCCCTCGGTATTTACCTGCCATGGATATTGGCAGCACAGTTAAAAACATCTCTTCCTTTGTGCTCTTGACCGTGTGTAATATATCGAGTGGCTCTCTTGACTTTGGATATAACGCCGTGAGTCATTATTGATTCACACACAGATAAACATTTCCTTCTGACAGCAACGTCTGGTTGCACTCATCAGGCAGCCTTCCCCTCTAACTACTGTGTGCAGGACTCAATAAACCTTATAATTACTTTGATTCACCAATCATGGGGAGATTAATTAGGCCCTGTGTTTTTAATTAGCAACGTGATTGGCTGCATTCAAGAAATTTGTTTTGTCTTTTGCCTTCAGAACAATGCAGCAAATGTTTGATTTCCAGTCCATTAAGCAAAAATCCACAAGGAACAAAGCTGCATGTATTATGTGTGCCATTTATTCCATTTATTCCTGCAGGTGTGCCACAAATAACTTCGTATCTGTGCATGTGTGTGAGTGGGTGTGTTTTAAATGGCTCACATTACACACACATATAAACCAGTGGCGACTGGGCTGCTCTTACCAAGGAGACGGATCAATGCAGTTAAGACCCAGTGCCAGTGTAATGTGTTTGTTTACTTGAGTCGAGAGAGCCTGGCTCCTCCTGAGCACCCAGACAGACAGGCCCCCAACCCTCCATGACCCCCCCCCCATACACACACACACACACACACACACACACACACACACACACACACACACACACACACACACACACACACACACACACACACACACACACACACAGCCTCTGTCTTTTCATAATTGATCAGGGGGTGGCTGCACTCCCATAGGGGTTAAGACATGGCAACTTTTTTTTTTCTTCCTCTCTCATTTTTTTTTCCTCTCTCTCACTCTGTCCCCCCCTCTCTCTCTCGTCTTCTCCTCTTGTTTGTTCAGGATCTCAATGTACTAGTTCAAACAATGTTCCCACCAGCTGGCAGAGCTGCGCCATATGCACGCCCTGTCAAGGCAGCTGTTGTCATGGATACTGGCAAGCGCCAGAAAATAAAAATGAGCTGAGAAAGTGTCACTCTCCATCAGTTTTTTTTTTTTTTCCCCACTTCTCCTCCTTTCTCGTCCTCTTCTTTTTTCATCAAATAAAGAAACACCTGTGAAGTTGTTGTGTTGTGCTGTGTGTCTGTGCATACATGTTTTTTTTTTTCCCACTCCCACTTGATGCTTGTGGGCCTGAAGAATACAAGCTACACGCCTGTGTGGAGCATCAGCAGCAGCAGCAGCAGCAGTAGTAGTAGCAGCAGCTGTGCACAATGTTCTTTTCTGCCAGACTCTTTCATCCAGTTGCTCTTGAAGAATCACAGTGAAGCTGCCGGCCCAGCTGCCGCCGTACCTGTGTGAAGCTGCAGCTCGCAAGTCACACAAATTCAAGTAAAAAAAAAAAAGGCGAGAGGGGATCTGTAATCCCATCAAACCCTAGAGAACAAAATGACACCACATCCCAGCCCGCCTGATTCTTATCATCCATGTCTAGCAAGCAAATCAAAGGACAAATTTTACAACTTACAAAATGGATTTTTCCTAATTTTTCATGCTGTGTGTAAACAGCTATGATCTCATCTCATGAAGCAGGAAAAGGTCTCTCTTTCTCCTTGCATCCCTCCATATTTCTAGCCATCTACCACCCATCCTCTACTCTTGAGCACCCTTAAATGCACACAGTGTAAAACCTGTGCTGCTAGTTAATTCACTCTAAATGTAATCTGATGTTGATTTTGTCAACTTTAATTACAGCTCCCAGGGACACTTCACATGGCGCTGCCTCTACTTCAAATTGATATTATGAATATGCAAATGTACTGGTAATTTGCCGAGAGAAGTGGGTATTTCACTTGAGCACGCACTAGACAGGTCAATTCTACCGATGCGCTGCCTTTTCTTTTTTTTTCTTTTCTTCAGCCCAGCCACCCGCCTCATCTTCATTTTCAGAAAGAAAACTGTATTTGTTCTTGATCACAGCTTGGAGAAATGTTACTTTAATACATCTCAAACCTTGTGTAAATAGACGAAACAACAGCTCATGTTCTACAAGGCGATTTTAGTTCAAGATGTCTGTTGTTTTATGCCTTGGAAATGTGAATAATTTCTGCAGTCAGCTTGTGGAGATCGTTAGGTTTTCCTCCTCCTTCCTCTTCTTTCTTCCTGCGTTTTATTCACACCACCTTTTGTCTTGTCTTCCTTTCTTCACAGGCCCTACAAGCAGCGAGGCAATTACTCTTGCAGCAGCCAGGCAGTGGCCTGAAATCTCCAAAGAGCCAGGACAAGCAGCGTCCACTGCAGGTAAGAAAAAAAAAAAGAAGAAGAAGCAGCAGCAGCCTCCCTGTCTAATCTCTTAAGTCCATCCATAATACATGCTCCTCAGAAAAGAAGATTTCCTCTGTTCCACAAGTGTGTTTGATTTGCAACCCTCGGACCTGCCGCTGGAATCCTAAAGCTGGACAAAGCTAGTCTCTGGGGATGCTTAGTGTCACATACATACAAGAGACACAAAACAGAGACATATACAAGACAAGAATTTCATAAGAAGACCTTTTATTTTTAACAGCACATTTTCCTTCAAATTGAATACATTTTCAATTCCCCCTAAAGTTTAATGTCAGCTACACAGCTTCCTCTATCCGTTGGCTTTCCTGCATTATACTCCCAGTGCTGTTGTCACTTTAAGGATGCAGAGGTTAGTTATTATTTGAAAGACATGTCAGCCTGACACAAGCTAATTTTACCCGCCTGTCGTTTCCACTCTTCAACATTAATTTGCCTTATTGATTTGTATAGCTGTCTATTTCTGTTGTCAGTGATTTGGAAAAGGTCACACTGGTGCACATGTGCACAAACACAGACACAGGAACAAGTCGCACATTGACACCACACTCGCACACAGATACACATTAACACATTTCCTACCACCCTGTTTCTTCCTGGTGTTACGCGTTTTTCTCAGTTTTTTTTTTTTTCTTTCTGCTCATTTGAGCCAACAAGACGGTTAGTTGGGTTTTCCTTGCTTCAAATTATGTAAGGCCCCTTGACATCTGCTCCATGTTTTTATTATTAGTGGGTTTTTTTTTTTTTTTGCCCATTTGAAAATGTAGTGCAGGAGTTTGTGCCCTCCACTTGGCTAATAAGTACTATCAAGGAGCAATGGTTTACCTCATTAGGGGCTCTGTGCATTTCATTAATGTCAGGAAAATTGGCGTTAACCTCACCCGTTGATATTTTCACAGAGTCTAACAATGGCGACACCTTCAATTGCAGTCACACCCCTGTGTACCTCATTACGTACTGGTGAAGAGATAAGACTCAGTCATGCTTTTGCATTTTAATAATTCAACTCCACCTCATCAAGAGTGTAAATAATTCCAGTATATTCACACATATTTGTTGTATTTATTAGAGTGTGTATTTTTTATTTATTTTTTTAGGAGCTGGAAAACAAGAAGTCTTATTCCTGGGCAAAGCTCTTATTCTCTTCAACGCTCTGTTTTCCAAAGTGAATACATTCAAAACAAGCGGGATCCTGATCTACAAATGCCCGCATAACCACCAAGTACAATGCATACATGGCAGGAAGAACAATATTGAATGAGAGTGTTGAGGGTGCATGATAACTGTCAGCCCCCTGCACGAGCCCCAGCCTCTAATAACAGCAGCACATGGTAAATATTGAATATTTACATTTGCTTACTCCATCCTTGCCTTGTGTTGGCGATATGAATCAATATGAAATCGGATGGGCCCGCCGATTGGCCTGTCTTCAGCTCCCAACTAATCCATCTGTTCATCCAGCTTTTATTAACATCCTCCCCTCTTTGTTCCAAAAAGTCTCGACGCAGAGAGACTGCCAACTCTGCCTGTGATGCACAGTCTGTGCACTGTGGTTTAAAATCACATTCACTATGGGCATATGCAGCTTGAGTTCACTCTTTTCAAATGACATTTTAGCTGTGAATACAGCCATTGTGTAAATACCACTATGAAGCAATGGAAGCTGATTAAAAAGCCTCGTTGTTTTTCTCTTGTTATTGTTCTATTTCTTACCTTCTTTCTATTCATGCCTTGAGGGAGTTTATCCAATAAAGCTGCATTATTTACCTGGATTAAGAGGCCACAACGGGTGCCATAGTGCAATGTTTTGCTAGCATCATTGCTTGATAAGAGTCAATGACAATCAAGCTGCATATTTTTTCCACCAGAGGAATCACGCACATTGATCCCCTTGTATGATTAGCGCAGTAGAAAGTGGGAAAAGGATTAATATTAGCATGACATCCTGCTTATGGCGGAGATACCGATAAATCCTCTGCCAGTCTCTCTCTCCCCCCCCCCCTCCCTGTTCTCGCATCTTTGGTATTTAAAAGCGGGAAATGATCCATAGATCATGGCATGTAAATTATTTAGTACACAAGCATCTAAGTGCCTCAGCTGTAGTTTTAATTACGCGTATTAGCAGCTAAAGGCTCTCGCCTGACTAATTCTATCCGCTCGCTCATCGCTGAGTTGATGATGCGGAGGCAGGCAGATCTGGCATTCAAGCACACAAGTAAAAAAAATATATAAAAAACAGTCCTACAAACACACACACACACACACACAAGCTGCTTCTCCACATTTGCGTAATGTGACAGGTCTATTATTACACAGTAAGCCCACGGGAGCACTCAATAAACACCTATTTCTCCCCGTAAATCCCCTCCTGCCTCCACCATGCTGCTTACACGGCTCTCCCAAGGCACACGGCACCCTCTCGTCTCCTCTGCTTCTCTCTCCCATGGCTCTCCTGCTTCTCAATGGCAATACCCCCCCCCCCCCCCCCCCATCTCTGAAAAGGCATTTATACACTGACATTTGGAATACAAATAAAGAAACGCGGACAAGAAGAGGCGGAGAGGATTACAGCGACCTACGGATCCGTCAGTTGTTTTGCTCGCACACACACAGGTACATAATGCATGTGCGCACATGCTGCGCTCACACACAAACACAAGCTCAATGACAGTTCTTTAAAGTTTATTCACTGCTAAAGTGACTTTGTGCCAGTATAGTTCTGTTGATAGCTATTGACAAAGAACAGGGCAGAGCTGGAGGAGACGGCGGTTTGTCCTCCAGTAAGGTAAACTCCAAACTTGGAGTCTATGCCTAACATGGCAAACATAGGCTCCCCTTGTGAAACAACCACCACCATAATATGTCAAGAGTTGTGTATTCAACAGCATGAATGACCCCCTTACTCTGCATGTGTGTCAGATGGAGGCTTGGCAGTGTGAAGGAACCCGCCCTCCACTTCCTCAGAGTAGTTAATGATGAGTTATTAACCAGCAAAATCCTTAAAGTTCAGCTGAGCAAGTGTCGCCACTGTTGCTCTGCCCCTTTCACACTATCAGGCTGTGAGTACCCGTTAGAAGACTAATGAAAGTATGAATGCAAATCTGAATGTTTTCTTAAAGTTGGTTTCCAGATGTTGGTGTCGCCGTGTTTTCTGTAAATTCCCGCAGCTTCTTGCCCAGGCCAACCCAGATTGGTCATGGGCACTGGGCCATCCTCAGAAGTGTCACACTCTTAAAGGTCAGGTCCACACGTTCCACCGCTGAGCCAATATCATCTTGATTTCAGCACTCATCTGCTTATTGGCTCTCATCCGGAACACACACACACACACACACACACACACACACACACACACACACACAGATGCAAGGAAAAGGGCTGAGACGCTAGGCTCCAGTATAGGTTAGCTGACTCCAAACGTGCGTGGCTAAAGCATGCTAGCTCACATTTACATTTATGAATATATCTATCCCCCCTGCATCCCCTCTGGTTGGATCTGAAAATAGAGAAAAAATTATCACTGCGACAGGAAAAAAGAGAGGGGGAAAATATTATGTTATTCATGAGGAAAACTTCTGTTGACTCTGAAAGAACGAGAGAGAGAAAAAAAAAAACGTCAGCATATTCTAAGTCAAACACCCTTGGTTACTGCTTTTGTAACCAGAAAACAAGATTTTTTTTTTCTTTTTTTTTTTTTTACTCCCCATCTCCCATACCCACCTCCGTTCTTCCCCCCCCCCCCCCCTCTGCATTTACAACACCTACAGGACAAGATTGCTAAATTGCGAGGACAGAGCAGGTTCATCATTGTGATGCAAAAGAAGTTGGAAATGCAACCCCAAGGCGAAGTAGCTGAGTTTGGAGGGTGGATCAAGAGAAAGTGAGAAGGGAGGGAGGGAAGGATAAAAAAAAAAGAAAAAAAAGAAAAGTAGCACAGACCTTTGATGTAGCAGCAACAAATTTACCTTGTGACAGAAGATACATGGGTGCAATAAACGAGTTATACCAGCCCTTACACATGCAATCAGATGATTCTGGCCAGGGTGTTAATTGGATCCTAACCGGCAGATCTGATACGCCCGGGCCCCGTCGGTGAGGGGGGAAAGCCTTTTCCAAGTGATGAACTATAATTCACTGAGCTGCTTGAAGCACTTGTAATTTACTGTGTGTCACTGATGAAGAGGCTGATCCAGTGGAGGCCATATTACCTGCAACATCAGAGGGAAGTGCCTACCCCCCCCTCTTGCTCTCACTTGTACTCCCTCTCTTTTACTTTCTTTTCCATTTCGGCACTCTTCCCCCTCTCTTGCACTTTCTCTTTTTAATTCTCCCGCTCTATGTGTCCCTCCTCATTCACTCTTGAATTATGTGCGCCTGCAGGGAGGCATCAGTTGGGAGCAAAATTCACCCTTTTAATGATAAAGGTGCAGTGATTTGTGCCGATATTGACACAAACAGTGTGTAGTGGTGTACGCCGCATTCCAGAAGCTTAATCAATGACGATCTGCATGTCAAGATAAATCAATATGGAAATTGTTCTGAGCCTGTGCCAGTCTCCCCGGGCTCTTTTATTAGACGCTCCTACATAATGGGTCTTTATGTTATGATAAATTGGGCTTCCCTTGCACTGCCGCCAAGCTGCTATGGAAATTGATTCAGGAAAACATTCAGTAATCCACTTAGCTTCAGTCCTGACAATCTCGAGTATTGATCTCCTTAAGCTTAAAACACGGCGTCTGCGATTTTACATAGTAAACGCACATGTATGACTTATTGAAGACCACACACTTGAACTTCAACGCGAGGCGCTCACCCAACCGTGTGCCCTGTGGTCCTCAAGTGGGAGAGTCCCAGCTATCAATAATCACGTGGCCGTATCAATAATCATGTGGCAGTAATTGGCTGGTAAATGAGGAATGTCAGCTGAGCAGGAGTTGAGAGGTCAGACGTCCACTTGCCATGAGGGGAGGTGGAGGTCTGAGTTTGGGTCCTGCAACCCCCCTGGGAGGCTCAGGAGATTGAGATGAAAAAGGGGATGCAGGGGGGGCATTTTCTTTTTATTCTCTAGATATCTCTCTCTCTCTCTCTCTCTCTCTCTATTTCAGTGTGTCAAATGAAGCTAGTGGCTTAATTAGCAGTGACTCCCCCTGCCAAGGATCCACAGTAATTACTGACTAGGACCTTCTTCCATTTCTCATTGCGTTTATCTCCACAGTGTCTGTTCCATCCCCTGTCCAGCGCTACAGGAACAACCTCCGCCATTGATAACTTCCCCGTGTTCACTGCCCCCACAATGTTTACTGCCCCCCCCCCCCCCCCCCCCCCGCTTATTGCTGCTAAGTGAATTGTATGGAGGGGAAATCGAATAAAAGGAACTCCTCTCTGCTTGACTTTAATTGTTTAAGTTTGAACCTTGATACATCACTTATCTCCTGGGTTAGGTAATTTGAGTTCACTCGTAAAAACTGTAAAGATAAAGTGCTACACACAGGAGTGGGCGTAATTGCTGGAAGTGCATTTGTCCATTGGTGCAGATAGTTAATCCCAGATAGCTGTGTTAGCAAGCCATTGAGAAGCATGCGGTGCATTTTTTTTTTTGGGGGGGGGGGGGTTTAATGCTAGAATGCCCGGTTAAATCAAACATAACGAGAGACTTGGGTGCCAGTTCTTCTGCCTAGAAGAGATACCTGAGCTCTCTCAGTAGAAGAGCTTGACCTTTTGCGAGGCATTGGAGAGGCTGGTTACAGGCTGCGGCTGTGACAAGAGTGCTGTAATGATCTGCTTGTTCTGGTGAGGGGCCCCACCAGTGTTTTCACATCAGGAGCTAATTTAAAGGTCCTTTGTTTTGCTCTCCAACTTTCAGGGCAAACCACATGGCTTCAAAGTTCATGTCAATACAGCTCATCGTTCTCTTTAGGACAGGGAACATAAACAAATAGGGGTTCAAATGGTGAACGTAGTTAATAACAAGCATGTCCTTTGCAACCCTGGGTTCCATCCAATAGACTTGTTCAAAAGTCATTTGCAAACCAGTCTTTCCCATCCAAATTTGCACTTTAAAAAACAGGAAAAGCATCTTTTTTGTGTGTTTGGGTCCCCCAGAGGCTAACTCAGTTTCAGCCAAATCCCATTTTTTTGTGCTTCTCTTTTTAAAATGTCCTTTTGGATTACAGAGAAACAGAGGCCCATTCTGATCTCATGGCTCCTCTCCTGTGAAACCAAGTCTATTCACGGTGTGCGGATGTTTACGCCGCTGCCACCGTCTCATAAATGCTCATTAATTTTATCCCTTCGTGGCAAAATCATTTCTAGGAGAGGCAATTCAGCCTCCTGTTCCTTTCAATTCACCGCTCCCGTCAATCAAGCCCTCGTGCAGTATCCCGCAAAATGGAGGTGTTATATTCCTGCAATTATCATGTCATATACTCGAAAATGTAAATGAACGTGTGTGTAAAATTAAATTTATGGGTTGTCAGTGAAGAATAAGAACCAGGAGAGCAATTACTTATCTGCTTTCATCTTGGAGCCTCTGATACGTCAAGCAGAAAAGCATGCAGTTAAATGCTGGAATTAGCATTGTGCTGCACTTCACAATGGACGTGGGCCACTGCCTTTTCTCCCCTCTCTTTCTTCCTGCTGCCTTTTCTCTCCCTTTTTTTTCCCCCCCTCTTTTTGTTTGGAGCAGTGGTGAAATGAAGATGATTATCTACCATTATGGCTCTCAAAAGCTAATGAAAGTGTAAAATGCACTTCCTGATTTCATAACCTTGTTGTTTTGCGCTTTAAACGTCCTCTCTGCCGTGTGTGTTTTTTCTTTCTTGACGTCTTATTTTGTTTTATTCATTGTTGCTGAAATGCTGCATTATTCATTTACAGGTACCTGAATATAAATGCTTGTACTTGCCACTTACACAACAAGGGAAGCATTTGAAGTGCAACGCTGAATTTATATTTAATTCCACTTTATGTATGCATGCGCATACATTTGAAATCCTACATGTCCAAAGCTGCATGCCTTTTGTGAACCAAAACATCTTTGAGCCAGCATTCAATTAATAGTCTTAATGAGTGCATCAGTCATGTTGTTTCTCCTCCTATTGTCATGGCGTCCAACACAAAACCAGGAGTGACTGCGGGGTAATTACTTACCCAGCAAATGTACCTTTAAGGGTTAATAACATCGAAGGTGTAAGCAGAGAATTTGCATAATTACACTTGGACTGTTTAATTTGCAACTTTTGACGGCTTTTGTTCTGCAGCCAGTTATTGTGAATGCATTTTTCCCTTTTTGCTCTCTCGCAAAGAGGAGTCCAGAAGAAGAAAAGAGATGTACCACCACAACATCCTCCTCCTCCACCTCCTCCTCCTCCTCCTCCTCCACCTTTAGATGGAGTCCCTTCTCTAAGACCCCTAATGAACAATGGAGGCAGGATTTGTTTGAATATGAATATGAATGTGCAGCAGGGGCCGGCTGGAAGTTGACCTTCAGCTGTGATTTTCAGTTCATCAGGATTAGTCAAGGCGGGCGATCAGGAGCCACTAATGCATAATGACTTCTAAAATGAAAAATGTGTAGTGACCATGCAAATGTCTCGGCTAATCAAAGAGGGGGGAAAACCTGGGGTGGGGAGGGGCGGAGAGGAGAGCTAAACAAGGACGTGTCAAGGCCTGACAGAGAGAGAGAGAGAGAGGGAGGGAAAGAAGGAGGACATGCATGGAAAGTAATCAAGCCAGCTTGATTAGCTGGCGATGAGGACAGGGATGTCTTATTGGCCCCTTGACACACCGTATAGGCTAGCTACTGTCATGGCCACTCTATACCAAACACTGTCGCAATTAGTGTCCATGAAGCTGCTAGTACATGTTGATATTTTAATTGCATTAGAGCAGCATGAAGCTCGTCTTTGTTGACAAGATGCAGTTGTATAGATTGTTGTGTAACTCTCCTGCTGTGCCAAACACGTCAACAATTTGTCTCTAAGCTTATTACGTTTCATTTTAAAGGTTAAGGGCGAGCGAGAGGTATTTTAAGCCACTTCAGTCGTTGAAGTGATGAGTGTAAGACCTTATTCAGTCCACGAGTATCAACTGGTGTTGTTGGATGCTGAATCATACACCTCACATGGCTGATATTCTCCACAACTCGAAAAACACTTTCTGACACAGACTTTTTTTTATTCTCTTAAAAATGTTGTGTAACTTTAAAGCAGAAACAAGGAGCTGAAACTTTACAATTATGACCGTTAGCCTGAACTCCCCTGTTGGCGTGCATTCTCACAATCAGACATGTTGGAGAAATGTTCCTTTTTGCTACTGATCTGCTGTCTCCGAGCACGCTTACACTGCCGTCTTAAAAGAACTGGGCTGAAGTTCTACCCTAGCTTGACAGGTCTTATTTTAATGATTATCACCTGATAATGTCATCCAGTTTTAAAATATGAGCAACAAAGAAGTGTGCTTTGGGTTGTAATGTAAAAAAAAACAAAATCTTTCCCAAATTAATCTGCCTTCCAACATGAAAAATGCATCAAGGTGATCCCCAAACATGTCAGCGATGATCAACCACCTGACGTTGATTTGTCCAGCTCATCAGTGTGTAGCTGAATCAACTTTACAGTTGTGTATTTTTCTGCTTTTTCACCACAGCAGCTCTGTTTGGCATGTTAAAGTAGGGGGGAGTTCAAAGGTCCTGCTAATTAAGGTCTATGTCTATTTTAAATCTCTTACTGCTCCCAGCGGGGGTTGCAGGCAGCGCAAAATAAGAAAAGCAACACACAGGCACAGCACCCATCTGTCCTTCAGCGTCTCCTCTAGGCTGCTGGGCGTCACTGCCGAAGAAGGCCAGCTCTCCCTATCTGCAGTTACCAATTACCCAATCCTAGTAGATCCACCCCAGAAGTCCTGACGCACGACTCGAATGATCCAGTTTTCTTTCTTTCATCAACAGTTATTCCTTCTCAATCCCCTTCTTTTGTAGTTTTGTTCTAAATTCATCCAATCCTCTCCTCTCGTCCCATCTCTTCTAGGTTCCAGTGTCAGTGGCCATGATGAGTCCCCAGGTGATCACGCCGCAACAGATGCAGCAGATCCTCCAGCAGCAGGTTCTCTCCCCACAGCAGCTCCAAGCTCTGCTCCAGCAGCAGCAGGCTGTCATGCTGCAGCAGGTATGCACAATACCAATACACAACCCCTATAGAGTTCAGTTTCACCATCCAAATAAAAAAAATCACAACCTGAGTCATTTTTGCAGCCACCAGTCGCTCGCACCAACTCACCACAGCTCTGCGTCCTTGACACGCTTACAGAAAAAAACAATCAGAAATTGACAGACTCGTTCATGTCACCTTCAATTAATCGTCTCCTGTGTGTCCCCGGTTCAATTCCCTGACAAGCCTCCATCAGGGACTAGGAGAGCAGAGCACGGTTAGGTTGAACGACAGGAGCTGAGTGATGGGTGACGCATGATGTAATATTTGGAATCGGCTCGAGGAAGCAGACTCTGAGTGCGGTGTCAGAGTTGAAATGCATTTCTCATTCATAGATTTGATTAACGGAGAGAGAATTGTTTAATTAAGAACATTAGTCACTCTGATTATTGCTCTTCATTAAGAGCACTCAGAATCCAGATTTGGTTTCAGTACAATGGCAAGCCTTTTTGAATTTCTTTTTACACGACAACCAAAGGCACTTTATTGGTGTACTTGAAGTTTTCTGATTTGAAGCTGTCATACAAAACATTGGAGGTGGGGAAAAATATGAATACAGTAATATATTGTCATCCTGAATTGTTTGATTTCATTATCCAACCACTGGTGCCACATGTGGATATTTTGCTTTAAAAAGTACTGCACACTAAACACATCTCCCTGACAATTTGACTCCCTGCCTAACTTTTTCAGGACTTCTCAAGGTAGCTCTTATGACATGAGTAAGGGTCACATGAATGGAAGTTAAGTGACCAAAAAAAGGTCACAGCAGGATAAAAAAAAAAGAAGGAGCAGCATGATAATGTGGTACAGTAGTGAAAATAAGTTAAAGGATAAAGCATGACAAGGGGTGAAACTAACACCGGATTACAGTGAATAACTTCAGTAATCCTGCACTTTACCTTTTTAGGAGACATTTGACATTCTTCAGGTAATCACATGTCGTGATGTTATTCAGAATATTCAGTTCATTAATAAGAGCAGAATAGCTGTAATCGTGATAATATCGTTATCATTGGGCACAATCGCGTATCCAATTGTACAGTGAGTTACCCTCCTACATATATTCTCTAAAAAACCTCAATCATCCAAAATCTTTTAGAAGGAGTCAAATTGGTCATGAGGTGAAGCTTTTTTTATGACTTTATGTGTATTGAAGTGACTGTAGAAAGACTTCAAAAAAACATATTGCTACAAGGCCTCCAGTTAATTTTGTATATTAGTGTCTGTGAAAGCATGTGGATATTTCTATGACCACAGGCCTGCTGTATGAATCCAGGTCAAGAACCCATCAGAAGACGACATAAAATAAACATCAAATCATCATGTACATGGCTGCCACAGCATGTGTGTTAAAGAAATCAGTTCAGTGTAGTAACAGGGGCTTCATTCTGTTTATCTCAGCCTCTCCAGAGGAGCTAGAGCTCTCTGGCTGCCAAATGTGTTGTTAATATGATGAATCGTTGCCCCCCTACACAACTGTGGGACTATTAAAAGTCCACATGGAGAGGGCTGTGTAAGACAGCCAAGGATACAAATGCCAAAAGCAGTAGATATTTTGAATGTGCAACAGATTATGCAGAACAAAAAGTGTGTGAAGTGCAGCTGGGTCTGAAGAAATGCAGTGTTGAGATTTGTTGAGATTCATGGTCGAGCGTCTATTTACTTGTTTATTTGTGTGTTTGTGTACAGCAACACCTGCAGGAGTTTTATAAGAAGCAACAGGAGCAGCTTCATCTGCAGCTCCTCCAGCAGCAGCACCCTGGCAAGCAGGTTAAAGAGGTGGGTGTCATCGAATACGCACTCACACTTTCACACCTTTTCTCACACAGTCAATGACTGAAATGCCTCAAGGAAGTAAAAAACTCTGACGTTCACACACTCGATGCATTCATGCGTACTCGCACAATGTTCTAATTTTATAAAGAAGGAGACCAGAGACAAAGGGTCCATCTCATTAATGAACTGCTTCTTTAGGCGTACAAACACATGCAAACACATGCACCACCTCTAAACTTACAGCGTTCGTTGCTCATAAATCACAGTGACAGTCAGCCGCTGGATGGACACGAGCATGTTTTTTTTTTGGGGCTATCGCAGAAGAAGAGATGAAAACGACAGCCTGAGCCACATTTGCGTAGCCTGAACCCTGCGCCGTTCACATCCAGGCACTACTCTTTTTTTTTTTTTTTTTTTCCAGGCAGTTTAAATTGATCAGGAAAAAAAAAGACATCACATAAACACGTCTTCCTTTTTCCCTCTCTGCACCTCTCAGTGTCTCCTCAAGCAGCCCATTATACCGCCCCGACAGGAAGCCGCCGCTGACCTCCCGGCGGCTTTGTTTCTGTTTGGATTTGCGAATAGAGTTTTTCAGGGAGCCTCGCCATCAAATATGGAATAGAAATTGCTCCCTTATTTCTCTTGAGGCAGGGTGGCGTGGAGGGGGCAACCTGCCTCTCTCCATCACTCCATTATGCAGCCTGTTTTCCAGTGAGCGCATCACAAGTTTTACCCCCCCCCCCTCCACTTGTCCCTCCACATACAGAAACACGTGAAAATGCGAATTTCATTTTAGTGAACAAAAGCGAAGAACAGCAATTGAAAATCCAATTCAACATGGCTGACTCATCATGCTGTGTAAAACAGTGACATAGTCTCATTGACGTCACCCAACGGTTTCTGAACGATAGTGGAGGCCATATTGGAAATCTTGATTCCAAGTAACTTCTGGCTAATCGATAAGCAGGCAAAGAGGTGAAGCTGAAAAATGTACCACCCAGCTTGTCTTGCTCATCATTTCGCTAGCATTGTCCAAACAATGAAAGCAACAG